>NC_060119.1:293965683-294589117 GCF_021461395.2 Schistocerca americana | reverse complement strand
AGACATTCTCCTGTGTTGACATGGGACCTGAGGTAGTAATCGCAGACATGCTGACAACTGCGAATCACCCTCATCGCTTTTTGCCTGATGTACCCCCAAACTCCGATATCGTCTTTCGGCAGAATAATTGTCCTTGTCTCGGGGTCTCGGGGCAAGACCCGTTTGAGGAGCATTATAATAAACTCAAGTTGAAGTCTCAGCGACCAAATGCGCCTGATGTAAATCCTACTGAACCCATCTGGATCACTATTGGGCGCAATCGCCGCGTGGGCAAATCAGCCGTCTGTTATTTACGCGAAATATATAACCCATGTGTAGGCATCAAATGCCACGTACCTCCACAAATCCATCAACAATGCACGTCCCATTATCACTGCAATCTACACCAAACTTGGTACATCTGTGTCTCAGAACAGTTGGTAAGACAGCCTTAGTGGTAATGGTATATGTGATAGATACCAAGCATGATAAATATGTGTGTTGCTCTGTTGAAAAATTTTTGGGTCAGATAACAGGGCGATTAAAAATAGCTTTCGGACGGTGACTGAAAATAAAACTAAGCTACCATGTCGAAAATTGTGAACAAAAATTGGTACACATGTGACCTACTAACTGGAAGAAAACTAAGTGTGGAACACTTTTACTATTGTTTGGAGCATAATCCATTAGGCTGTCGTTTCATTGGTGTCGATCTAAATTATACTTTTCTTCAAATTTAATCGAAGACAGTGAACATACCTCAGTTGGGCGTTCTGTGAAGGAACCAAAAGACTAAGAAATCAGTTCCCCTGCGTTCTGGGCAATTAAAGGTATTCTTACACACAAAATTTGGGGAATACAAGTAACGTATAGAGGAACACGAGCTAAATAGACGCCAGCAAGAATAGCAAAGAATAAAAATGACAAGAAAACCCAGTAACGGACAGAAAACTTTGATTTTAAATTAGTTTATGCTATTGGAGGAAGGGACCCGTTGACAGGACGCATGCCGAGGCATCAAGCAAGTCAATTTAGTTACGGCTGGCTGTGTGTACTGGGGGAGAGGGAGGCGGGTGGGTGCTGGGGACAGGAGGAGGGGAAAACGCAGCAGAGCAGGAACAAGAATATAGTAAGCAAGTTCAGATCGATGCAGGCTGCAGTACTCACGCGGAGATAAGGAGGCATACCCAGGGTAGCGAAGAGAGAACTGCATTAAAACTGTCTTCGGACCAAAGACGACTACAACAGTAACTTGAGAGAAGCTGATGAAATCATGAAAACAAAAGCTTCGAGTTGACGTTTTATCTTAAAATATTTGAGCTACGCACAAGCAGTTTATTTGTGTGAGATGCCACAAATAATTACCACATAGATAATTTTCCCAGAGAACAATGCAAAAAGCAGTGACGTAAGAAGCTGTTAGAGTGCTTTCTATTAGCTCAGATTAAGGGCCTTCTTTCGAAGCGGGTATCGAAATGATGGAATGATTAAGACAAGAAACTCACATTATGAAGCAGCAGCAATCAAGCACATGACTGGTCCATATGACTTCCTAAATCACTTGACAAGAATGTCAGACTGGATCTCCTCAATGGGATACATTTAATTTAATCCTGTCATTCCAACCTTCACCTGTGTTCCATTCCTAATGAGCATGTCGTCATGCCACGAAACTTTCGTCCTCATGTGGAAAATGCATGCGTGTTGTAACATATTACATAAGTCTACACCTATACTCCGAAGGTACGTTTCGGCATGTGGCTTACGACGCTTTGTGTCACTTTGCCCTCTTCACAGTTTCAGTCGCGAATGGTTCGCAGGAAGAACGATTGCAGGGAAGCCACCATCGGGACTGATATCTTTTTATTTGCATGACATTTTCGCGAGATGTACGTAGGAAGAAGCAATATATGTTGAATCTCCTAGGGATCTTTTTTTTTTTTTATCATCAGTCTATTGACTCGTTTGGTGCGGCCCGCCACGAATTTGTCTTCTGTGCCAAACATCGCCAAACATCTTCATCTCAGAGTAGCACTTCCAACCTCCGTCCTCAGTTACTTTCTGGGTGTAATCCAGTCTCTGTCTTCCTCTACAGTTTTTTCCCTCTACAGCTCCCTCTAGTATTATGGAACTCAGTCCCTCAGGTCTTAACATACGTAATATCATCCTGCCCCTTCTCCTTATCGGCATTTTCCGCACATTCCTATCCTCTTCGATTTTGCGTTGAAACTCCTCATTCCTTACCTTATCAGTCCATCTAACTTTCAAAAATATGGTTCAAATGGCTCGTAGCACTATGCGACTTAACATCTGAGGTCATCAGTCCCCTAGAACTTAGAACTGCTTAAACTTAATTAACCTGACATCACACACATCCATGCCCGGGGCAGGATTCGAACCTGCGACCGTAGCGGTCGCGCGGTTCCGGACTGAAGCGCCTAGAACCTCTCAGCCACAACGGCCGGCTCGTTATTGTCACTTGTTTATATTGAAGACATCTGAAACTCCTTTTATCCAGTCGCAAATTTTCAACGTTCGTCTACAGCACCACATCTCGAAAGCTTTGATTCTCTTCCGTTCTGGTTTTCGAACAGTCCATGTTTCACATCTATACAATACTGTGCTCTAAAAGTACATTATCAGAAATTTTTTCCTCAAGTAAAGGTCTATGTTTGATACGAGTTGACTTCTCTTGGCAAGGAATGCCTTTTTTGCCAGTGCTAGTCAGCGTTTGATGTCCTCCTTGCTCTATCCCTCATTGGTTATTTTCCTGCCAAGATAGCAGATTCCTTAACTTCATCTACTTCGTGACCATCAGTCCTGATGTTAAGTTTCTCGTTATACTCATTTCTGCTATTTCTCATTACTTTTGTCTTTCTTCGATGTACTCTCAACTCGTATTCTCTACTAATTAGATTGTTCATTCCATTCAGCAGATCACATTCGCTCAGGATAGCAATGTCATCAGCGAATCTTATCAGTGATATCCTTTCACCTTGAATTTTAATTCCACTCCTGGACCTTTGATTTATTTCCATCATTGCTTCTTCAATGTACAGATTGAACAGTATGGGCGAAATACTACATCCCTGCCTTACACCCATTTGATTCCGAGCATTTCGTTCTTGATCGTCCACGATTATTATTATCTCTTAGCTGTTATATAAATTGTATATTACCCGCCTGTCCTTATAGTTTACCCCTATTTTTCTCAAAATTTCGAACATCTTGACCCATTTTACGTTGTCGAACACTTTTTCCAAGCCAATGAATCCTATGAATGTGTCTTGATTATTCTTCGTTCTTCCTTCCATTATCAACCACTACTTCAGAATTGCCTCTCTCTTTCCTAAAGCCAAACTGATCTAACTAGGGACCTACAATCTACAAACTTTTAACACTAAACCATACCGTGATGCAGCGTCTGCCACAGAAGTTGACTGATCATCTCTCTGATTCTTTCGTTCTTGCTAAATGAACCTGCAGCGAAATGCGCTTGTCTTCTTTAGACCTCCTATGTTCCATCAAACCTCTCTGGTACAGACCCCATACTCACGAGTAACATTGAAGCGTTGATCGAACGGCGATTTTGGAAGATACCTCCTTTGTTGAGGACTCCCATAAGAAACATTGGTCTGGAAACTACCTATGCTACTATTAGTTTTATGTTGTACTTCCACTTAAAACCTCTCCTTACGCGTGCTCCCAGATATTTTATGGAAGTAACTTCTTAAAGTGTTTGTTCAGCAATAATATAATCAGACAATAACGGATCTTTTCGTCCATGAATGTGCAATACACAACATTTGTCTGTGTTCAGGATCCGTTTCCTCTTCCAGCACCGCTGCAGTCAAGGATTGTGCGGCTGGTCCAGTCGGAGGTTCAAATTGTTCAAATGTGTGTGATATCTTATGGGACTTAACTGCTAAGGTCATCAGTCCCTAAGCTTACACACTACTTAACCAAAATTATTCTAAGGACAAACACACACATCCATGCCAGAGGAAGGACTCCTATCTCCGCCGTGAACAGCCGCACAGTCTATGACTGCAGCCCCTAAGACCGCTCGGCTAATCCCGCGCGGCGGCGGAGGTTCAAATGGTTCAAATGGCTCGGAGCACTATGGGACTCAACTGCTGAGGTCATTAGTCCCCTAGAACTTAGAACTAGTTAAACCTAACTAACCTAAGGACATCACAAACATCCATGCCCGAGGCAGGATTCGAACCCGCGACCGTAGCGGTCTTGCGGTTCCAGACTGCAGCGCCTTTAACCGCACGGCCACTTCGGCCGGCGGCGGAGGTTCGAGTCCTCCCTCGGGCATGGGTGTGTGTGTTTGTTCTTAGGATAATTTAGGTTAAGTAGTGTGTACGCTTAGGGACTGATGACCTTAGCAGTTAAGTCCCATAGGATTTCACACACACCAACCCTGCACCACACGTTGATCCTCTGCGGGTCATTCTGCATTTCGCTACAATTTTCTTCATTTGCGACTTCTCTGTATAAAACAGCATCATCCGCGGAATATCTCATCGGACTTCCAATATTGTCTCCTACGTCTTTAAAGCACAAGGTGGTTATTGGGAGGGACTACATTAGAAACGAGTCAACGTATGACAGCGAAGCTTTGTGGAAGCATTTGTAAGGACATGTGTAAGAGAAATAACGAATAAACCATTGGGAAAATACATATATTAATTCCCACATGAGAAGGTAACATTTGTTTATTGCAGACCATGTGTACGTTCCATGTCACAATTTTTGCCGATTTTAAGAACCGTCTGCATCCACAGCAGCCAGGAATCGTGCTATTGATTGTTCTGTTGTTGCCCGAAACATCTCAGGTGGGATGCTGGCTTTCTCCCTCGCTTCAGTCATCTTCAACCTACAACATGTGTCTATATCCCCTCGATAAACGCTGCCCTTCAGGCAACCCCATAGCCAGAAATCACTCGGGTTTAAATCTAATGATCTTGGCAGCCACGCAATTTGGAACAATCAGCCAATGATTCGGTTTACTTCAATTACATTACGGAATAACCGAGTGACTTCACGAACAATGTGAGGTGGAGTTCCATCGCTCATCAAAACTTTTGTGTTCACAGCACGTCTTTCCCGTAAAGCAAGGATCACGTATTGGCGAAGCAGACCACAGTAACGTGTGCCGTTCAAGCAGCATGTCCTCCGTCTTTGGAGTCCGATTTCCTCATGCGTCGCCGTACCAGAACCGGCGCCTAAGGGCAAGTCACGACACTAAAATAAATCCTGCATCGTACAGTCAGAACACCTTTCTTATAAAGTTGGGTACCCAATTAGTTTTCCATCTACATTGGCTTAATTATCGAAATTTAATTATAATTACTCTGCATATTGTGAAAATTAATGGACCTGCAACACTCCCTTATGGTACGTCCGAAGTTACTTTTTTCTCTCAAGAGTTCTCTCAGTTCAGAACGACATGCTATGTTCTGTTTGCTAGAAACTCTTCCGTACAGTTAATCAAGCATCAGTGCGAAACTGCATCGAACGCCTTAAGGAAGTCAAGGAACACGGCATTCCTATGTGTGCCCGTGTCTACCACCTTTATCTCATGGACAAACAATGATCTGGATTTCACGTTACCGTACTTTTCGCGGAACCCATGTTGATTTCTACAGAGAAGATATTCGGTTTCCAGAAACGTCACAACATGCGAGCATAAAGAATGGTCCAAAATTCTACAACAGGTCGACGTCAGAAATACAGGAGTCTAGTTTGGTCGTCTGTTCGACGACCCAGTAATCAGAACACCTTCGCTGTTTAAGACACCTACGGTACAGTGCTGCTAGGAGATGGGCAGGTTTTCTCGTATACGCCATGTAGAATCGTATTGGTATCCCGTCAGGTCCAGTGACATTCTACCTGTTAAGCTATTTCAGTTGTTTTTCTATCCCTTGATAATATATTTTGATATCAGCTATTTCGTCGTTCTCCTGACGAATGAAAGAAGGTACTACAGTGCGATCTTCCTCTGAATCAGTATTGGCAAAAGACGTTCGGTATATTGGCCCTTGTCTTCTCCTACGGTCTTATTCACTACATGTTTCTCACGTTCTGAAATTACAAAAACGTATCGTGTTAATCTGTAAGACTGAAAGAACTATCAATCAGCCTTCTACATTTACATTTATCCTTCACAAGGCACCTTACGGTGTGTGGTGGAGGGTACTTCTATTACCACTATTCGATAGCAAATTCCCTGTTCCATTCGCAAATAGCGCTTAGGAAGAAGGACTGATAGTAAACCGTATTACCTCTGATTTATCAAATCATTTCAATGTTGTAATTCCGCGGGACGTATGTGGGAGAAAGTAATATGTTGCCCGACTGTTCCTGTAAGGCACTCCCTCGGACTTCCAGCAGGTAACCTATACGTGATGCACAAAGCCTCTCTTGTAGAGTCTACACTGGCGTTTGTGGTCCTTCGGCCGAGTGCTCTCGCGCCGGCTAAACGATCCTATGCCGAAACGCGAAGGTCTTCGTTGGATCTGGGGTATCTCTTTTATTAATTCAATCTAGTTGGGCTCCTACTCTGACGATAAAAGTACAACAATCTGTCGAATAAGTATTTTGTAATAAGTCATTTCTTCCGTGGATGAATCACATTTCTTCCGACGAATATCAATTTGACACCTGCTTTTCCTATTAATTGTTTTACGTCGTCATTTCAGTTAAGGTCGCTCTGGCTGGTTACTCTCAGGTATTTTAAGGGAGCTTCTGTCCTATATATGGGAAATATGTTATATTTATTTGATTCACGGCCAACTACCAGTTCCTGTGCCTTTCATCAATCCTCGACAGATACTATCCATACAAATTAAAACTGAAAACCAACAAAAATCCATACAAAGAGAACGTCCCAAAAATAAGGCTCCCACACCAACCCATTTATGCAGCAATCTAATGTCTTGAACATCTCACTGTTTTCCTTATTGTGTAACTGTATACGAGTAACAATGATGACAAATCACTGGATGACAATTCGTCCCACTTGAAGTTTGACAAATTTTCTATACCATTATTCCACTTGCACACAGCAATGAATGTTTACTAATTAAATTCTGCCCTCCTTCCATATTCACATTGTAGTCTGTTACTAGAATTCTCAGAAAACTTAGCCCACCAGAAATAATTTATTTTTAGCGGCAGTTTGTATTTCAGATTATTTCTCCCCCTTTCTCATCAACACTATTTCTTCACACTGTGAGACCTGGTTTAAGTTCACTCCTTTAATACATATCTGATGATCCTGAAAAGTGATACTTTTAAATGGCGTTACCCCATTGCATACGAAATGTTTGTTACCATTAACATAAACTGTTCACTGCACCTAAAAAATTACGTTTCAAACTATAAGTTTTCATGTTTTGTGTATTCCATTATCTTCTCTCAGAATGATGAACAAAAATAGTTTCGACATGAGTACTGGACGCTTTTACACAACCTTTCTGGGAGGTAGTATAGCAGCAGGAGGTACTTCTGTCGGAAAAAAACGCGCTGTCGTGGGGCCGCAGGGAGGCCAAGTGATGTTCAGTAACGTACATGAATGGGCTTAAATTCAGAACGAGAAGAAAAAGCTTGTGATGAGTCACAGAAACGTTGGAAGCTATTTCAGAAGACTCAGAAGCAGGTTATCATTAAATTCTGCTGCGGCTTCCTTACATTATTGATATGAGGAATTAAGATTCTCCCATATTCTCTTGGTTGAAGAGCTTCGTACTGAGGATGTGCACAGCAGCTTAACGGCTTGGATGTAGGAATGTTCTCTCAAGAAAGCAATGTACCTCTTCGAACTTTCCTCATGCGAATGCGGCACACAAGGCAACACGTAGCAAGTGTATTCCAAATGTCTTAGCCCGCACTGGCGGCGGACATGGACGTAAGCAGTCTCATTGGAAGAAACCGAGCATACCGTAATTGTGCGACCGTGGTGTTACAGAGAGCGGCCGAAAATTCTGGTCAAAATTTGTCACTCTGTTGCAGTCCATATATTTTTCGTCGAAATTCTTCTGTGTATCAGTGTTCCAGTGCTGCAAAAATGTTTGTCTACGCCAATGACCTTGGAATTTGGCTATTTATGTGGCACTGTTGAAAATAGAGAACTTTTTAGTGTGTCCCTGACACGTATTATGACGGTGGTCGTTCGATATACACCTTGTATTTTCCCTTGACTTTTTATTCTTCTGCGCTGTTCCTAGCAATGTAGTGAAGGACTTCTTAAAGGAAAAGTAAGGACCAGGCACTGCCCACTCTGTTCGAGGAGTAAATGGGCCCATGTCCACTGTTGTATGCTGTAGTCTTACACAACACATATTACATAGCGCCTATGGAGCGGTTACTTAGTTAGCACGCGATTCAGCTACATTTTTGTCAGACAGCAACGATGTAGCACATTGGATCACCCGTAGAGCAGTTGTAACAGATGAAACGCCTGCTGCATGTGGTAGACTGGCCGGCTGTCGTTCCGTGCTACTTCACAGACAGTACACGTCAGAGGGCAACCAGCCGCACCGCCGCTGGGTGGGGACGGCTGCCGGCCATCGGAGTTGCAAGGAGCGCTGCAGTGGTGCGGCAACGATCAGACGGCGGCGGCGGCCGCCATGGCCTCCCTGAGGCAGCAGACGCGCCGGCGCTCCCCCTGCAGCACCACGCAGGAGGCGGCGGGGGCGGCGCCCAGCGAGCGGTGGCCGCGCACCATCGGAGGGCTGCTCGACATCTGGAAAGTACGCAAGCGTCCATACTGTCACATGAGCTGGCAGTGCTGGAGGTGTGTGGAGATGAGCGGACTATGTTACTGTGTAGCAGAGGGTGGAACGGCGGAATAGATCCTCAGTCTTTTGCGAGATGTTGCTCTAGATCTGGAATATAAGAGAAAGGAGCCTTTACTACGGCGGTATTACACTATGCGATCAAAATTATCGAGACACTCAAAAAAACATACGTTTCTCATATTATGTGCATTGTGCTGCCACCTACTGCCAGGTACTCCATATCAGCGACCCCAGTAGTCATTAGACATCGTGAGAGAGCAAAATGAACTTCGAACGTGATCAGGTGATTGGGTGTCACTTGTGTCACGCGTCTGTACAGGGGATTTCCACACTCCTAAACATCTCTAGGTCAATTGTTTCCGATGTGACACTGACGTGAAAACGTGAAGGGACATCTACAGCGCAAAAGCGTACAGGCTGACCTCGTCTGTTGACTGACAGAGACTGCTGACAGAGGGTCGTAATGTGTAATAGACGGACATCTATTCAGACCATCACACAGTAATTCCAAGCCGCATCAGGATCCACTGCAAGTACTGTTGTCACGTCCCCTTAGAGAAATTAATGAATTACTGTGCTGATAAACATCTTATGTTATTTGACTTTCAAACAGCTGAGCAAAACTGAACGTACTCAGACATTCACTAAAGTGACATACAATATTTTTAGCGCAACGCAATCTGACTTTCAGTAATCCCTACAAAAGAATGGCCCTGACTAACAATAACCTATACCTTTCATGAATTCTTACCTCATAAAAATCTTCCTTACTCGAACTACTGCAATACAGTGAGCGCCAATACTGCCAGCTAAATAAAAGATTCTAACTACTGAAGGCACTAACTACTAATAGGCATAGTTACCAAAAAAGATTTTGATGCAGAACAAACAATGTATTTACCTTAATAGTCATCAAAAGTCATTATATATATATATATATATATATATATATATATATAATTTACAGATCATCCGCTCTCAAAACTCCGCCATCTCACTCTCCACATCCACCACTGCTGGCGGCTCACCTCCAACTGCGCAACGCTACGCGCTGTTAACATCCAGCTGCCCAAAACTACAATAGCAAACAACAATGCAAACCAGCCACAGACTGCACACAGCACAGCCAGTGATTTTCATACATAGTGCTACGTGGCGTTACCAACAAAAAAACCTAAACAGCCTACTTACACTGTGATAGTTAGGTGGGAGGTGACAAACTTGGATTTCACACATCACGCCGCCAAATGCTAAACGGCGCCTCGCTTGGTGTAAGGAGAGTAAACATTGGACGACTGAACAGTGAAAAAACGTTGTGTGGAATGACGAATCAGGGTACACAATGTGGCAGGGTGTGGATATGGCGAAAGCCCGCTGAGCGTCATCTGTTAGTGTGTCGACACAGTAAAATTCGAAGTCGGTGGTGTTATGGTGTGGTGGTGTTTTCCATGGAGGGGGCTTGCACCCCTTGTTGTTTTGCGTGGCACTATCACAGCACGTCGACATTGATGTTTTAAACACCTTCTTGCTCCCCACTATTCAAGAGCAATTCGGGAATGGCGACTGCGTCTTTCAACACGATCGAGCACCTGTTCATAATGCAGAGCCTATGGTGGAGTGCTTACACGACACTAACATCCCAGTAATGGACTGACCTGCGCAGAGTCCTGACCTAAATTCTATTGAACACCTTTGGGACGTTGTGGAACGCCGGCTTCGTGCCAGGCCTCACCGACCGACCTCGATACCTCTCCTCAGTGCAGCACTCCGTGAAGAATGGGCTGGCGTTCCCCAAGAAACCTTCTAGCACCTGATTAAACGTATGCCTGTGAGAGTGGAAGCTGTCATCAAGGCTAAGAGTGGGTCATATTGAATTCCAACATTGCCGATGGACGGCGCCACGAACTTGTAAGTCATTTTCAACCATGTGTCCGGATACTTTTGGTCACATAGAGTATCTTTAATCCCATGGGGGAAAGGGGAGGGAGGGGGAATGTGCTTGTAGACGTTGTATGTAATCCGAGGAGGGGTCATATGTTTGCCGACAGATGGCCTGGTAGTATTCCCAGTTGCGGAGTTGATATCTTCATAGCAAAATCCTCATAATTTAGCAGTAAATCTGTTTCTGCTGTTCGTTGCGTGATGGATACCTCGAAATCAGTAGAAATAGCAGTTATCCAATTTCTTCGCACAGAAGGACAGCCCGCTTCACAAAACTACAAGGTGTAAAAGTATAAAACCGTACTTTCCCTGTATATGGTGCTAGCCATCAGTGAAGTGCCGGTGAGACCGCCTCTGCAGCACCATCTGCTTCCTGGAAAGGCTGGCACACAGTCACCCAAGTTCCATGCATCGGTATCTATTTCAAACCTGTAAACATGTCGAGTTTTGTGCCTATAAACTATGATTTGCGGACAGGATTTCTGTTATTATTTGAAGGAAGCTGCTGTAGAATCGCGTCGAACGCTTGTCGAAGCTATCGTCGAACATACATCGAAAACCACAGTATTTCGAGTGGTTCAAAAAATTCGAAAGTGGTGATTCTGATGTGAGAAACGACGAGCGCGGGAAACCACCAAAAAATTTCTAAGACAACGAACGGCAGGACTTGTTGGATGAATATGACACTCAAACTAAACTGAACAGGAACTAGCCGAACAGTTGAAAGTGACGCAGAAAGCTATTTTTCCTGTGTTGAAAGCTGTGGGAAAGCTAAAGAAAGTGGGAAAATGGGTTCCACATGATCTAACAACATGCAAATCGAAAGACCACTTGTGAAATGATGCTCCCAAAAAAAAAAAAAAAAAAAAAAAAAAAAAAAAAAAAAAAAAAAAAAAAAAAAAAAAAAAAAATCCATCTAATAGTTGCAGGTGATGAAAAATGGATATATTTTGAGAAATATTTTGAGAAACCTAAGCGTCGTAAATCATGGGTGAATCCAGGAAAACCATCGACATCTGCTGCACGACCTAATCGCTTAGAAAAGAAGATCAGCTTTGGTGGGATCAGCATGATGTCATTTATTATGTCTGGGGAAACCGTTAACGCTTATCGCTACCAACAGCAAATGATTGATGTAAATCGAGTTATTACGAGAAAAACGACAGGAATATGAAAAAGGCAACACAAAATTCATATTGCTCTATGATCACACACAGCAAAACGGGTCAGGGAAACGATCGAGGCGTTCAGTTGGGCATGCGGCTTATTTTCCAGGCTTGGCTCCGTCCAATTATCATTTACTTGCATCACTGGGACACGTTCTCGCTGAACAATGGTTCAATTCGTATGAAAATATACGAAAATGGCTCGCTGATTTTCCCTTGGCATTCATAGCGTGCCGAAGGGGTGGTATAAATGTATAAACTGAAGTGGAGATTATTTTGAATAAAATATTGTTTATCAGTTTCGGAAGTGGAATGGAACTTTCTGGTAGATTAAAATCTATTTTTTAATCTCATTTTGTTCTATATTGTTCGTTGAATTTGTTTGAGGTGGACGTCCGATTACACCCATGTAGGTTCTCTGTTGATCTGTTCACTCAGTTTTTTGTTGCAGAAGGGTAGCTAACCCTCTGACCGAACAAGCTGAGCTACCGTGGCGCCATTATCCATTTGAGCTACTCAGGCATGGCTCATGACACGTCCTCACAGCCTCAATTCTGCCAGTACCTCGTCTCCCGTCTTCCGAACTTCACAGAAGCTCTTCTGCGAAACTTCCAGAAGTAGCACTTCTGGAAGAAAGGATATTGACGAGACATGACTTAGCCACAGCCTTGGGGATGTTTCCAGAATGAGATTTTCACTCTGCAGTGGATTGTGCGCTGCCATAAAACTGCCTGACAGATCAAAACTGTGTGCCGGGCCGAGACTCGAACTTGCCCGAAAGGCAAAGGTCTCGATTTCGAGTCTCGGTCCGGCACACAGTTTTAATCTGCCAGGAAGTTTCATCCTCCATATAGTTCCGACTTCGCCTCACAACTTCGAAAGGAAGGAGACGAGGAACGTAGGAGACGAGGTACTGGCAGAATTGAAGCTGTGAGGATGGGTCACGAGTCTTGCTTGGATAACTGAGATGGTAGAGCACTCGTCCGCGAAAGGCAAAGGTCCCGAGTATGAGTCTCGGACCGGCACACAGTTTTATTCTGCCAGGAAGTGTCATATCAGTACACTCTCCGCTGCAGAGTGAAAATCTCATTCTGTCAGCAGACGCGTAATTATTACAACCAAATTCCAGTTTCACACTTCTACTCCTGGTATCCCTTGATGAAAGAGGAGTGTGGAAGGCAGTGTCTCGCATGCTGTACAATACTTAGGTGGTGTCAGTGTTATAATGCAGGCCATGTAAGCACCCTGGACTGGCGCATTTGTCGTCACCAGAGCGACGATTTCGGTTGTCGAAGAGCAGATTGTTGTAGCACTGTGGGTAAGGAAAGGAACTGTGCATCACATAATCCTCGTGAAACGGCGTCATGCACAAGTTCGGGCACAGTGGGCACCGAAACATCTTTCAGAGATTCAGAAGACTGCGAGAATATACGTTTGCCTCACCCATCCGATGCAGTACGTTGAGCAAGGCACGGATTTCATTGCTCAGATCGCGACATGGGATAAAAAATTGTCTCGACTCTTCGACCACGTCTGTAAACGAATAAGTATGGGATTGCTGCTTCCCCCCAGTCTGCCCCAAAGAGAAGAAAAGAGGAGAAAAGTGATGCCCAGTTTCTTTTTCGATGAAGAAGGACCTCCATTCATCGACAAGCTTGCAATAGGTGGAACAGTTAACATTAAACAGTATTGAAACACCTGCACAAGGGCAAGCTCTCGACTGGAATAGTGCTCCTTCAGGACAATTCTACGTGACATACGGCAAAGACGACGCCAAACCCCCTTCAAACATTTTCATAGAAGGTCCTGTACAACACCGACATCTCGCCGTGTGACTCTAATATCTTGCGCCACTTAAAACAACCTCTGAAAAGTCAGAGGTTCACCTATGACAAGGAAGTGCAGGATATCATTGAAAACCGGATTTTTCATCAGACCAGGAATTTCTTCACTGAAGCCCTCCACTTCCTTCTTACACATTCTGTTCCGTGTATCAAAGTCATTGCCAGTTGTGTATAATTTTACAGTTTTACATGAGCTGTTCTTATACTACCGTTATTAAAATTTCTTTACATGTAACAGTAGTATGCTTTTCATTTGGGCATATTCTATAATTCCTATGCAATGCAGATGGTTATTCATGGTCAGCATAAACTCCTTACCTTATTACAAACATCTGCTTCTAAGGCATTATGCTAGATACAGTTACGATTTGGTTCAAATGGTAGACTCAGTTCGGCAACGGCTCTGAGCAGTATGGGACTTAACAGAACTTAGAATTACTTAAACCTAACTAACCTACGGACATCACACACATCCATGCCCGAGGCAGGATTCCAACCTGCGACCGTAGCAGCCGCGCGGTTCCGGACTGAAGCGCCTAGAACCGCTCGGCCATCGTGGCCGGCAAATTTGGCAACATCCCTTCCATAAATGTCCCTACAGCACCCTATGTTCATGCTGTGAGAGCTCGCGCATCGGGAAATGGTGAAATTAACACTTTATCTTTAATGTAATCCCACAAAAAGCAGTCAACGGGGGTTATATCTGGTTAACGTGGTGGCCATGAAGTTGGACTGCCCTATAACATTTACAGCGAATTAGAGTCAGTCGAAGTATAATATTGTGCAATATCTAGCAAGCCCTAATGCTGGGGAATCCTTATACGAGGCGTATATCTACATCTACAGTTACATACATACTCCACAAGCCACAATATGATGGCAAGGGTACCTTGCACGACTACCAGTCATTTCTTGTGGTGTTGCACTCGCTAATAGCTCAAAGGGAAACGTATCTATATGCCTCCACAAGGGCAGTAATTTGTCATATCTTATATTCCTGGTTCTTATACGAAAAGTGCGTTGGCAACAGTAGAATGGTTTCTCAGTCAACTTCAAATATCGGTTCTCTGAATTTTCTCTACAGTGTTCCTCGAGAAGAACGTCGCCTATTCTCCAGGGATTCTCCTTTCAATTTCCGAAGCATCTCCGTAATACTTGTGTATTGATCAAGTATACATGTGACGTGCACCTGCGACTTCCTTGGTTGCAGCCTATCGATTGTAACGGCCCTGTGTTGGCTCTAGCTCGTTGCTGGAAGACCAGAGGATGCCTGGTCGCAAAAGGTCGTTTAAGGAGCGGCTGACTGGGATGTAGAGGCGTGCTCGGCTAGCTATGGGGAAGCGACTTGCTGGCAGTGGTTGGCAGTTAGAGGTCCACGATTACTCAGGGCGTGTTTGTGTGTGCACTGTTGAACATCGCTGAAAAGTGCATGATTGATCTGTGGAGAGCTGTGGTTGCCAGCATACCAGTTGGAGTTTAAATTTCAGCATCTTGATCATTGAAGGCAACGTCCTGCTCTGTGTAGCGATGCGTGCCCTTGCTGTGGACTGTATGCTGAGGCCATTTTGTTCTCAATCTATAGGTGAGCCACTAAATTCTCGTTGCTTTTGGGTGTGCTTGATATGAGTGTCATTCTGCGCGTCTGAGTGCTGTGAGCCACAGGCGCTGGTTTATGTTTTGCTACTAGGCTGTATTTTTGTCGATTTTATGGACATGTTATCGCGGTTGGTAGCGTTGCTGTCGTTTGTATTCGGAGGATGCGCTTCATGTTAATTCATTCTGTAATTTACTTGCCTGGCTTTTTACTTACACCATGTTTGCCAGCCTTCTGTTAAGTGTCTTGTATTACATTCCAGCAGTGCATTGATGTGTAATCTAGTGTCGTGAATTTTACAGAAATAGTATTTATTTAATAGTCACCAGAATTTTAATTCATTAATGGTTTCAGCCTTTCATTAGATTAGTGTTTAGCGCTTAGTGTTGCCCAGTTGGCTTATTTCATTGGCGCTCTGTATTTAATTAGAATACTGTTTAATGCGTCCACTGCTAGTCAAACGTATTCTATGCATTGGTGTCATATGTTCAGTTGGAATCGTGTTTAATTCTGTCTAGGCCGGCCGGAGTAGCCGTGCGGTTCTAGGCGCTACAGTCTGGAGCCGAGCGACTGCTCCCGTCGCAGGTTCGAATCCTGCCTCGGGCGTGGATGTGTGTGATGTCCTTAGGTTAGTTAGGTTTAAGTAGTTCTAAGTTCTAGGCGACTGATGACGTCAGCAGTTAAGTCGCATTGTGCTCAAAGCCATTTGAACCATTTGAGCCAATTCTGTCTATATGTACGTGCTATAGGGCAGGTTAGTCTTGTTTTAGTGCCTTATTTATCGGAGGTTCGTTGTTTGGTTCTGTCACGTGGCATTTCGAAAACGACTTTTGTAAACTTCTCACACATCTGTGGAAAAGGCATCTATTTTGACAAAACAGCAGAACAGCTGATTATAGCCAGCCAGCATTATTTGTCATTTGCTGTTTACCGAACTAGTTGCCTGTCTATTAATCATGTTGTCAGCTGTTTATTCACCGTTTCTGCCCACCGTCTGTATATCTGGGCGGCTATTGGCACTGTGTGATTTCTGTAAACTCGCCAATTATGTGCCTTATTTTGGTGTTTTATACACTGAGGTAATAGAAGTTGGCTCTGAGCACTATGGGACTTAACTTCTGAGGTCATCAGTCCCCTAGAACTTAGAACTACTTAAACCTAACTAACCTAAGGACATCACACACATCCATGCCCGAGGCAGGATTCGAACCTGCGACCGTAGCGGTCGCGCGGTTCCAGACTGTAGCGCCTAGAACCGCTCGGCCACCTCGGGCTAACAGAAGTCATAGGATAGCGATATGCATATACACAGATGCCGGAAGTATCGTGTGGACAAGGTATAAAAGGGCAGTGCATTAACGGAGTTGTTATTTGTACTCAGGTGATTCACGTGAAAAGATTTTCAACCTGATTATGGCCGCACAACGCGAAGTGGTAGTTGGAGCTACGGCGCATGCGACACTGCATTTCGGGAATTGCTAGGGAATTCAGTAATCCGAAATCCACAATGTGAAGAGTGTGTCGAGAATACCAAATTTCAGGCATTACTTCTCACCATGCACAAGTCAATGATCGACGGCCTTCACTTAACAAGAGACAAGAAACACTACGTGAAATAAGTGAAATTCAGTGTGGAACCTCGACGAACATATTAGTCAGGACAGTGCGGCGAAGTACGCTGTTAACTGGCGATGGCACAGACGACTGACGCGAGTGCCTTTGCTAACAGCACGACATCGCCTGTAGCGCCTCTCTTGGGCTCGTGACCATGTTTGTTGGACCCATACGACCGTGGCCCGCTCAGATGAGTCCCTATATCAGTTGGTAAGAGCTGATAGTAGGCTTCGAGTGTGTCGCAGACCTCAGGAAGCTGAAAGACGTGCACTTCATTCACCATTCAGTGCTTGTATTTCATATTTCTAATCCCAGCATTCTGGTACTCGGTAAAATAATAATTCAGATAATGTAAAAAATTTGTATGGGTTGCCTGATTTATTTGACGATGTTTTACAGTTTGTCTCACACTATTCTGTGAGAGGAGCTTGGCGCCAGGAATTTTCTTTATTTGTGGGCGAGGGCAGCAGTCTTCCTAGCAGCCATAATGGCTTCCCGTTTCCCATCCCTTTTCCGATCGCCAGGGTAGCGCGTGGTGTCGTCTGAACATTCTGTAGTGGCCAAAGTTTCTCCTGTTCTCAGTTCCTCAACCTGCCTTACCAACCTTGTAACAGCTATTTCTGCTCAATTTTAACGTCGCGAGGTCACCTCCCTGTGAAATTCCGGCCCTATGATTGGCCAGTTCACGTGCGCGCCCGTTTTTCGCGGGAGGGCGCCAACCGCCCTCCGCGGATGCGTGGTGGACAAAGGGGCAGTAGCGCAGTTCTAGTGTGACCGTGCCGGAGACCGGAGGTGCCGCTTCCAGGAGATGAAATTCGGTAAGCATGAGCGCCGACGTGCACCTTAGATTCGCGCCCTGCGGCCCACAGGGAACCTGACAGGTCATTGTGAATAGTTTCGCGTCTTGCGGTTTTTATTGCTTTAGTACGGGAGGCTACGGAGCGATTCACGCACAGTAGCATGTTCTTAGTCTTGGCTAATGCCTGGTGGTGGTCGCTGAACGCCTGCAACCCCTCCCTTTACTAAATGGGATTCTGTTTGATAATACGGCGATCGTTACTAAAATTCCTTTCATCCTGCTATCATGGCGTGTTATGAACGTACGTTAGGGCAGGCTGTTGAACTCGAATCTTTCTTCCCCCCACCCCCATTTGGTTGTATTATTGTTCGATTCTCAACCGTTTAATAAATGAGTCCGTAAATCTTACATGCTCTCTCTTGCCTTACGTGAACTCACCCCTAGTGTAACAGAATAATGTGGGACTATAACGGTTGCTATAAGGTCGTGCAGGTCTCGCGCCACTGACGATAGTATAAAAATTCCATATTGTGCGCCTGGCACGACCATTGCACGCATGGTACCGATAACAGTAGTCATCATGTTCAACTATTCCGCAGTGATAAACTGGGAAGTGTTCACGGCATATTGTGAGTACGTGAGCACTAAATCCACTTCATGTGGTGGAAGTAGTGGCCTCTGTTTTGCCTTGCTGGTTTAGACAAAAAATATAAAAAAATCACAGCCCCTACAGCAAGGAATGGTAACCTGTAAAAATAAAAAAAAAAAAAAAAAACGAGCCACCGCTTTTAAAGCCGTGGCCCAAGTTATCAATAATGCACAGTGCAATCTTGTGGTGCCTCCGTAATGGTGCGGCGTGTGTGTGCGTGGAATGGACTTGGTCCTCTGTCCAACTGAACCAATAATTGACAGGAAATGGTTATATTCAGCTACTTGGAGACCATTTGCAGCCATTCATGGACTTCGTGGTCACAAACAACGATGGAATTTTTATTGATGTCAGTGTACCACATCACAGGGTCACAATTGCTGGCGATTGGTTTGACGAAAATTTTTAATAATTCTTTCGAATGATTTGGCCACCCAGAGCCCCGGTATAAGTCCCACCGAACATTTATGGGAGGTAGTCGAGATGTCAGTTCGTGCGCAGAATCCTGCAGCGACAATACTACGGAAATTATGGACGGCTATAGAGGCAGCAGGGCTCATTATTTCTGCAGAAGACTTAAAACGACTTGTTGAGTCAAAGGCTCTTCGAGTTCCTGCACTACGCCGGCCAGAAGGTGGTCTGATACGATATTAGGAGGTATCATATAAACTTGGTCTCCTCAGTGGGTGTCTCTTGTATATGACTTAATGCACCTGATTTCTACTAAATCGGTTTTGAGAATGTGTGTCTACGATTATAACCGGCCTTTACTTTGAATTTAACCTCTTGTTCTGTCCAGAAATGCTCTTTAAAGCTCTCTGTGTTCAACATTATGAATCTACAAAACCGTTTGTATAAGACAGTTCCTGGCAGATTAAAACTGAGTGCCGGACCGAGAATCGAACTCGGGATCTTTGCCATTCACGGGCAAGAGCTATGTCATCTGGGCTACCCCAGCACGACTCACGACCCGTCCTCACAGCTTTAATTCCGCCAGTACCTCATCTCCTACCTTCCAGACTTCACAGAAGCCCTCCTGTAGACCCCGGAGAACTAGCACTCCTGGAAGGAAGGATATTCCCTACGAAAGGTAAAGGAACCGAGTTCGAGTCTCGGTCCGGCACATAGCTTTGATCTGCCACGAAGTTTCATACCACTGCACGCTCCGCTGAAGTGTGAAAATTTCATTCTGGATATATGGAGGACGATAGATGATAGTGAAACTGAGGCATCGGCTTGTTGCAGAAGTCGCGGCGTTCGTGTGTGGTCAGGCATTGTCATGCTGAAAGAGAGGCTGTTCTATGCATGGACGAACTCTTCGAATTCGAGACACGATTACAGCACGCTGTTTCTCACACACACACACACACACACACACACACACACACACGTTGTTACGTTACACACCACCCAATTACACGAAAAACATTCGGATCCCTCTTCCGGCAGAGGGCTGAAAATATGTAGAGATGAAGAATACAGATGTTCAGCCCTCGTATGTATCGAATAAAAAGTAAGAGACGTACCAGTGACCTGCTGCCGTCGAGCGAGGGCGGGTCTGGAGGCTCGCTGTGGTAGTGGTGAAGGTGTCGGTGCTGCGGTGGCAGGAAACAGCGCACGTGCTGCACGTGGCCCGGGCTGGAGGCGGCGCGCGGCCGCCGGCGCAGCACCAGACTGCCCCACGTGGTGGGCGGCGGCGCGGTGGGCAGCAGCCCGGAGGCGGAGCACGGCCCCCGGTAGCCCGACAGGTACTGCTTGATGGACGCGCGGAAGTGCGGGTGCGACAGGCCGTACACGATCGGGTTGTACACCACCGACGCCTGACGAACACACACGTCAGTAATATAGTGCTCGACACTTGAAACATTTTACTACAAATAGCAACAGTGTTAGAATACTCTCCAGGCCAGATACAGCTATCTTATTTCGTGAAGAGCTAGCAGTTAGTACACAGAGAGTGTGGACGCCGTGGGGTTGGTCAGTTTCAGTCGAGTCCAACTGAAATGTGTTTCAGAGAAACGACAACGAGGTCAAGAAACATTGGCATTCACTAGTTGATGAAGAACTCTTGTATGATTTCAGACACATTGGACCGGATGCAGAATCTTGTCTTCAGGCAATCATAACTGACGTCTCGCCAGTAATGCGTCATGTCCAGCAGTATGAAGTCATAATGGGAGCAGGTTGTAACAACTGTCCTATAGGTTTCAGAATTAGGTCCTACCAATAAACTAATCAAAAGAGAATCTCAATAGCCACTCCGTGGACTATCAAAATGGACGCAGGATACAGGGTTAAAGCTGAACCTATCCGAAACCCAGGGTTTACTGTTCGGTTATTCTACGCTTATGAGCCTGAAATACCGAAAATCCGTACCATTTTAAATCCCAAATAGGGTTAATATCTTCTAATAATTTCCGGGTATGAAGCCGGATCCCGTCGACATTCTGCCACGATATTTCGGCCCAGAGACGTCCTGCCATCATCAGGTGAGTACACAACTACTGAAGAGCTCAGGTGCGGTCGCGGTATTTATGCCGAATCTCGCGCATGCGAAATGTACTGGCATCCTACAGCGCATGCGTCAGGTGTTGACATGTGCAGCATAGCCGAGTTGTACGTGCTGCCCTCGGTGGTGAAAATAAAGGTTCATCTAGTCATTGAGTATCGAATGACACTGTCGATTCCGCTGTGATTGTATAATTTTAATAACAGGATTCCAATTTTTATCCAGCTGAAAGCCGTTGTCACGATTTATAAGATTATTGGCAAGACGTATTTCCGCTGATTCCTTGATTACGGAATCCCAAAAACCGGAAACCGGGGCTAAAATTTTTCTTCCATTTTATTCCATTGAATGTCCCAATGAAATACAGTGCTCTGCTACTGTCGATTTTGACGGTTGCCGCAGACGGGTGTATCTTTCATGTTCTATACATCGTTCATGGACAGTTCTTGTCGTCTGGCCAATATATGCAGAGCCACATTCACAGGGAATTTTGTAGACGCCTGCTTTCTTCAGTTGTAAATCGTCTTTAACGGATCCAACCAGGGCCCAGTTCTTTGCTGGTGGACGGAAGATAACCTTGATTTTATTTTTCTTCAGTAATCGGCCTATTTTCGACGACACATTCCCGGCGTATGGAAGGAATGCAGTTGATTTAAAGTCGTCATCTGCGTCCTCAGTGCGTTGCTTCTTGTTGTGATAGTTGCGCATAGCCTTTCTTATTTGGCGAGAAATGTAGCCATTCTCTTTGAAAACCTTCTCCAAGTGTTCTAATTCTGCGTGGAGGTTTTCATCATCCGATATTATATCCGCTCGATGTATTAAGGTACTGAGAACACCGGCTGTTAGTGCTGGGTGATGGCAGCTTGACGCCTGGAGATACAAAACTGTGTGAATCGGTTTCCTGTACAGAATGTCCTAATGGCCCATCATTTTTACGGCGTACTAGCACGTCTAGAAATGGTAAAGTGCCCTCTTTTTCAGTCTCCATCGTAAATTTGATGTTCTCATGTAATGAGTTTAAGTGATGAAGGAATTTCTCCAGTTCCTGTCTGCCATGAGGCCATACAACAAAAGTATCATCTACGTACCGCCAGAAGACCGTAGGCTTTAAAACAGTAGACTCAAGTGCTTTCTCCTCAAAGTCCTCCATAAAGAGATCAGCTACCACAGGCGACAAAGGGCTTCCCATGGCGACGCCGTCTGTTTGTTCAAAGAATTCGTCATTGAATAAAAAGTACGTTGAGAAGAGTATATGTTCAAACAAGGCCGTCATTTCTGCACTGAATAAGTTACCAATAAGATGTAATGATTCCATTAAAGGTACTTTGGTAAAAAGTGAGACCACATCAAAGCTGACTAATAAATCCGAGCTGCTAAGCTTAACTTCCTTCAAGCGACTGACAAAATCCTCGGAATTACGTATATGGTGGCAACACTTACCCACATACGGCTTTAGTAATGAGGCCAGATATTTTGCTGCAGAATAGGTCGCAGCACCAATATTACTCACTATTAATCGTAGTGGGGCACCATCCTTGCGTATCTTCGGAAGACCGTAGAGTCTTGGTGGTACTGGATTGTGTGGTCTCAATCTCTTGATAACTTGTTCAGGTAGAGAACAGTCGTTCAAAAGGGTAGCAGTTTTCCTTGATATTCGGCTTGTTGGGTCCTTTTCAATTCTACGGTACGTAGAATCATTTAGCTGACAATATATCTTCTCGTTGTAGGCTTCTCTTGTCCGAAGAACTGTGGCGTTACCCTCATCCGCAGGCAGTACCACTGTGCTAGTATCTTCTCTCAGGCTGCGGACAGCAGCTCTTTCAGCTGGCGAGATGTTACTCCGTTGTGGCACACATTTCAACAACGTTCGGCAAGATTCACGTCGAATTTCGTCTGCAGAATCCACAGGGAGACGTCTAATGGCTTCCTCAATGAAACTGATGAAATCCGTTAAAGGTAGTGAGGCAGGTGTAGGAGCGAAGTTTAAACCTTTCGCAAGCACTGACATCGTCGCATCGTCAAAAGATTTCTCCGTGAGGTTCACCACGGATCGTCCAGAGGTAGCTTCTTGTGGCTTTCGTGTTACGAGTTGGCTAAACTTTCGCACTTTGCCTGTTCGTACTGTCCTGTGAGCCCAGTCTGCCTTGGCCCAGGATACACCGTCAATCCAGTCCCAACTAAGGGAAGAACATCTTGCTGCAATCTTCAGATGTAAATAATATAAATTCCTGGCGACAGCGTCTAACTCACGACGCGTAAAACGGATTCGTTCTCATACTAAAGCCAGACTCGCCTTGCGTTTTATATTGTTGGCGGCCACACCATTAATAAAATGAACAACTCTGGCGAAAGTTGGAATCAAGTTATTGTCTCTACATTTCAGTAAAAAATTTAGTGAACACAGCAACCTGGCTCTTTTCTCACGTAATTTATACAGTACGTGGATATCGTGAACCATCTCCTCCCCGTAAAGATATTTGATGTGACTTCTGAAATTTTCCCGGCGTATTTCTTCTTCTAATAATTTCCGGGTACGCAGCCGGATCACGCCGACATTCTGCCACGATATTTCGGCCCAGAGACGTCCGGCCATCATCAGGTGAGTACACAACTACTGAAGAAAAAAAATGGTTCAAATGGCTCTGAGCACTATGCGACTTAACTTCTGAGGTCATCAGTCGCCTAGAACTTAGAACTAATTAAACTTAACTAACCTAAGGACATCACACACATCCATGCCCGAGGCAGGATTCGAACCTGCGACCGTAGTACTACTGAAGAGCCCAGGTGCAGTCGCGGTATTTATGCCGAGTCTCGTGCATGCGAAATGTACTGGTATCCTACAGCGCATGCGTCAGGTTAATATCAACTTCTCTCTTTCGAAAAAGAGCCTACGAGCCACAATACATTAAAACCTTAATTTGACTGACTGCATAACTGCAAAGTGGAAGAAGGTATCAGTACATCTCCACGCTCAACAAAAACACAGAAACCTTTTCCGTGCTGAACTGAAAAAGAAACTTGTACAAAGGCTTTAACGCTCTTGCCTGAACAACATACGGTAGCAGAAACACCCATTCCTATCAGAGCAAAATTCTTTCTATCCCACTCCATCGTTCAGCCACTTTCTCGAAGTCCTTCTCAATAGCAGGAACCGACTCTAGAATAGCTTGCAGCATTATGTTAGGGAAATAAATCCACATTTCGGCTAGCGCCTAGCAATTATCAACACACTATTTTATAGTCTCAATGCATGTCGTTGCCCTGTTGTTCGGGCGTCAGTCACAGTTTTGGCTAGGCACCAGCCGAAATCTGGATTTGTCAGATAAAACCCGCAACAAAGGGACGACTGATGGCTGTGGTCTATCATTTACAAATCACATCACAGTCGGTGAGGGCACCCACGTTCGTAATGGGAGGTAACTTCTTCATTAGTTACGCGATCTACTCAAATAATCTTCAGCATTCTTCTGTAGCACCACGTGTTAAAAGCCTGTATTCTTTTCTTGTCTAAACTGTTTATTGTCCGTATTTCCGGTACATAAATGGCTACGCTCCAGACAAATGCAATCAGAAATAACTACTCAACACTTGTATCTACATTCGATGTTAACAAATTTTACTTCTTCAGAAACGGCACCAATGGTATGGTCTGCGGTAAATGCGAGGGAGGATCTTGCAAATTCTGCTCCTTTCTAGGTACTTTTGTTTAATAACCTGTAAAGGTTTTAAGTTGTGGCTGTTGACACCGCCTTCCTTACTCACGAAATTCCAGATCCCGATGAAATTCCCGCTTTTAAGACTACCGCTATTTCGTATTGAATGACACGTTGGTGGACAATACGCACCTTAGCGAAGAAGGCGGGCAGGGAGGCCACCCACGGCGTGATGAACGACTCGTCCCCGAACTGGCCGATGAGCGTGACGACGGTGTAGGGCGTCCACGAGATGAGGAAGAGCAGCACCAGCGTCACGATGATCTCCAGCGAGCGCACAGTGGACGAGCAGGGGGGGCGGTGCGTCGAGGCGCGGTGGAAGCTGCGTCGGCCCCCTGCAACGAGGCCAAGCCACACCCGCATACACTTCCACCGTCCTCGATTTGTCAGTACTCACTTTCATCCCATCTGATACAAAGGGGAATGTAAATCATGAAAAATTAGGGGTGCATTACATTCGAGCCCATTTCCATTCTCATTTTATATCCAATGAATATTTCTGGGTTTAAAGGCTTCGTTACCACTATGTAGCACTGGAATGTGTGGCATCTTCACTTCCTCTTCGGAGAGACGTGTATAAGATTAGATTATATTAGCTTAATTATTCATTCCATAGACCCATAAAAGAGGGAATCCTCCTGGGTGTGGAACATGTCAGATAAACACATTACAAAAATGTAATTAGAAAAACTTGAGTTTCATTGATTTTAATGATCCTCAGTCAATAAACAGTAAAATTATATACATGAATTAAATTTAAACTTCTAATATTTACAGGTTTAATACTTACATCTGCTGTCATTAAATCCACCATTCAGACATTTGCTAGTTTCTTGGCTATTACAATCAAGTATTGTCAAAAATTAAAGTAAATTATTCATTTCAGTGATCCTCAGTTACGAACAGTCAGATTATGTCCAAGATTTAAAATTAAACTTCCACTAATCAAAATATCCACGGGTATGCTGCCGGTCTATAGTGTCCAACGTGCACAATATTTCGGCGATCAAACATGTCGCCATCATCAGGTGAACTGACGGACTGAGCTCCTGTGAACGTGCCGGCACGGGGATCCGTACGCTATGGCTGCTCAGAGGGAACTGGGTTCGGTCGCGGCGGCGGCCGGTTTAAATACCCTCCGCCCGCGGCGCGCTCCCTCCGCCGTCCGCGCCCAGCGCCACGGTCGCGTGGTGGAACAGATTGCGACGGCGTCTGAGATGACGTCGGTGTGATGGCTCTGTCCGCCGTGGTCGTCACAACTATACGTCTGCTCGATTTACTCTTGATTAACCCGATCGCTGGTTCCCAAGCCTTGCTAAGATTATAGCCACAGTCACGGTTTATGAGGTCGTCATTGGTGCGAATTTCGATGGCCTCTCTAACAACGCTGTCCCAGTATCTCGACGTCTGTACCAGAATCCTCGTGCGGTCATACTCCATGGCGTGATTTTCCGACAAACAATGTTCAGCGACCGCCGACTTGCTCGGATACATCAGTCGAGTGTGCCTCTTGTGTTCACGGCATCGATCCACGACGGTACGCATCGTCTGACCAATATACGACTTGCCACATTGACACGGAATCTGGTACACGCCGGCCTTCCTCAAACCGAGGTCATCTTTGGCGCTCCCCACCAGTGCACGAGTTTTATTTGGAGGACAAAACACAGTTCCGACCCGGTGTTTCTTCAGAATGCGGGCGATTTTTCCCGAGAGTGCGTCTGTGTATGGAATAAATGCAGTGCCTACCTCCTCCCTCGTGACTTCATCCATCTCAACAGGTTGTGCTGCAGTGGTTGGGCGGAGAGCACGTTGAATCTGCCACTCTGAGTACCCAATTTTTCGAAATACAGTTCTCAGATGTTCCAATTCCTGTTTACAGACTTTAGACTTACACCTGCTTCACACATCCATTATTCACACAGTAGGTAGTTACTTGGCTGTTGCAACCAAGTATTGTCAAAAATTAAAGTATAATAAATTTTCATTAAAATGGTCTACTGCACTTGTTGAGAAACTCATGGATGGAATAGAAGGAGTTGGCCGCCAAAAATTCTTTTAAATTATGTTTAAATTGTGCCTTGTCTGAAACTAAACTCTTAATGGTTGCTGGTAACTTATTGAAAATATGCGTTGCTGAATACTGGACTCCTTTCTGGGCAAGAGTAAGTGATTTGCTCTTATTCCTAGTATTGATACGGTGTACTAAGCAGCTGGAAAAAGAGATGTATTATTTACAACAAGCTTCATTAAGGAATAAATATACTGAGAAGCTGTGGTTAATATGCCCAATTTTTTTAATAGGTTTCGACATGATGTACATGAATATGTATACACGCATCTGAAACTTTGTCATGTGTGACACAACTCAAAAGGCTGGTACTGTAATCGAATGGAAATTCCATGTACGCTTTCATGACAGACTTTAACTGCACCCAAATAAGTAACTGTGATTATATAATGAAATCATATGAAAGGAACTACATTCAGTTCATCGGAATGAGACGCGACATGGCAGCTATCGTTATCATTACATTTCGACAGTGTCTGGTTGGACAGGTCTAGTTATCACAAGGTGACTACAGGACACAGCCTTCTAGAATTTAAAGACGCACAATTCTTGAGAGTAATAAACGAACTAATCAAATGCCAAATAAGAGTAAGGGCTTTTATTCGTGTATGTCTTAGTAAGAAAAATGGGTGTCTAGTTTTTTCGGTAACTATTAAAGTTGTACCATGAGTGAGAAGTGTGGGCTTTGTCGTAGGTTTGTGAGTAGTGGGGTAATGTGTAAGATTTGTTCAAAGTATTTTCATTGTGGGGAATACAGTGGGGAAGACAGTGTGCATTCTAGCGAGATCATCTCCCGGAAATGCAGAATTTGTAACAGAAGTAAGTTGATAGAGTGCAGGAGCGTAAGATATGTTACCTTCAGGTGCAGTTGCAAGACGCAAAAGAGGACTTAGATAGTTGAATTGTGATGGGGATATGAACTGACAGTTTGTAAGGAGGCAGCTGGGAGGAGGAGACATTCAGTTGTACTTTGCGTACAGCCAATAGATTCTACCAACCTTCCGAGATGAGTGGAGAAGACCCTGGTGTAGGAAACATGCAGCAGTCCTCAGCATTTAGGGAGCCTTAGTCAGTTGCAAATTACAACGGAAAGGAGAACGTTCTACTACTAGGTAGTTCGCATAGCAGAAGTGTTGCATCAAAATGTAAGAGTTATTAGCGATAGAGCTAGTTAACTGCTTATAGATGTAGACTCCGAAATTATTGGTATATCGGAGCACCATTTAAATAATCTGACAACTCAGAGGCTTCCTTTACCAGGATACTGATTAGCGGACTGTTTTTCAAGGAATTCTTTGTGGAGTGAGGCAGTGGACATCACGTAAAAATGTAAGTTCATGCGGATGCGTAGGCAAATCAAACCTGGAGCGTTTGGATACAGTATTAATAGTCTCCTGCTTGACATAGCTAAGCTGTTTGAATATCTGGGCATGCAAATCGATATGAGCTGGAACGAGCATGTGAGAACCGTCGTAGAGAAGACAAACAGTCGACTTCAGTTAAATGGGAGAATTTTAGAAAAGACTGGTTAACCTGTGAATGCGACTACATACAGGACACTGGTGCGATTTATTCTTGAGTAGCTCTCGTGCGTTTGGGATCCGTACCAAGTCAGACTGAAGAAATACATCAAAGCAATTTAGAAGCGGACTGCTAGATTTCTTACCGATAGTTTCGAACAACACGTAAATAGGGCTCATACGGGGGCAAACAGACAGTCGTTTTCTCATCGATTTATTTGCGAATGGAACAGGAAAGGCAATGACAAGTAGTGGTACAGGGTACGCACCACACGGTGGCTTGCGGAGTATTTATGTAGATGTAAATGTAGAAGGGACGAGGAAAACCCTGACTCTATGGTTGATCGAACGTTGTACCTGCAGGACTACATTGAAACACTTAGGAGCAGATTAATTTTACAGCCTACAAAACATAGGGGCTGTCACCTGTATTAACTTCAGCCAACAAAATGTTAGTCCCCCTCCTTAACGAAGCATACTGGTCGTGGTATCGCTGTCGTAACTTACTTGTTACAGGGTGTTTCAAAAATGACCGGTATATTTGAAACGGCAATAAAAACTAAACGAGCAGCGATAGAAGTACACCGTTTGTTGCAATATGCTTGGGACAACAGTACATTTTCAGGCGGACAAACTTTCGAAATTACAGTAGTTACAATTTTCAACAACAGATGGCGCTGCAAGTGATGTGAAAGATATAGAAGACAACGCAGTCTGTGGGTGCGCCATTCTGTACGTCGTCTTTCTGCTGTAAGCGTGTGCTGTTCACAACGTGCAAGTGTGCTGTAGACAACATGGTTTATTCCTTAGAACAGAGGATTTTTCTGGTGTTGGAATTCCACCGCCTAGAACACAGTGTTATTGCAACAAGACGAAGTTTTCAACGGAGGTTTAATGTAACCAAAGGACCGAAAAGCGATACAATAAAGGATCTGTTTGAAAAATGTCAACGGACTGGGAACGTGACGGATGAACGTGCTGGAAAGGTAGGGCGACCGCGTACGGCAACCACAGAGGGCAACGCGCAGCTAGTGCAGCAGGTGATACAACAGTGGCCTCGGGTTTTCGTTCGCCGTGTTGCAGCTGCGGTCCAAATGACGCCAACGTCCACGTATCGTCTCATGCGCCAGAGTTTACACCTCTATCCATACAAAATTCAAACGCGGCAACCCCTCAGCGCCGCTACCATTGCTGCACGAGAGACATTCGCTAACGATATAGTGCACAGGATTGATGACGGCGATATGCATGTGGGCAGCATTTGGTTTACTGACGAAGCTTATTTTTACCTGGACAGCTTCGTCAATAAACAGAACTGGCGCATATGGGGAACCGAAAAGCCCCATGTTGCAGTCCCATCGTCCCTGCATCCTCAAAAAGTACTGGTCTGGGCCGCCATTTCTTCCAAAGGAATCATTGGCCCATTTTTCAGATCCGAAACGATTACTGCATCACGCTATCTGGACATTCTTCGTGAATTTGTGGCGGTACAAACTGCCTTAGACGACACTGCGAACACCTCGTGGTTTATGCAAGATGGTGCCCGGCCACATCGCACGGCCGACGTCTTTAATTTCCTGAATGAATATTTCGATGATCGTGTGATTGCTTTGGGCTATCCGAAACATACAGGAGGCGGCGTGGATTGGCCTCCCTATTCGCCAGACATGAACCCCTGTGACTTCTTTCTGTGGGGACACTTGAAAGACCAGGTGTACCGCCAGAATCCAGAAACAATTGAACAGCTGAAGCAGTACATCTCATCTGCATGTGAAGCCATTCCGCCAGACACGTTGTCAAAGGTTTCGGGTAATTTCATTCAGAGACTACGCCATATTATTGCTACGCATGGTGGATATGTGGAAAATATCGTACTATAGAGTTTCCCAGACCGCAGCGCCATCTGTTGTTGAAAATTGTAACTACTGTAATTTCGAAAGTTTGTCCGCCTGAAAATGTACTGTTGTCCCAAGCATATTGCAACAAACGGTGTATATCTATCGCTGCTCGTTTAGTTTTTATTGCCGTTTCAAATATACCGGTCATTTTTGAACATCCTGTATATAGGATTAGAGCTTTGGAGGACTTAGGATTAAATAAGGCATAAGGGATAGATAATGTTCCATGAGAATTTCTAAAATAATTGGGGGAAGTGACAACAAAACGACTATTCACGTTGCTGTGTGAAATCTATGAGTCTGGTGACTTACCATCTGCCTTTCGGAAAAATATCATGCACACATTACGAACACTGCTAGAGCTGACAAGAGCGAGAATTATCACACAATCATCCAAGTTGCTGACAAGAATAATGTACAGAGGAATAGATTAGAAAACTGAGGATGTGCCAGATGACGACCAGTTTGACTTTAGGAAAAGCAAGGGCACCAGAGAGGCAATTCTAACGTTGCGGTGGATAATGTTTGAAGGAAGACTAAAGGAAAATTAAGACTTGTTCATAGGATTTGTCGACCTGGAAAAAGCGTTCGACAGCGTGAAATGGTGCAAGAAATTATAAATTCCGAGAAAAATAGGGGTAAGCTGTAGAGAGAGAGCCAAGAGGGAATAATAAGAGTGGACGACCAAGAGCGAATTGCCCGGATTAAAAAGGGTGTAAGACAGGGATGTAGACTTTCACCCATACGGTTCAATCCGTACAGCGAAGAAAAAATGAGGGAAGTAAAAGAAAGGTTCAGGAGTGGAATTAAAACTCTAGGTGAAAGGATATATATGATACGGTTCGCTGATGCAATTGCTATCCTGAATGGAAGTGGAAAGGAATTACACGATATGCTGAATGGAATGGACAGTGTAGTTAGTGCAGAATATGAATTGAGAGTAAATCGAAGAAAGACTAAAATAATGAGAAGTAGCCAAAATGAGAACAGCGAGAAACTTAATGGTCACACTGTAGATGAAGTCAATGACTTTTATTATCTATGCAGCAAAATAACCAACAATGGACGGAGCAAGGAGGACATCAAAAAGCAGACTAGCACTGGCAAAAAGGGCATTCCTGTTAAAGTGAGGTTACTGGTATCAAACATAGGCCTTAATTTGAGGAAGAATTTTCTGAGAGTGTACGTTTGGAGCAAAGCATTGTACGGTGGAGAAAAACGGACTGTGGGAGAACGAGATTGGGAAGAGAATCGAAGCATTTGAGATATGATGCTACAGATAAATGTTCCAATTTAGGTGGACTGAAAAAGGTAAGGAATGAGGAGGTTCTGCGCAGTATTGGAGAGGAAAGGAATATGTGGAAAACACTGACAAGGACACCGGACAGGATGACAAGACATCTGCTAAGACATCAGAGAACGACTTCCGTGTTACTAGAAAGAGCTGTAGAGGGTAAAAACTCCAGCGGAAGACAGAGGTTGGAATACCTGCAGCAAGTAATTAAGGACGTAGTAGGTTGCAAGTGCTACTCTGAAATTAAGAGTTTGGCACAGGAAAGGAATTCGTGGCGGGCCGCATTAAACCAGACAGAAGTCTGATGACCCAAAAAAAGATTAGAAGAAAAAACATGCTGCTTGCATAAATCCACAATGATAAAATTTGCTGGTTAACCTGCAATGTTTTACGAGAAAGGTTCGTCTTGAACACTGGTAGATTTGGACATCAGTGTTTGGTGTAGAGTTGATATGAGATGTGCCCAACTATAGAGCAGACGTTCGCTCTAGTGGCGTTGTATGTAATGCCACAATGTAGACGATGTGGAGGTATTCCCAGCTGAACAATCGCAGTTAATGTATGCGCACTGTTTTCGTCCTTTCTGGCTAATTGTTTAAGCAGTTTGTTGCATGTTGGAGTCCTCTCGATCAGCACAAACAGAGGACACAAGTTTCTTCAAACAGAAATGGAGCACCGTTAACGAACTTATCGCGGGATGAAAAAGGTCTACGGAAAGCTGTGTCTCACATGGTGCACAAAAATGCTGATGGTGTCAGTGTTATGAGGCAGGACATGTAAACATCGGGGATGTGCCACGCCATGGACTTGGACATGCACGCCGTCAGCACCCGTGCCACAATTCCGTTTGTGGAGCAGCTCGTACGGTCGAATCGACATATCACCATGCCCGACATTGCTGTTGAATCGTCGACAAGCAAAGGAAATGTGCATTACATAATACACGAGAAACTTCGTTATGGGCATTGAATGCGTAACCATCTTTCAGAGGATCAGAGAAGGTGAGACTGGGTGTCTCCTGACACACCTGCTGAGATACGTGGTGCAAGGAGCAAGTTTCATTGCACAGATGGTGGCGTGTGATGAAACGCGTTTTCACCAATTTGATCCTATCCCAAAACGGATGAGTATAGACTGGTGGCATTCTGGCCCTCCTCTCCGTCACCGATATCGGAAAAGTGACGGCAAGTTTCTTTTTCGACGAAGAAGCACCTCTACTCATCTACTTTCAAAAATTTCGGTGGGAGGTAATGGCACAATCTCCTTTCAGCCGTAGAATCGCCCCATGTGACTCGCATGTCTTCGGTCCCTTAAAACAATCTATAAAAGTCAGTGTTTCATGTGTGCTAAGGAAGGGCAGGATATCATGGAAAACTAGATCCGTCAGCAACCCAGGAGTTTCAACACACACTTCCTAAGCGCTGGAATCGGTGTATCAATGTCTGTTCCACAAGCAATATTGTTAAAATTTTTTACACGTAACTGTAGAGCCTCCTTTTTGTTTGGGCAGTCATTTTACCATCCATTGTCAACATGAAACACGACAGTGAAGTTTATGTACTTTTATCATTCGATTATATGACATCAGCGCAGTAAGGTGGAACTGTGTGTAATGTTGTGACGGAAAGGCAGAAAGGAATCATAGTATATGCCAAAGGCCCAATGGTGCATTTCACCTCCAGTGTTTGGTGGATGTAAATCGGACCAGTGGTCGGTGTGATATGTTTGGCGATGTTGTTCATACCACAACTTGGGTTACCTCTAGGTTGCTTTGAACATGATCCAGAATATTTATTTCAATGTTCACAGTGTGCAAGATTTACCCTTGTTCTACATTTTCATGATTGGTACGCGCTGGACACCCGACTTATAAGATGGCACCAACTGTAATCAGTGAGCTGCACACACACGTTCCTAGTTTGATGAACAGTCGGACACTCTGTGCCATCTCAACTGGCCTGCTTAATCTCATAGAAAGTCTCTGGGAGTATTGGGAAGAGCGCGTGAAATGTAGCAATTAATATCCCCGTTATTTCGTAGCTCTACCGGACCTAATCGACAATCAGTGGTTGCAACTGAACCGTAACTGCGGAAACTTTGCCTTCACCGAACGGAGATCATTGCCAGGGATCTTAAATAGCATGGCCCTGATGTCTCCCGATAATATTTTAGCAACGTATGAAACGATGGAAGACTATCTGTTGAAAAATTTTTAAAAATACAGGTACATTTTCGTTACTTTTAGGGTATTTTTAACTAGCTTTCTCTCAGAATTAGCTCACTCTTCAGTTTTCAAGTTTCAAATCTCAAATTCCTTATTGTTACAATCTGTGATGCTCCGAAATAAATAAGAAAAGACAAAATAACTAACCTGCTGACTCTACACCCTTCATCTCGCGGCCGTGAGCGTGTATTGCAGCCAGGATGAAGGTGTAGCAGTACGCAATGACGGAAACGGGCAGGACGAAGCCGAAGGCGAGCAGGTAGATGTAGTAAGCGCGGTTGGCGGGCGTGCGCGTCAGGTAGTCCCAGGAGCAGGAGGTGAGGAAGCCCTCCGGGATGTAGCGGCTCCAGCCCAGCAGCGGTGGCACCGACAGGAACAGGCAGTACACCCACGCCGCGGCGCACACCTTGTAAACAAAACCACATATCACACCTGGCTCAAGAGGATCGCACGAAAGCAGCTTTGTTAAGTGTCCAGTAAATGAACGAAACTAGCATATCGAGATGAACCTGGAGCATAGTTTTTACTGTTAGCCAGCGCTGCTGTTACACCACTGCACTTGTTGTTGTTGTTGTTGTGGTCTTCAGTCCAGAGCCTGGTTTGATGAAGCTCTCCATGCTACTCTATCCTCTGCAAGCTTCTTCATCTCCCAGTACCTACTGCAACCTACATCTTTCTGAATCTGCTTAGTGTATTCATCTCTTGGTCTCCCTCTACGATTTTACCCTCCCCGCTGCCCTCCAATACTAAATTGGTGATCCCTCGATGTCTCAGAACATGTCCTACCAACCGATCCCTTCTTTTAGTCAAGTTGTGCCACAAGCTCCTCTTCTCCCCAATTCTATTCAATACCTCCTCATTAGTTATGTGATCAACCCACCTAATCTTCAGCATTCTTCTGTGACACCACATTTCGAAAGCTTCTATTCTCTTCTTGTCTAAGCTATTTATCGTCCACGTTTGACTTCCATACATGGCTACACTCCATACAAATACTTTCAGAAACGACTCCCTGACACTTAAATCACTACTCGATGTTAACAAATTTCCCTTCTTAAGAAACGCTTTCCTTGCCATTGGCAGTCTACATTTTATATCCTCTCTACTTCGACCATCATCAGTTATTTTGCTCCCCAAATAGCAAAACTCCTTTACTACTTTAAGTGTGTCATTTCCTAATCTAATTCCCTCAGCATCACCCGACTTAATTCGACTACATTCCATTATCCTCGTTATGCTTTTGTTGATGTTCATCTTATACCCTCCTTTCAAGACACTGTCCATTCCATTCAACTGCTCTTCCAAGTCCTTTGCTGTCTCTGACAGAATTACAATGTCGTCGGCGAACCTCAAAGTTTTTATTTGTTCTCCATGGATTTTAATACCTACTCCGAACTTTTCTTTTGTTTCCTTTATTGCTTGCTCAATATACAGATTGAATAACATCGGGGATAGGCTACAACACTGTCTCACTCCCTTCCCAACCACTGCTTCCCTTTCATACCCCTCGACTCTTATAACTGCCATCACTTTCTGTACAAATTGTAAATAGCCTTGCGATCTCTGTATTTTACCCCTGCCACCTTCAGAATTTGAGAGTATTCCAATCAACACTGTCAAAAGCTTTCTCTAAGTCTACAAATGCTAGAAACGTAGGTTTGCCTTTCTTTAATCTTTCTTCTAAGATAAGTCGTAAGGTCAGTACTGCCTCACGTGTTCCAGTGTTTCTACGGAATCCAAACTCATCTTCCCCGAGGTTGGCTTCTACTAGTTTTTCCATTCGTCTGTAAAGAATTCGTGTTAGTATTTTGCAGCTGTGACTTATTAAACTGATAGTTCGGTAATTTTCACATCTGTCAACACCTGCTTTCTTTTGGATTGGAATTATTATATTCTTCTTGAAGTCTGAGGGTATTTCGCCTGTTTCATACATCTTGCTCACCAGATGGTAGAGTTTTGTCAGTACTGGCCCTCCCAAGGTTGTCAGTAGTTCTAATGGAATGTTATCTACCCCGGGGGCCTTGTTTCGACTCAGGTCTTTCAGTGCTCTGTCAAACTCTTCACGCAATATCATATCTCCCATTTCATCTTCATCTACATCCTCTTCCATTTCCATAATATTGTCCTCAAGTACATCGCCCTTGTATAGGCCCTCTATGTTCTCCTCCCACCTTTCTGCTTTCCCTTCTTTGCTTAGAACTGGGTTTCCATCTGAGCTCTTGATATTCATGCAAGTGGTTCTCCTTTCTCCAAAGGTCTCTTTAATTTTCCTGTAGGCAGTATCTATCTTATCCCTTGTGAGATAAGCCTTTACGTCCCTACATTTGTCCTCTAGCCATCCCTGCTTAGCTATTTTGCACTTCCTGTCGATATCATTTTTGAGACGTTTGTATTCCTTTTTGCCTGCTTCATTTACTGCATTTTTATATTTTCTCCTTTCATCAATTAAATTCAATATTTCTTCTGTTGCCCAAGGGTTTCTACTAGCCCTCGTCTTTTTACCTACTTGATCCTCTGCTGCCTTCACCATATCATCCCTCAAAGCTACCCATTCTTCTTCTACTGTATTTCTTTCCCCCATTCCTGTCAATTGTTCCCTTATGCTCTCCCTGAAACTCTGTACAATCTCTGGCTCTTTCAGTTTATCCAGGTCCCGTCTCCTTAACTTCCCACCTTTTTGCAGTTTCTTCAGTTTTAATCTACAGTTCATAACTAATAGATTGTGGTCAGAGTCCACATCTGCCCCTGGAAATGTCTTACAATTTAAAACCTGGTTCCTAAATCTCTGTCTTCCCATTATATAATCTATCTGATACCACTGCAGTTACTGGCAATAAAATAAGAAGTTCAAGATAGCGGCAAGTTATACCCCACTTACCTACCGTGTGACAAACCACATGTCACATATCCATGACGTTGTCGTCATATGAAAAGCCAAGCCTCTCTTATCACTGTCATCATTTGCATTTCATCAAGCAACATCTTATGTCTTAGAATGACAGTGACTGTTAGAATGAAATAGACTATGAAATCAGTAGTTTACAGGCCAGTAAAATGATACAGCTGATCGCAATGAAGCCCCAGTGCAGCCGTCGAGGCTGTACTAAAAATGAACTTTTTTCGTCATATTCGGAAGTATCTATCCAAAAATTAACGAAAAGAGCATAGTCTGAAGTATTTCTACATCTAAAATGCCTCAGCTACACTGTCGCTCCCCCCCAACCCCCCCCCCCCCCCTCCAACCGCTACCTCCTCACCTTTCCACACAAACACGCACAGACATGCGCGAGGTTGGTTATTGCAATACTCAAGTATTATTACACATTCCACATCGCGAACGAAAGTTCAGACATTGCACCAAAACGAAATTGTGTTATTTCTCTAACTATGTATCACCTTGACCACAAAACACTCGTGGCACCACTGCAAACAAGATCTAAAAAAATACACTCGGCTTACACAAAGGCAAAATGACAACACTTCTAGGTTAAGCTGCTTTGTTTCACAACAAAAGTTCGGCTGCTATATCACTCTTTGCAAAGGCAATGTGTGACGGTACGTCACGTAAATGGACATTTGGAGAAAGGGAAAGGAAGTTCTTGTTGTGCGACGTGTGAACCATAAATTATCTAAAGACTAAGTACGTCTGCGCGATGTATAAAAAATAATAAAGATTGTTGTTTTTTTGTATAATCTCTGTGTAACATAGGCCATGAAGATCAGAGACAGTGCTTTGATTGAAGGAGCTCTCCTGGCTTGTTTCCTTTAGCCGTAGGCCACCATTGTAGTGCTGTCTGATAATTAATGTAAGTTTTACTGTAGTTTTTGCAAAATATAATAGAAATTGTTATTATAAAGTATGTATAATTGACTTAGTAGTCACTTATCATGGTCGCAACCATTAATTTTCATTAACAAAGTTTTTTAGAGAACTTCGTAATGCAGGGAGCTCATCTCTCCTAGGAGCGTTTAGTCGGCCATTACGCTGACTGTATTATTTAACTAAAATTTCATGTCATACTACTAAATGTAAATGCGAGAGACATCTCAATTTTGATCTTTCATTAATTTAAGAGTTAAGAAGCGTAGTAACAAATTTCATTCACCAAAATCTACAGCACTGAATGAGTTCAGTATGTTTCATTTTGGCCGCCTAACGGCAGGTGAGATTCTCTCCAGTTTTGCCTTGCAAATTATGAACAAGAAATATTGAAAATCGTTCCATTCAGTAAGCTCAGTTAAGCTTTGTGACATTTGGTACATAAATAACCAGCAGCCCCTGAGACCCATATAATAATTACAGCTTGCGAAAGAATACGCATATTTTCTTTTCTAAATAGCAGCGCTCACGCAAACTATTTATTAGAAGGCGGTGAGTCGCGCGTTGTGTTTAAAAAATATTATATCGCACGTACTTCAGAGCATCCGATGTCCGTACGAGTGTTATCGCGGTATAAGTTAATTAAAAGTCTCGTGCTAGCCCACAATATTTCAAGCAACCCCAACCAAAATCATAATTATATATACACTCCTGGAAATTGAAATAAGAACACCGTTAATACATTGTCCCAGGAAGGGGAAACTTTATTGACACATTCCTGGGGTCAGATACATCACATGATCACACTGACAGAACCACAGGCACATAGACACAGGCAACAGAGCATGCACAATGTCGGCACTAGTACAGTGTATATCCACCTTTCGCAGCAATGCAGGCTGATATTCTCCCATGGAGACGATCGTAGAGATGCTGGATGTAGTCCTGTGGAACGGCTTGCCATGCCATTTCCACCTGGCGCCTCAGTTGGACCAGCGTTCGTGCTGGACGTGCAGACCGCGTGAGACGACGCTTCATCCAGTCCCAAACATGCTCAATGGGGGACAGATCCGGAGATCTTGCTGGCCAGGGTAGTTGACTTACACCTTCTAGAGCACGTTGGGTGGCACGGGATACATGCGGACGTGCGTTGTCCTGTTGGAACAGCAAGTTCCCTTGCCGGTCTAGGAATGGTAGAACGATGGGTTCGATGACGGTTTGGATGTACCGTGCACTATTCAGTGTCCCCTCGACGATCACCAGTGGTGTACGGCCAGTGTAGGAGATCGCTCCCCACACCATGATGCCGGGTGTTGGCCCTGTGTGCCTCGGTCGTATGCAGTCCTGATTGTGGCGCTCACCTGCACGGCGCCAAACACGCATACGACCATCATTGGCACCAAGGCAGAAGCGACTCTTATCGCTGAAGACGACACGTCTCCATTCGCCCCTCCATTCACGCCTGTCGCGACACCACTGGAGGCGGGCTGCACGATGTTGGGGCGTGAGCAGAAGACGGCCTAACGGTGTGCGGGACCGTAGCCCAGCTTCATGGAGACGGTTGCGAATGGTCCTCGCCGATACCCCAGGAGCAACAGTGTCCCTAATTTGCTGGGAAGTGGCGGTGCGGTCCCCTACGGCACTGCGTAGTATCCTACGGTCTTGGCGTGCATCCGTGCGTCGCTGCGGTCCGGTCCCAGGTCGACGGGCACGTGCACCTTCCGCCGACCACTGGCGACAACATCGATGTACTGTGGAGACCTCACGCCCCACGTGTTGAGCAATTCGGCGGTACGTCCACCCGGCCTCCCGCATGCCCACTATACGCCCTCGCTCAAAGTCCGTCAACTGCACATACGGTTCACGTCCACGCTGTCGCGGCATGCTACCAGTGTTAAAGACTGCGATGGAGCTCCGTATGCCACGGCAAACTGGCTGACACTGACGGCGGCGGTGCACAAATGCTGCACAGCTAGCGCCATTCGACGGCCAACACCGCGGTTCCTGGTGTGTCCGCTGTGCCGTGCGTGTGATCATTGCTTGTACAGCCCTCTCGCAGTGTCCAGAGCAAGTATGGTGGGTCTGACACACCGGTGTCAATGTGTTCTTTTTTCCATTTCCAGGAGTGTGTATATATATATATATCCGATGATAAATTGGCCCCCCACACCCATATACAGTTATACCGTGATAAATGGACTTTCAGATTAAGTATTTTCATATCTAATTTTCTTCAGTTATGAATTTACACATGATTTGCTTACTGGCATTAATGAAATAAGTTATGATGGAGCATAGTTCGATCTTTGTACCATATATTGAATTCATAAAAGTACGTCACCCAATCTGGTTCTGTTTCGCAAGCTGCGACATTGTCTCGAATAAAACAGTGATCCGAATGTAGAACAAATTTCCTTTACTTTAATTCCATGGTCACAAACTTTTTTTCCAACAGATTATCGGTTTCGGTCTATAATGACCATCTTCAGACCCGTTATATAAAAGCAATGTCCTAATGTACTGCAGTACACTAGGACATTGCTTTTATAAAATAGATCTGAAGATGGTCATTATAGACCGAAACCGGTAATCCGTTGGAAAAAAAGTTTGTGACCATAGACGTAAAGTAAAGGAAATTGTTCTATTTCATTGAAACATACACATGATGATGATGATGTTCAGGTTAAAGTGTGCATCTCTACGAGAATCTGCAAAGTAAACAATGATATTATCACACCTAAGTTTGGCAAGAACACGTCTCTAACTGATATGAAAGTCAGCCAGACAATATAGTAACCCATACTATGTTATCAGTTTCTTCTTCCAGTTCGAAATTTTCTCGCCTACTGCTCTAACACAGTGGAAACTACATGATACATCGATAAACTGGCATACAGAACACTAGTAGAATACATTCACGTTGGTATGAATTAATTGTTTCCATGATCGTAGAGTCTCCTACACATAATAGCACCTCCATATTGGGATATTAACTACACAATGCAGTACAAAACGTTTGCAATCTTCAAACAGTTCTATAACCCTAATGCTAAGGTATTAACGTGCAGTAAAAATCATTAGTCATCTTCTGCTGATAATTCTGACATGTGCTGCCAAACAGTGTAGAATACGTGCTACGTCGATGAAATAACGCACGGAACAGCGCAATACCATGCTAGTAATAATATCAGTAAGAGGTTTAAATGATATGTACCAGATAGCTACTTGTTTTGATCATGTAACTTATCCAGTGTGTAAATAGATAAATAACTAATTTTAAACTTATAGATATAAAATATACACCACTTTAAAATTTTGGAGCTTGCAAGATAATGAAATTACTGCCAAAACTAGCTGCAGAACAATAATAATTAAAAAAAAGAGCAGTTAGTTCAAGAACCCACACCAAGTGTAAACGGTTGTGTTATACACTAGATGTCTTAAACACAAACAATCCTGAGCAAGTAGAGAGTGACATGAGGGATACAGGGAGTACTTAGTAAGACTGAATACCGTAGCATTCGCATCAACATTAACTGAATGCACACTGCCTGTATCCTTTTAAAACACAGATAAAAATTTGCTTTAAGCCTTGCTAAAAAGGTGTCCAAACTAAATCTGTAAGCTATCACTAGATGCAGCTTAAAAAACCATATTTACGACATTGAGAATTTCATATCAAGTTAATTCAGACAGGAAGAGCTTCCCCACGGTTCCCAAAACAGGTCAGGAAACTGTTGCAGGACCAACGAAAAGAGCAAGTCAGATATAAAAGAACACAAATTCTCAAATATTCTGGACATTTCACAGAAGCGTGAAATGTAGCACGGAGTTCAATGCGAGATGCCTTTAATAATTTCCACAACGAAGCTGTAAAGACCTTATCTCAACGTGAAAGACAACTCTAGTAAGCAATGAAGATGTGGATGAAATTCTGTACTTGAAACTTCGGCCGGCCGGAGTGGCCGCGCGGTTAAAGGCGCTCCAGTCTGGAACCGCGCGACCGCTACGGTCGCAGGTTCGAATCCTGCCTCGGGCATGGATGTGTGTGATGTCCTTAGGTTAGTTAGGTTTAAGTGGTTCTAAGTTCTAGGGGACTGCTGACTACAGCAATTGAGTCCCATAGTGCTCAGAGCCATTTGAACCATTTTTGAAACTTCCAGACGCGAACCAAGGAAGTAAAAGTGCGTGAACCATACAAAGTCGGCGAATGATTAACAAACTTGTAATGTAAATATGCATTGCCTGGAAACTGGCAACTGCTCTTTACCACACCACCGTTCCGAAAACACTGGACCACGCCATCGGGTTACCGAAACGATATGCCAAGTTACGCACGCACGCCAGAACTACGGGTCTCCTCAAACACTCTAGCCCTAGTTCACAACTAGGTGGGTGGTGCTTGATTGGCCGGCTAAACCTAACTCCGGCTGCTGCCCAAACACATTACAGCCTGTCACAAAGTCCAACTATGTAGCTAGCATTGATAACTAGGTGCATAAACGTATCCTTACAGCAATTATGCGGTAAATTATACGCAGAATGTTTATAGAGTGAAATTTGGAAACACAGCATTCGACTTCCACCTCTCAGATTGTTGGCTGATGCTGTCGTCAATTTCCATTTAGAAAACACGCCAGAAGACCAATATGAATCGCAATGTGATTTATACAAGGTACCTGCATTACGAGAAAAGCGGGGAATCAATCGGAACAATAACAAATGTGAGGTCCTTCACAAGAGCACTAAAAAAAGTCCGTTAAATTTTGGTTAAACGATAAACTGTAAAAACTGAAGGTCTGTCGATTGAACTAAGTGGCTAAGCATACAATTATAAACAACTTAAACTGGAACAATCACATAGAAAATGTTGTACGGAAGGCGAATCAAAGAATGAGTTTTATTAACAGCACACAGAGAAAATGCAACAAATCTACTAAAGAAACTGCCTATACTACGCATCTAAAGTTTTGCTGCGCGGTATCGATTACTTAGCAAGTACGTTTCCGTGGGGCACTGAAAAATGTCGTACATAGCTACGTCTTTCTGCATTATTGCGAAGTGGGGGAGATAGTACAGCCGGCCGAAGTGGCCGTGCGGTTAAAGGCGCTGCAGTCTGGAACCGCAAGACCGCTACGGTCGCAGGTTCGAATCCTGCCTCGGGCATGGATGTTTGTGATGTCCTTAGGTTAGTTAGGTTTAACTAGTTCTAAGTTCTAGGGGACTAATGACCTCAGCAGTTGAGTCCCATTGTGCTCAGAGCCATTTGAACCATTTGGAGATAGTACTAATGATTGTGAGAAGCACGTTGAAATGGCAATTATTAAAATAAAGGCGTGTTTCGTGGCGCATGAAGTCTCTTCACGTAATTTCAATTACCAACTTATATTCAGAATGCGAAAATATTTCGATGTCTTTCACCTAAACAGGAAAAAATTACCATCGCGATGAGCTGAGAGAAATTGGAGCCCGCACGGAAAGGTTTAGGTGTTCGTTTTTCCCGCGTGCTATTCGAGAGCGTAAGGCTCTAGAGGTTGTATGAACCATCCGCCAGGCACTTATGAGTGAATTAAAACTGTAGAGCCGCCTCAAGTCGCAAGCAACCTCCATTTTTTGACATCTTTCACTCGACAGGCGCGAGCGCCTTCATGTGTTAAGTAGCCAAGAGTATACGTTAAATGTATCTGTATATATATATATATATATATATATATATATATATATGTGTGTGTGTGTGTGTGTGTGTGTGTGTGTGTGTGTGTGTTTTTCTTGTGTATGACGGCGGCACTACACACAAACAGATACATTTAACGTGTGGCCCTTGGGGACTTAACTTCTAAAGAAGGTTTCGTCTGTAGAGTGAAGTGTCAATTTTTAACTTGTAACTGTCGCTGTTCCCACTACAAGCGGTGCCTGCGCTCGCTGTCCATAGAGTGAATTTCTGGGTAATCATGAGGAGGTAGATGTTGATTTGTGGTACATGGAAATGAGCGTTTGGCGTCATTGGCCGGGAGGCCCCTTACGGGGCAGGTCCGGCCGCCTTAGTGAAGGTCTTATGACACATATGACACATTGGGCGACCTGCGCGCCGTATGGGGATGAAATGAAGATGAAGACAACACCCAGTCCCTGAGCGGAGAAAACCCTCGACCCAGCCGGGAATCGAACCCGAGCCTCTTAGGACCGCAGTCCGTCAGGCTAACCATTCAGTAGTCAGGGCGGCCGTTGATTTGTGGTGATGTGACGTCAACAAGGAAGTAAGCATTTAATTTCGTCACAAACTGACAGAACGACGACTGAAACCATGTTGGATCCTGAAGCACGTAAGATACATATACATGGAGGTAATACAGGTACGATAACGGATAGATACACGATGTGGGTGAAAGTGTGGGTGACGACTGTTGTGAGACGGACAGGAAGGCATTGATGGCGCTCCACATTCCGACCGAACATCAGCTACCATTCAATCACACTAAACGAGGCCAGTGGGAAAACTCTCAAACCTGTATGCCGCCCCATCTCAAACAAATCCCGAAAGTTGCACATTACGTATTTTCATAAAACTTACACTGAGAATTATTTTTTCTTTTTCTTTTTTTACAAAATAACGTTCTGAAATTTAAATTTAATATCACTCCTAACGCCGAGTTAGTGTGGAACTCATAAAATTTATGCCTCCTGAGAAATTTAGTCCCGTGCGCTGTTTACATCCCGTAAGTTGTATGAAGGTGATGACATTCAGTTACTTAATGTCGTTCTCTGAGATTTATTCATAACCTTACGCTATGGCCCGCAATGAATATACGCTACGCCGCACAAGTTGTCTGACCGTTGATGCTTATTGCTACCCTTGTGTGTGTAAGTGTCTGTGTATATGTTGTTCTCGACGCAGTTGTGGCTTCCGGCCAAAAACTGGTCGTATGTAGCTCTCGCCACAAGTCTGTCCTCTGCAACACTCTTCATTCCTTCGTAACTATTGCAACCTACGTCCACGTGAACTTGATTAGTGCTGTCAAGTCTTCGTTTCTGTCTACAATTTTTACCTCCTCCTAGTACATCTTGGGCCAAATGAACTCTTCCTTGATGCCGCAGAATGTGTCCTACCTAATGATACATTCTTTTACTCAAGATGTGGCGAAAATTGATATTCTGCCCTATTCGACGCAGTACTTTTTCCACAAATATCCGAGTCTGCACCCCCCCCCCCCTCCCCGCCCACTCTCTTATCTTTAGCATTCTTCCGTAGCAAAAATTTCAAGTACTTTTGCTTTCTTTTCTGTACTGTAGGTAGTGCACGTTGCACCTCCAAACAGTTTCAGATAACACTTCTTAACATTTATATTTCTCTCTTAATTTTTTTCAGAAATGCTTTTTCTACTGTTGGCAAACTGCATTTCATAACCTTTCTACTTCGGCGATTATGATTTAACTAGCTTCCACTCATCTATGACTTTCAGTTTCTCAATTACTTTGAGAAATTCTGAATATCCTCGCAAGTCTGGTCTTATATTCTGTAATCTCGTATTTAGTTCACTAAACAAGAGTGCGGAACTGTATCGATTGCCTTCCGAAAGCAAAGAATAATACAGCGACCTAGACTCCGTTATCTGCGGACTTCCGAATTTCACGGATGAGCTAAACGACCTGAATTTGACAAGATCATCGTTAGTTACCGCAAAAGAGATTTTACGCCTTAAAAAAAATCCTTCATAAATGGACATAAACTCTACCGCAAATAAACCGCAGAAGTAAAATTCTGTAGGAATTTTTGTCGGATCGTTAGGCAGTGTTTTACGCTTTAACTCTTAGAACTTCTGTCTCTTTCCGCTCCTTAGATCAATTTTGACGTTATCTTGTGCTTGTTCGTCAACAAGGCCTTACCTTTGTTCGGATCTTTGATACAGCTATCTTAACTTTCGAAGTAATTATCTATAAAGGATTTCCAACAGCGCCAGATCTTCCCCATCCGTCACAACTCTGCTTGCTAGATATATTCTGATCAGCCAGAATATTACGACCACCAACCTAACAGTCAGTATGAGCACTTTTCACACGTACAAGAGTGGCGACGCGACTTGGCATTGAAGAAATGACGCCGTGGTAGGTCGCTGGAGGGATCTGGCACCACATCTGCACACACAACCCGGCCGGGGTGGCCGAGCGGTTCTAGGCGCTACAGTCTGGAACCGCGCTGTTGCTACGGTCGCAGGTTCGAATCCTGCCCCGGGCATGGATGTGTGTGATGTCCTTAGGTTAGTTAGGTTTAAGTAGTTCTAAGTTCTAGGGAACTGATGACCACAGATGTTAAGTCTTATAGTACTCAGAGCCATTTGAACCATTTTTTGCACACACAAGTGAGGGGAGGGGGCGATGAGCTCTGACGACAGTGCGATCGGCGATCGCATCCAAGACGCGTTCGATGGGGTTCAGATCTGGCGAGCTGCCCTTCATTCGCGATTCGCAGGATATCGTGTGGAAAAGCTGCAAGTGTTGTTTCGCACGAGCAATAATTTCTAAATCCATGCTGATTTATGGAAAGAACACTTTTTTTTAAGCCTATCCTTCTGACTGATGGCCTGCGGGACATCTGCCGTTCATTTTAGCAAGTTACATTGAAGTGTAATAAATAATATCAAATGTCGGTCGTAGGGAAATAAATAACACTGAAACGACGGCTGTAGGTGTTTCATTGTATTACAGAAGCTTTTACGTCTGGGAGGAACATTTATTATATCGAACACAGAAAACGTTCAGGAAGTCTGCAGCAAATCAATCTAAAGGATATTGATCCATAATTTTCTAGGTCCGTTCTTATACTGTTTTTATATACACGAATCACCTGTGCTTTTTTCCTCTCCTAGGGTTTTGCGATGGGTGAGAGATCTCAATCAATGCAAAGTAAGTACGAGTCCGATGCCACAGAGGACTGAGTGAAACAGAACAGGAATTCAGTCTGGACCTGGTGAGTTACTTTTCTTGAACGCTTTCAGCTGTATTTCCACGCCAGGGATGCTTGTTACTAAGTCTCCCATAGGGAAGTCTGTGCGATGATCAAACGCTCAAGCGATCTATGAAACGCGAAATTCGAAACTTCATCTTTACTTTCTTGTCGTCTATTGTTATTCCAGCCTGGTGAGCGAGTGACTTCGACATGCTAAGCGGTTTTAAGCTGAATCAGAATTTTCGCGGGGTCTCGGCAAGATCAAGATCTTTCGCTAAGGTATGAGTGGAAGTTGTGTACTTCAGTACGGATCTTGTTTCCACTAACTTCTGCTTGTCGACATTTGTGCAGTCTTGTTTGAACGGAGAGTACAACAGTCTCTGCTTCCGCAGTATTTTGAGAATTTTTGTTATTACGCCACGGTAAATCTGACGCGTCTGCTCGCGCCCAAGATTACTAAAATTAGACTTTAAATAGAAATTAAAATTAGTCACTGAAAAAAAAAACTGTTAAAATTAACTGGTGCAGACGGCCACTGTTGATAGTGGACGCACTACGGCCGCAGGTTCGAATCCTGCCTCGGGCATGGATTTGTGTGATGTCCTTAGGTTAGTTAGGTTTAACTAGTTCTAAGTTCTAGGGGACTGATGACCTCAGCAGTTAACTCCCACAGTGCTCAGTGCCATTTGAACCATAGTGGACGCAATTTGTTAGTACCCAAATTGACATCGAGGAAAATGCTGTGAGATTTAGAAATGATTACATCTTTTAGTACCAACATCAATTTTGCGGGGCCGATGTCTGTTATTTACGGGCGAAACGGAATTATAGCCTGGAAAGTGTGGGCAAATAATTAACGTTCCGCGCTTGCGGTCAAGTTTGGAAAACGCTTCGTGATGATCGGCAATTAATCTCAGGGACGCTGTAACAAGTTGTAAATCAATAAATGGCTGAATACTAATTGTATTCGGCTATTGCGTCTCGACGTTACGATCTGTTACACTCGTAATGGTCGTTGGCTGTAACAATAAACCATTACAACATGTCATCTATCGTATATCTATTAGGAGAGCTCTTAAAAACGAGAACTCATGAGACTTGACTAATTTACATTAATTTAATCGCAAGTGGTTCTAAAGCTAACACATCTCACTTACATCCCATTTGTCTACACAAAAGAAGGATTAATTACTGATACGCAAGGAACACAGTTATAGTGCGTCCTATCAGTACAAAGGCTGACAGACAGGAGAGTGAGAGATCCCAGCAGGAGGACTCTTCACTTTCTAAAATAAAAAGGGTATTACAATATATTTGAAATATTAATTATGAAATAATAACAATATTTCACAAGATCATTTCGCATACGTTAAGTACACTACTGGCCATTAAAATTGCTACGCGACGAAGATGACACGCTACAGACGCGAAATTTAACCAACAGGAAGAAGATGCTGTGATGTGCAAATGATTACCTTTTCAGAGCATTCACACGAGGTTGGCGCCGGTGGCGACACCTACAACGTGCTGACATGACGAAAGTTTCCAGCCGATTTATCATACACAAACAGCAGTTGACCGGCGTTGCCTGGTGAAACGTTGTTGTGATGCCTCGTGAGAAATGTGTACCATCACCTTTCCGACTTTGGTAAAGGTCTGATTGCAGCCTACCGCGATTGCGGTTTAACGTATCACGACATTGCTGCTTGCGTTGGTCGAGATCCAATGACTGTTAGCAGAATATGGAATCGGTGGGTTCAGGAGGGTAATACGGAACGCCGTGCTGGATCCCAACGGCCTCGTATCACTAGCAGTCGAGATGACAGGCATCTTATCCGCACCGCTGTAAAGGATCGTGCAGCCACGTCTCGATCCCTGAGTCAGCAGATGGGGACGTTTGCAAGACAACAACCATCTGCACGAACAGTTCGATGACGTTTGCAGCAGCATGTACTATCAGCTCGGAGACCATGGCTGCGGTTACCCTTGACGCTGTATCACAGACAGGAGCGCCTGCGATGGTGTACTCAACGACGAACCTGGGTGCACGAATGGCAAAACATCATTTTTTCGGATGAATCCAGGTTCTGTTTACAGCATCATCATGGTCGCATACGTGTTTGGCGACATCGCGGTGAACGCACATTGGAAGCGTGTATTCGTCATCGCCATACTGACGTATCAACCGGCGTGATGGTGTGGGGTCCCATTGGTTACACGTCTCAGTCACCTCTTGTTCGCATTGACGGCACTTTGAACAGTGGACGTTACATTTCAGATGTGTTACGAGCCGTGTCTCTACCCTTCATTCGATCCCTGCGAAACTCTACATTTCAGCAGGATAATGCACGACCACATGTTGCAGGTCCTGTACGGGCCTTTCTGGATACAGATAATATTCGACTGCTGACCTGGCCAGCACATTCTCCAGATCTCTCACCAACTGAAAACGTCTGGTCAATGGTGGCCGAGCAACTGGCTCGTCACAATACGCCAGTCACTACTCTTGATGAACTGTGGTATCGTGTTGAAGCTGGATGGGCAGCTGTACCTGTATACGCCATCCAATCTCTGTTTGACTCAATGCTCAGGCGTATCAAGGCCGTTATTACGGCCAGAGGTGGTTGTTTTAGGTACTGATTTCTCGGATCTATGCACCCAAAATGCGTGAAAATGTAATCACATGTCGGTTATAGTATAATATATTTGTTCTATGATTACCCGTTTACTATCTGCATTTCTTCTTGGTGTAGCAATTTTAATGGCCAGTAGTGTAGATTTGAGGTTATTTATATATAAACGCACATATGTGTGCTTTCCGTAGTTTTTCGACGTTAAACGTACATAAAATTAGGGAGTCCGTCTTCGTAATGCTTCTTTTCCTTCATTAGTACACATACCCGATACACTGGAATTTACATCTTCAGTTTCAGAGAATGACAGATCCTACGCACGCCCCGTTACATCAGTACGGCTGCACTAGTTACCTCACATGATGCGTGAGACACTTAGTGGCTTGGCCATGAGCTATTGAGATATTGCTCTGCGTTTCTGCTTCGCACCTACAACTTTCATATTTTTGCTGTACTATAAGCGGACATGCCGTTTGTAAAGTAAAGACAAAAATGTGAGTGGTTTCCATATAATCAGAACAAGTGAGTTGATGTATAGCCTTCAGAGTCACCTGTAGGAAAGGGGTTGTGGGCTACCGGGGAAATAAATATGATGTAAACAACAGCATGAACCCTGTCTCGAAGACAAGAGAGACTCGCTACCCTATTTAAAATGAGGGTGACGCCAAAAAAGATGCAGCTAACAGGATTATGACGTTAAAGTTATTCTTAGCAGGTCATGTGAAAACGTCCTACTGCTTCAAAGTCTGCACACAAAACAGCTAGTAGAACTTAAGCGGTAGCGGAACAATCGGTATCTGGGAGGGAGGAACTCCGGAAGTTCGCGCAACTCGCGAACTGCAAAGAAGAGAATTTTCTTTCCAACTTGTATTACATTCATCTACCTTCTACACCAATTCTTATTCTCATTTCCCTAGCCGCGAGGAGTGGCCTCGCGGTTTGAGGCGCCATGACACGGACTGCGCGGCCCCTCGCGCCGGAGGTTCGAGTCCTCCCTCGGGCATGGGTGTGTGCGTTGTTATTAGCATAAGTTAGTTTAAGTAATGCGTAAGTCTAGGGACCGATGACCTCAGCAATTTGGTCCCTTAGGGATTCACATACATTTTAACATTTTCACATTTCCCTCCGCCCATTGCGTCTCTGAGTAGAACTAATATCACTGCTACCTGGAGTAGATAATGTTCGAATTGCCAGAGTGCCGGAACAACAACACTTAGGGAAGAGCCATCACATCTTGATTAGTGGTCGAGGAGTACTGTAAACGCTCAGATATGCAGAGATGAGACACCGCTCTCTCATGTTTGCTTTTTCAGAGATGCAATTGGTCCCGAAGTCATACTTATGGACGATAACGCTGTGGTGGAAGAATTTCTTGAAGGTCAACATATTCGTCACATGAGCTAGCCAGTGTGGTCCCCGCATCTGAATGTTATGAAATGCTTGGGATGCGTTAGGGAGGCGAAATGCTTCCCTTCAGCGTCCACCAAGGATACTAAGAGGCCTCTGCATCCGTCGTACCGACTACCAAGAGATCGCCTACCGTTGCTCTGTGCCGCTTCGCTGTGCAAAGAGCTTCTTGTCCGTGAGATTCCCCAGATGTGCAATTTCTTTACAAAAGTTTTTCTTAGCTATCAGAACTGTTTTCACACTTTGTTCTGAACTGTTCTACGAAAAATGTCTCATGATTAAGCTGTATCTTGTTCAGAAATCCTTCCGATATCCCAATAAGGCGATATGCCCTCTTTTCGTGATTACGCTTAACTTTTGGACACTAACTGGTGTCGTAGTATATTTGAACGAGAACAACGTTCCATAATCGTCAACGACCTAAGTGATGCCATTTCCAGAGTGACACAAGTATGGAAACATACGAACGCATCATACGTCAAACAGAACATAGCTCTTCTACGTTCATTTAATAAAACAGTCATTGAAAAATGGTCTCGAATCCATCTTTCTTCAGTGGTCGTGTGACTACGGGTAGACTGCGGGTAGACCGTCCGCCTGGTGGAAGTCTTTCCATTTGACGCCACGTCGGCGATTTACGCGTCGATGGGGATGAAATGATGATGATGATGGCAACACAACACCCAATCCCTGAGCGGAGAAAATCTCCGACCCAGTCGGGAATCGAACCCGGCCCGTAGGATTGACAGTCTGTCGCGCTGACCACTCTGCTACCGGGGGCGGACTCTTCCGTGGTGAACAACCCGAGGAGTCGTTGACAGCAGTCGCGCTGGCCACTGCGTGGCTGGTAGACTGCCGTTCTTTGCTGTTCCTGCTTTCTTCTTCATCGCTGTGTAGATGCTACGCCAGACATTTTTCATATTTTATTTGTGCACAACATGCCTTTATCTAGTGCTAGGTATATTTTCATTGATGCAGTTCATTACAATTCCAACGAAGAGACATTCATGACACATAGATCAATAATAAGGTGTGTCTGTCTTTATAAAACAGATTTCCGTTTATTCTCACCTACCCTTCTAAGATCATTTGTGACGATTTCACATCATTTTTGTGAAGCGTTTACAGTATCAAATTTCGAGAGAAGTTTTCTCGTTTGACTCGCCGCAATCAGTTGCACACTTACACACGGAGCTGCAATCCTAAGTTGTGTTTTCAGGAATCATATACAGATATCTACTCTGTTATAGATCTTAAAATATTTTTACCGAGCGCGGTGGCGCAGTGGTTAGCACACTGGACTCGCATTCGGGAGGATGACGGTTCAACCCCATCTCCAGCCATCCTGATTTGAGTTTTCCGTGATTTCCCTAAATCGTTTCAGGCAAATGCCGGGACGGTTCCTTTGAAAGGGCACGGCCGATTTCCTTCCCCATCCTTCCCTAACCCGAGCTTGCGCTCCGTCTCTAATGACCCCGTTGTCGACGGGACGTTAAACAACCCTAACCTAACCTTAACATATTTTTAATTATGTTAAACGTGCCAAACAGTCAGTACTACTTTTTCTTTGGGCCAACGATCGATGGGGATTTTACTTCGTAGATAAAGGAGATGTCTTGTTTGTGTACCTCATCAACCGGATATGCTTGATGTTACGAAGTACTGTCTGCGGAAAAAAAAATTCACAGAAGGTCTACCTAAGATTAGCGGGGTGCGACAAATTCGTAACGATGTTTCATATATTCATTTTGTTATTGTATATGACCCATGTAGCCGGCCGCGGTGGCCGAGCGGTTCTAGGCGCTTCAGTCCGGAACCGCGCAGCTGCTACGGTCGCAGGTTCGAATCCTGCCGCGGGTATGGATGTGTGTTATGTCTTTAGGTTCGTTAGGTTTACGTAGTTCTAAGTCTAGGGGACTGATGACCTCCGATGTTAAGTCCCATAGTGCTTAAAGCCATTTGAATCATTTTTTTGACCCGTGTTTGCGTGTAGCCCACTCCAATTTTTCTCAGAATTTCGAACATCTTGCATCATTTTACATTGTTGAACGATTTTTCTAGATCAATAAATCGTTGGGGCCTGTCTTGATATTTCTTCAATTTTGCTTCGATTATCAAGCACAACGTCTGAAATGCCTCTCTGGTGTCTTTACATTTTCTAAAGCCAAATTCATCATCATCCAACAAATCGTCAATTATTTCTTCTTTTCTTCTGTACATTATCCTTGTAAAAAGCTTGGAAGCAATAGATGTTATAAATCCCGTTAGGAATTACAAAAAAATTATTAACCAGGTAATTAATATAGCTGAGCTATGACAATCTTCAGAACTGATTGAATCCAATACGTTACACAATTCGTGTGATTGCGTATACAGATCTGTATGTGGCAAACATATACGCAATGACACGAATTACGTAAGGAACTGTCTTCACTCAGGTCTGAAGATGGTCGTAGCTGACCGAAATTAGTTACCCGGTCAATATATCTGAGATCAATATCTCGATTTTTAACAAAACCAAAAAAGTCTTCCTAAGACTTCAAGAGAGGCTAATATTTGTAAAGTTTTTAAATGTAAAGAGGTTTAGGATTTTGTGCTTTAGAAAACGCTTAAAAACTGTAACCTACGTCTGTAATACCAACAAGTCAAAATTGGACTACCCACTCATACAAACATATCGGTTTAGCAGTTTCTGGATATAGAAACAAAGGCTCAGTCACCGTTACATTAGGTGGCAGACTTCAGTTCATTAACAGGATATTGGGATACTGGGCAAAGAACCAGCCTATAAAGGAGATGCCATGAAGATCACAGGCTGGAGCAAACTGCAGGTGGTGCTTCATGTCGCTACTAATCACGTGTGCCGCTTTGGATTGGAACAGATTGTCTCTGGTTTCGAGCATCTAGCTGAGTTTCAGAAACTGCCAGACTTGAAACTTCCTGGCAGATTAAAACTGTGTGCTGGATAGAGACTCGAACTCAGGACCTTTGCCTTTCGCGGGCAAGTGCTCTACCTTCATGTTTTTTTATAGGAACCTTCCCGGCGCCCAAAGGGAGGGGTGGTGGCAAAGTAGGCAGGCGTCTCGAGGAATCAAGGAAGGCGTAGGGAACGTGGAGTAGAGGTACACTAAACATCGCTTATTTATTTTCCTTTTCTTTCTTTTTATTTTCATTTATTTATGGCTTAACATTAAAACCACCAAGAATAACAGGAAACCGGCGTCGCGAGGAGGAGGGCGCAGCAAGACGTCAAACTCATTGAGACTACAACGTACAGTTTTTCCTAGAAGAACATTGCGATGACAAGTAAATAAATCGGTTCTAAGTGTGGAAATGGCGGGGATCAACTCTTCATGACAGGAACACCCCAGCTTTGGGGTGGGTTAAGAAATACACTGCAAAGGAATTTGGAGAAAAACATCTGTATTTTGTATTTCGGACAATTGCACAATGGCGTTCATTAAGGACTGCCAAAAATCAAAGATACTCTTTTCGACGTCAGCAAGTACGGAGCTGCGTGTCCAGAAATCAACTTTACAGAGTTCTTCTTCGCTTATGGGAAGTATCCAGCGTCCGGAAAGAGGAACAACTGAGTAGGTTTCTGATTAGGAGTCGTACGGGTAATTAGGGACAACTTCTGTATCACCAAGAACCAGACACTTCTCACCGATCTGCACACCTGGCGGTGCTCGACAGGCGACACATAACGGGGTGCCTGCGAGGTGAATCCTTCCCATTGACAGTAAGGTACCAGACATAATCCTGTGCAAGCATGACGGGCATACTTGCTTCCCACTGACGGTAAGATACCACGCATACAGGACGGCAGTGTCGAGATAAGGAACGCACACCGATCGCCGCCAAACGGCACGCCAGCCGTCGTGGGGATGCTTTTTCTCAACCGCATTTGGTGAACTGTGCTGCTGAAGGACCATAGATTGCCTTCGTGGATGTTAAGTGCGCTGGCCGTATCAGTGTACGGACGTAGCTCACATCGAGAAAAAGTGGCGGAAGTAAAAGAAGGGCGACGGGTTTTCCGGGAGATGGATGGGTGCTGAGAGAGAGAGTATGGTGCAAGGGCCTCTAGCAACAGGCTGGTAAGGCCCGTATAACTACGGTGTCACAATGTAATGTGAGAGCCAGAAAAGGGCTACCGCTCTGTCAGACACATGATACAGACCTAAACCGCCCCTGCATCGCGGGAGGATGAGGGTCTGGTACCTTATATTGAGCAGTAACCCGTGGCAAGCAAATGAACCCAATGCCGCTAGCATGCGACGGGTCATGGATGGCGGAATACGGAGTGTCTGTGCCACGTGGGGGATACGAGACACCAGATTTACAGTTACGTACTGTGTCGGTTCCCTGTGTCGGTTCCCCTCAGGGAGTCACACCTAGTGGTACGTGGCTGGCGACCACGGGGCCCCGAGCTGAGTCCTGGCATTGCTTCCACTTACTTACGCCAGGCTCCTCAGTTTTATCTTTCCTATCTGGCCACCCTCGGCCAGCTCTTGTTCTTTTCCGACCCTGACGCTATTAGGTTTCAAGGGCTAGGGGTCTTTCATTTTCCAACCTATACTTCTCATGCAGCGTCTGACCCGGAGCGGGCGGCTGCAAAAGGCGTCTGTATCCTATGTTAGGGGCGGCCTCCAGAACTGCGGAAGGCAACGGAATACCACCGCAGATTACCTTCCCTGCATAATGCAGTCTCCATTTTATGCACAAAAAATGGCTTCCTCTCATGTTAAATCAGTGTCCGGAGGTAAAATAGTCCCCCATTCGGATCTCCGGGGGGGATAACTTGAAAGGAGGCAAAAAATCAAAACGAGAATTGGTACCTGGAATATCAGAACTCTGCTACAAGCAGGAAAACTAGAAAACCTTAAAAGAGAGATGGAAAAGAATCATATGGACCTCGTAGGAGTTGCTGAGGTAAGATGGAATGGACATGGAGAGTTGCAGTCAGATGAATATGTATTCTACTACTCAGGAGGAGAAGTAAAAGGAATTAATGGAGTAGGAATGATTGTGACAAAGGAATTGGCTAAATGTGTGGAATATGTAGACTGTGCAAATGACCGGGTTATTGGTGTAAGGCTGAAAGGAGCACAAAAAGTTTTACTGATTGTCCAGGTGTATATGCCAACTTTAGAACATGATGACCAAATTGTAGAGGAAGCGTACAATGTAATAGAGAGAATAATGGACGAAAATAAAAAATGCTGCAAAATAGTAATGGGAGACTGGAACGTCATTGTGGGAGAAGGGAAAGAGGGAAACATAGTAGGCAGTCATGGTCTTGGAAAGAGAAATGACAGAGGTGAATGGTTAATTGACTTCTGCAGGGAAAGGCAGCTGATAGCGGCAAACACATGGTTCAAGAACGATAAAAGGAGGCTCTACACTTGGAAATCACCAGGGGATAAATACAGAAACCAAATCGATTTTATACTGGTAGAAGAAAGATACAGGAATGGAATCAAGAAGGTGCACACATTACCAGGTGCAGATATTAATAGTGACCACAACTTACTTATGGCATAAATAGAAATAAGAACGAAAAAACTGAAAAAGGCGACAATGATGAAGAAGTGGGATTTAGAGAAGATAAGGTCCAAACTAAGAACAAATTACAGAAATGCTGTCTCGGGACTTTCTAAACACATTACGAGAAAAAGAAGCACCTGATAATGCCAACGAGTACTGGAATATGCTGAAAGAAGGAATCATTAAAGCAGGGCAGCAAAATATAGGATTTGTAAAAGGGAAAAGGTCAAAAAAACCACGGGTCACACAAGAAATGATTTCCAAGATGGAGGAGAGAAGAAAATTGAAAATCAAGAACACTGAAGATGCAAGAAAGATATACCGAAGGTTAAATAACGAACTGCGAAGAGAAACAGAGCAGGCTGGGAAAAAATGGCTAAAAGAGGAATGTGATGAAATTGAAGAACTGGACAGGAAGGGAAGATACGACTTACTATACAACAGAGTAAACACTATGAAATGGGAACAAAACAGAGCAGGAAGTGCTACTATGGAAATTTTGAGTAAAGACGAAGAGGTAGTGTACAAAGACCGTGACGATGTCCTCCAGAGATGGGAAGAATATATAAAAGAGCTATATGACACAAATAGCAAACCAGAAACTCTGGAACTTGAACCACACAACAGTGTAAGTGATGAAGAGAAAGGACCGACCATCATAATGGAAGAAGTAAAGTCTGCCATTGCTGCAATGAAAAATGGCAAAGCAGTAGGTACAGATACAATACCGGGAGAAACACTAAAATGCTTGAACCACACTGGAATAAGAGAAATATTGAGGTTATGTAATAAAATATATGACAGTGGTGAATGGCCTGAGGACTTTTTGACAACAGTAATGATTCCATTGCCGAAAAAACAAGGAACCAAGAAATGCAGCGAGCACAGGACAATCAGCCTCATTTCACATGCAGCCAAAGTGATGTTAAGAATAATTAATAAAAGACTTGAAAAAGTAACAGAGGAGAATCTCGGTGAGGAGCAGTTTGGCTTTAGACGGAATACGGGCACCAGAGATGCAACAGGGCTCCTACGAGCCTTGGGAGAAAGGTTTATTGAAAAAGGAAGAGACCTATATATGTGCTTCATCGATTTAGAAAAGGCATTTGACAATGTGGTTTGGGACAAGCTGGTGACTATTATGAGGGAAAAGAGAGTGGACTGGAAAACCAGAAGACTTATAAACTCATTATACCTTAATCAAAAAGTTTCAGTTAAAGTGAGAGGAGAAAGTACAAACTGGATCAGACTAGGGAAAGGCGTAAGACAAGGATGCTGTTTATCACCTACTCTTTTCAACCTGTACTTGGAAAATATGATTGACCAATGCTCATTAGATGACAAAGGAGCAGAAATTGGAGGAAGAAGAGTAGGGTGCTTGAGATTTGCTGATGACATGGTCCTTCTAGCCACAGGAGAAAAAGAATTACAGGATTTGGTGGACACCATTGCAACTAACGGAAAAAAACATGGAATGAAAATTAACACAAATAAAACAAAAGTATTGGCAATAGGAGGAAATAAGGAAATAAAAATTGTGCTGAATGGAGAAACACTAGAACCGGTGCAAAATTTTAAGTATCTTGGAAGCAGAATAGACACCGACTGGAAGTGCACCACAGAAATTAAAACGTGGATAGCAATGGCAAAAGAGGCGTTTTATAAGAAAAGGAGAATCTTCTGCAGCGGTCTGGACAGAGAACTCAGAAAGAGACTCATAAAATGTCTTGTATGGAGTGTTCTTCTATATGGCGCTGAAACATGGACTATGAGGAAAAAAGACAGAGAAAGGCCGGAGGCTTTTGAGATCTGGACATGGCGGAAGATGGAAAGAATAAGTTGGATGGACAGAGTAAAAAATGAAGAGGTACTGAGAAGAGTGGGAGAGAAAAGACAGTTACTAGATGTAATAAAGAGAAGAAAAAGAAATTGGATTGGGCATATATTAAGAAAGAATGACGGACTGATAAAAACATTTTTAGAAGGTTATGTAGAAGGGAAAAGGAAGCGAGGAAGGAAGAGATTCCAGATACTGGATGACATGATGGACGGTACAACATACAGCAGCCTTAAGAAGGAAGCAATGGATCGCAGAAAATGGAGAGGCAAAGGACCTGCTAATATAGAGAGAGCGGGCAGCCTTGATCACGGATCGAGATGAGAGGAATAAGACAGCTATTGCAGAGTATACGAGACGTAGCTACATGAAGGAGATGCGTCCCGACGCCAACGGCAGTATCACGGTATCCCTTATTGCGATGCACCTCTTCCAGGTAGTCGTGATCAATCCGATCGAACGGCTGGCTTAAGTTAAGAGCTACCAAAGGTCCAGGCTTACGGCGACTGTGAGCAAGAGCGATTATGTCCCGATAGTTTGATCTGGATAAACCACATACCGAGCTGCGCTTTTATGCCGCAAATCCCACAGCTGGGTAATGATCATTGTGTCGCTGTTGAGAAATGTCAAGGGGCCTATCCGAGGGGCACCCTGAGGCTTTCGGATGGGAATGAGGAAACCATCGAAGAAGCCGTCTGCAATTGGCACGCGATTTCCGCCCACATTGGCGCCAGAAGTGGGCGAAATGTCGAATAGAAGTCTAGTGGGATACTGCCAGCGACAGGTGACCTGGACATAGAACATGCCAGTATAACATTATTGAGTTCGTCGTCTGTGACGTTAGCAATGAAATTCATCGGCGCATCCACGGGAACCGAGCCAAAAGATAGTCTGGAGACCACAGTAATGTTGATGACGTTGTTCAGAGTACAGTGTAACACAATGTGCGAGACCCTATATCCCGTTGGGTATCAAAACGCAGCCGATCATCGGTCGTAAGAACATGATACGTACTTGGACGCTACTGCACTAACCCGTCACGTGCTCGAACCCTGACTATAGGTCCTTCAAGGTGGCAGTGAGGCCGGGATGCGAGCTTTGCGTTGGCGTGGTTCACCATCGCCTGGCGCTGGCGAATAAGGCGAGAGTGACACATGCATGAAATACACGAACGCATCATACGTCAAACAAAACATGGGTAAAACAGAATGAATTCCTCAGTTCGTCCCTTCCGTAACCTATCAAGGCCTTGCAGAGGTCAGGCTTTGCACAGAGTACCCACCAAGTCAGGGCAGACTGGTAGGCATCATAGCGTCGACGACAAGCTGTCCACGTGGGCTCGATGAGCTGCCGAGAGTCGCATAAAGTAGGGTGGATCATTTTCAGTTTCCATGATCCACGGCCGCACCACTCCCTTTGGCATGGTCAGAAAAGTCAACGGACCAGACTTCAGCAGCCTGCACCCAACTGATAATATCGCGGGAGATGTAAACACTATCGAATCTCCTGGAAGAAAGGCTAGAGAACGCGTAAAACCCGGACGATCGCCAGAACATGCTCCCAAGAATCCACTAGACTGAGGTGCTGGAGAATAGTCGCTAGCGTCGCACGCAGATAGTGACGAAGTAGTTGATATTTGGGTACCTGAGCGCAGTTGAAATCGCCTCCCATGATCAGTAGTTCCTGCCGACTCGGGAAAAGAGGCGTGACTGTCTCTGAGAAGGAGGCGTAACGTATACGGCGGCGATCCGAACCCGATGGCGCATACACATTGACGATTCTGCACCATTAAACGTGAGACCCAAACCTCTGGCATCAGGGAGATAGGCAACTGCATCAGCGAGAATACCATCATGTAACTGGATTGCCACCCCGCTACCAGTGAGGAAAGCATGAGAGAAATGCGCTGTCAATGAGGAGCACAGAGATTTGCGACATGCACCCTCTGATGCAGAGCAACGCCGACGTCCGCAGCATACAACGTATCATGGAGTAAAGCCAGTTTGTGGCTATTCAATAAGTTTGCAAAGCTCCCATCACCAGGAGGAAGGACGATTCAAACACGAGGGAAGCACAAGGAACTGTCTGTTAGGCCCCCATGAAAGGACATCAGTTTGACGGGCAGGGACCCGATCCCACCCAGGAGACAAACTTCTCACTGGGCCAATTCAGTGGAACGCTATTAGAGGTGCGCCCACAGACAGCGTCAAACACGGAACCTATAGCATCAGACGCAGGAGTGGGAAGGTCAGTGTCCGGAGGTGAGCGCTGACTGGAGACTGGGGCGGGGTCGTGTCGCCAGGTGTCAGGGCGTCAGAAGACAGCGCAACATCAGTGTCAGATACATCCTGTGCACACATCCGATAGAGGTAGTCATCGGAAGGGATAAGACGCTGTCTCTTCCGTTTCCTTGGCGACCGTTGCTTCCTAACATGCAGTTCTGTGTCAGATGGCGGGCAGCTGTCATCCGACATGTGGCCAGATAGTTGAAAGGAATCGACGGCGGTACCGACTGATTCAGAGGGGGCGCAGCAGGCAGCACCCTGGCCACAACTTGAATAGGCCGGCATGAACCGAGCGGGCAATAGCCGAGTAGGAAGGCACGTATTTCGGTAGTTAATTTTTTTTCTTTATTTTTGCGCCAGTGAGGACACGGAATGTTTCCAACATCTTCCACGTTTCAGCTACGTGACTAAGGATGTTGCAGTAAGGCTTAAAGGTGGGCACTATAGCGTCTGCCGGTACCTCAAACGGGAATTCGAAAACCCGTAACATTCGGAGGCCAAAACCAGGAGTGATCAACCACGACATTCTCTATGTGTCCGTCAGGGCATAAGAAGAGCATTCGCGAGGTGCCGCACAACTTAGGCACACAGATCGTCATTCGCCAGCTTTATTTACACAGTAGTACTGAGGACTGAAAAATGAATTCCGAGAACATCCTGTGGCGGGAGACGCATTTCATCCCGTATAAAACGTTCTATTTCATACGCATTCGGGCGCCCGTGATCCAAAGGAAATGTTAATCTAATTGTTGTTTGGCGGTAAGAAAACGCCATGATGGTCGATGAAGCCGGTCTTTGAGACAAGCCGCTGCGTGGAATTAAACACACGTGCACTCGCTGGCAAGCAGCACAACAGGCGGGACGCGAAGAAGGCGTGCGCGTCTCACCACTGCCGAAGGCAGCCTTCGAATACTTCGCTATGCGTACACGACGAACGGTCAGACACAAACTACTATACATCGTCAAGCATGTGTCTACAGCCTGTACTCAAACATCCATTCTGTATATTCCCGTACAGGCGAGACATTTTACTCGAAAGTCGCATGCCCGGTGTAAGCGGATAAATACGATATTGCAGTGCCTGTGTTATACCGAATTACCATGTAATTTGCCGCTGAACATACAAGTGACTTTCAAGTAAAATTTCCCCTCCTGTACGGGAATGTACATAACGGATATACGAGTACAGGTTGTAGACACATGCTTGACGACATACGGAAGTGTGGATTTGCTGCTGAGTCGTGCACGGATACACAAATGGTAAGGCGACCTCACGCGGTAAGCGAGAAATCGGGGTATGAGTCCCGGTTCGGTACAAAGTTTCTGTGTCGTCTGTCTATTCCATACCTGATGGTTGTCCACACCCGCAAATTTATAAGAGTAAATTTATGATCATGTGTACGAAATTGTCTTACTCAGGCCGGCCGCTGTGGCCGAGCCGTTCTAGGCGCTTCAGTCTGGAATCGCGCGACCGCTACGGTCGCAGATTCGAATCCTGCCTCGGGCATGGATGTATGTGACAGCCTTGGGTTAGTTATCTTTAAGCAGTTCTAAGTTCTAGGGGACTGATGACCTCAGATGTTAAGTTCCATAGTGCTCAGAGCCATTCCAACTATTTGTCTTACTCAGTTTATTTGGCTGCAATTACATACCGAATATTACAGTGATAAAAAATAACTTCCATTTGTATACTTACATAGGTGATGTGTAAATGCAGGACAAGTATCCATTAACGTACGAACTCGATAACGCTTTTCCCGTCATTTTGAGAGAGACAGAGTAATACAAGATCAAGAATGACCGAGATGATGACGACGAGGAGAAAAAGGAAAAAAAAATGAATCATTGTCAAAATCAACATCAACTATAATAAAACTCTCAAACGATACGAATGTGGAGTACTGTGCATGTTGCCGGCCGAAGTGGCCGCGCGGTTCTGGCGCTGCAGTCTGGAACCGCGAGACCGCTACGGTCGCAGGTTCGAATCCTGCCTCGGGCATGGATGTGTGTGATGTCCTTAGGTTAGTTAGGTTTAACTAGTTCTAAGTTATAGGGGACTAATGACCTCAGCAGTTGAGTCCCATAGTGCTCAGAGTCATTTTTGAACTGTACATGTTGATTTTAAGTGAATCATGATATAGGGCCCAGTTATAGGTTTTGATGGAGATGTAATTGAAAAGGAAACCTAAAATACAACAGAAGATCGAGTAAATATTCAGATCGTTGAAGTTCGAAGGGCCGAATATAATATTTATGGAAGTTAATTCCGTAATACTGCTCCTACAAAAATGTTACATAGATTCTGGCCTGCAGCATTACCCGGATGTAAGACTGTGCAATCACCGAAATCACATATTTGCTAGCCAGTTGTTAACTACGTTTCAGAATTAAATATGTCAGTCAGAGATCAAGACGGAAATTTTGTCGATTTCAACAGAGGGGAAATGATTGTCCGATTTCATTCAGGGGAACGTAATGGGCATCATACCCAGGCAATGTGTTGTGTCTGAAGAGATGAAAATGGACACAAAGAAGAAGAAGACGACAACGAAGAAGCAGAATAAGTAAGTGGTAAATGTCTTGACTCCTTTAAAACGATATGAATTGTCTTCACTAGCTCTAAATGTGGAAAAATGTGAATTAATGCGGATGAATAGGAAGAACAAACCTGTACCGGTCGGCTACAGTATTACTAGTGTCCAACTTGAAGCAATGAATTCGTTTACGTCCGTGGGCGTAAAGTTGCAAAGCGACATGAAATGGGACGAGCATATGAGAACTGTGGTAGGGAATGCAAATGGTCGGCTTCGATTTATTAGGAGAATTTTATAAAAGAGTGGTTACACGATAAATCAGTCTAATCTAAAGGCCGTAACTTCAACTAAATGCCTAGGTATTACAATTACGAACAATTTAAATTGGAAGGAACACATAGTAAATGTTGTGGGGAAGGCTAACCAAAGAATGCGTTTTACTGGCAGGACACTTACAAAATGTAACAGACCTATTAAGGAGACTGCCTACACTACGCTTGTCCGTCCTCTTTTAGAATACTGCTACGCGGTGTGGGATCCTTACCAGATAGGACTGACGCAGTACATCGAAAAAGTTAAGAAAAAGCCAGCACTTTTTGTATTATCGCGAAATATGGGAGAGAGTGTCACAGGTATGATACAGAATTTGGGCTGGAAACCGTTAAAAGCAAGGCATTTTTCGTTGTGACGGAATCTTCTCAGGAAATTCCAATCACCAACTTTCACCTCCGAATGCGAAAAAATTTTGTTGACACCGATCTACATAGGGAGGAACGATCACCACGATAAAATAAGGGAAATCAGAGCTCGTACGGAAAGATATAGGTGTTCGTTCTTTCCGTGCGCTATACGAGATTGGAATAACAGAGAAATGTTAAGGTGGTTCAATGAACCCTGTGCCATTCACTTAAATGTGATTTGCAGAGTATCCATGTAGATGTAGACAGAACCTGTAAAGGCGACGACATACAGGACACTGGTGCGATTTATTGTTGAGTAGTGCTCGCGAGTTTGGGATCTGTACCAGGTCAGACTGAAGAAATACATCGAAGCAATTGAGAAGCGGATTGCTAGATTTTATACCGGTGGTTCGAACGTCACGTGATTGTTATGGAGATGCTTCGCCAACTCAGATAGGAAACTCTGGAGGGAACGCCAACTTTTGTCCGAGAAACACTAATGAGAAAATTTAAAGAACCTATATCTGAAGCTGACTGCCTAATGATTCTACTTCCGTCAATATAATTGCCCATTAGGACCACGAAGATAAGATTCGAGAAATTGCGGCTCATACGAATTTTTATAGATAGTAGTTTTTCCCTCGCTATATTTGCTAGTGGAACAGGAAAGAAAGTCGGCAAATGAGAAGTAAAGAATGAACCACTGATTCTGAGATAAAAGATTCCCATTGCTGAGTCTAATATTTGCTTCAAATACCGTAAACAAAAAATCAGTTTTCGCTCACAACGATTCCATATCGATTGTGATACAAAATGAAAACGCTTACATGAAAGAGTCGTCCTATACTGAAGGAAGACTTGCTGATCAATAAGGACTGCAGAAAGCTAATGCTACCGTCTTAAACAAGGAAATGTAGTGGGAATCAAATTTCAGCAACATGTTGCCTCTCAAGAGAGAAACAGATGCAAGGAAGAGGAAGACAACAACGATGAAGAATAAAATCTTGACTCCTTCCAGTCGCAGATATTATTGTCTCCAGCATACACAGCACAACAGACACTACTATCATTCTCTGCAAACACTCATTCGACGTTGTGCTGAGTGAGGGAAAAAGCAATCAGGTATCTACTGAAAGTGAGGGAAAAAATTCTCGTTGCCCCACACTCCCTGCATTCAGACCAGATATACGTGTTGTTAATTGTGTAAAGTGTCCACTTCGGCTGTGAAAATATCTACAGAAACGAGATTGAAGTAGTGGTTCCTTTAGTGGACACGAACAGCTGGATGGCTTATCTCGTTTCGTGTACAGAAGCCTTAAGATGGTGCAAATGAGGCACCGTAACTGGTAGCATAATACAGTTATTGATCAAATTTACGGCTGTTGGATGTTTTATGAAAGATAGACTCAAGTGTCTCACAGTTTCCCTCTCTTGTAAGATAATGTTTTAGTAGCTTGTAGCCGGCCGGGGTGGCCGAGCGGTTCTAGGCGCTACAGTCTGGAACCGCGCGACCGCTACGGTCGCATGTTCGAATCGTGCCTCGGGAATGGATGTGTGTGATGTCCTTAGGTTAGTTAGGTTTAAGTAGTTCTAAGTTCTAGGGGACTGATGACCTCAGAACTTTAGTCCAATAGTGCTCAGAGCCATTTGAACCATTTTTTTTAGTAGCTTGTAACCTTTGTTGTGGTATCTCACGGCAAATGTGGTGTATTGACACCAAATGTAGAGGGTGGCTGCCAGGAGGTGCTGTATTTAAACTCGGCGAGAACTTTTCAAATGATTTATTCATTTCCACTTCAGTGCTTCGTTCACCTCGGTCCGCGTCACAGGCCCCACAATGCTGAGGCCACTGCCCCAGCGACCTGTGCAAGGCAACTCTGTGTCGTGCCGGCCTTGTTCGCCAGCTGTAGAGTTATGATTACGTCAGGATGGCTGTGCCAGCAGCCGACTCGGCGACCACTGTCCTCGTTGTCTCCGCGCTGCTCCGCCGAGAGACGTAGGCCGGCGCCACTGCTGCTTCTTGCTCGGCTGGTGCAGCTGGGAACGCGGCAGCAACGACCGCCCGCGATCCGGCGTCCGATTTTGTGGCCGTCGCCACGGAAGCCTCCAGCGCATGTCGGGAGCTGAGACGACTGTCCGCGGTAGCGAGCCGAAGAGTGGGCCGCCCTGGCTGGCTGCGGACTCCGCGTCGGCCTCAGAGGGTCGAACCAACGACCCGCCGTGGACTGGGACGCTGTCGCCCAATCTGTTGCTGCGTGTAGCCCAGCAGAGTGACACGCCCCGCAGTCTAGAAGAGCTGCTACACTTGAATGACTCTCATTAGAAAACAACATCTATTTGTACTCGGCTGCGCGCCTGTGTTTCGCTAACGCATCGCTCCGAGTCACGTACACACCACACCCCAGTTGCGCCAGTCGGCCCCATGTACCTGTAACTTGCAACATGCAAACCGCTGCGTTTATGCTTTTCAGCGGTTCGACGGCCCTGTGGCCTCCATTCCACTTCACAAACGCCGGTCAGCGTAACTTACTGCAATCCGGCCCGCACCTGGCTGTAACTTGCGCTCAGAATATCGCACAAAACTAACTTTCCCTATCCTAAGCGGTGGTGCTGCTATACTTTATTTTGTATTTTCTTCCTGCTATAATGTCCGCCTTTTCAAACATTACCACATATTTCATATGTTTTGTCTTTACGAATTTCTTATCTTGGACCTACTCCTTTACTCACGAATCCACCATATGAATGCTTCTCGTTTGCTTCATAAAAATGTGCTCCTTTCACTTTCTTTGCACTTTCGTATTCCGTCATCCTTGGATTAACCGCAGAGTTTCCGATTATCTTGCGTTAGTAGTTTACAGCACTTTACGGAAGGCGACTTGGAGACTTACTTGGAGACACACGATGGCAGGACGGTATCATAGAAAAATATTTCTTTAACACATAAGTTCCCAGTTTTTGAGGTTATTAGGCACCGCAGCTCTCAAAAAACAAACACACATGTTCTACAATGGACAGCTCATTACTATTTGAGACAACATGGTACGCTGTTTTCAGTCAAAGTGGTAATTTAAACGCCAACGTATCACTGCTGGGTAACCATTATTCTTTTGCGATTTGCAAGAGTTTTGTCATCTCCAAACCTTCATAACAGTAATTGAATGGCTCTGAGCACCATGGGACAACTTCTGAGGTCCAGTCCCCTAGAACTTAGAACTACTTAAACCTAACTAACCTAAGGACATCACACACATCCATGCCCGAGGCAGGATTCGAACCTGCGACGGTAGCGGTCGCGAGGTTCCTGACTGTAGCGCCTAGAACCGCTCGACCACTCCGGCCGGCAACAGTAGTCAGATTCGATAATTGATGGGTCATGTGCTCTTTCTGGGGGTGTATTTTAGGACACAAACCATGTTTAAGAACTTATGCACACTCAGATTCAGTTTCAAAAGAGAGTGGGAGGTTTTCAATGTTTTAAATATCAAAGAAAGCCATTAAAATAACCACACATTCTAGCAATTGTACTGTAACACATCCTAATATTTCAAAGAAATTTCAACTTTTTTAATATCTGAGAAATACATTATAAGAACCACAACTTATAACAATTGTACTCTAAGACCTCCTAATATTTCAATGAAATTTACGAAAAGTGTAACTCCACTCTCGTATTTGGATCCCAAGGCAAATTACACAACGGGGAGTAACATCCTACCTACAACTGGGTAGAGGAATGGGGTGGGGGAGGATGTAACAAGAAGTTTAATGTAATTATTATTAATATTTTTGTTCTGTGTTACAGTAGTGTTCCGTAGGGGGAAGGCCCTCCTCCTCAAAAGACAGTGGCAGAAAGCACGAGCTACTGTACTACTCGTGATAACATGCCAACGCAATATATTGCTCTCCCAGTTACATTCACATCGTCGAGTATTTTGTGTCTGTTTAATAGCAAAGAAGTCGGAACAGACTTTCTCTAGGTCAGAACTGTTATTCCCGTGGTAATATTTAAGATACTAGTTTACCCTACTTTTGAAACCTATCGTAGCTTCACGGCAAGATATGGCTGTGGGTTGGTTGCTTGGTTGATTCGGGGGAGGGGACCAAACGGCGAGGTCATCGGACTCATCGGATTAGGGAAGGATGGGGGAGGAAGTCGGCCGCGCCCTTTCAAAGGAACCATTCTGACATTGGCTGAAGCTAATTAGAGAAATCACTAAAGACCTAAATTATGATAGCCGGTCGCGGGTTTGAACCGTTGTCCTCCGGAATGCGAGTCCTGTGTGCTAACCACTGCACCACCTCGCTCGGTCAGGAGAACGCTGTCATATTAATCATAGTATATTCAGATATTCCAGGTTATGATAATCATATCCTTGTACTGACTGACAAAATATAGCTTTTTAATGTGCTCACTTGTAAAAAACGAGAAGAACTGTACATTGAATATAAGTATCACAGTAATATTTAAGCCTGCTTCCATTACAACTACGTTAGGTTGTTGGCAATTTTCTACTGTATTAGTTATTTCAAGAGCTAAGCCCAGTTTTCGGTTCGGATTCCACGTCAAGCTACGAACAAACTACGGGTGAAATGTCACTGAATTTAACTCCAACCTCCCTCATTTATCGCTTCCTTGGGTTTTCTATATAATGTCAAAAACACGCTGATATAATACATTTGAAAAATCCACGGCCTATTTCTATCACAAAAACGTGTCGAATCTTAACTAGTGTTCCGGCTTTAGGTAATTTTCAAGTGGTAGTCGATAAAATCTTTGTTAGGATGGCGTTCAAATGTCCCTCCTCTATAGTCCGAAATCCACCTCGCAATGTGAGGCGGAGAGTAATACAGATATCACTATCACTTCCCCTAGTCCTTATTCTGTTCGCGTATTGTACATACAAGAGCGACGATAATCACTGACGATTTTTTTTCGTAGTTATTTTGCGAGATGTTCAGCTGGATTTATTCGTATAATGTTTCCAGACACATGAAAATAATATTTGTTTTTCAACTAAAATTATATATATATTTTAGAGGTGAAACACCCAGATTCTTTGCGGTAAGAGCGCTATGAGACTTAACTTCTTCTGGATGTTGTTACTCTTATTAAAATTCCTAAGGTTAAACTGATTATACTGAAAATGATTTCCGTACTTCAAAACTGAGCTGTGCGCGGTTCATGTTCACGCCGTGTATTGCTTGTCACCTTGTATTTACCGTACTGTCGCCTCTTTTCTTATTCAATTTATTGGCGTTAGTAAGTTGCTGGTTTTCTCGCCCGTGAGTGGCAGCAGAAGCGCGTATCGATATGTGCACTGTCGTACTATCTCTGGAGCGACCGCTAGTATTTCCGGGTCGTCGGCTGTCGGGTTTCAGTCGGGATGGAACTCCAGTGAAGTCTGCACAGCCAGTACTCGCCGACCGTTGGCGACACTCATGCATTGTCCGGCGGAATAAAACTTGAAGGGGGACGACCGTTGGTGGGTCGTTCGGTTGGCCATCTCATTGGGCGACGTGTATTTGGTCTTTTGACCGTTTCTGGGCCTCGTCAGTTGGTCATCTTGCCGGACGTGGGTCGGCTCCTTCCTCGTGCAGAGGTGTCGTCGCCGATGGGCAAGAGTTACCTCTGCATGGGTGGGTCCAGGCCAGTGTGCCCGGGTCGCTGTGGCTCCGAGTTCCGAACGGAAATCGAGTTGAGGCGGGTTGGAGCTGCAGTGAGCTTCGGACAGCCAAGACTCAGCCGACCGTTGCCGAGACTCATTACTTGAGTGGGTACGACCTTGGTTGGCCGTTCGGTCGTCGTCTCATCGGACGACTTGTATTTGGTCGCCCGCAAATCGTGGTCGTGCGGTAGCGTTCTCGCTTCACACGCCCGGGTTCCCGGGTTCGATTCCCGGCGGGGTCAGGGATTTTCTCTGCCTCGTGATGGCTGGGTGTTGTGTGCTGTCCTTAGGTTAGTTAGGTTTAAGTAGTTCTAAGTTCTAGGGGATTGATGACCATAGATGTTAAGTCCCATAGTGCTCAGAGCCATTTGAGCCATTTTGTATTTGGTCACCGACCGCTTATGGCAACTCTGTGTGTGTCGACTTGTCATTTTTACCTGTTGTTCCACGGTGATTGGTTTTAGGATTGTCGGAGTTCTTGGTGCCAGGTGGAACTGTGTGTAACTTCTGTGATTTCCACTGAGCAGATGACTGCTGTCTGCGTACTGGAGTAGCCAGTCGGTCAGTTGCGACAGAGCAGCAAGTGTGTGTTTCCTCGCTGTGTTGATGCTGTCCGGCATGGCGTGTAGTTCGACAGCCTTTGAGTTTGTTCATATTTTTGAGTGGTTATTGTGCCTTGGCTGTATTTAGTCGTCAATATTTGAAAAAGTTGTGCTTTTGGCGTCTTCGCTCTTTGCTGTTATTTTCGGTTGTCGTGCTGTTGGTCGGCCGAGGGAACTGATATTAGGTTGTTGGTAGGTCCTTCAGCAGACAATAGGTCGTGTTGCCATCCGATTATTTAGTATTCCGCTTGGCTGCCTGTCTACCTAAACTTACGTTAGAGCTCCCTCCACAGGCCGACCCTTTTAACACTTCTGAGCACCACTGTTCTGTTTTGTTCTGTTCTTGTGTAAGTCACAGTAATGGGTCTTGGCCCCTTTCCACAACCTGATCCGCTCTGTCATGAGAAACCAGATTTCAGTGATTTATATCGTGGCTTCGATATAGGGAGCTCGATATTTTATGCAGTGGCTGCGACAATGGCATATGAGTCTGTAATTCTGTGCACAGATCTTGAATTGAGAGAAGACCTTACTGGAAGCCTGTAAACATTGCATTGCAATACTAAAATGACCTGAAAAAGTAAGTAACGCAGCGGGTGTAATTTGACGATATTAATTGAAAATAAACAAGTTTCACGTTCTCTGAACGCTGCAATTAAATTGTTTCATCTGGGAGATGTAGTTATTCTGTTTGGTAATCTACATGAAAACACAATACGTTGTCACGAGATGAGCTGTATCTATATCGCGTTGATTTTGGACCGTCTCGCTTAATTACTGAAGTTTTGTATTATTGTTCGCGGAGCTTCAGTTCTCGAAGGTCCCTAAGCGGACAAGCCGCTAGTTTTACATACCTACTTATTAGAAAATTACTTAGTTGCGTTGACGGCTGTCATGGGGCAAATTACCAAAACAAACTGCCCGAGGTCTGAACCGTTGGTACGAGGGATCCGGCGTTTGTGTGGAAGCTCATTTGCGTTGGATGGCGTCCACGACTGTGAGTAACATGAAAATTTAGTAACAGCCTTCCTTGCAAAATGTTAAATAATTAGGTGAACAAAAAGAAGAGTTTTTATTTCTTGTTTTCTTTCCGTAACTGGGTCCATGATAGGCTCTCAATGGCTGCAATTTAACTCATTTGACCAAAAATAATGAATGGTTTCTCTGACGGATAACGTAACAATGTCAATAATTTTCTTCCTGAAATGGGCTACACTAAACGAAAAGCAGCAAAACATATCATTAGCAACGATGTTCTGTACTTTTTCGATTAGAGTTAATTTACTCGTTCATTCAATCTGTTGAATTTTTGCTTTATATACACTGGTTGTTAACAGCTAAGAGTCGTCTGTTACACACATCTGAATTTTTGTGATCCATAGTTTTTTGAAGTTTTTATTATATTAAACATGCTACTATGGAGAAAGTCTGTGCTAGACATGTGGCTGTATCCGTTTTGAATTTAATGTAATTTTGGGATTGACCTATTCCTCCAGTTTTGTTCGCTAAAACTGAAATCGGCTGACAATAAAAAGTGTATAAGTACCAATGTTACCTCAAAATGCTTCTTTTCATGTTCTTGAGGGTCGTAAATAGTTATCTACAAAAATATCTGGTAACAAATTAACTCAGTCTTCCACAACTGCCGTTGGAGTACGATGTGTTATTTGAATCAAATTGCAATTTGTTATTTAAATTACTCATGAAGTTGTAACGTCGGAAATGCATATCCTCCTATTTCCATCTATTGCACTGCAAATTTTTTTCCTTATTTTGTTACCTGAAGATATAACATTTCTGTGTCTTTGTATATTGTAATTGTTTTACTATTTGTATATATATGCATTTATGCCGATGTATAATTGGTTTGTTTTGTGAATAATATTATTTGTATTTATACGCTGGGTCTGGCCTAGGGAAAACTATGCTATCGAACGAATACATCGATAGGTCGTGTGGAGAACCAAAGTGTTTAGTATCTTTGGTAGTTTTAACTCTCTCGCGTGGAGCGCGGGCAGAGGGGAGTCTGGCAGGAGTAGTGCAGTGGAGCAGGTGTGTTGTGTGATGCCCCCACGAGTTGCCGCGGTTTCGGGGTTTGGCAGCATATAATTGCGCTCGAATTGCTATGATAGTTTCTGACACGGTGTCGCGGACGGGAAGCATTAGCTGGCGCACATCAAGAGCCCGTTTCGCCTGGTGACAGTGTTGAGAAGAAGGCGCGCCAACATCCAGCTTCTGCAACAGCGACGGCCGACAATGAGTGACTGTCACCACCTCCTCGCCTGACGAATTCAAACCTTCAATCAACCAACAAGGAAGACTGGAAGCACGTAAAGTTTTAGAACTGTATGCCAGACCCCAGCATTTAAAAATTGTCCATTCACAAAATTACAGCATCTTAGCATGAACCTTTGTTGCTCATTGTTCCAATTGCATTACCAAGCAGGGTCCCTAGCTTTTCCGGAATGAACCCGAGTGTCGTTGAAATTCAAACGCCAGCATTAAAGTAATATTATTCCATTTCACTGCTTTAATTTCAAAGTTCAGTTAAAGTATTCATAGCTGGCTACAATATTTAGATTACACAAGCACAAATTATGAGTGGGAGTTTTGTTACCATATTTTAGCTTACCTGTGACTACTGCTCAGCTTGGTACATACTAAATTTTACTATTGTTAATTGTTCAGAATCATTAAATTCAAGTTCAAAGTTACATCTCTTATTTCTAAATTGCGTACATTCAAGTAGCTTTTGAAATGATTGTTGAGGTAGCCCAAGACTAACCGTATTTTACTGAATTTCGATGTGCTTCAGTAACAAAGCTCACTATTAATTTCAGTCACTAAATTAACTTTCAATTTTCCAGTTTTATTAATTCTTTTGCTAAATTAAGTCAGAGTGTAGCGAAATTTATTGCTTCTGACAAACTTTCAGTTTTCACACTACACGTGTCAGTCAACCTTCAGTTGCCACGCTTCTAGTGCTAATTATATGTGCAATAACCTTTCTTTTTAAGTTACTATAGTAATTGTCCATAGGACTGGCGACCGTAATTTTCCCCAAATCTCAAATATCTAATTACCGCCAGTTAATTGTTAACGTAACGGCCGCACATTTACTTTCTTTATTAACTTTACCCCTTTCAAAATCAATTACCACCAGTTTCATTTGCATTTTTCCTTTCATTTAGATGTAACCCTTTCCTCCCTCTTTACCGACAGATTAACTTCGGTGACGATTGCTTTTCCCAAATTCTATTAGGTACACGCGGTTTAATTTTTCAGTGTCATTAAGGTCGATAAGTGAGGGGGAGGTTACAAAGTACAGCCAAGGTTTGACTGCTGTATCTGTCTCAATGAAATCTCAATGAGACTGAATTGCACTTTGCAGGCAAACCGTATACAGCACACTGATCACCCAGAACATTATGGCCACCGACCAACTATCGATGTAAACCCGTTCAGGCGATACCAGCGTCACCTGGCGAGGAATGACTGCTAGTCAGGAACGTGAATGGTGCACGTAGAATCAGTGAGTGTGCTGTCGGTGTGTAGAATCGGGAAAGATGGCGATCTATCTGAGGTTGACTTAGGGCAGATAGTGATGGCCCGGAAGTTCGATGCAGGCATTTCAGAAATTGAAGGAAACGTCGGGATTACGAGGAGTGCTTTGGTGAGTATCTTAATACGTGGCGAAACCAAGGCGAAACCACGTCCACGCGTCGTGGGGTTGGGTGGCCACCACTCATTCCCAGATGCTGCACATGGGGGCAGACTGGTAAAACAGAAGAGGCGGGGAACTGTGGCGGAGCTAACATCAGACTTAAATGCTGGGCAGAAAACAAGAGTGTCTGAACACAAATTGCACAGAACACTCTTAACGACGGGCATCCGCAGCCGACGAACCAAGCACGTGCCAATGCTAACACTACGTCATCGGCAACCACAACTGAAATGGGCACGTAACAATCGGCCCAGGACATTTGGGCAGTGTCAGTGCATTGCATTGTTTGATGAATCCCGATGCCTTCTTCACCATGCCTATGGGAGGGCGCGAATCCGTCGTCTTCCAGAATAACAGCTCCTTGACACCTGTGCTGCGGGCCAGAGACAAGCTGGCGCCGGCTTCATTATGATCTGGGGAAAATTCAAGTAGTAATTCATGGGTCCAGTGGGGCTCGTGCATGGCACCATAACGGACACGGTGTATTTCACACTGGTTTCAGCCCACGTACACCACTACACCACCTAATGACGATCATATTTCCCGACGGTAGTGGCACTTTTCAACAAGATAATGTACTATGTCACAAGGCTAGTAGTATGATAGAGCGGTTCGAAGAACACAGTGGCGAGTTCCAATTAATGTGCTGGTCCTCGAACACGCTAGATCTGAATCCGATCGAGAACATCTGGCATATGCTATAATGAAGGAGTTTGTCTTACAGATACAGACAAAACTAATGTGATAAATACATACACTCCAAAAGTACAGAATTCAGAATCGTTAAGGTAATCCCTCTTATGCGAGTTCTAAGTTTTAGAAAGTTCACGTTCATTTCTAAAAAAGCGTTTAGATTGCACCCGAAACCAACGTCTTTGTATGTGAGAACTAATCACTCGTAAGTTAAACAAGGAGTCAAGCTATTCACTCTTCCATGACAAATCATGCATACAGTGCCGCCAGTTGAGAGAGTCCTGCTCATTAGCACTGGTAGTTAAGAATTTTGACGACAGATGTATTTTGCAGTCTTTGAAATAAACCAGGACTACCTCTCTAAACCTGGTGTTCATACATCTCGCGCTCTATACTGGAGAGCGTTGTTCCACCTCCAGTATCTATAACCGTTCATTGCGTATTTTGCTTCTGCCCACAGCCAAATTCTTTATGTTCTGTAACATGCAAATACAAGAATTTCTGTTTTCTTGTATTGCGAGAAGTAATTCATAAGAAAGCATATAGATTCTATCAGCAGTGTACAAAGCGTGTCATACTTACATTTTGCAAGCAGACCGAAGAAGTGAAGAATGATGACACGCTCTGCTATGACGATGATGTCTGTCACGTTGTAGCACCAATGACAAGCTACTCAGTGGGTGTTACAGCTTTTATAACACACCATAAGGAACAAGTATAAAATGATGATTTATGCGAAATTTATTACAGTTAATTGAAATATATTGCGGCGTAACAACCTTATTTTCCTTGTGAAGGCAACATAATAAATTATAAGAGCAAGACAGAGGTGCGACACAAAAAGAAACAAGTAGTGAAGCAACTACAGATGTAACAGCTGTATCTTAACTGAGAAAGACTGCTAATAAATACCGAATAAATATAATTATGCTACAGCGATTCTACAGGGAAATGAAAGCTGGTTTTGCTCGTAACAAAATTTATACTTACACATAATCCCGAAGTTTGATTAGCAAGAAAAACATTATTTATTTTAAGGCAATTGAGTGAAATTTTAATAGGGATTAATTTTCAAATTTATTGCCATTAAGCACAAAAAACACGTCGAATTAACAAGTGATAGTGCATTAAATACAATGCTGTGTAGTCTGTTACACTCAATGGAGAAATTACATTATTCCCAATTTCAGACCTTAATCCAGCTGAGCACATCGGTGGATACAAACATTTCACCAGTTTTTGTTGTAGAAGAAAGTACGAAAGAAGACAGACCAGGACGAAAGGAAAAGGTACAAAGAAAGCAATCATTTTATGATAGTAGAAAGTGGCAAAGGAGAAGAAGCAGAAAAAGAAGAAGAAGAAGAATTCTTTAAATGTGATAGTGTTGAGGACGAGTCGACGAAGAAAATTCTCGAGGCTACCAATGCTCATAAGCCAAGATATCTGTCCTACGGACAAGTAAGTTCAAAGAGGTGCTATAAATAAGACCCAAGCAAACTTGTATTAAACAAAAGTGGCAGATCATTACTGAGAGATGACGTACATGTGGGAGAGAACGAAAATATATTTTAATTTCGCACTTTGAATAATCCAAATGTATTGATGGAACGATCAGTTTTCTTGCCATCCCTGAAAAAGATAGGCAATAATTCACGTGATTACACAATAATGAAGAGGAGCTTGGAGAAGCATTGATCATTGCTTGATTTTTTTAATGGCTGTGGAAAATAAAGAGGAAGACTCAGTCGCAAACGGGAAGATGTGTACGAAAAAATAAAGTTTTACTTTTGGACCTGAAGAACTTAGATAGGTAATTATGAACGTACTCCATTGAGACAGATCCTTGCTAAGGTGCTTAAGGTACCAACAGTAGGTACGGTGATGATAGTGGGGAAAAAAGTTTCTACAGCTCCATTTTCCCAGAGGTTTTTTGTTGTTGGCGTGGCAATTGCTATTTTATATATCAGTTAAAATCATTTGATGGTGGTAGGCATTCTGATCAAACTTTTATGCTGAATGTGTTCCATGTATGGGAAAATGCATAGATGACTGGTGAACTAGCCGAAATTGTTTTTGCGAACATCCAATGTTGTCATTGCCATCGTCGTGGGAATAGCATTGTTCGCTTTCACAACTGTCATCGGCAGTTGCATTTCCCACTGTAAGTTTACGTTGGCCCAGCAGTAATGCCCAGGTCTGTTTTTCAATGTTATACAACCAATTTTCATTCATTTTGATGAACTAAATCCATGGTACAGAGGTTAAACTATGTTTTTGAGCAACATATAATTTATTTAAGTAGTATCAATATATTAATAAGCATCAATATCAATATATTAATAAGTACTAGAGACAATATAAATGCGGAAATATTTGATTTGTAAGTCAGACGTGCTTCGAAGTGTGCTCCAACAACGACAGTTAGGTCGCCAACAAATGTTCCTTAGCCCATATGTTTTATTGGGAGTGCCAGCATGCATGTCTATGTCTATTTTTAAAGTATAATAGAATAATTATATTACAGCAATAGTCCCCGGTGTCTTTTGTGCTCAAAATCATGCGTACTTCGAAAAACAATACTATTTTGCTTTACTGCAAAATTCGAATTTTCATTCACTCGGAAGATGATCGAAAGGTGTACAGCCTAATTATCGGTAAAAAAAATGGATTCTCTGCTACTGCTGGACGCCATAAATATAATGAACCAAAGTGGTAACTGTATCAGAAGAAAGATTCGTTACTGGGATTCTTCTTTTCTACAATGCCTGTCCTGTATCATAGCTCGAACGAAGCCTAACAATATGTTTCGCCAATTCTTTGTTTAATTAAAAATAAAACCTTCGATTATGTTAACTGCAGCTATAGAAACGTTTCATAAAGTAAATTGGAGTTTTGTCTTGTTTTAAGACACACACAGAGAACGTTTTATGTTACAAAGAAATTATCTCAGAAGTGCCAACTGCTTTTCTATTCATTGTGTGCTGAGCTTTCAACTGCTACAAACTGTACGGCACAAGTCACTGTACGCGCTACTGCTCCCTACCTGTGACATGCCAAATACAAAAAAGTTACACGAGATGGCTGAGCCTACCTTCCTGGCGGTGTACTGCGTCATCTTCCAGGAGGCGGACAGCGGCTTGGCCGTGATGACCATGTAGCGCTCCACGGCTATGGCGGCCAACGTCACGATGGACAGCAGCCCGAAGTGACCCACTGCGCATGCGTACAGCTGGCAGCCTGCAACAAAGCGATGGCTGTGGCTAAGGTACCAATAAGAATGGTGAATGCTTGTCCTTTTAACCACTTATCACCGGTATGTGGTCAGATATGCGGCTGTTTATGATTATTTGACTAATTCACTACATCACATTCGGTAAGAGTTATCTCGTTTATTGGAAATTATAATTAGGAAGAGATATTTATATATCGTCATGACAGTTTCGTGAGTCTACATGACTATTTTAAAATGATTGTAAAGAATCCGCCTCAGTTTGCAAATCGAAACCGGCTGTTGACCTAGGTTTCGGCGTGGATAACCAAGCCTTCTTCGGAACACACTAAAAATCAAATTGCCTAAAGCGGCATGGTCCAATATTAATACAGAACGCCCAAAAGGGCAAAAGACTCGCATAAAATGTAAAATAAACTGTACGTGTGTACCATGTCAATAGCTGTACTTATCTCATATCTCAGTACAGCTGCAATGTTAAAAGTTTTGGTTCAAAATGGTACAAATGGCTCTGAGCACTATGGGACTTAACATCTATGGTCATCAGTCCACTAGAACTTAGAACTACTTAAACCTAACTAACCTAAGGACATCACACAACACCCAGTCATCACGAGGCAGAGAAAATCCCTGACCCCGCCGGAAATCTAACCCGGAAACCCGGGCGCGGGAAGCGAGAACGCTACCGCACGACCACGAGCTGCGGACGTTAAAAGTTTTCATGGTTATTTTATACTGCAGGAAACCCTGCATACTAACTGCCTTTTATACGTGTAACAAACTCTCTCAAGGACAGAGGTCAGCGCCTTTCACCTTCGTTCAATACAAGTTATGCGAAAGCTGAATGTAAATGGCATCAACATGAAACATACTGATAAACTGAGTTCATTCAGTGTCCTACTGGGCCAGCTATTGACGCAAAAGCGTTACTGTGAGAAGACTTGCCATAAAATCGCCGCAAGAAATAATGTACTGAGAGAATTAGCAATCGGTAGTAACGAGATCGACCATTGGTTCTGAGAAACAAAACACGGAAGAATATGCTTGCCTGATTTGGTCCAGACCTTTACTTGCCAAAAAGGCCAGCTCAAGCTTAAACGTAACTTGTTAAATGAAAACTACGCCATGCGGTAAACTACACTAAGCTGCCGAATTTATGGGCCACAACTCCCAAAGAGCTGGACCACAAACAGCCTGGGATGTCGAAGCACGTAATCGATGAACGTAACTCGTTATTTGGAGTTCCCTGTGAATCTGAGAGACAGAAATTCAGCAAGATATTCTTGAACAAAGAATTTACCAAGCCTCCAGACGACTACCCTTTACTACGGGAAACGCACAGCGGCGACAATTTCAGAAGAAAGATTTGAAAGAGCCCGAGTATTATCGGAATTGGCGCAGCACCAGTGACTGGCTCACTTGATTAAGTGGGACGTTATGCTGGGCGTTCCATTTACATGATGGTATCTTGTGCGGCGCAGTAAATAGATACCGTACTATGAGCGCACCGTTCCCCGGCGATCAGATGCCGTGTCGCCCGTCTATTGCTGTGCTACGATTTGACTACATTTAAAATATAAGCAAGGAATTTTTTTACTCACCCAGGTAACACAAGGATATGCTGGAACTGCCTGCCATTATTTTTCATGCATTTCTACCATCGATTCAAGAAATTATTAATCGTACGACGTAATTCTCACTGAGATATTGAAATAATTGATTCACGGATATTATTCTCAAGTTCCTCTATCGTGCGAGGATTTGTTGTGCACACTGTGTCCTTCAGGGCACCCCACAAATAAAAATCGCATGGAGTTAAATCAGGACTTCTAGCGGGCCAGATATTGTTACTAATCACTTTCATCGAACACATCTTGAACTGCGTTCAAAGAAACATAGGCCGTATGAGCCCTTGACGAAGCCTGTTAAAAAAAATGCGAGGCTTATTTCTCTTTCACTCAGTTCATTAAAAAACGGTCGAGAAATATTTAGCACATATCATTCACTTGTAATTGGGCTTATTATTCTGCCACCACTAACTGCGCACCATACGCCTAATTTTTGGTCATGAAGGGGTCCCTCATGAAGCACATCAGGTCTATCTGCGCTCCAATGTCGACAGTTTTTGGAATTAACCAAGCCTCGTCGGAAATCAGATTGAGGTAAACATCAATTTCACCGACATGCACTTGTTTTAAAACCCATTCGCAAAACTTAACCCTGTGCACAGGATCTCCAGGTCGAAGTTATTGTACTACTGATACTTATAGGGTCGTAGCCCAAGCAGCTTAGCACCTTCTTGTACAGAGATGCATGATATTTGTGTTTGCTGCGAAAGACGTCTAAGAGACTTTTTAGGGGAATTTTCCAGACGGTATGCAATGTCATTAGGACGAGCTTCTGTGAACACTGTACGTCGTTCCAGAATGAAATTTTCACTCTGCAGCGGAGTGTGCGCTGATATGAAACTTCCTGGCAGATTAAAACTGTGTGCCCGACCGAGACTCGAACTCGGGACCTTTGCCTTTCGCGGGCAAGTGCTCTACCATCTGAGCTACCGAAGCACGACTCACGCCCGGTACTCACAGCTTTACTTCTGCCAGTATCTCGTCTCCTACCTTCCAAACTTTACAGAAGCTCTCCTGCGAACCTTGCAGAACTAGCACTCCTGAAAGAAAGGATATAGCGGAGACATGGCTTAGCCACAGCCTGGGGGATGTTTCCAGAATGAAATTTTCACTCTGCAGCGGAGTGTGCGCTGATATGAAACTTCCTGGCAGATTAAAACTGTGTGCCCGACCGAGACTCGAACTCGGGACCTTTGCCTTTAGGTCCCGAGTTCGAGTCTCGGTCGGGCACACAGTTTTAATCTGCCAGGAAGTTTCACTGTACGTCGTTGTTTGCGCTTCTTGTCTTGAACGCTTCCCTTTTCACGAAATTTTTTCACTAATTTGTGAACTACATCACGAATCGGAACTCGAACAGCTAGGAACATCCGTTCAAAGACTCTCCGAACAGTACGTGTGGACTCCGTACGCACGTACAAATCGTAAATAAACACTCGTTCCGGAATTGAATGACAACGGCCTTGCCGCAGTGGATACACCGGTTCCCGTGAGATCACCGAAGTTAAGTGCTGTCGGGCGTGGCTGGCACTTGGATGGGTGATCATCCGGCCGCCATACGCTGTTGCCGTTTTTCGGGGTGCACTCAGCCACGTGATGCCAATTGAGGAGCAACTCGACCGAATAGTAGCGGCTCCGGTCAAAGAAAACCATCATAACGACCGGGAGAGCGGTGTGCTGACCACACATCCCTCCTATCCACATCCTCAACTGAGGATGACACGGCGGTCGGATGGTCCCGATGGGCCACTTGTGGCCTGAAGACGGAGTGCAGTGCTCTGGAATTGAATAATTCGCACTTGCCATTGTTGCGTTGGCAAGACTTCACTGTTACCCTCGTGCCGCTTGTTGCATTGCTCGAAAGACAATGGCTTTTAGCCTAAAACCCACAAAAAAGGGCGGGCATAGTGCGGTCCCGCGGAATCCATTCGACCGGCAGGCGTGGCTTCCGTAGCCGGCCTGCAATACCCCTGACAGGCAGTCATCAGATAAATGTAACACACTGTAGATGGATACGATGAAAAATGTGGTTGTGACGAATACCAGGATGTGGATCATCGTGTGATCTGTCCTAACTATCCCAGTAAACATACAATTAATTTTAGAGTGGAAGCAAAGAAGTACTACACGTATCCCAATTTCGGGCTGAAGATCTTTGATCCCTGTGCACGAAAACCTGAAGTATATCTGGTAATTGTGCTGCTTAGGAAACGTAGCGTCGTCTGTAGAATAGAAACTGTTACCCAGGCTAAATTTAGTAAAGTGTGTAGTTCTTAAAAGAGATACGTGGATGGATGAAATACTGAATACCACCTCCTGAAATTGTTTCACTGAGGAAACTTGTGTGATCTCTCCGTGAGCTACAGTCGAAATATTCCATCAGTCGTTCACTTCATCGACGGTAGAAGCTGGCTTCATGGTCACGAAGCCATTGTATGAACGTCCTCATCACTTTTGAATCTGTTCCCCGTTCTCCCCCCTCCCTCCCTCAGATGTTCTTTCAGGTTTCCGAAAAGGTGGAAATTGGGTAGTCCAAAATCTGGACTTCCCTATTAGCGTCACCCGTGGTTGTGTTGCCTCATTCCTCATTCCTTATCTTATCAGTCCACCTAATTTTCAAAATTCGTCTGCAGTGCCACATCTCAAACGCTTCGAACTTCTTCTGTTCCGGTTTTCCCAAAGTCTGCGCTTTACAACCATACAATACTGTGCTGCATACGTACATTGTCAGAAATTTCTTCCTCAAATTAAAGCCTGTGTAGACTTCTCTTGGCCAGGAATTCCCTTGTTCCTAGTTCTATGCTGCTTTTGATGTCCTCCTTGCGCCGACCGTCATTGGTTATTTTGCTGCCTAGGTAGAAGCATTCCTTAACTTTATTGTTTTCGTGATCATTAATCTTGATGTTAAGTATCTCGTCTTTCTTCTTTCTTCGATTTACTCTCAGTCCATACTCTGTACCAATTATGCTGTTCATTTCATTCAACACGTTCTGTAATTCTTCTTCACTGTCAGTAACGATAGCAATGTGAACAGCATATCTTATCGTTGATTTTCTTTCACCTTTAATTTTAATTTCTCTCCTGAATCTTTCATTAATTTCCATCATTTCTTCTTCGATGACAGGTTGGACAGTAGGGCGTAAGACTACATCCCTGTCTTACACCCTTTTTAATGCGAGAGCTTCATTCTTGCTCGTCCACACTTACTATTCCGTCCTCGATCTTGTACGTAAATTGAATTGCCCGTCTTTCTGTACAACTTACCCCTATTTTTATCAGAATTTCGAACATCTTGCACCATTTTACATTGTCGAAAGCTTTCTCCAGGTCGACAAATTCTATGAACGTGCCTTGATTTTCCTTTAGCCTTGCTTCCATTACCAGCCACAGCGCAATAATTACCTCTCTGGTGCCTTTGTCTTTATTAAAGCCGAACTGATCGTCGTCTAACACATCCTTAGTTTTGATTTCCGTTCTACTGTATATTATTCTTGTCAGCAGCTTGGATGCATGAGCTGTTAAGCTGATCGTGCGATAATTCTCGCACTTGTCATCTTCCGTTGACGCTTAACAGGGACAAATATATCGTACTGCGCATAAAAGGGGAATGTGTACTATTGGCAATGTCATAAGAAGCAGCCACAATCATTAATTTTATCCAAGTATATGCTTAGAATGATTTAAAGTGGAGGACCACATAAGACCAACACATGAAAATGGCTGGTACACTGACATTCATTTTAAGATTAGAAATGTGATACTTCATATTCTTACTGCCTATTACCGTATCCAAGTGGATGACGAGAACTTACATTTTTTAACATCTGTTTCAACATTTGGAGATTCGGTGTTCAGGAAATTTTAGGAAAGCCACTGAAGTAAGTTTGACGAGTGATTTAATTAAAAGTTTTGATGGTTTCCACCGTGATAAAATGATGAATACGCCACTGGTCTTTGTTAGCAATCGTATTCAATGGTAATGCTCCCCTGTCGATGATAATTTATGACATAACATGTTTTACAGAGGGTATCACGGTAACACATATCTCTGCCGCCCGTGTGTTTTATCCTCCACTACTTTCTTCCCTGTAGGAATGCGCAGTTGGCTAGTATTACGTTGCATTGGAGCGTTTTACGGGCAGGTCATTTCCGCTCTGCATTTTGATATGATTTTTGTTTTTTTATATTTCTACAGACCCGTGAATACGGTTTATGAACGGAACTGGTCGGAATAATAAATATAAACACAGTCATCATCTGTGCCTACAGTACCTCGCAGATGGAGTTGCCAAGGAGTTAGGCATCCATAAAGCGGCTGCGATGAAATGTATAGACATCGAGCGTCTCGCCGGATCTGCTCGTAACTACTGCGCAAACGGAATGTACACAGTATGATGATATCACAGTTACGTGACGCGTCCCACTATTTGCCACGAGGACAACGTCGCTCTTTTTACATCACAACAGCTATTTCTAATTAATTTTCTCATGAAAGTATCTAATCTTTGGAATACTGACCAAAAAGCACCAGAAGCAGGAAATCAACGTCAGCGTATGCGTATGAGTGCACTATAGCAGATAAATTCATAATTTGTGATACGGAAATGTTTGCATTTGAAATGGAAAACTGACATTTTTCTCTTATAATTTCCTGCTTCTGTTGAACTAAACTCAAATTAAACTTGCTAAATAGTGTACACACTCATGAACGACTGTTAAGCCTTATGCACCAGGAGACTCACATCCTGTCGGCTGTATAGCGAGTGACTGCTCCAGTTCTTCTTGAATGATTCCATGTTATGAGCTAAAATCCCACAGCACAAAGTATCCTTCGAAATATGCTGCCTGGCAAAAGAACACAAGGTAGGATGTCAACGTAGTTTCGTACACATGGACATCGCCCAAGAGAGAAATGGGTACGGATACAGAACAAGAAATGGCAGTGGTTATCCTCCCAGGAATGGCAATAATTGCTGAAGGGGGAATAACGGTGATCGCAATGGGTATTGAAGGAAAAACAGGCCGACAAATTATCAGCAACGAAACCCTCGTCATCAAGTCGAACAAAGGCAGGAAGCACGGAAAGATGACGTGGAAGTAAGGTCACCAAACCCCAATAACGTTTGAAATGTCGGGAGAGCGCCCAAGTGAAGGGGAAAAGCGCACCTACCCAAGCAAGCAGCAGCAATATAACGAAAGCTAAACACTTTGACATGAGTGGTGAAAGATGAACGAACAGAACCGCTGGGACCTAAAGATGTCGAGAGACCGCGAATGACAGGTAGGACAGGAATTAGTTGGGAGGATTTCGCAAAAAAGTAATAATAATAATAAAATCAAATAAAAATAAAAAGCCGGACTACCAGAACAAAATGAAGCAGGGATAACGGAATTCGAGTAAGAAGACAAAGTAAATAGCATTGCAGAGTTATTTAATACTGATAGTAGGTAGAGCCGACTCCAAGAGGATAACCTACCGTCGAGAGAAGTAAACATTTTGTCACGACAGGTAATAAATAAAGAAATAGGATTGCAGGGATCAAATGAAAGTGGGGAGATATTAATTGGGAGTATACCGATGAAGAAAGAGGACTACCACAGGCACGAACAGTGGGAGAAGAGATTAGGGACGAAGTAATTAGAATTGCTGAATTATTTGTGGCTGAGACCAGAAAAGACGGATTTCAGGAGGATAATGCGCAGTTGACGAAGGTTGAAAATAAATTACAATTGGGCACAGGTCCCAAATGTGTACAATTATGGACGTTACAGAAATATAATTAGGGCATTTAGATGTGATTATTTGGGAGTTTCGGCGAAGAAAGAAGAAGCAGATGTACTTGAGTTGAGGGAAGTTGTAGATGAGAGAAGGTTAGCGGTCGAGGCTTGTCCAACATCTTGATCTTGAAAGATCAAGATCTTGAAATGACTCACGTATGATTCGATACAAGCTACTTCAATGCAGGGACATGAGCAAGAACCGAATAAACACGTCAAAGTTCAACCATGGTAGCAAAATTCCAATTAATGTAATCATAGAAAGCGGAGGCGAGCTAACCGCGATTTCGGAGAATTTATTGAATCAATGCAAGGCTAATGAAGAATTGAAAATATAACTGGAAACGAAGAAGATTAAGGTGAAGGGTCCCATTAAAATCATGCTGCGGATGTTAATAAATAAACAAGACCAATCCTATTTCGTTATCATTCCGAAATTAATGGTGGACATCATAATAGGTGCGCGTTTTCTGAATGAAGGATGAGCTGCGATAGACATGGGAAAGGTTAGCGTGATATTTAGGAGCATAACACTTCTCTTTGAGCCAGGGCTGTACAGTGTAAAACATACACTCCTGGAAATGGAAAAAAGAACACATTGACACCGGTGTGTCAGACCCACCATACTTGCTCCGGACACTGCGAGAGGGCTGTACAAGCAATGATCACACGCACGGCACAGCGGACACACCAGGAACCGCGGTGTTGGCCGTCGAATGGCGCTAGCTGCGCAGCATTTGTGCACCGCCGCCGTCAGTGTCAGCCAGTTTGCCATGGCATACGGAGCTCCATCGCAGTCTTTAACACTGGTAGCATGCCGCGACAGCGTGGACGTGAACCGTATGTGCAGTTGACGGACTTTGAGCGAGGGCATATAGTGGGCATACGGGAGGCCGGGTGGACTTACCGCCGAATTGCTCAACACGTGGGGCGTGAGGTCTCCACAGTACATCGATGTTGTCGCCAGTGGTCGGCGGAAGGTGCACGTGCCCGTCGACATGGGACTGGACCGCAGCAACGCACGGATGCACGCCAAGACCGTAGGATCCTACGCAGTGCCGTAGGGGACCGCACCGCCACTTCCCAGCAAATTAGGGACACTGTTGCTCCTGGGGTATCGGCGAGGACCATTCGCAACCATCTCCATGAAGCTGGGCTACGGTCCCGCACACCGTTAGGCCGTCTTCCGCTCACGCCCCAACATCATGCAGCCCGCCTCCAGTGGTGTCGCGACAGGCGTGAATGGAGGGACGAATGGAGACGTGTGGTCTTCAGCAATGAGAGTCGCTTCTGCCTTGGTGCCAATGATGGTCGTATGCGTGTTTGGTGCCGTGCAGGTGAGCGCCACAATCAGGACTGCATACGACCGAGGCACACAGGGCCAACACCCGGCATCATGGTGTGGGGAGCGATCTCCTACACTGGCCGTACACCACTGGTGATCATCGAGGGGACACTGAATAGTGCACAGTACATCCAAACCGTCATCGAACCCATCGTTCTACCATTCCTAGACCGGCAAGGGAACTTGCTGTTCCAACAGGACAATGCATGTCCGCATGTATCCCGTGCCACCCAATGTGCTCTAGAAGGTGTAAGTCAACTACCCTGGCCAGCAAGATCTCCGGATCTGTCCCCCATTGAGCATGTTTGGGACTGGATGAAGCGTCGTCTCACGCGGTCTGCACGTCCAGCACGAACGCTGGTCCAACTGAGGCGCCAGGTGGAAATGGCATGGCAAGCCGTTCCACAGGACTACATCCAGCATCTCTACGATCGTCTCCATGGGAGAATAGCAGCCTGCATTGCTGCGAAAGGTGGATATACACTGTACTAGTGCCGACATTGTGCATGCTCTGTTGCCTGTGTCTATGTGCCTGTGGTTCTGTCAGTGTGATCATGTGATGTATCTGACCCCAGGAATGTGTCAATAAAGTTTCCCCTTCCTGGGACAATGAATTCACGGTGTTCTTATTTCAATTTCCAGGAGTGTAGGTGCCAGACCAAGAGCCTTCCAGACCTAAAGAATGGTGTTCCACCATTCAAACAAAATAGTATAGACATAACGAACCAGGCACAGAATGAGATACGTAAATGTTCAGGATTTCGTCATGTAAGCCATATTAAAAGGTATGATGAATAATCGCTAATAGTCATCAGTAAATAATATCAAAAGAAGCCGTCAAGTATGTTTCAGACAGTACATCACCAGGAGTCTGAGGAAAGAAGAGACAGAGAAATGAGAAGCACCTTAAATTTTTATATGTAGAAACTAACATGATATGCAGCGCTCCCCAAGGTGAAACCATTAAGTCATGATCTACTAGCAAGACATACTAACATGCCACAACACGATACCACACGTAACGAACACAAGGAGTCTCATTAGTTTAAGATATCAGGAACAAATTGGAACCTGTTAGAGAAACTAGAACTATAATACAGAGATGTAAAACAAATTCTCAAGGGGCGTAAATTAGGCATTCAGATTAAGGTAGGTTATAAGAAAATATTTTCGTACTCAAACCTCCTGCAAGACACTGTCCACGACGATGTGGCGGACGACAACTGAAGATGTGCAGGACGTGAATCGACGAGATCAACGATTTTCTACGTTGCTGAGGCGCCGCCAAGGGCCCGAGAAGGATGGCGATTTATAACCAAGGCAATCCTTGAACCTAACTGCGGTAGCAACTCATGCCGTGATAAAGAAAACACAAGGAAGGTCGATAAGCAGCATAAGATCAACATTAGGTCCTGGCCTTGAGAAAATTCACTTTCGATCGATACTCAAATCGGAGGGACTGCAGGGAACGGCGGGCCACAAAAGACGAAACAGTAGCCAGTGCGTGGATTAAAGATCAAAACACCTCGCCGAAACCCCGGCTTGGCTGAGGCACAACCTGACAAAAACTTACGTTTAGAATCGCACTGTCGCCATCAGACTGCGATATTATATTGAACAACAGAGCTGAATGAATCAGTCAGTCAGTGCTGAACTACACGTCCTAATCAAAGATTGAAATACTAACGAATGTCAAACTTATAGCAACTAGTAATCAATAATTTCCTACATCCTGCCCACAGAAGAAACAAGGTTTAAGTCTGAAGAAAGGAAGATGAGGAGTTCCAAGGCTGATGTTAAGGCAGAAGATAGGCGAAAATATTTCAAGATACACCTTTTCAAATACCCATCCTGTTGTAAACTGGTTGTCTGCGAAGTCGGCTATAAAAACATAAATATCTTTAGCAATGTTTTGAGGAAAGAAATACACGTTTTTAAAGTCAGTTCTCCACGAGACACCGCACTAAAACGTTCACATTATTATGAGGGCCACACCAAACTACGGCAACATCCTGTTGCAAAAATCGACGGAAAACCATGCTTCCCACCCAAACGTTTGTCGACAAACATCTCGTACAAGTCGTTCAGCTTCGTGCAAAGACATTCGTCGCCAACCTCTTGCACGAACAGTCGTAGACATCGTGTGAAAATATTGGTCGAAATTTTGTAAAGATCAGTGTCATACAATGAAAAAACTGCAAAAAGCACAACAATGAACATAGGACTTCAATGTAATGATACAAGTTAAATTCTCTATAGAACATGTCTAAGTGTCTGAATAAGAGCTGTGTAACAGTCTTTCCACAGTCTTGTTTAATTAGTAGTGCAGGAAAAACCTTTCTTTAAAGAAATGTTTTATGTACATATAATGTTAGTTAGAATAATATGTTAAAAGGGAAAATCCTTTACGTGGATTGTGTACTGAAGATAACATTTTTGTAAATATTAAGCATTTGGATTTACAGCTCCTTGTGTTGACCGTGCTTGCAGTTGAAATTGTTGCATGTAAGGTCCACCAGTTATGCAAAATACCGTTTTTTCCAAGTTCCCAAACATGTTTCAGCACCTCTGTGCCATAATCAGTGGTTTCAGTTTTATTTAATCTGTAATGTGAACATTTTTACTAAATGCTTACAAAATTATGGGAATATTTAGTTCAAGCAACAATATGTTTATTTTACTTAATACCTTTACACTCGGTCTGCATGCTTTTTAAGGACAACATCTGTATTATTTGGTGGTCACCTAGCTAACTTATTTTTAAACAATCTTGAGAACATGATCTTCAGACACATAATAAAACCAAAAACCTACAAAGTTATATACTGGCACCATTATGTCAATGATCAGAAATTCCGGACTGATGAACCATATACAGACATAGAAACGGTACATAATGAAATAAACTGTTTACAATCAAAAATTAACTTCACATTAGAAACAGAAACTGACAACACATAAGGAAGCAAACTTGAGATTCGTGCTCTGTAGGCTAAACACACCACTCATGAGCAACAAAATCTAAAAACAATAAAACAAATAGCAGTAAAAAATAGTTGTGGTACCCATATGGTAGACAAATTAAATCAAAAATATGTAAACACTTAAGAAATGAACATACCGCACATACACACACACACACACACACACACACACACACACACACACACACACACACACACGTTCTCACCCAACACAAAACAACAAACAATGATTACATACAAAATACAACAGAGCGACAACATATACACAAAACTAATGGCACTACTGACCTACAATAACAAAACTGTACACAGAGTAGGGAACATATTAAAGAAACAAGGACTGCAAATAGGATAGAGGACAGAGAATACAACAGAAAAAAGACCTGAACACAAGAAACACCCACATGCAACCTCACATGCAACACTTTCCAGTCACTATGAGTAAGACAGACATGCAGAAACTTCAAAACCAGATATTCAGAACATCTCAGAGCTTTAAAAAGCAACAGCTCCCATAGCACTTTTGCTGAACACCTAACAGCCCACAATCACCACCCATTACAATAGAAACAGACTCAATAATACTGAAACCTAGCCAACCCCAAAACAGCAAACCAACCATTGAGGAAAAATTCTACATACAGAAGGCAATAGCCGATGGGAAACAGGTCATCAATGAATACAATACACTCTGCAACGGCACAACTATTTAACAAATTAAAGGAACTTTACACAAGAGACAATACAAACAGCTAAAAATTCCGCACACTCACACTCGCACACACACACACACACACAAACACACACACAAAGATAAAATGCACATAAAATTCAAATTTGGCATCTAACTCACTGGTGAAAAAACGAACACTGATTGGTCTGGGACACACAGCAACCACGATTACAGTGTGTTTTGGTGAAGTGGAAAGGCTTTTACGACCATATTTGTGAAAATATGTGTTATATTTGTGTGTCGTCACGACACCTGATCAGGATACTGAAAGAAAGTGCTTGACACACAAAAACGCAAGTAAAATCGAATATGGGCGCGAAATATCGCGACAAACTAAATTATGTTTGAAGCATGAAATGATAGCTTAAATGCCAACAAAATTTCTCTCCAACATCGTATGGTTGCACATGACAAGTTACCTGTAATAAATAACACGCAAGTGGTCCTAAAAAACCATAAAAACCGAGTGTAAAGGTATAAACTAAAATAAACAAATTGTTGTTTGAACTAAATATTCCTATAATTTTCTAAACATTTAGTAAAAATGTTCACATTACAGATTAAGTAAAACAGAAATCCACTAATGATGGCACAGAGGAACTGAAACATATTTGGGAACTTGGAGAAACATGCTTTCCATAAGAGGTGGATCTTACATCCATTCATTTTTTACAATTAATTTACTGTATGTGAGTGTAATATTTTAAAATTTTATTCATGCATAATTATCAATGCAATATTGCTTAAAAACGACATTGTTTGTTAGAATAAAGTTTTTTAAAATAATATGTCTGTATGAACATTGTTTTTGACTATAATACTTTTCAATGTTGCATAACCCATTAATACCAAGCTTTAAAATTTTAACATTTGTTGGATTTGCTGAAGAATTATTTTGATGCTTATATTAGTGATAGAAACATAATTTTTGTACAACAAATAGCAGGGGGTAAACGCTGCATTTTTGGATTATGTGTAAAGTCACTTAACTTTTTGAGCTGATTTAAACTGTAAGTGGTTGAAAAATAGCATTAAAAGATCGATATGAGAGGCTCCTCATCTTTGTAATAAAATCTAAAATACACACAACACATTTAAGTAAATAAGAAAAAAAAATTGACTTCAGTATTGGTAAAAAATTATATTTTTCTCTTAAGGGATTCAATTAAATCATTAACAAAGTGAAGCATTTTAAAAACTAAAGCATACAAACTATTAGAATTAAACAGAATAAGGACTAGACCAAGTGACTGACCAATATTCAAAGTATAATTTTTGAGTGTCTTAGATAACACCTCAATCATTATCTAACCTCAGGACGAAAATTACCACAGAAGAATGATGATATGTAAAATGTCAAACAAATAACACGCCTTACATTGAATTCCTGAAACAATTCTGGTTAAATCGATATGTCACACTACACAGTTTCTTGAAAATGTACGAATTACTGATAGTCAAAGCGTATAAACAGGCCAGAATTCCATGAATATTAATCAGTAACACTCGCGCTAGTAATTGCGCACAAGTAGTTTCCCAGACCTGAGCTACAAGACGCCGTTCTGAGGAAAGAGGAATTTCTGAGGAAAGAGGAATTTTACGACAGCAACACCTGTCTCATGTAGTCTGAAAGCTTCACAGTGGGACGTCAAGTGAGACACCAGAGCCACTGTGCAGACTGCCTCTGACAAAAGCCATGCTTGTCCCTGCTTTTAACGATGACCCTTCCGAAAGCCTTTCTTCAGGAACACAGCCGGAAATGGCAGATAAATGTCTGGAGAAACCCAACTCAGAACATTGATGACTCACTGTAGCCACCTGTCTTACAACTTGCATGAAAGAAAAACCTCTTTATCACAGTATTAAGTAGCAGAAGTTAAAATCTGCCCTACGAAAGAAACGATGCCTGTGACTGGCTACAAAAACTCTAGCGGCTGGAATTATAAGACGTACAAGTGGTCTTATTGACCAGAAAGAAAACGTGTGAGCGTTAGGTATGATACAAGCAAACTGTAGAGAGAAGATTTCGCTTTTGCTCTTGGAGGAAATCGTCGAGTGTTTTAGCAAGGTGATTTGTGCCACACTGAGATGATTGCTATTGTCATTGTGTAAATACTTGTTCTCAGGCTCATCTTAATTCAGAAGGAGTTAAACTGTAAGGTCACCTAGTATGGAGAATCGCACTGAGCACTGACAGTTAATCCTTGGAAGCGATTTGAGGGCAACGACGTACACACAATTCCAGCCAAATTTCGTGTACCGTGCCAAGTTACTTTGCTAAGAAGTAACTAGGAGTCTTAGCATCGCCGAAGCCTTAGGAAATGTATCAGACTGGAATTTAACAGTTGAGAGAGATTTAGAATAGATTCTCAGGTTCACAGCTTGCGGCGACAGGAGCCACTGCTACAACCGGCGAAAGGTAAACATGCACGCTCACACTATGCCAGCAAATGATATTCAATTGATCAGAATAGCGGTCGTCTCAGTCTCTACTATTTTTTTGTACATTCAGCCATGACCTGTAGTTAAACATATTCGTGACTGACAGGTTTAACTGATGCAGAAAGGCGAGATATCCGATCTAATGAAAAGGATTGATCAGCCACTGTAGAGTGCTTCATACTCCTAAGTTATGGAATTGTTTCAATTGTGTACTTCTTTCCGATTGCATCTTAGCGACCCACATTCAATTTTGGGTGTTTTCATTGTGCATTTTATTGTAATGAATATCTCTAGTCTCAATTGTATTTAATTTGTTTGTATTTTATCGACCACCGGACCTGTTCGTCAACCATCTTACTATTTAAGAACCTTAGAATAGTTAGGAATTTCGCTTCACAGTTGTGAACACCCAATATCGATATTTCAATACCCTGTAAGTATTATAATGATGACATTATGATATTATGAAGTCATACGTAGAGAAAAATTAAACCTGAATAACGAAAATGTAAGATTCCATTTTTTGCTAACATATAGTTATTCCCGAACCCATAGACTAATTTCTGTTAGCGATAACGTTTCCTACACAGGGAGTGTAGTGGAACTGACATTGAGCTCATTGTTTGATTATATTACCGTCCATACTGCTGCACTCTTCTGAAATCAGCATGCGTGACATGGTATCTTTCTACAATGGAGGCTAAAGGTTCAACACAAAACTCATAAAACATTCACAGAGGGTCCTTGCACAACTGTGGTAGGAAGATAGATCTGAAGAAGTCTCACATGTGTTAGAATGCAACCATGAACCTAATCGTTTAAGTTAGTTGGTGATAGTGCCTTGTAGCCAAACCAAAGTATTACAATTTGTATCCAATTTACTAACGCAAAACACATAATTTTCGAGCACGTGTTCATGATTTCCATATAAGATATGTATTATTTATTTCCCAATAATCGCACGGACTGACGTCTGGGGATCTGGCAGGCCAAGCATGACGAAAGTGGCGGCTGAGCACACGATCATCACCAAACGACGCGCGCAAGTGATCTTTCACGCGTCTAGCAATATGGGGTGTTTTTTTCAGTTCTAATAAAACCCCATGTCATTCCAAGCATGTGTGTCAATTTTTACCTCTCTACCTACATTATTCCTTCGTTTATTAAGTTTTCAAATTTATACTGAGTTTTTGATCACCCGGTATATAAAATTCGTTGTGTGTGCTCTTTCCAAAGACATTCTTCTTCTAGAATTGAGTGATAGTATTTATTCTACATGTACATTTTTTCCCATTTTACTAAAGAGAGACAGGATAAATCATATATTTGAAAATGAGTCATATCTTTTTCTCTGATTTTATTGAAATATCAAACAATTCTCCAAATGATGTAAGATGTTACTAGTACCACGTAAGTGTTTTTGGAAATGCTACTTTTGTGTCACTGCCTGCATTGTCATGTCGGATGGACCACATTGTCAGGTGCTGTGATGTCTGTTGTCATGATGTACCCTGACCCTGTCCCACCGGTTTGGTAGGCCGTCTGTTCCATATAGTTCCACAGTATTACAACAGCTGATGCCTGAATCACGTGATTGACAGCGGTGCCCTCTGGATGGCTTATATATACAGCGCTCACTCGCGCCCTCGTTGCAGTTCGCCGATTGTCTTCGAGGATGCCTTCCGCAGTCGAAGGCGAAACGTCAGGGGAGAGTCTTACGTATGGGCCACGGCATCTCTACATCTACATCTACATCCATACTCCGCAAGCCACCTGATGGTGTGTGGCGGAGGGTACCTTGAGTACCTCTATCGGTTCTCCCTTCTATTCCAGTCTCGTATGGTTCGTGGGAAGAAGGATTGTCGGCATGCCTCTAAGTGTGTGTTTTGGGGCTTATGGGCGCTCAACGTCGAGGTCATCAGCGCCCTGACACACATTAAAAATGGTTCAAATGGCTCTGAACACTATGGGACTTAACATATATGGTCATCAGTCTTCTGGAAATTAGAACCACTTAAACCTAACTAACCTAAGGACATCACACAACACCAAGCCATCACGAGGCAGAGAAAATCCCTGACCCCGCCGGGAATCGAACCCGGGAACCCGGGCGTGGGAAGCGAGAACGCTACCGCACGACCACGAGATGCGGGCTGAGACACATTAAAGGGAACGAATGTAGACAGACCTAATAAAACTGAAAGAAACACGCAAAGAAAGCAGGTAAAGAAGGAAAATGTGGCATAAGAAAGTAGAACGTAAGGAAAGGGAAAACGTAGCAACAAGAATGCCACAGTAAATTGTTATTGGCTGGCCACTTACATAAAATATGGGCGAGCTTGTCACACAGTGAGCAAATTGAGATCCTCTCCCTAAAATCTTTGTAAAAACATTTGAAATGGCACAGAACTTTAAAACTTTAACCACATTCGTCCTAGTGTTGCCTGAAAGAGATGGCAGGTCCGCTGGCAAATCAGTCGCGACCCGCTGGTCAGAACATAAAACGCAATCCAATAAAACGTGGCGCACAGTGACCCGGACGCCACAAGCACCACACATTGGAGGGTCCTCCCGCCGGAGCAGGAAGCCAAGCGCCACAGGGCTGTGGCCTATCCGAAGCCGAGTGAGGAGAACCTCGTCCCGTCGACGGGGCTGAAAGGAAGTACGCCACACACGCGTTGTGGGCTTGACTATACGGAGCTTATTGTCAGTCACTTACAGCCACTCATCCTCCCACCGACGCATGACTCGTGAGCTCAACAGCGAGGTGAGTGCGTACAGTGGTATAGCACACTGAGATACTTGTGGATCGAGACTTGCCTCCTTGGCTGCGAGATCTGCCCTTTCATTCCCAGCAATGCCAACATGCCCCGGAGCCCAGCAGAAAGCCACCACCCTCCCCAGTCGTTGCAGATGGAGGAGGGCATCCAGGATGTTCTGGACTAGTGGGTTCTAATCTCTCCGATTTTATCCTCATGGTCTCTTCGCGAGATATAAGTAGGAGGAAGCAATATACTGCTTGACTCCTCGGCGAAGGTATGTTCTCGAAACTTCAACAAAAGCCCGTACCGAGCTACTGAGCGTCTCTCCTACAGAGTCTTCGACTGGAGTTTATCCATCATCTCCGTAACACTTTCGCGATTACTAAATGATCCTGTAACGAAGCACGCTGCTCTCCGTTGGATCTTCTCTATTTCCTCCATCAACCCCATCTGGTACGGATCCCACAATGCTGATCAGTATTCAAGCAGTGGGCGAACAAGCGTACTGTAACCTACTTCCTTTGTTTTCGGATTGCATTTCCTTAGGATTCTTCCAATGAATCGCAGTCTGGCATCTGCCTTACCGAAGATCAATTTCTTATGGTCATTCCATTTTAAATCACTCCTAATGCGTACTCAGCCCGGAAGTGTTAAGTATAGTGGTACAGTTGGTAGCTATGGACATTGACTCACCTGCGACGCCGAACACCCAGTGTCCGCTGAAGGAGGAGGTGGCGGCCGCGGCGTGCAGCAGCGACGTGCACAGGTCGGCCACCGCCAGGTTCACGATGAACGCGCTGAACGGACCGCGCAGGCGCCGGAACCTGTGGATTGGAAAGCCACTGTCAGAGAAGATAGGTGTGGCAAGACAGGTCCTGAGTGTCAGCAGGCCGTCCTATGGTTGATGAGGTTGTGGCAGGTATTACGTGGAGTTAGGGGAGCTAATGGGCTTAACAAGAAGACTGAGAAGCACCGTAAACACTGATGAACCGAAAAATTACGATCATGAGCTTGGTTCACACTGGAATTTATTTCAGCAGCTATTCTGTATGACTTCGACTCTACAGGTCCTTGCAGGCTTCCAGAGTTATGTGAGATGGGCTACCCACTCCCCAATTACTGGGTGGTGGTTCCTGTGGTCGGGGATGACGCCCGACAGGTTCCAGGATTTGTTCCACGTACGTCAGATCAGTCTGTTTTGGTGGCCAAGATATCAAGTTGAGTTTACTGAAACAACTGCAGCGCGATTCTGGTATTGTGACAAGACAGCCTGTACCGCTAGAAGAGGTCAGCACGGTCTGGGAAGGCGTCAAGCGGAAGACATGCTGGTGATCAGTAATAAAGTACACGTAGTCACCGAGTCGAGAGTCGTTGATAGCATAATCAGCCCCCACCAGCATGCATCCGTGGCACAATACATATTTCGCAGAGTCCTTCGTGGTTCTTGGAAACAACATCCTGTAGCGAGAAGCGCCACCTACTGTAACCAGAAACATGATTCATCCGACCAGGTCCACCGCTCGTGGTCTAGGGGCTAGGTTTGCTCCCTCTGGATCAAGGGGTGCCAGGTTCGATTCCCGGCCGAGTTGGGGATTTTCTCTGTCCAGGGTGTGTTTGTGTTGTCCTCATCATTTCATCATCATCACTTGTGAGAGTGATGAGATTGGATTGTGACAAGAAAATGGAGTGTGTAAAAATCTGTACTTTGTATGGGCGCTGATGACTCAGTTGAGCGACCCACAAACCAAACATCATCAAACATCATCCGACAAAGTGACATTGCGAAACTATAGTAGAATTTTAAGGTCTGAACCCACAGACCACTTCCCACAACGTCATGTGGAGTGTTAAGACAGGGCCGGGCAGTCGCGCAATGGATACTTCTGAACATGTGAATTTGATCGGGGTGACCCAGAGAACGGTGAAATGTGGATACCGTGGCTTACAATGACATAACGACAAAGGTTTTCCTCTACTGAATGATACTAAAGATCACAATTTATTTATTGTTAAAAACGCAAGGACTTGTGTCCAAACACTGAATGGATATTATGGGCACGGTGTAATTATTAAGTGTCAGTAAGTGCACGCTAAATGTAGCAGGATTAGCTTACAAATTAAAGGAAACACTCAGAGAAGTAGATACGAGCAACTGTTCCCTTGTCTAAGCAGATTTTGAATTCACTTGCTGAGTGTGTTCGCTAATTGAGAAAAGCAAAACTCTAACTCGAAACAAATGACATCGGGTGCCTCAGCATGCAAGCACAAATGCTGCATATGCTGACCATCATTCTAGAACTCAGGTAAAGAGAATAACAGCAATGGTAGTTCTAAGTGTCAAATTTAAGCTCAGAGTCTGGATCAGCTCTAAAACAGAGTCTCTAAATGACCGCCAACAAAAGCGATGTCTGCTGTAAGTGCAGACAAGGAAGAAGTCATTCCTGTCTGCACCTTTAAGGAGTATCCCCCCCCCCCCCTCCCCCATCACCCGCCACGACAACACTAGCACGAACTGTTTATATGCTCTAATACAAAAATTCTTGCTAGTTCTGCCAGCACTAGATTTCCGTTAGCCGGTTGCCGTGGAGCTTCTGAGTTCTTTCCAATCAAAAATTCATAAAATCACTAGCAATCTCCCTCATTTTCTCATTTTAAGGGAGCTGTCCGGCTGAGAGTAGAAAGTATCTCCCAAGAAGATGTCGGTTTCACGCCTAAGCCAATGACAGCACCAACATGTATACACTTACGAACTTTAATCCTTGTTAAAAAGTAATTTTAATGAGCCATTACTGGGCTCCCTTTCAGAATTCACACATTAATTACAGCTAACCTCCTTTGAGTTCAGCTGATTCCTCTCGCCCTGAGTCTCTTACGTTTCCTATCATTCTAGAGACCACTGTCTTTTAGAAAGCAGTTTTTTCACTGCTTCTCGCGATACGAGTTTACAGTTTTGTGAGTTCAGTCTCCTGCCTCATCCTGTGGCCATCACCAGGACCCGAGAACCATCCAAAACCAAAACAGCAACCGTCGCTAAGTGCATACAGGCCAGGGACTCTGCCGTTCAGCGAAAAGCTGTTTTATGATCCTCTAGCTGTTTTACCTCAGTGCGCCTCGTGTCTTTACAGTCAGCTAGTGGACTCAGCTCACAGAGAAATTGTGTATAGCTTTCACAACTGTATAGAAATGAAAAAGTAATTACTAAATTCGTAACCACTGATGTTTTTTTCAGTTGCATCCATACTTTCATCCATCAATTACAAAAAATTAAAGTGACTTTAATTCGAACAGTGGGTTATTAATTGGGTTACAGATTAGATTTGGGAAAAACTTTCCCATAACAACAGACTGTCGCTATCTACTTCGGTTTCCCATCTCTGTAATCCTGTACCTAGTACAATCGTATTTGGTGATATCGTTGCATGAACATTTCCCCATATTCTACGATTGGACGGTTTGCCACGAAACCTTTGTAGCTGCGTCACCTGTGCGGTCTGTTGTCATTTGTGCCACAGTTCGTCGCTATTCTGCTTTTCAGAGCGAGAAATCCTTCGAAATTCGTAATTTCACCAGCTTTCAATCACTGTCCATAAATGTTCTTGATAGAAGCACGCAAGTAGCCTACCAGTTTCACTGCTACCGCGATTGTCGTACAGGTAATAAAAATCTGCCTTTACCAAATTCTGTTACATCAGTGGGTGTATGGATTTATAGCCCCTTGTCGCTACAATGATTTCACTTTCGTGTCTGCTCCACTAACAAACTTCCATTGTAGTGTTAAGTGTCAGCTGTGTCAACAGGTGGCATTCTGTCTCGCAGTGTGCGGTGGTCATGGTGTTTTGGCCCGCCAGTATGTGTTGTTAAGCTGGAGAGTGACGATAAGTTCTGCTGGTGACGAAGAGGATTTTTCACTGAGGAAGGTTTCGCTCCGTTTCAGCTGCAAGCTTCAGAAATGGGTAAAGGCTTACAAGTTTCTCAAACCTTTTCGTTTCTGTTGATTAAAAGTTTCAGATTCGTAGTACGTCATTATGCAAAAAACATTAATAGGGTATACCTCATTTCGTTTTCTGAAAAAATGCAAGTACTAGAAAAAAGTCTAAATTCTCTTGATTAGCACTGAATTTAAAATTTACCTTTCCTTTGGTCGGGTTAACAGTCATACAGTAATTCTTACAACTCATGACTGTCGCATTCGACTGTTAAAATTATAGAGTGTGTAACAGGTGTAAGTGCATATATTTCTGTCGGTGATTGAGGACAGTGTACAAACAATAATTACGTCAATGAAACTTCCTGGCAGATTAAAACTGTGTGCCGGACCGAGGCTCGAACTCGGGAACTTTGCCTTTCGCGGGCAAGTGCTCTACCAGGAAGTTCCATATCAGTGCACACTCCGCTGCAGAGTCAAAATCTCATTCTGGAAACATCCCCCAGGCTGTGGCTATTCCATGTCTCCGCAATATCCTTTCTTTCAGGAGTGCTAGTTCTGCAGGGTTCGCAGGAGAGCTTCTGTAAAGTTTGGAAGGTAGGAGACGAGATACTGGCAGAAGTAAAGCTATGAGGACTGGGCGTGAGTCGTGTTTGGGTAACTCAGTTGGGAGAGCACTTGCTCGCGAAAGTCAAAGGTCCCGAGTTCGAGTCTCGGTCCGGCATACAGTTTTAATCTACCAGGAAGTTTCATATCAGCGCACACTCCGCTGCAGAGTGAAAATCTCATTCTGGAATAATTACGTCTTTTGCAGACCCATAGTTATAGCTGTTAGGAGGAGTATCTTTTTATGTTGGTTAGTACTTCTAAGTACATATGACAAGAGCAAGCCTTTAATGCTTATTTTCACCTGCACAGCAAGTCTGGTGTTGAAATGTGGGCACATGGACGCAAACGGTTAGTCTATATTGACAAGTGAAGTCAACATAGTGGTGCAGCTACGACAGTGCAGAAACCATCAGAGCCGGCCGCTGTGGCCGTGCGGTTCTAGGCGCTTCAGTCTGGAACCGCGTGACCGCTACGGCCGCAGGTTCGAGTCCTGCCTCGGGCATGGATGTGTGTGATGTCCTTAGGTTACTTAGGTTTAAGTAGTTCTAAGTTCTAGGGGACTGATGACCACATATGTTAAGTCCCATAGTGCTCAGAGCCATTTGAGCCAAACCATCAAACAGTAAATTATATGGTGCGTCTGCTGGAAATCTGTTCTATGAAGAGAAAAACAATCAACGCACTGACTTGTATACATATTAATGTACCACATATAAAAATATGAGGACTTCTAACCGCGACAGCCGATATGTTTATGTAGTTCACGATTTTTATTGTTGTCTTTGTAAATAAATAATTTTACAATGCAAGGCCACAACGACGTCTTGTAACGAGAGTAATGTCAATGTGACATAACCAAATATAATTTACTTTCCCATTTAAAATTTAACCCATTTGCAGACAAAACACTTCTCTTGTCTACTCGAAGACACAGTGTCGAAGACCAACCGCTAAATTAGCGCCTCTCCCTTTCCACCTCCTAAGGCAATACACAAAGTACGAGTTTGGAGAGGTTTAGTCGGAAGCTCTGCAACAGCAGGCCATCTCTTCTCGTTCAAATGGACGCCTCTTCCCTCTCCTCCGGTCCACTTCTCGCGTCCCGAGCTAGTACGGGGGTAACTTCCCAAGGAGTGCATTAGTCGCAAACTCCCACGTAATCGTCAGTTAATGAGCTCTGGCCCGTGCATCGCACAAAGACGCTGAAACTTCACATCTGCTGAGTCCAGCAGAACCAGCCATACCTCTGAAGATGCCCAACGTAGTATTGGACGAAACGTTAGGAACTGAATAATTCCATGGACCACGGCCATATAACCCGGAAGAAATATCAACAACGCTGTTAAGCTTACCGGTGATCACCTTTCTCCTGTTCCTTAATACTTTCGTCTATCTTTGCTTACTTTTTATTCTCACTTTCGCTGGGGATAGGTATGTCATCAGCACATCTTTTGAGTGATATTTTCCAATCCTGGATTTTAATTCAACTTCGAAACTTTTATTTTCTTACTTATACTTTCGATGCACAGCTAGAACAGTAGATGAAAAATACTTTACGTCTGTCTCCAGCCCCTTGTGAGAGGGACAGCTTTCTCCTGGAGTTTCACTCCTGTTCGCTCTACGTTCTTACACATATTATTTTACTACCCGCATTTCTCTACTCCGTAAAAGGTTTGCCTATGACAAACATAAACGTACCCATCACTCAAGCATTAACATCGTATTTCAAATGACACCATTTTACGTTCTTAAAAGCCAAATTTCACCGCATTGTCCTAACTGATAAGCTGTAGTACGTCAAACATTGATTTGTGTGTTTGTTTCACGCAGTATTGCTTGGCTATTAGTACTGACAACTCCACTCAAACATCGCTGCTCTTGGTCGCCTGGTGAGAGGTAATGCCTGAACCTTGGTATCCTCGGCACACTCTCCACACTGTGGGTTTCAAAACACTGAATATCCATGCGATTTCCCAAATGGAACGTCCCGTGAGTCTAGCTCCAACTAACATTCCTCCATAAAAGCGTGATAAATCCTGTCGTGCGGCCATAATCACGTCGGACATCTTTCCACATGAATTACCCGAGTAAAGATGACAATTCTGCCAATGGACTGCCCTTTTATAGATTTTTCACAGGTACTGCCGACAGCTGTATACGTGGTTATCGCTATCCCGTGACTCTCGTCGCTTCAATGTAAAAACAAGGTGACACGAGAAACTCTAACTCAGTTGCGCAGATTGTGTCTGTTAATTTACACAAAGTGGACAAAATGCAGACTACATTTAGTCGTAATTATATGATGACAGTATTAATCTAATTAATGAGCAAATCCAAAAACTCAATAAAATTAAACTAAAAACAAAATAATCAACACCAAAATAATATCTAATTATATTCGAATCAGCATATGAATATACACAAATCTTAACAACAAAACTTGACAGAAACATCAAAGAATGAACGTACCACCAACAATTATTTAGTTCAAACATGACTTGTCATGTAATCCTGCAAGAAAAAGTGTATAGGAACTAAATACGGGAAGTTTTTCGACCAAGCTTGTAGGTAAAGTTGGCGTACCGTTCCTCAAATTTTGTGTTCCGATGGTGAGGGACGGTCAGTGCAAAAAGTGCCAATACTCCATTGTGCTGAATCACGTTACTTTACGTATTTTCAGTGACATACCTTCCAGCTATTCCAAGATCACCTCTGGTATGGGAAATCAGGTACTTCTCTCCTTTCAGGCGGTTGTGGTGGATGAACGGTAAAATCTAACTTTATAGTTGCCAGACAGAGGACATCATGTGGTAAGCTGATAGTATCATACAAGCACTCAATTTAGCTAATGTAAAATGCATAAATCTCAATAACAACTTTGTATGTCGATTTTTTGCTTTTAATTTTACACTTTCAGATCAATTTCCAAATAATTTATTCATGCAACATCTCAATACAAGTCAGATAATTCGCTTTGTCATACCCTTACAGTCATTGTGAAAAGGCCTATGACAAAGGCTAAGTGGTAACTAGCACTATAAATTAAAGGCGAGTTTTATGACGGATATCTTCATAAGATTTGGTATGCGGTATATTAATTTTTAATAGGGTCGAGCACACTTAATTTTTCATATGATGTCCGCTAGTAGGAATCCGTCAAGAAAGGGACTGAGAACTTTCGGAGAGGTATTTGGAGCGGAAGTTTCAGCAAATGGACTGCAGAAGCGCTAGACGCTTAAGTGGAAAACGTTAATCAGGCGTGAATTACGCGGTATGCAGTCGCAATGCCACCGGTCGATCCTGTCAACGCTCCGCTTGGTGCACAGAACGGGCCACGTGTCGGGTGGAATGTACGGAGCGCGAAAACCAGCGAATCCTGTGATCTGTTAAATGACGCAATAGAGCGTGTAATGCGTAACTGAGTCAGTCAGTATGCAGCACCGGACTACACTTGAAGCACTTGTGCTTAGAGCGTTGCTACATTTCCGCTTTTTGAAAGGTACAACACCAGAAATACTACCTGGAGTTGAACGGAATCTTGTAGCACAGATAAGATTAATGCGGAATGACAAATAATTTCAGTTAGAGAAACGGGCAAGATCATTGCGAGAAGCCTGTAGGATGTGAAAGACTTTCTACAATAAGCGTATCTAAGCATTATGGCACGTTACTGTTAAAACGGGTGAAAGTGCATAATTCTGTTGGTGTCTGAGAGTGAACTAACATCTGTGTGGTTTGCTTGAAAGTACATGAAGCGTTACGAGCAATTGCAAGGAAACGAATGCCGACCAGACTACTCCAACTTATGATTGAATGTTACGTTAAATGAGCGTTGCGTTAGGTGGACGTCACTCCAATGGAGCAAAAAAGATTTGTGTTTAGCATTTCGACGCGACGAAAACGAGATAATCAGAAACGAAGCTTATATTTCGATTGAGGAAGGATAGATTAGAAAATTTACCAAGTCCTTTCGCCGGAAATACTCTGAAATACCCCTTAAGATACGAGAGCTGCCCAGAAAGTAAGTTTCAATTGATCACGAAATGGAAAAAACATTGAAAATAAGAAATGTTTTATTTGTAACAGTTAGCTACACCTTCCAGCTACTTCTCTACGTAGTCGCCGTTCTTAGACATTTGTCGTAGTGTTGTACCAACTTTCCAATACCTTCATCACAGAAGGCAGCCGCCAGTGCTTTCCGCCAATTCTCTACGCTGGCCTACATGTCATTGCCGGTGCCAGAATGTTGTCTTCATAACCAGCGGTTCATGCGAGCAGAGATGAAACTCAGAGGGAGACAATTATGGGCTATATTGTGGGTAATCAAACATTTCCAATTGAAAACGATGCAGGAGCTTCTTCACTGCCCCTGCAGAATGCGACTGAGAATTGTCTTGAAGAAGAAACAGCACGACAGTTTTGTAATGTTGGCTGCATAGCTTCAGGAGAAATTTCTCACCATGCCCTCGAGCTTGGCGGGAGACACTGTTTCCTAGACATCTTTACGCGCTCACTGTTGGCTCAGAAATGAGAAGAGTGACGTGATGCTATCTACGGGCATACTAGAGACACTGCCCAACACATCTGTGCAAAGCTTGATCGGTTTTTCATAGTCGTTTCCATTTCGGGACCGATCGGAACCTACTTTCTGGACACCCCTCGTATTTAGGCAAATCATCGAAAAGCCAAATCTGAAGACAGGTCTAAACCTCTTTCGTACCAAAGACGAAACCATAACGTTGCCACACCAGCATCTCCCTCGATTGACATTTTAATAAGAGAATTTGCATGGTAGAGTGCAAGTGATTCTACAGAGAATAATGGAATAATAACCTTCGCTACAGGTAACCGGCCATTGTCCTTCTGAAACGATTTTTCTTTGTTTTAGTCTTATGATTGCTTTGATGCGGCCTCCAATTAAGACCTCTCCTAAACTCATCCTCTGTGATAAACACTTGCACTCTACATCCTGGGTGGGTGTTAGAGCTGTACCTTTTTTAGATTGAAGTCAGCTGACAAGTATTCCTGCTTAAGGGAAGTCTCTCTAACAAAGAAACCACTTTCGACAAAGCTTAGGTATCCGATTAATGAGGGAATTAGTATATTTCATCAAAACATACAAGGCATTAGCGGTAAAGTTAGTGAACTGCTTATAGATGTTGACTCTGAAATTATTGGTATATCTGAACACTTCTTAAATAAGGAGATAATTCGGAGGCTTCCTTTACCAGGATACAGGTTGGCTGGCAGCTTTACTAGGAGCTCTTTGCGGTGTGGGGGAGTAGCCATGTATGTGAAAAACGGTATCCCATTTGAGTCAATTGATGTTTCAAAGTACTGCACTGAAAAGGTTTTTGAATGTTGTGCAGGTGTGGTTAAATTTACTGGAGCTAAACTTATTACTGTTGTTATTTATAGATCCCCAGACTCCGATTTCACAACATTTTTGCTAAAGATAGAGGAGGTTCTTGGTTCACTTCATAGGAAATACAAAAAGTTAGTTACATGTGGTGACTTCAATGTAAATTTTATAAGTGATTGTGCAAGGAAAAGGATGCTGGTAGACCTCCTCAATTCATATAATCTTATGCAAACCGTATTCTTTCCAACGAGTGCAAGGGAACAGTAGAACAACCATAGACAATATTTTTGTTCATTCGTCATTACTAGAAGGGTATTCTGTTAGCAAAAAGGTGAATGGCCTTTCAGATCATAATGCACAAATTTTAAGTCTAAAAGATTTTTGTGCTACAACACACGTTAAATATAGTTACCAACTTTTTAGGAAAGCTGATCCAGTTGCTGTAGAGACTTTTGTAAACCTTATCAAGGAACAAGAGTGGCAAGATGTTTATAGTGCTGATACAGTAGACGATAAATATAATGCTTTCCTCAAGACTTTTCTCGCGCTCTTTGAAAGTTGCTTTCCGTTAGAACGTTCAAAACAGGGTACTAGCACAAACAGGCAGCCTGGGTGGCTGACTAAAGGTATAAGAATATCTTGTAGAACAAAGTGGCAATTATATCAAAACGTTAGAAACAGTCACAATCTAAATGCAATAGCCCATTACAAACAGTATTGTAAGGTGCTTAAAAAAGTTATTAGGAAGGCAAAAAGTATGTGGTATGCAGATGGAATAGCTAAGTCTCAGGATAAAATTAAAACCATATGGTCAGTCGTAAAGGAAGTGGCTGGTCTGCAGAGACAGGTCGAGGATATAGAATCAGTGCGTAGTGGGAATGTCCGTGTTACTGATAAGTCGCATATATGTACAGTATTTAATAATCACTTTCTGAATATAGCAGGTGAACTAAATAGAAACCTAGTCCCAACAGGGAATCATATAGCGCTCGTAGAAAAAAGTGTTCCGAGACTGTTACCTGAAATGCTCCTCCATGATACTGACAAGAGGGAGACTGAGTTGATAATTAAATCACTAAAGACCAAGAACTCTCATGGATATGACGGGGTATCTAGCAGAATACTGAAGTATTGTTCCATGTATGTTAGCCCAGTACTTAGCAATATCTGTAACTTTTCCTTTAGGAGTGGTCGGTTTCCTGACCGATTAAAGTACTCGGTAGTGAAGCCACTTTATAAAAAGGGAGATAGGGATAATGTTGATAATTATAGACCTATTTCTATGCCATCGGTGTTTGCTAAAGTTATCGAGAGGGTTGTATATACAAGGTTACTGCAGCATTTAAATTCACATAATTTGCTGTCAAATGTCCAGTTTGGTTTCAGAAATGGCTTAACAACTGAAAATGCTATAGTCTCTTTTCTCTGTGAGGTTTTGGACGTATTAAATAAAAGGTTGCGAACGTTAGGTGTTTTCTTTGATTTAACGAAGGCTTTTGACTGTGTTGACCACAAAATATTACTGCAGAAGTTGGAACATTATGGAGTAAGGGGAGTAGCTTACAATTGGTTCGTCTCCTACTTTAAGAACAGAAAGCAAAAGGTAATCCTCCGCAATATTGAGAGTGGTAATGATGTTCAGTCCCAATGGGGCACTGTTAAGTGGTGCGTTCCCCAAGGGTCGGTGCTGGGGCCACTGCTGTTTCTTATTTATATAAATGATATGACTTCTAGTATTACAGGTGATTCAAAAATATTTCTGTTTGCTGATGACACCAGCTTGGTAGTGAAGGATCTTGTGTGTAATATTGAAACATTATCAAACAATGTAGTTCATGAAATAAGTTCGTGGCTTGTGGAAAATAATTTGATGCTAAATCACAGTAAGACTCAGTTTTTACAGTTTCTAACTCACAATTCAACAAGAACTGATATTTTAATCAGACAGAATGGGCATGTTGTAAGCGAGACGGAACAGTTCAAGTTCCTAGGCGGACGGATAGATAGTAAGCTGTTGTGGAAAGCCCATGTTCAGGATCTTGTTCAGAAACTAAATGCCGCTTTGTTTACCATTAGAACAGTATCTGAAATAAGTGACATTTCAACACGAAAAGTAGTCTACTTCGTATATTTTCATACGCTTATGCCATTTGGTATTATTTTTTGGGGTAATTCTTCTGATTCAAGAAGGGTATTTTTGGTTCAAAAACGGGCTGTTCGAGCTATGTGTGGTGTAAGTTCGAAAACCTCTTGTCGACCCCTATTCAATAGTCTGGAAATTTTGACATTGATCTCACAGCATATATTTTCTTTAATGTCGTTTGTTGTTAGCAATATTAGCTTATTCCCAAGCGTTAGCAGCTTTCACTCAGTTAATACTAGGCAGAAATCAAATCTGCATGTGGAATGCACTTCCTTGACTCTTGTGCAGAAAGGAGTGCAGTATTCTGCTGCATCCATTTTCAATAAGCTACCACAAGAACTCAAAAATCTTAGCAGTAGCCCAAACGCTTTTAAGTCTAAACTGAAGAGTTTCCACATGGCTCACTCCTCCTACTCTGTCGAGGAGCTCCTGGAAGAGCTAAAAAATTAAGCAAATTCCAGTGTTACATTCTTGATTTTCTTTATTTAAACTAACGACGTGTCACCTGAATATGTTTCTTATATTTCATTTTATCTGTTTCTACAATCTACAGCTGAATATGTTTCTTATATTTCATTTTATCTGTTTCTGCAATCGTGTTGTAATTTCATGTATTGACTCGTTCCATGACCATGGAGACTTCTCCTTAATGTGGTCCCACGGAACAATAAATAAATAAATAAATAAATAAATTGTTAGATCTCACACATGTCTTCCCCTACAGTTTTTGCCCTATGCAGTTCGTTCTATTACCACAGAGATGATTCCCTGATTCGTTAATGCATGTCCTATCATCCTGTCACTTCTTCTTGGCATTGTTTTCCAGATATTTTGCAGCGTATCGACAGTATTCGGTCAAAAAATTTGCGAGAGCGGAAGTGAGTTGCAACACAGTCAGCTGCAGGCAGGCAAGAGTGTTATTCATTCTGAAGCAAAAACACTGCCGACAGGTGTTACGAAGTAAAGTCAGCTGGGCGCGTTATAGTTAACAAAAATGGTTCAAATGGCTCAGAGCACTATGGGACCTAACATCTGAGGTCATTAGTCCCCTAGAACTTAGAACTAGTTACATCTAGCTAACCTAAGGGCATCACACACATCCATTCCCAAGGCAGGATTCGAACCTGCGACCGTAGCGGTCGCGCGGTTCCAGACTGTAGCGCCGAGAACCGCTCGCTCGACCACCCCGGCCGGCTATAGTTAACAGCCGACACTACAAAACGCTAGGGAAACTACGGAAACCTTTCCTCACTTGCCACCATGAAAGTGTATAGAGTACGTGCCTTAAGCCCTAAATGAACACAAGTCACGAGAGTTCATGTACTCAGCCTTTCGTGCACTAAATTATTCTTGCCTCAGTTTCAAAGCCTACACCACGGGCCAGTGACAGCCAGAGCAACATCCTGAACTGAATTAAGAGGTCCGTTGTTATACGATAGGAAGTAGCAACGTGGACTGAGTCAGGAGAGAACTGCCACTCGAACAGGGAGCCGTCCGCTCGCTGGAGGGCAACGTCAGCTGCGCGGCCGCGCCGTCGTAACCGTCGCAGCCAGGAGTCAATGCTGACAGCGGCATTCGTGTGACGTCTCCCTCGGCTCCGCTCTTTGCACTGTCAGCAATGCTGCAAGCCTATTCTTTTACATGAGAGGCAACTGGACGCCTCCACCAAGCTGCTCCTGATGTACTACGGCCGAGGGCCGGGATAAAGAAGTTAATTACACAAATCTACAGTCGTCCTGGCGTCTCGTTTCACTCTCCACAGATGGCAATCGAAGGGCCATGTAACAGTTCCTTTCCCCGCCGTTTCTCTGAATAAAGTCCTCATTCCTTATCAGTCTACCAGATTTTGAACAATATTCTCTATCACCTCAGTCATCAGTTCCTTTCTGTTCCCGTTTCCCCACTGTCCGTGATTCACTGCTACACAATGCTTCGCTCCAATGCTTCTCAGAAATTTCTTCCTGAAATTAAGGTCCATGTTGGATGGTGAAGGGTAAGGTGAATAAAAATGGCCCAGATAAGAAGAGTTTCAGGGTATGAAGAAACACAGCAGAGAAAAGAAAACACAGTACTGAATACAGCAGATGTTGAAACTGACCACCTTTCAGCTCTTGGCATTTTTTGACCCTGGTCAGCAAGTTGCTGAAAGCGGATCGAAGCTGGACTGCGGGGGTTCTTACAATAAAATCCAAAATGTTCTGCTAAAGTTCTTGAAGGGCTGATGCCATACACCTTAGACTTGAAGGTTCCCCACAAGACGTAACTGCACACTGGCAGATGAGGTGACCTGAGTGGCGAACTAGGACCGCAACCAGACTGACCGCTGCTAACAGCTCTGTCAGGTGTGAACATTGTGTAAATGTGCGCCAAGTTTTGGCCGGCGGCATGGGCAGTTGCTCCGTCCTGCTGGAAGTAACTAAAGGTCCTCTCCTCCTCCGTTAATTCTCCCACAAATTTAGGTCCAGTCGCATCCACTCGTCTGGGACACTTACTTGTCCCATCGTGTAGTAGACGTTTCTTGGCCAGGAGTACCACTTTCGCATGTGTTCTTTTGCTCCTCTTTGTTTCATCTGTCATTGCTAATTTTGCTTCCAAGACAGAAAACTCCTTAACTTCGTCTGCTTTGTGATCAGCGATTACGAAGTTAATTCTGCCACAAATTTAGGTCCAGTCGCATCCACTCGTCTGCGCCACTTACTTGTCCCATCGTGTAGTAGACGTTTCTTGGCCAGGGGTACATGTTATGACCTATGTCTTTTTCAGGTTTCCTTTCAACGCGTACTCTGCACTCATCGTAAGATTCATTCCATCCAAGAAAGCCTGTCATTCTTCTTCACATCCACTGAGGAGAGCAATGTTATCAGCGAATCTTCTCACCCTGAATTTTTACCCATTCTTGAAACTTGCCTTTGTTTCCCTCATTGCTTCTCCGTTGTATAGATTGAACAGCAGGGTGCGAAAGACTGTATCCCTGTCTAACGCCATTTTTAATATGAGTACTTAGTTCTTTGTCTTCTATCTTATTGTAGCCTCTTGGTTCTTGCACATACTGTATATCACCCGTCTTTCCCTATAGTTTACTCCTTTCCCTATTGCTTATCCGTATCAAGAATCTCTAATACAGAGTAATTCTAAAAGTAAGGAACATTTTTTCCCCCGACATCAAGGTAACAAAAGCAAACTTATTTAACATTTTTGCTATTTTTCCACGTAGCCGACGTTCAAAAGTAAACATTTTTCGTAGAGCTTAGCTATGCTTTTTGAATCAGTAACTAACGTCCTCTTTCTGTTCGTATTTCTTACCACAGTGTTTTCCACCCAAATAAATCTTACATTTTGGGGAAATGTATTTATTCGGGTCCAAGTCCGGTCCACAAGGCGGATCATAAACTTGTTAACTTAAACTGCCGGAGGAAAACTTTCGTCAACACAGCAGAATGCGGACGAGCGTTCCCATGAAGAAGCGCTATGCTGCTAGACAACAAACCACTATGCGCGTTTTGAACGACGGTGCGTAGTGGGTAAATGGTTTGACAGAATCCCACTGCATTTTCAGTCTCGCATCTATGCGTAAAGTCAATGACCAGCGTGTTTTTAGATTCCAAAACACTGTGCCTCTAACCATTGTGGTGCTCAGAAATTGTTTGGCTTGTTTGGGTTTGTTGGGCATAGTGAAGGATGTCATTCAAATGATTGGCGCTTTGTCTCTGGACTTTTATGTGAAACTGAACCTCTTCTACAGGAAAGCCTTGCCAAACCATGCCGCACCAAGTGACAAAAGTAAGTACAGCTTCCATTATTGTGTTCATCTGACAAGAGTAGAGAAAACTACAAAGTACACACTTTTGTAAAGCACAAATGGAAACCTAATATGCCAGAAAAAATTGATCGTCAAATCTGAGGAAAATAAAAGGTCGATGATGACACCTATTCTGTTGAGTTTTTCTCAAACATTGATTATAGCTTGTTCCCAACTTGAGGTCGATCTGATCGTTCTTCAGGATGGATATTCGCTGGTCCACGCTTAAACATGAGACACCATTTCTCGAATTGAAGAATTATTCATCACATTTCCCTGCTAGCGTCATACTGGCGCAAACGATCCGAAAGGTCTAACTTACCCCCAAAGAGGTGGTGTAGTGTGGCGTACGGGGGTGGGTGGGGGGAGAGGTGGGGGGGGGGGGGGGGGGAAGAATTGTGCGGACCGTTGGACCAGTGTGTTCTTCACTTTCAAAATGCTTTGATACTTGTACAACGGCGGTAATTTCGGATAATGTTTGCCTGTCGAAGCCGTGGGCTGCAAACGATAGATATCGCACGTGCGATTCTAAATCGATCACGCGGCTGTGGTGGCGCGTGTTATGAGCATGTTTATAGTGATCACTACAGCAACGACAAAGGAAAAGCGATACTAAAATACTTATAATTACAAAGGAAACGACTTACCTCACTCGTTGACGACGTTGTCGTCATGAGAAAGTCCATTTGATGTGTATGCTACGGGAGGTATTTCCATATTTTCATTCCCTTTTTTTCTGCCAATGTCTCGCAAAAATGTGGGCCGAGTGTCACATGCGTCAACTTTCCCTTGCAGCCGCACCTTATGAAAATACAGATACTGAAACAAGTAGAGTTGGTTTCTTTCTCCTGGACGCCCTTAGCTTTCAATGGAAGATTTCACTGATCTCCACAGCCGCTCGATGTGCTGCGTGTGCACACTGGGGTCATCGGAAGACACGAACTATACAGAGTGGTTGACGAACTCGTGACTGAATCCTTCTGCTTTCAGAGCCTTGCAGGACTGAAAGCTGTCCTTAATCACTTTGCTACAGGTCAGTATAAAATGCTTTATCAAACCGACTTAAGTTACCTTGCCTCTGGAGAACGCTCTTACCACAAAGCACTTCCGGGACTCTCGTTCTGTACCACCGAATGCCCAAATATGTTTGATTTCATTGATTAAAGGTCATCCTCTCTGTTTTTCCTTCTAGCTATGTGCGATTAGTTCACTTCAAGAACATTATTTGGTCCACAGATAGGTACACTGTCCTTCGTCTCTATTACATAACACAATATCTGCAAAACACGAAACAGTCGCACACGGTATTGGTAGATAAGTCAGCTTCCGATGCTGTTGCTCGCAGGGTGTAGTCCCTAATCCAGCAAGATACAAGAATTATGCTGGTCTGGGTAGATAATTTAGAACAGTCAAACCATGCATTCTTCCTGATGGTCGTTAGTTTCCCACAGTTTCTGCAATGAAATTGTAAAGGTATTTCGGAATCTGAACTCTTCTTACGAACTTTTATAGACATCGCCCCACCGCAGTCTACACAGTGCCTCCTTTCGTCATCCAGTATTAGTCCATATTTCGGACAAAAATTCAAATAATTTTCTACATTGAATAAGCATGGAATTATATTCTTCCATGTGAGGGATTAGGTCGAAGAAACGTCTACAACACCAGACATCCCACGAGCTACCGACATAGATCGTTTGGGTTCCCCCAGAAACCCGCAAATAATTTATTATAGCGCCCTCCGCCACAGTCGCGTGATGGATTTAGAATCGCACGTTCGATACCTATCGCTTGGAGCCCGCGGCTTCGATAGGCAAACATTCTTGGAAATTACAATGACGGCGATCCTAACCTTCAAAAATTGCTTCCAAAGTAAATTACAAATAGTTCAAATTCACATAACAGTCGAAGATTTTCTTCATCCATGAGACTCTTACGGGAAATGAAAATTCTCTCCGTAATATGGCCCATTTGGTGCCCCTTTTTTCCCACTCCCACCTTTCTCAGATTCGCTTGAAATGGACGAAGTTGTATGACATGCCACCCTGCCCTCTCCGGAACGAGATGAAAAAAGTAAAATAGGAACACTATACCCCAGTACGTCGGACATGACGATCACGGGACGGCTTTTCTGCGTCTACTCGTTTGTTAAGAGAATAGGGATGTTGTGCACATATGTAAGTAGCTTATGTGTCAGCCGGCATCCTCCCCCGACGCTCTCCGTTTGCCTAAATAATATGAACAAAGTTAGAATCTGTTAATCCTGTTAGTCAGGGAAGTAGAGATTTTCTTCTGTAATCTGGGCTGTGTACTATCAATATCGAAGACTTCCCCCCAAAAGAGAGCTTATTTCTTTAGCCAAATTTATACGATTGCTTTTTTCACTCAGCAACATTTAAAATGAGAGTTACGTCCACTACCATAATAAATACACTGAAGAGATGAAAACACTGGTACACATGCCTAATATCGTGTAGGGCCCCCGCTAGCACACAGAAGTGCCGCAACACTACATGGCTTGGACTCGACTAATGTCTGTAGTAGTGCGGGAGGGAATTGACACCATGAATCCTGCAAGGCTGTCACTAAATCCATAAGAGTACGAGGAGCGAAGATGTCTTCTGAACAGCACGTTGCAAGGCCTCACAGATATGTCAATAATGTTTATATTGGGGGAGTTTGGTGACCAGAGGAAATGTTTAAACTGAGAAGAGTGTTCCTGGAGCCAATTGCTCAAGTCAGTCGGAATGCCCAATGGACAATAATGGCTGCAGGTGATCAGGGGTCCCGCATCACTCTAACCGCAGACGCCTCACACCATTACAGAGCCTACACCTGCTTGAACAGTCCCCTGCTGATATGCAGGGTCCATGGATTCATGAGATGTCTCCATACTCGTACACGTCAAATTTGAAACGCGCCTCGTCAGATCAGGTCACATGTTTCCAGTCATCAACAGTCCAGTGTTGGTGTTGACGAGCCCAGGAGAGACATAAAACTCTGTTTCGTGCAGCCAACAAGGGTACACGAGTGGGCCTTCGGCTCCGAAATCCCTCATCGATGATGTTTCGTTGAATGGTTAGCACGCTGACACTTGTTGACGGGCCAGCATTGAAATCTGCAGCAATTTTCGGAAGGGTTGCATTTCTGTCTCATTGAACAGTCGTCGTTGGTCTCCTTCATGCAGTTCTTTTTTTCTGGCAGCAGCGAGTTCGGAAATTTGATGTTTTACCGGATTCCTGGTATTCACGTACACTCGTGAAATGATCGTACGGGAAACTCCCCACTTCATCGCTACCTTGAAGATGCTGTGCCCCATAGCTCGTGCACCGACTATAACACCACTCTCTTAAATCTTGATGACCTGCCATTGTAGCAGCAGTAACCGATCTAACAACTGCGCCAGACACTTGTTGTCTTACATAGGCGTTGCCGACCGCAGCGCTGTATTCTCCTTTTTATATATCTGTGTATTTGAATAGGCATGCCTACACCAGTTTCTTTGGCGCTTTAGTGTAGATTGGCCATCGCGACAATGTGCCATGTCTCTTTATTGTGCGACTCAAATGTTGCACTCTGTGCAAATCGCAGCTCTTCCCGCTTTTTTTCAGCCTAACGTCAGGAGACGCCCATCACCTTCTACGTTAAAACAGTGGTCTGCAGATCATACGGCGTAACCTTTCACGGATGGCACTGACATCGCTCAAAACTTCCGAGGTAATACTCAATGGTCGAAATATAAACCTTTCTCCTGACGTTTTGTCTCTGACTGCAGGAGACACCTTCAGAGATAAAGTGGCCACTTTATACCCCTGAAGACATCCCCAGCAGCCGGAGAGGAAACGTCAGGAGAAAGTCTTATGCAACGACCACGGCCTATTAGCCCAGAAGTTTAAAAGAACAGGCTACAGAGTCAAACGCCACCACTCGCTTCTTCAAAGCGATCCCAAGGATCGCCGTTCTAGTGAGGTATAATCCCTGTAAAATATCTTGGCCGAATTTTGTTCTAGTTAGTCGAGATTGATCTGTGTTAATTATGAAAGTCATTTCATTTACATCTCGAAATTGTCTCGACGGCGTTTTGTTTCGTTTCATTGAATTTTTGGTTTTTTCATGTTAACTGAATTTCCTTACTTAATTAATTTTCTAATTAGCCACTATTTGTCAACATTTGGACATTGTAGACACTTTTATGTGGTAGTAGAACAAAATGTATGTCAGTAAAGGTTGTAAGTCAGACATTGAAAAAAAATAAAGAAAAAATAAAAAAATAAAATAAATAAAAAATAAAAAATTAGAAAATGAGTAGCGTTGAAGTCTCGGTCTGAGCTTCAAATCAAGTTCACCAACAAAATGTATGTCAGTAAAGGTTGTAAGTCAGACATTGAAAAAAAATATAAAGAAAAGATTAAAAAAAATAAAAAAAATAAAAAATAAAAAAATAAGAAAATGAGTAGCGTTGAAGTCTCAGTCTGAGCTTCAAATCAAGTTCACCCCCTTTTTTCTTAATTTTTAAAAAAAGATGGATAGAGCGTCTGCCATGTAAGCAGGAAATCCCGGGTTCTAGTCCCGGTCGGGGCACACATTTTCAACATGTCCCCAGTGAAGCACATGAACGCCTGTTTGCAACTAGGGTGTCCATTTGATTATCATTTCAGCTGTAGAAGTGTCTACACTGCTATCGTGTAGCACGAAGTGTGCTCATTTGCAGCAATTATATCAGCTATAGTCACACATGAGCTGAAACAGGCCATAAGATTACCATGTAACTCGTTCACCCATTTCGATTCTAGATGCTGAAGCCTTCCCAAGTTCAATGCTGCTCAGTTGCTCGACACCGAAGCTGAGATTACGGTACCTAAATACGTTTTCCTTCAGTATATACACAATGGATATATACATAGCTCCAATTTGTGGCCTGATTTACCTTTGCAAATTACAAATTTATCATGGTGGACGCCAACTTAGAAAATCAGACTCTACATATTTGTTTCATTGTGTAAGCAAACGTTTATGCAGGCCTGACCAGCTCATTTCACAGCTGATTTAAGGCTGACGACGAAGACAGCAGTCATATATCTATTTCCAAACACGATTCCAATTCTAATAGACTACCCGTACTTGATCCGTAAAATTTCCAAAGAGATTTGCTGTTACAAAATTGCAGTCGTGTGTGTCACTGAACGTCTTGATGTATAGAATGCCTAAAGGACACTGATACGTAATTTATATTACGACATGCCCATGCTTGGTGTGGAACGTTGGGTCGTTGTTTCGCAGGCGTTACATAACCGCATGCTTTTTTAATGAAAGTCAGTAGACTGTTACGAGCACCCTGTTATCGATTATCCTTGTTCTTTGAAGTAGCAGATAAACGCTGGTTACGTAGAGAAAGCCGATAATTAATAACAGGTCCCCAGGCAATATCTTTCAGAGTACGGTCATCCGAACTGACGAAGTCGTCCAACAGTTGTATTTCTATCTATTCCTTAGTGATAGCGGCCGAATAGTAATATTTAAGACCTAAGGTTCTCAATGTAGCAAACAAGATGTAACGAAAAGGTATAGGCAGACTTTCAAGAAACTTTCCTCACACACAGAGAAATAAAGTGTTATATACGGACATGGGTTCGGAAACGCTTTATTACCATGGTCGAGCTTATTTTCTTCTCCTCTTCATAATCTCGTTAATCATGGGACACCTCCGGAGATAGAAGTACCAACATTACATGAAACGATTTCATACAGTATATCAAATGTTCGGAATACAATTGGTGCGGATCTACAGTAAGTTGTAGTTACTAGGTTCACCGCCAGTGTTTGTGGTTCCAATTGAACGTAGGTCATGTTGAATTTTGACTCACTTCGTTGCTTGTTTCGGAATACGACAGAGTTCCTTGCTTGTGTTGCCATGCGAGTAATTTCATTGCTTGTGTTGATACGCGTACAACTTCATTGTTCAACTAGCTAACATGTAACATCAAATGATTGCTGTCCATCAATCAAAGTGCACTCATGTGTGAAGTTGCCAGATGCTCGTTTGCTTTATGGCTTAGCAGATGGTAATGGTCGTGGCGATTTGTATCGAGAGGAATTTTTAGAAGGACGTTGCCCCGACAGGTCGACATCTGAAGCTTGTCCGTCGTCTTATAGAGCGTGGGACGTTTAAGCTCACTACTCGCGTCCTGAGGAGGTGTACAGAAGCAGGAATCCTCTCATGGAGGAGGATCTTCCTCGAGCGTTTCACGACAACCCTAGTGTCACTGGAAGAGAATTAGCTGCAACAAGTAATGTTGGCAATATGGCTGCCTGCAGAGTGCTACATTTCATTTAGGAATGTGTTACAAACTGTACTGATACATTCTCTTCCGGCGTGTTTCCCATGAGTAATGGGTTGAGTGGTTGTAGAAACCGAGCTCGAACATGGAAATAAGGCTTTTTCCAATCAATGTCGATATAACATATTTTCTTCCTCTACGTTTGAGGAATTTTTTCTCCACAGCTTTCTGATATAGCTTATAACAAATCCAATGACTCCTGGAAATTCAAGGTTCAGCAGTAAAGCATATGCTGGGTTGTGGAAAGGGAGTAAGCCACTCATACTCAACAAAGTCCTTCAAACAATCTTTCCCAAGGAAAGATTTTGTTTGGCCCAAATAACTCCTGCCTTGTGTAGCCGTGGACCGTATTTGACAGAAACCAGGAGAGATGAAGTTTCAGCTGATGGATGAAAGATCCTTTAAATTGATGTTTCCTCGATAATATTCTATAGGAAACATTGCTAATCGATGGCAAATGAGCCATCCCCTCATCCTCTTGTCTTTGTGCTCCTTCCGCCTTCGGAGGCTTTAAACGTCGAAATGCCTAGAAATTTATCTAATTAGTAACAGATACTCAGGCTACAGACATTATAAATATATGTTAATAAAATAAAAATATGTTAACTACTGGCCGGCCGGTGTGGCCGAGCGGTTCTAGGCGCTTCAGTCTGGAACCGCGCGACCGCAACGGTCGCAGGTTCGAATCCTGCCTCGGGCATGGATGTGTGTGATATCCTTAGGTTAGTTAGGTTTAAGTAGTTCTAAGTTCTAGGGGACTGACGACCTCAGCAGTTAAGTGCCATAGTGCTCAGAGCCATTTGAACCATTTTTGAACCTCAGAAGTCCCATAGTGATCAGAGCCATTTGAACCATTTTTGTTAATTACTATTTCGCAGACAATACCATTTTTTCTTGGTACAGGTTCACTATTTATAAGAGTATATTGAAATGAGGTAGCTAGAAGAAAGTAATATAAGTGACATACTAAAATTTTAAAAAAATTAAATTTCTCCTGAAACATAATAGTGGTGATACACTTTGTTTATATATAGCAGTTGCTTCTGTTGTGTGTGTTAAGATCGCATCTTGTCTTAAACTTTTCCATCGTTAAATGTACTTGACGTTATTAATCTGTTAATGATATTAACATAATTAATTCTATATGAAATACAACATTTTGAGTGCATCAAATTTCGTGTGCTGTAGTGGTAACATACGTCGTTTGCTGTAGCTTATTTCCTGTCAAATATAACCTAATTAAATAGTTGCAGACAATATATGCAAATCACCATATTTCAGTCAGTCAAAAGAGATTTTCTCCGATCAGTTATTGGCTTAATTTGGTCAGAGAATGTACAGTGTGTGCTTGGAATTCATTCACAGATTTTTCCCATGTAAAAGAGAGTAAATTGTTTGTCAATAACTAACTGGGATAATTAAGACAAATGCAGTAATATGTTACTGTGAATGAGATCATGCATAATCATAGTCGTCGTCATACACCGATATTCAGAGAGGTGAACACCCTGTCTTTTTCATGGCACAAATACAGTTGATGTTGGGGGCTACACCTACCAATAAATACAACACGTCATATGCAGGAACGCAACACATGCAGCCGTACAAAAACACGCACACACACACACAAACACACACACACACACACACACACACTGAGAGGGATGGAGAGAGAGAGAGAGAGAGAGAGATACACGCCGTAAACAACTAGAGGTTGAGACTTTGAGATTGTGTGTGTTGTCTTTCTTCATAGACATTAGTAGTGCTTCTGTCGGCCTGTCGAGGGTTTAAGTTTCCCTAGAAAGCACTCTCTCGTTGCGGTTCTGCCTTTAAAATGACAATGTTTTCTCTTGTCGAAATATTAGCGGTTGTTGAACAAGTCACCAAGCTGCGTTGCCGAAGGTTGTTTGAACTTATTATATGCCGGGCTAAACTCCCGCTTTATAATGTGTTCAACGCCAAAAAGGTATGTTAGATACTGCTGCAATTATATGTATGGAAACTTAAACCGGATATACTTCAGGATGATTTTTATTAACATTTAAAAATCCCTGAAGCGACGTAAATGACGCTGAAACGAATAATTAGATGCAAGACACATGGGGTCACAAATGTCGGGAAGTATCCCAAAAGTGGGTAGCAAGTGCTGAGCAAGTAAAGTCACCTGATGACGTACCTCGGAGCACGTGCAGCACCTGCGCCTGTCTATCCTACTCTCGCTGGTAGGCTCCAGTGCTACACATCGCTAAGCTAGGCTACGTTTGTTTCGTAAAACCGTTTAGTAGTATTGGATTGCAGCTACCACAAGTACTACCCTATCACCATTTATTATGCAAGAACGAATAAAGAGTACCATGACGGTGGAATCTGTAGCACTGCCGCCCTACCGGCAACGATAATAATGACATACCCAACCACTACACATGCAGTGAGGCACGTCATCTGATGATTGACATCCACTTCTGGGGTATTTTCCGTCATTTGTGAAACTAACTGACCCATATCAAATTACTCGTCTCAGTGATATCTACATCGCTTCGGTTTTTTTAAAACATTAGGGACAAACTACCTTTATATGAAGATTAAGTAGTTAGAAGTAGCTGTATGTTCCGGTAGAAACACGTGCCAAATAGGACATAAATCGTTAGACGTGGTGCATCTGTACAGACAAATAAATGAGTACGATTTCAGAAAAAACTGACAATTTATTCAAGAGAAAGAGCTTTATAAATTGAGCAACACAATAACACATTGTGAGTGTATGCTTTCCCGGCGTATACAGTTGGCGAAGAGTTTTCGGGCTTCCAGCCGGGTGGTGGTGTCTTCAAACAGCGACGTTTCGACGAGTGACATACTCATCATCTTCTGGCGAAGTGCCGAGACTTTGCGGATGCCGGCATCCGCAAAGTCTCGGCACTTCGCCAGAAGATGATGAGTATGTCACTCGTCGAAACGTCGCTGTTTGAAGACACCGCCACCCGGCTGGAAGCCCGAGAACTCTTCGCCAACAATAACACATTGTTCCACGTCGGTCCTTAGGCAAGAAATTATTAGACTTGGCATTGATCCTAAGGGATATACCGCTGATCATGGGCAAAGTTCAAAGCAGGATTCATCACTGATGACAATTCTGCTTGTCAATGAGATTCCAGACCAAAGACGTGTCTGGAGACGTTCCGGCCAGCGGCTGGATACCAGCCTGACTGTCGCCCTTCCAGCTGCCCGACAACCAGGACTGATGATCTGGGGTGCCAAATCAGGACCGTTTTGGTTGTCATCCGCGCCACCGTTACAGCAAAGCCGTGGGGGAGACGATGTTCTAAGCCCCGTTATGTTGCCCTTCATGGCAATAAGGCCTGAGCGTATATTTCTGCATGGTAATGCCCGTCTGTGCACGGCGACAGTCTACTCTGCTTGTCTTCCTGCTTGAAAAATCCTACACCGGCCAGCAAGGCTGTCATATCTGCTACAATTAAGAATGTCTGGAGCACAGTGGGCAGGACCCTTCCACCAGCTAGGTATTTTGAAGATCTAACGTGTAGTTGTACAGAATTTGCTATGATATCCCTCAGGAGGACATCCAAAAACACAGTCAGTCAATGCCAAGCCGAATACCTGTTTGCCTAAGTCATATGTACACCAACGCGTTACTGACGAGCTAAGTTTTGAAGCTTTTTCTCTTGAATAAATCCTCTAATCTTTCTGAACTCGTAATAATTTTTTGGTCTGTACATGTGTATCACATCTACTTATTTCCGTCCCATTTGGATGATTCATTCGTGGTTCGTCTTAAAGTGCATTTTCAGACCATATCTACACATCAAGTATGCCAAGTGGATTAGATGCTTCTGAGCCCAGATTCTGTGTACTCCTGTACTTCATTAGCAACGGAATAGACTCACTATGATTTTCAGTGTGCACGGTACCCCATGATCTCAGCACTCGCCGTCTTGTGTGATTCTGGCAGGCGCCTGGTGGAGAGTTTGTGTGCTCGTTAGATTACAGACCCTGTCTGCAGTGTTATTTAACGTCCTTCTTTAACGTCCTCGTTGTGGTATCGACGCAGTTGTGAGAGACTGCTACCAAAGTTGCGGGCGATACCACATGATGAAACTCATTGATATAAAAAGCGTCATTAACACAGACCAAATTGCGACATTTAAGAGAAAACATTAAGCATACAGTTCGTGACTAGCGTACTGCCCAGAAATGCAAAGGACACAAACAATCAGAGTGCTCGCAATATATGACATGGACTACAAAGTTGCTGATAAACTGACTGCTCTCTACGGCAAACATTAATTTGAATTCCAAAAGTTCCGTCTCTGTGACGGACAGCTAGAGTACGTCAAATAATGGATACTGGCCTTCTTGATTGCAGAAACCTAAACGCTGTGAATACAGGATACTGCGAAAGTAGGACGAAACACTACGCCAGCAACGCAAAAACCCTGCTTTCCAGTTATGTTGTGTTCAGTGATTTTCGGAGACCGAGGATGATTCAACTCCAACCTTAGAACTAAACTCGTAAGAAAGGTACGAGATGTCTATTTTTGTAGGATTTCTGACCACATAGTTCACAAGAAGAATCCTTGCATGCAAGGTTCAGAGGCTACGGCATTTAAAGTTTCTAAATAATAATATTCCTACAGTTAACCATCGGTTTGAAGGCCTGTAGCTTACGCGTCAATAACCTTTCGAATGTAGTGAGGCACGGCAACATTCAGAGAAAAAGATGTGTGAGAATTCCAGGACTTTTTTAAATGTCTGTGTAGGGCAAGAGACGATTCAGACACAGATGCTTAATACAAAGGTAACTTGCCTCCGATACTGGTGCTGGATAAGGAGTTACAATGGAAACAATTATTGAATCTGAAAGAAAACTGTAACAAAAGGAACTTGCAACAGCTTTTCCAGAATGCTTGCTTAAAAAAAAAATTGATGGAATGTTATTTGTCCCTTCTGCCTTATTTGATCTTAAATCGTACAGAGATCTTTTATATTCTGATTTTAATACTGGATCATCTATCTCTTCTAAATCGACTTCTGCACCTTCTTCTAACATATCTGACAAATCTTCCTTCTCATCGAGACCTATCCGTCCCCCTCTGCATTTAACAGTGGAATTCCCGTTGCACTATTAATGTTATTAAAATTGGTTTTTGTGACACCGAAGATTATTTTTGCTTTCCTATATGCTGAGCCTCTTCTTTTTCGATTTTTCCGCATTTTCCACGAAGCTGTTTCGTCTTAGCTTCCCTGCACTTCTTAATTATTTCCTTCCTCCGCGATTTGTATTTCTGTATTCCTGAAATTACCTGAAGATTTTTGTACTTCCTTCTTTCATCGATCAACTAAAGTATTTGTTCTTTTACCCATGGTTTCTTCGCAGTTAACTTCTTTGTATCTATGTTTTTCTTTCCTATTTCTGTGGTTGCCCTTCTTAGAGATATTCGTTCCTCTTCAACTGTACTGCCTACTGAGCTATTCCTTACTGCTGTATCTATTGCCTTAGAGAACTTCAAGCGTGTCTCGCCGTCCCTTAGTGCTTCTGTATGTCGCTCCATTACGTATTAATTCTTACTGACTAATCTGTTGAACTTCAGACTGCTGTTCATTACTACCACTTTGTGTCCTGAGTCTATATCTTCTCCTGGGCACTCCTTACAGTCCAGTATCTGATTTCAGAAATTCTGTCTGACCGTGATGTGATCCAACTAAAATCTTCCCTTATCACCCAGCCCTTTCAAAGTATACCTCCTCCTTCCCCTAGACCTGCATTCCAGTTCCTCATGACTATTAAATTTTGATCTCCCTTTATGTACTGTATTACCCTGTCAATATCATCATATACTTTCTGTGTCTCTTTATCTTCAGCTTGGGAAATTGGCATTATACCTGGTCTATCGTTGTCGGTGTTGGTTTGCTGTCGATTCTGACATAGACAACCCTATCACTGAACTGTTCCCCGTAACACACTCTCTGCCCTAGCTTCCTATTCATAAAGAATCCTACTTATACCATTTTCTGCTGCTGTTGATATTACCCTATACTCATCTGCCCAGAAATCTTTGTCTTCTTTCCATTTAACTTCACGTACCGCTGCTTTATCTAGATTGAACTTTTGCTTTTCCCTTTTCAGATTTTCTAGCTTCCCTACCACATTCAAGCAGTTGACATTCCGAGCCTCCACTCGTAGAATGTTATCGCTTCGTTGTTTATTCAGCCTTTTTCTCATGGCTACCTCCCTGTTGGCTGTGCCCTCCTGGAGATCCGAATGGGGAACTGTTCTGGATTATTGTGGCAACTGAGAAATCATCATGGCACGTTTTCAATTACCCGCTACATGTTATGTGTCTTTAATGTCGTGGATTTGACTGTCTTATGTATCCTCATCCCGTTAATCAAATTCTGTTTTTGTTTTTTTCGCCATTAGGGGCAGTTTCACACCCCCAGGACGAATAAGGGTCCCGAAATTCTGTCTGCTCCTCCACCCTCTTTTACAAGGCCGTTGGCAGAATGAGGGTGACAGCTTACGATGGAAGTCTTGGTCCGCCAATTACTGGTTATTATAGTATGAAAGCTTTCACGACCGGATGACATATCTTCTGGTAAACCTTCGGGGATGTAAGGTCGTGGTCCATGAAACTATTCAGCTCCTAACGTTTCGTCCAGAGCTGCGCTGGACATCTTCAGAGGGGTGTTTCTCCTCCGGTGAGTCTTGCCGACTGTGTCCATGCGCGTACTACACTATGGGCTATGATATAGAAATGTAGAGCGGAGAGTCTCAGACATCAGAGAGGGGGGCTGGAGTGTCGGACGTAAAAATCGCGTGGAGGTAACTGTCGGCAAGACTCACCGGAGGAGAAACACCCCTCTGAAGATGTCCAGCGCAGCTCTGGACGAAACGTTAGGAGCTGAAGAGTTTCATGGACCACGACCTTATATCCCGGAAGGTTTACCAGAAGATACTGGTTATTAATCAAAATGTAAGCGGCGGTAGGTTTCGTACCCGTTACCACGAATGTTTTGATTAGGAAGCAAATACGCTGTCGATTTTTTATCCAGGCCGGCGAGCTTTTTTTTTTTTTTTTACCGGAAACAGGTTAAGTAAACAAATATCTTTATTTGAACAAGCATAAATACAAGAGAAAGGCCATTCTTCCGGCGGAATCAACACGAGACATTACACTCGAAAAAGGCGAACAAAAGTCGTTATTAACAAAGTGTGGGAAAAATAATAACAGTAACACTGAAGTAAGCTAAGAAGTGGAAGAAAGAGGGAGTATGATAAGACTTGCAGGCATCTGCCCTCCAGTTGGGGCGTGGAGTTGAGTGGGCGGGGTTCAACATGCGAGGTCGCTTCCCGGCAACACTCCCGGCAAGAAGCGCCTGAAAGGAGGCCAGAAGACAAGGAGGAGGCGACAGTAGTGTTGGGGGAATGAACAGCGTGCTCTCGAATAGTGGCTAAAAGAAAGGGGCGTGTGCCCATGCGCATACTACACTATGGGTTATGATATAGAAATGTAGAGCGGAGAGTCTCAGACATCAGAGAGGGAGGTTGGAGTTTCGGACGTAAAAATCGCATGGAGGTAACTGTCGAAGACGGCGCGGTAGCGCGATCGGTGCTTGACTTCACTGCGGGTGGTTTGTAAGTACTGCCAGAAGTCAGGCGTGGTTTATCTCCATCATTGTACATGTAAGTGATCGTCTGCTCCTTGTCCCATACAATCGCATGATTTTATCCTCGGGATGGATGAATGTCGATGGTTCAATGCGGCGGAACGCGGAGATAACAGACAACGAACTTTCGACCCAGTTTCCAGACGTCACTGGTGGCAGCACAAGTCAATTGGTGGACATCGTCGTCAACGAGGTGGCAAACTGAACAAAGCAGAGTGGTCGTTAGTTCGATAGCGTGAAGACGTTGATTTGTGGCGATTTTTCCACATGCGACGTGGTACCACGTTGCCCGGACGTTGGGAGGAAGGAAACGCTGGTGGATATGACGCCAAACCGTGGAACACCGCGTCGATGTTGTTGCTGGATGTGTAATGAAGCAGTGTGGTGTAGATATCTACGGTTCGAAGTAGACAACTGCTCGGTAAGTGAGTGTGAGCACAACTGAAGTCGACTATGAAATCAGAAATGTGCGCTAGATGGTGCATGATGTGGCGGATTGCTACTGGCAACGTTATGGTAGCGAGAATAGGAATTTCCAGCAAGCTGTGTGTAAGAGAGGCGCCCCACAGCTTGTGCTTGGTGAGCATGTACAAAGATGCCGCTCGGAGTCGCACATTGACGACTCCGAGGCCTCCGCTCGCAAGGGAGGGTGAGCATTTCGCAACGGACCTTAAAGAGCGTACCATCCGTAAGATAGAATCTGAATGCAGCCTGAAGGCTGTGTCCAATAGTTGATGGCAGCGGGAGTGCCTGCGTGATGTGGACCATTCTGGGCGCCACATGTAGATTGAGGTATTCTACACGTTGTGAAGAGTCGAGTCGGCGGAGGAGATTTTGTCCCACAGCCATGCGGATAATTTGGAGTACGCCGAAAATTGATGGCAGCGGAGCGGCGCACAGTGGAGGTGAAATTGATACCAAGGTGTCGTACTTTCTGTATACACGGGAGAGGCGCTAAGTCGTCGTGTGATAGTCCACGTCCAGTGCGCACCACCGTCGATTTAGCCACGACACCGAAAAGTGTGCTGTCGCAAAGTGAGGCGAGAAAGGTGGCTCGTGAGATTCCCGATGAGTATCTCCAGGTGTGTGGCATAGAGTAGAGTCGGAAGTGGGCCGTATGGAACGACAGATGGTCACTGATCCCGCCACACGGCCATTGACCAGAGTCAATGATTCGGCGCTGCCGTACAAGCTCCGAATAATATCGATAAAGGCGGGTGGAAAACCCATTTGGTTCATTAATGAGAACAGGAAACGATGCCGCACCTCGTCGAACGCGCCGTCAAAATCAATGGCAACCGCATCGGTTCGCCGCTACCATTGCAATTAAATCATGACATTCTCCTGTGGCCGTTCGTGTATTAACTGAGCCACCCGGAATTGTCCGTTCTGGGGATAGAATGCTAGGCAGGATCTTACAGCATCGTGTCGCCAGGAGCCGTGCAAAAATTTTAGAGTCTGCGTCAAGTCCTCTAATGCGAAAATCATGCAGAGCATTTGATTACACAGCGATCACTAAAAAGAGGCATTTTGGGAATTACTAAGACAAACAAGAAAACAAGTACTATGCCAGTGTACAGTGTATAATTTGTATAAGAATCAATACAGCCTTCGTTTAAATTATAGTTGACAGGATACAATAGAACGGAACAAATAAACGTACCTGCAGAACACAAGGAATGTGAGAAACGTGTAATAATTCTAGATGTTAAGGGGTAAGTGAAGACAAAGCAGTACAGTTAACTTGGAACTCAATAGAGGACCGCCGCATGGAAGTTTAACACCTCTGAGCGCGAGAAAGCAGATCCTGCCAGCACAGGGTTAACAATATTCCGAGACAGTGAATAGCAAATGTGCTGCTCCCTTCTGCTGCTTCGGAACTTCTTGTGAGATCTCAGTATTGCAGGCCCCTTTGAATGCATGAAGGCGGCCGCCTCTAGAGAGAAGCGCTGAATGGTCACCTGGACACGCTGACTCGGCGACCCTTGAGACAGAGCGCAGATGACCGGCGGAGCTGAAGTGCCTCATGCAATCTCGACCTGCTAGACAGAGAGGTGCAATAGTAATTTAGACAATGGACAGGTATCCTGCAGGTACGTAGTTGAGTTCCCCTTCTCTCCCTGAATCATTGCTGTAATGGATCAAGAGGTCCTTTACACGTAACTGATCATTAAGTTTTTAAATTGTAATTCTTTTTCCACAGTTTGGGTATATATTCGTTGGCAATACGTAACTTGAACGAAAGGCCACCAAAACTAGGTGATAAGTCTGTCTATTTAACTACTGTCTTCACAGCAACCCGTAACTCAGAACGAGGTACACTACTTTAAATTTTTAAGGTTCAGTGAGTTCCTGTAGGACTTTTAATGGATCGTTCATCTACATATGTTTAATATGCCAATATGTGTTGCACGTAAGAAATGGTAAGTAGGTATTTTTCTTCCGCAATATTTTAGAACCTTCTAATAATTCTGGCTTTATTACGAATGTACGGCGTTAGGATTAATCAGGCCATGAAACATGTGAACCAGAAGGAATTTTACAGCCACAAAATACCTCCTTCGTGTTTTTGTGTGACGAGATTAATGAGTGTGAGTTTCAAATCAGGTGGCTATTAAATCGCATATTGCGCACTGAAAATAAATAAAATGCTTTTTAAAATAGTGCGCGTCCCAGACACAAGTTTCCTTCTCCGCCACTATTTTGGATTCGCCAAGTGAGACCGAAGAAGTCAGCATTAGTCGCAATCTGATTTGTAACAAAACTACCGTCAAATGCGGTCAGATCTACCCCACAAGTCTTAGGTTACCTATGTTCGCGGCAGTTCATTGATTCTGGATCAACGCACAGTGATTTCGCAGCCTTCTCTATGGAATTCCGGTCTCCTGCCATTTGCACTGAAATTTGTACTTATGATTATAGTATTGATATATAGATTCATGTTAATGGCAACAGGAAACTTACAGTACCTTTCTTACATTGACAAGCCGATATTACACTGAAGCGCCAAAGAAACTGGTATGGCCGTGCGTATTCAAATACAGAGATATGTAAACAGGCAGAATATGGCGCTGCGGTCGGCAACACCTACACAAGACAACAACTGTCTAGCTTAGTTGTTACATCGTCCAGGGCAGGATATTAAGATTTAAGTGGGTTTGATAGTGGTATTATAGTCGGCGCACGAGCGATCGGACACAGCATCTCCGAGGTAGCGATGAAGTGGGGATTTTTCCGTACGACCACTTCACGAGCGTACCGTGAATATCAGGTACCCGGTAAAACATCAAAATTCCGACATCGCTGCGGCCAAAAAGCCGATCCTGCTAGAACGGAATCAACGGCGACTGAAAAAAATCGTTCAACTAGAAATAAGTGCAACCTTTCCGAAAATTTCTGCAGATTTCATTGCTGGGACATCAACAAGTGTCAGCGTACGAACCTTTCAACGAAAAATCATCTATATGTGCGTTCGGAGCCGAAGGCCCACTAGCGTACCCTTGATGACTGCACGTCACAAAGCTTTACGCCTCGTCTGTGCCCGTCAACACTGACATTGGACTGTTGGTGACTGGAAACATGTTGCGTGGTCGGATGCGTCTCGTTTCAAATTGTATCGAGCCGATCGCCGTTTATGGAATATATGGACCCTGCATGTCATCAGTGGACTGTTTAAGCTGGTGGATACTCTGTAATGGTGCAGGGCGTGTGCAGTTGGAGTGATATGGAACCCATTACAGTCTAGATACGACTCTGACAGGTGACACGTACGTAAGGATCCTGTCTTATCGTCTGTGTCCATTTATGTCCATTGCGCATTCCAGCAGGAGAATGCGACAGCCCAGACGTCCAGAATTCCTACAGCATGGCTTCAGGAATACTCTCGTGAGTTTAAACACTTCCGCTGGCGACAAGACTCCCCAGACATGAACATTATTCAACGTATCTTGAATGCCTTGCAACACGATTTTCAGAAGTGATCTGCACCCCCATCGTACTGTTACGGATTTATGCACAGCACTGCAGGATTCATGGTGTCAGTTCCCTCCATGTCGTGTTGCGGATCGCGGGGGTCCTACACGATATAACGCAGGTGTACCACCAACTTCTTTGGCTCGTCAATGCATTTTGAGTCTCGAGATCAACACTAGTACACAGGCCGAGTTGTAATGTATACTTCAGACTTCAGGAACAAACTCAGATCTAATTAATGTCCTCTAACATATCACCCATTTTGTTGACAAGTCAATCATGGTTTCACTTTTCACAGGCGCAGTTATGGTAGCAACGCTTTTCCTTCTGTTCGAAAGCGATATCTCGATGGTCGACCTGTGTCTTCTCTTAGACGAGTTATTAAAACGTGATAGTTCATCATCGGACGGTGCTTCTCATTAGGCCGATTTTAGTCCAGCATTAATCACATTTTTTCAGGTGTCGCACAAGTATGGCCAAGAACTACGTAAAATTATGATGGAGCTAGGAATGGCAAAATTTTATGTAATTGTATCGATTTGAACGAAGGTAGCAGTTTAGGGTGCAGTCAGAGCCGTAGCCATTAGAGACCGAGAACAAGTTTAAACGGGCAAGAGTGGGACAGGGAACTATCCTAAACCTTCTCTAATTGTCACCGCGGTATTTTCCCCAAGTCATAAATTATAACTTCAGAAATTCGAAAGTCTTAATGAAAAAGGGATATGATGCTTGTCTCTAACACTGCGTTAGTTCATTCGATTTTGCACCTGGCAATAAGAGCCTTATTTACAAGACATATCTGAATTATAAAACTATATGCACTGTCTATTAATCGTAGAGGCTGAATGCATGCTATTGAAAAATGTGCCAACAGAAAAAAAGAACAGATGAAGAGCCCACCAAGGAGACTACAGCGTACACGACCAGGGCTGGTTGTTGTTGTTGTTGTGGTCTTCAGTCCTGAGGCTGGTTTGATGCAGCTCTCCATGCTACCCTATCCTGTACAAGTTTCTTCATCTCCCAGTACCTACTGCAACCTACATCCTTCTGAATCTGCTTAGTGTATTCATCTCTTGCTCTCCCTGGTTAACTTGCATCTAATAAGTAAAATTGACCTGTAAGACCAGAGAAAGTGTAGAAGGTTGCTGAAAATGTCGAAATAGTTTGCATGTGGACGGGCACGTGTCAGTGTCCAACCTGCACAATATTTCGTTAAGTGACAACGTTGTCATTACCGGCTGCACCTTCGGTCTGGAACCGCACTGCTGCTACGGTCGCAGGTTCGAATCCTGCCTCGGGCATGGATGTGTGTGATGTCCTTACGTTAGTTAGATTTAATTAGTTCTAAGTCTAGGGGACTGATGACCTCTGATGTTTCCCATCCCACTCTTGTCCGTTTAAATTTGGGCTCCGTCTCTAATGGCTACGTCTCCGACAGGACCCTAAACTACTACCTTCGTCCAAAACGATACAGATGTTAGGTCCCATAGTGCTTCTAGTCACTTGAACCATTCGAACCAGCTGGGGATGGGTGGCACTTTTATCTCTTCCTCCCTCCCTCCCACTGATCAAACTTTCTAATCGCCACCCACACCCAGCTTCTCTTCTCCCACTTCGCCCTCAGCCACACTGCTACGACCAAGGTTCCCGACCAGTTGTGCGTGCTGGAGGAATCTCTGCTGTTACTTCGTCTGGCACCGAAGTCAGTTCGTTGTGTGCTAGTTCGTTCGTCCTCTTAATGGGTCTAACTGCAGGTTCCTTCGTCATACTGGTGATGTAGCAGACATCATGATTAATCAGCAGTTCCTTTAATCTCTATTGACGTGAAACGTAAGGCGTGTGTGTCAGAAACTTTGAATGGTCCTCATCCATTTTGTGTAATTCCGACAGGCAATGTTCCATGACTACCGACTTGTTAGGCTGCTGGAGTTTGGCGTGCCGTTCGCGTACTCATCCACGATTATCGACAGTGCGCACCGTCTGAATTATGCAAGTCATTCCACATTGCATGGGACGTGATATACTCTTCATTTCTGTAATCCTTGACATCACTGTGTCTACATCCACATGGATACTCGGCAAATCACACTGAAGTGTCTAGCAGAAGTTCATCGAACCACTTTCACTATAATTCTCTATTATTCCTCTCTTGAACAGCGCGCGGTCAAAACCAACACCTCTATCTCCCTGTGGGAGTTCTGATTTCCCTTATTTTATTACTATGATGATCGTTTCTCCCTAGATAGGTCGGCGTCAACGAAATATTTTCGCATTCGGAGGAGAGAAATTGGTGACTCAAATTTCGTGAAAAGATACTGCCGCAATGAGACACGCCTTTACTTTAATGATGTCTACCCCAAATCCTGTATCATATCTGTGACACTCTCTCCTCTATTTCTCGATAATACAAAACACGCATCACTTCTTTCAGTTTTCTCGATGTACACCGTTAATTCTATCTGGTAACGTTCTCAGGCCGCGTAACAATACTCCGAAAGAGGACGGACAAGCGTAGTGTAGGCAATTTCCTTAGTAGATCAGTTGCATCTTGTAAGTGCTCCGCCAGTAAAAGGCAAACTTTGGTTCGCCTTTCACACAACATTTTCTATCTGTAGGTAATTTTTATTCCTAGACATTTAGAGGAATTTATGGCCGTTGGATTTGATGGATTTATCGTGTAACCGAAGTTTAATGGATTCCTTCCAGCACTTGTGTAGATTACCTGACACTTTTCATTCTTTAAGGTCTTTTGCCAATTTTCGCACAATCATATATAATTTCTAAATCGTTTGGAGTTTGTTTTCGTCTTCCAATGATTTTATTAGACGATAAACGATAGCATCATTTTCAAACAATATAAGACGGCTGCTCGGATTGTCTCCTAAATCGTTTATGTAGATAAGGAACAGCAGAGGGCCTACAACACTACCTTGGAGAACGCCAGCAATCAGTTATGTTTTACTCGACGACTTTCCGTCAGTTACTACAAACTTGGACCTCTCTGACAGTAAATCTCGAAACCAATCCTGCGACATCGATACATCGATATTCCATAATTACGCAATTTGATATACAAATCCGCTTGTGAGGTAGTGTCAAAAGCATTCTGGAAGTCTAGAAGAACAGAATGAATTTGAAATACCTTATCAATAACACTCAACACTTCGTGTGAATAGAGAGCGACTTACGTTTCACAAGAAGAAAGTTTTCTAAAACCCTCGTCACTGTGTGTCAATATACCGTTCTCTTCGAAGTAATTCAAAATATTCGAACAAATTATGTGTTCCACAATCCTGCGACATATCGAGGTTAATTATATGGGCCTGTAATTTAATCGAATACTCCTGTTGCCTCTCTTGAATACTGGCGTTTCTTGTACAACTTTCCATCGATTGGTACGGATCTTTCGTCGAGCGAGATATTGTGTATGGTTGTTTACTATTTTGACGGTAGAAACCCCCGTTACTAGATAGTGTAGTATGCAAGGATTGCTTTGTGGAGAGGGAGCGCGCGGTTAGGTTTAAGTTGTTCTAGGTTGTAGGGGACTGATGAACTCAGATGTTAAGTCCCATAGTGCTCAGAGCCATTATTAACGTTTTTCGCCCATAATTAATTATTTTAGATATGAAGATCTTGAGCAGCTCAATGTGTAGATCGCTATAGATTACGTATAAAAACAGTGCGATATGCAGTTCCATGTTAAAATTTTGAAGCACAGATGTAAACAAGCAAATTTGCGTCAAGTGGCGAAATTTTGCAAAAAACTAAAACTTGATTTACGGACCATAGAATATCCTAGAAATTAGTGTAAAATAGTGAATAAAATGTACTTTTTAGCGCGGTTCCTTTGGTGTACTTATTTCCGTTGAGGGACGTAAGCGTCAAAATTTGTTACCTTAACTTGTGAGATTGGTACTTGCATAGATAGCCAGAGGGGGGGGGGGGGAGAGACAGCTGGGTTTATAGGCGAGCGGCCACGTTGGCCGTGGGGGGGGGGGGGGGGGGGGCAGTCGTTGCGCAGTCCTTGGTCAGTGGGCAGTTGGTGAGCGTATGGGTGGCGGAGGTGGCCAGTGGGTGGCGAGCGAGCTCGACTTGTGGGTGGCTCATATGGTCGTTTGAGTAAGAATTTTTGCGCCGATTTATTTCGACAAAGAGTATTGTTTAACAGTGCAAGTGTGCAAGCATATATTTGGTGAACTGGAAGTGCTACGATTATTTGTGTGAGGTATACATCGGCTTAAGTGAACATGTGGCGATCTGTGATTTCGCACCAAAACTGTTAGAACAAAGAGGACAGTGGGACTTGTGGTTCTGTTCGAGTTGATTGAGTAACTCTCGATTACAGCAGCCTACATTACTGCTATTGGGGGCTCGGAGTCAAATTATTATTAAAGCTATTGGGGGCTCGGAGGCAAATTATTATTAAAGCAAAACTGTAAACCATCTCACCAGTGCTAATTTCATTGTGTGAACAAAAGGACAACGCCAGATGATAAAAACTTAATTGAACTGTGTCGTGAAAAAAGATTTTCCCATAATAATCGCTTAATTTTTGTTCCCTAGCATAAACTGTACTCATGTCTGAGTGAATATTAATTCAAAAACTATAACTAATGCACTGGTGTGGAACAGTGTACTAATGCACCAAGTGTGGAAATCATCCTCTGAAACGTACGTGAGAGCCAAAATTTGCACTAACATTCGGGTAAATTCTTCAACCGAACTTATTTTCCGCCCCGTCGCACTATGGAGCTATTGCATCAGCGTACTCTGAAAGGAACGTAATTGTTACACAGTCTGGACTGGAGGACTTGCTTTTATTAAATGATTTAAGTTGCTTCACTACTCCGAAGATATCTATGTCTGACTTGTTACTTCCGTCCTCTCTCAAGAAAGAATTTCAGAAGCCTGTGTTTAGTAACTCTCCTTTAGCAGCACTGTCATCGATAGTATTTCCATTGCTAGAGCGCAGAAAAGGCATTGATTCTGTCATTCCGCTAGCATACTTTACACACGAGCAGAATCTCTTTGGATTTTCTGCCAGGTTTCGAGCATTATTTCACTGCAGAAACTATTATATGCATATCGGACTGAAGTCCTAGCTAAATTTCTAGCTTCAGATCGCCAATCTTGGATACTTTTTTGCGTTCGTTTAAATTTGGCATGCTTTTTCTTCTCCAACAGTTTTCTGACTTGTTTTGTGTGCCATGGGACATGAGCTCCGCCGTTTGTAATGCATTTGGTAGATATCTCTGAACTGCTGTCGATACTAATATTCTAAATTCATGCCACATCTGATCCTCAGTTACACTGTTAACTTTGAAGGAGTGGCGATTGTCTCTCAGGAAGGCCTCAAGCGAATTTTTATGCGCTTTTTTGAGTACATATATTTTTCGTTTATTTTTCGCGATTTCAGAGCTGCGGAATTTATTCTCGCTAAGAGAATCCTGTGTTCACTAATCCCTGTATTCGTTTTGATGCTCGTTGTTTGCGACGGATTTTTTGTTGCTACTAGATCAAGTGTATTTTCACAATGGTTTACTATTCGAGTGGGCTCATGAAGTAATTGCTGTATTTAATTTTCAGAGAATGCGTTTAACACAATTTCGGATGATGTTTTATCTATACCTCCGGATATTTTCTCCAACATATCGAGGATAAATTGAAATCACTACTAACCTTAATTGTATGGATCGGTAATGTATCTGAAGTTAGACTCAAGTTATCTTTGAACCATTCAGCAATTGTATCATCTGCGTTGGGAGGTCGGAAAAAGGTTCCAATTATTATTTTGTTCCGGTTGGCTAGAATGACCTCTCTCTCTCTCACCGGCTCACAGGAACTGTCTACTTCAATTTCACTACGGGATAAATTATTTATAATAGCGACAACCACGCCACCACATGCCAACTGACTTTCACCTATCCTTTTGGAAAAACGTTAGATCCTTCGCAAAAATTTCGGCTGAACCTATTTCCGGCCTAGCGAGCTTTCAGTAGCTATAACGATTTGGGAATCAGTGCTTTCTATTAGCGCTTAGAGCTCTTATAGTTTCCGAACACATCTATGACAATTTTAAACTGTTATACCGACTGTTCCTAGATCCACGTACTATCTGTATTCGACCTTTGAGACTCTGCCCTAAAAAGCCGCCCAGTCCACATTAGCCCCTGCTACCCGTGTAGCCGCCCCCTGCATGTAATGGACTACTGACCTATTTCGTGAAACTCGGAACCCCATAGCCTATGGCGCAAATCGAGGAAAAAAATAGTTCAAATGGCTCTGAGCACTATGGGAATTAACTTCTAAGGTCATCAGTCCCCTAGAACTACTTAAACCTAACTAACCTAAGGACATCACACACATCCATGCCCGGGCCGGATTCGAACCTGCGACCGTAGCGCAAATCGAGGAATCTGCAGTCTAATAAGGTCGCAGGTCTGAGCCTCTGATTCAGACCCTCCACTGGCCTCTGTACCAAAAGTGCACAATCGGTCCTGTCGACTATGCTACAAATGGAGAGCTCTGTTTTTATCTCGCAGTCAAGATCGGTAGCCTTTAACACTTCTGACAGATGCAAACAACACACATCACTAGTATTGACGTAAGCCACCATTTGCAGTTGACTGCACAGCGTCCACTTTTGGCATCTGGAAGGAAGCATTCCACGTCTGGTATAGCTCCACCCGATATGCACACAAAGTGTACACTGGCTGCCTCCCCCTCCCCAGGAGGCAGATCCCTAAGGGATAAAATTGGAGTTCCCAACTATCAATAATCTGGAAAGCACGGGTCCTGCAGGCTGATATGTTCCCTCCGAAACAGGACAAAAGACTGCACCTGGCTGAGAGACAGTGTCAGCCACAGATAGCACCTGCAGCCATTTCCCCAGACTAACCTCAGAGGCCTTACGTTTGGCCCTGCTGGAAGTCATTCGCAGCCTGCCACGCCCTGAGGCGACCTCCCGTTTGTCCATAGATGAAGGGTCAACCTCAGTGCGAGCAATAAATGGGCTGGATACTGATGCGGACCAACCCATAGACTCGTGGGCCGTACTGGACATACGTTGGATCTCCATGGCCGGCCCACAACAGTGGTGCCCATCCACTCAGCCTCAAGCCGTGTAACCGAAGCCAACACAGTGATGATAGCAAAGCCTCACCTACTCTGCTCGCTTCCGCACACAGGTATCACAAACTTTATTCATACCAAAGACCGTGGAAAACTACAATACACAGACACACAAAGGTCTATTGACACGCATTACGCCGGCCGAAGTGGCCGTGCGGTTAAAGGCGCTGCAGTCTGGAACTGCAAGACCGCTACGGTCGCAGGTTCGAATCCTGCCTCGGGCATGGATGTTTGTGATGTCCTTAGGTTAGTTAGGTTTAATTAGTTCTAAGTTCTAGGGGACTAATGACCTCAGCAGTTGAGTCCCATAGTGCTTAGAGCCATTTTTTGACACGCATTACAATAAAATTGCTTTTGGTTGTGGACAGGTTTATATCGGTATTACAAAGAGAAATGTTAACACTCGTTTTGTTGAACATAAGAGGAATTGCTGCCTGGATCACACGGATAAATCGGCGGTAGCAGAACATGTTTACTAGGATGCTAATCACGAAATAAAATTCAGCGAGACGAGCGTCATATCTAGAAACCTCGCATTATTATCCGCGAGTGTGTAGAGAGGCTATCGAGATTGATAAACAACGTAATAATTTTAACAGGAAAGAGGAGGGTGTTAAACGATAAAATTTGGATGTCAACTTTGCACCGAAAGCGTTACGATCGACTACTTTCAATCGAAAACGTTGGCGTTACCAGAGGCAGTCTCATTGGCGACGCCACGCGATGGACAGTGGCTCCCTCTGCATTGCCTATATAATCAGCGCTTCCTCGAGCTAACTTAGCAATTCGCCGCTCTACCTCGGAGGATGTCTCCCGCAGTCGAAGACGAAACGTCCCGGTAGAGTTTTATACATCGACGACGGCCTATCAGCCCGGAAGTTTTAAGTGAAGACAATATCGGCAGTGAAAGCCTACATTGTATGATCGATTTGTAACAGTTCGTTGTGTCATTATTGCGTCAACTACTGCTCAAATTGCTGCTGGAGATCGAGTACGGGACGTCAGAGCCATACGCCGACCTCGATATTCTTCTCTCTAGGTACTGACACTTGGCCGGCCAGAGCCAGGCCTAGTTGCGACCGTAACTTCCTGCGACCATCGCAGCCAGCAGTCATATACGTGGCTACATTCGTGTCAAGTCTTTCTGCATCATCGCAGAAGGAATATCGGTCTATTACACGACCTGATTTAAACTCAGTCAGATGCTGATAATGGAGTTCTTGACTAACTATAGCTCATCAGTTTCAGGTAACTAACCCTCACTTTCCGTTACAGTTTGTATGTAAAGCAAACCTGATTAGTCATAACGTCTAGGCTTTCGCGGCCGGCGTCTTAATTAATTAAAACTTCCTGGCCGAGAGGCCATAGTCGATCAGTAAAACTTCTTCTTCCTGACGTATCGTTGCCAGTTGAGGGCAACATCTTCCGAAGTGAGTCAGCTTGGCAGATGTTGCGCGTAATTGGCAAGGATACGTCAGAAAGAAGTTTTTCTGATCGACCACAGCCTCTCAGCCCGGAAGTTTTAATTAATGAAACCTGATTAGCATCTTCATAGTGGCGCTACCAGCGCCAATTACATGAAATTTGAATAGAGATCATCTTTCAGATGTAGAAACACCCCTACTAACTTTGGTTTATATCGCACAGTTGTTTCTTGATGCTACGATCTTTCTACCCGCCAGTGTGTATTGCGTTATCAGAAAGAAGTCATGTGGAAGGATGCACAGAACAAATGATACGATATATCAGTGCCTAATTTGACGTACATATTTCTTAACACAGGTGGCATATGAAAGTACGCTCTTAATTGTTAGTACTTTCACGGACAATTAAAAAGATCGGATGAATTATGGATGGCATTTATTTAGGCGCTTCAGGGTTCGTTGCTGTAACATTCGTCAACGTTTTTGTGTGCGGAAGATGAAGCTGGAACAGTGACTAGAGTTTCTCATTAGCTACAGTTCCACTGAAGTAAAAAGGCAGATGATTACGCTACCGAGAAGAAAGGAAAGACGCGCGTACAGACAAGGGAGACAATGTGAGCTTCCACCGAAGTGCTCGCGCTAGTTTCCCATTCAGCTGAGTTACACCACTCGAAGAGAGGCGTGAAGAGCTGTTTTAAGTGAACTAATTCTTTTGTATCTGATGTATGGGCCATTCGTGTGTTGTTAAAATGAAATGAGACAGTAAACCGTGCATCCGATACGTCTTTAGTAAAATAAATGTAATTATTAAACGTAAGTCGCTATGTGCAATAATTATTATATTACAAAAATGTAAAATTAAAAGTAGTGATGTGGACGTCAAACGGTTGAAAGGGTGCAACATAAATTAATATTTGCGTAATTAACATATACTGCCAGAACTGGCATGACGGGGTTAGGGTTGATTTGTGGGCAGAAACCAAACACCGATGTCATCGTTCTCAACGGATTCGGGAAGGATGGGGAACGAAGTCGGCAGTGCCCTGTCAAAGGAACCATCCCGGCATTTACCTGAAGCAATTTAGGGAAATCACCGAAAACCTGAATCAGGATGGCCAAACGCGGGATTGAACCGTCGTACTCCAGAATGCGAGTCCAGTGTGCTAACCACTGTGCCACCTCGCTAGGTCTGACATGATGTCGACCTTTGCAGTTTGGCTCTCTTCTACAATTTTTGTACGGGCACTAAGAACCACACGGCCACAGCCATATGTTGCATGCATTTAATTTTTGACATTCGTAAATACGCGACAGTGTCCTCCCGAAGAAGGGCTCTGTGCCTGAGACCTGTTAAGAAAACAAAATTTATTTTGGCATTCGCGCCTGTACAAAGTCCCAATTTTTGCACAGTCCAATTTTTACACGATACAATCTAGTCACAGTCACAAATGACGATGTCGACGATGATGAAAAGATAAGGACAACATAAACACCTGGTTCTCGGATAGAGAAAAATCCCCAAACCGGCCGGGAATCGAACCTAGGGACCCATGACAAGAGGCAGCAACGCTAGCCACTAGAACATGAGCTGTGGACGGAGAAGGCAATGGAATCCACTGCATTAAAGACATATAACGTGTATCCATAGGATATGTGGCCTGTAATTCAAAAAGTGTCATGATGATCCCTACACTGGCTAAATTTTCCGGAATAGTCCCCCATTCGGATCTCCAGGAGGGGACTGGCAACGAGAGGTAACCATGAGAAAAAGACTGAATAAACCACAAAAGGGTAACTTTCTAGGGGTCGGGCCGTTGAATGTCTTGCGCTTAAACGTGGTAGGTAACCTAGAAAATCTGAAAAGAGAAATGCAAAGGCTCAGTCTAGATATAGCAGGGGTCAGTGAAGTGAAATAGAAAGAAGACAAGGAATTATGGTCAGATGAGTTCAGGGTAATATCAACAGCAACACAAAATGTTATAATGGGAGTAGGCTTTATTATGAATAAGAAGAAAGGGCAGAGAGTTTGTTGTTGTGAAAAGTTTCGTGATAGGGTCATTATCAGACTCGATAGCATACCAACACCAACAACGATAGTCGAGTCACAAGCTGAAGATGAAGAGATAGAGAAAGTATGTGAGGATATTGAAGCGCTTATACACTACATAAAGGGAGACGAAAATCCAATAGCCATGAGGGACTGGAATGCAGTTCTAGGTGAAGGAGTAGGAGAAAAAGTTAGAGAAGAATATGGGGTTAGGTTAGGGAATGAGAGAGAAGAAAGACTAATTGAGTTCTGTAATAAAGTTCAGCTAGTAACAGCGAATATTCTGTTCGAATTACAAGAGGAGGAGGTATACTTCGAAAAGGCTGAGTGGTACGGGAAGATTTCAGTTAGATTAGACCATGGTCAGACAATGATTCCGAAATCAGTTCTGGGTTGTAAAGAGTACCCAGTTATAGATTTAGACGCGGATCGCAATATAGTAGTGATAAAGAGTAGGCAGAAGTTTAAGAGATTAATCAGGAAGACTCAATAAGCAAGGAAGTGGGATACGAAAGTACTAAGTATGACGAGAAAGGCTCGAAGTTCTCTAAAAGCAGTAGTTGCAAAAGCTGGAAGAAAACCAAAGGTACAAAGAAAGTAACTGCAACCAAACCACGGTAGAAGAAATACTTCCGTTGATCGATGAAAGAGGGAAGTACAAAAATGTTGAGGGAAATTCAGGAATACACATGTACAAGTCGCTGAGGAATGAAATAAACTGTAAGTGCAGGGACGTTAAGACGAAATGGACGCATAAAAAATGTGAAGAAATCAAAAAAGAAATGATTGTAGGAAGTTGTGACTCAGCACACAGGAAAGTCGAAATAACCTTCGGCGACACAAAAGAGCAGGGGTGTTAACGTAAAGAGTGCAACGGTAATTCCACTGTTATATGCAGAGAAGAGAGCGGATAGGTGGAAAGACTACATTGAAAACATCTATGAGAGAGACAGATGTGATAGAAGAAGACATAGGAGTCGATTTAGAAGAGTTAGAGGATCCAGTATTAGAATCAATGGGGGAAGTGGCAACTGAACGACTATTCACGTCGGTGTGTAGAATGTGTGGGTCTGGCAGTATACCGTCTGACTTTCGGGAAAATATCACCCACATAATTCCGAAGACTGCAAGAGCTGACAAGTGGGAGAATTATCGTACAATCAGCTTAACAGCTCCTGCATCCAAATTGCTAAGAAGAATAACATGCAGAAAAATGGAAAAGAAAATTGAGGATTTAGATGACGATCAGTTTGGCTTTAGCAAATGTAAAGGCACGAGACAGGCAATTCTGACGTTGCGGTTGATAATGGAAGCAAGACACGTTCATAGGTTTTGCTGACCTACAAAAAGCGTTCGACAATGTAAAATGGTGCAAGATATTCGAAATTCTGTGAAAAATAGTGGTAAGGTATAGGGAAAGGCGGGCAATATACAATATGTACAAGAACCAAGAGAGAATAATAAGGGTGCGTGACCAAGAATGAAAAGCTCGTATTAAAAAGGGTATAAGACAGGGATGTAGTCTTTCACCCCTACTTTTCAGTCTGTACATCGAACGAGGAATGATGGAAATCAGACTAAGAACAGCCGACCAGTTGCAAAGGATAAAGTAATCTTTACCTAGGTTTCAATAGATATAAATCTATCTTCTTCAGAAGACGCAGTATTATAACAACATGAAGTGATATGTCCTTATCGTTTAGGCAAACATCTGCATAGTTACATTAATCATATAAAATATAGCCCTGACAACAGGGTTTGACAAACCCTGTTGTCAGGGCTATATTTTATATGATTAATGTAACTATGCAGATGTTTGCCTAAACGATAAGGACATATCACTTCATGTTGTTATAATACTGCGTCTTCTGAAGAAGATAGATTTATATCTATTGAAACCTAGGTAAAGATTACTTTATCCTTTGCAACTGGTCGGCTGTTCTTAGTCTGATTCACGTGGAACCATTGCTGTAGCGCAGCTATGTTTAAAGTAATGATGGAAATAAAAGAAACGCTCAGGAGTGGAATTAAAATTCAACGAGAAAGGGTATATATGATATGATTCCCTGACGACATTGCTATCCTGAGTGAAAGTGAGAAAGAAATACATGATCTGCCATATGGATTAAACAGTCTAATGTGTACAGGATATGGATTGGGAGTCAATCGAAGGAAGACGAAAGAAATGGGAAGTAGCAGAAACGGGAACAGAAAGAAACTTAATATTAGGGTTTATGATCACAAAGTAGATGGAGTTAAGGAATTCTACAACCCAGGAAGCAATATGACCAATGACGGATGGTCAAGGAGGGCACCAAAACCAGACTAGCACTTGAAGAAAGGAAATTCCTGGCCAAGAGAAATCTGCTAGTATCAAATGTGGGATTTAATTTGAGGAAGAAATTTCTGAGAATATATGTTTGGAGTACAGCATTGTATGGTAGTGAAAGATGGACTATGGGGAAACCGGAGCAGAAGAGAATCGAAGCATTTGAGATGCAGGCGCACGTTGAAAATTCAATGGATTGATAGGGTGAGGAATAGGGTTCTGCGCAGAATCAGAGAGGAGAGAAATATGTGGGAAACACTGAAAAGGAGAAGGGACAGGATGGTAGGACATCTGTTAAGACATCATGGAATGATGTACTCGTACTAAAGGGCGTGTAGAGGACAAAAACTGTAGAGGCAGACAGAGATTGTAATACATCCAGCAGATAATTGAGGACGTAGTTTGCAAGTTTTACTCTGAGGTGAAGAGGCTGGCACAAAGAAATTCATGGCGGGTCACATGAAACCAGTCAGAAGACTGATGACTCAAAAAAAAAATCAATATCCGATTCCTTAAGCCATTCTTGTCTAAACTGCCTCGTTAAAACGGTAACGTTTCCTGTGTCGTTACCAGGGATAACACAGTCAAGCCGACAGCGCTTACCTCCTGGCTTAGAGTAGAGAGAGCATTACGACTGCAAGTGACTTAAGCTGACATCAGTACCAATAAACACAGCCAGAATAAGTTAGATAACAGTACCCACAACCGGAGTTAAAAAAGTAAAGTGGTGGATCAGAAAAGCAAGATAACAGGTGCATTTCGCTATCAGCCGGGCTGGGAATTTATTTCCTGTGGCAGACCTATGAATATCCCAGCGTGATGACGTGTTTGTATGACCTTTGAAGTCATTGTCGCTCAAACCAGAAGTACCCGCTACACAGGCACTATTACCACAGCTCTCTGAATCGGTTCCCAAATGGCTGGAAGCAGGATATTAGAATATGTCTTTCCTTCCGTTTCCCTGAGACAAGTCGACGGTGCCTTCAAGAGTAAAACTCTCGCCTCACATCCGGTTTATTTCACTTTTAAGTAGTACTAGGTGGTAAATGGAACCCCAGTATTTCGTTCGTTTGTGCATTTCCGATTGGCGTATTATAGGACAGCATTAATTGTACAATGCTTTAATAGACTGACTGACAAAGAAGCGAAACACCCAGAAGGGGTGCAGAAAACAGGGTACAACTTTACGGGTTGAGAGGGCACGTGATGTTATTCAGTATTTAGAAGCAAAGTCAACTTTACAATGAACTTGGCAGGATGAACTCACTTATTATTATAACGTTGCAGCCCTCGACCTGGTTGCACGCAAAACTTTCAGTTGGGGACGTTGTCACAAAGCCGTTGATTGCTCTACTGAGGCACGCTGTCCCACAGCTTTTGTAACAGCTCCTTGATGTCTCAGATACTGGCACTGGGGCAAAGCCGACATTTGAGCTGGTCTGCTGGGAATACATCTGGGCTTTGCTGGCCCCAGAAGTATCTCCACGCAGTCAGTTCATGCGACACTTTCGTATCTGGGCGAGCATTGTCCTGTTGAAAAACGGCACCCTAATACTTTAGCATGAGAAGTAGAACATGAGATCGCAGGTGTCTGTGAAATATTGTTGCGCTGTCCTAATTCCCTCATATACTATTAGCCGTGAGCTAAAGTTTTACCAGGTAGCGCCCCGCACCATAATGCCACAAGTAATACTGCTGTGCCTCTCCAGAATATTGGAAGCAGTGACGGCTGTTGTGTAAGAGCACAAAAGCACATTAGACCCTAACTTTTGACACAATGCGGATTTACTGGTTATTTTCCTCTGAATGCTGTTAAACGTAATGTGGTGCTACAGACGAGTGTTAAAAATTAGGTGGACTGACAGGGCAATGAAAGAGGAGGTTTTGCACAGAATCGGAGAGGAAAGGAATATGTGGAAAACCCAGACAAGGAGTAGGGACAGGATGATAGGACATCCGCTGTGACATCAGGGAATGATCGCCATGGTACTAGAGGGAGCTGTAGAGGTCAAAACCTGTAGAGGAAGACAGAGATTGGAATATATCCAGCAAATAGTTGAAGATGTTGTTACAAGTGCCATTCTGAGATGGAGAGGTTGGCACAGGAGAGGTATTCGTTCCTAGCAACATCAAACTAGTCAGGAAACTGATGGCTCAAAAAAAAAAAAGAGTAATGTAGATTCCGCAATCTGATATATATGGCACTAAATCTACCAATCTGTGCTGCATTGCTCCAAATACATACGGATTTCATAAAGAATGTGCAAGGTTCAGGGGCTGTACAGTTAGCCCTTACCACTCAACTACAAGTTTATGTCAGTGCCGCCAGACTTTTATCGACGTTCGGTTGACAAAAATCCCGGAAGGCACTAGTACACTCCACACATACGCCAATTCACTCCCGGTGTAGTAAAATTAGATAGGGCATCAGTATATGTGAAGGTTATACTGTTAGAAAAACCTGTTTTGTTGGGTTCTGAATGAGATATAGTAAGTTTTGTCTGTTATCATACTTTAATCCATTTGAAGCGCTGAGAACCATAAAGGAGATCACCGTGGATTGTGAGATTGTATCATTTATCCAAGCTTCTGTCATCTGTTGATCTTATGATGGGTCAGGTTTCCCTGTACTGTAGGCCCACATTGAACGCATATCTGCAGATTCAGGAAAAGCTGTCTCACAGGTTTCTCTGATATTCACTTAAATATGGAGGGTCGAAGACGGCGTCCTTTTGGCCCTTATGGCTCTCAGCGCCTCATTTGTATTCTCTTCAAGTGATCTTACTGGTAGATAGTACTACTTGAATTTAATAATTCCCGCAAACGGCACGTTGTGTTTGGACTTGGTTGTTTTTCGGTGCAGGAATCGGTTTTCCCGTGCAGTGGCAACATGAACTCTGTTGAATCTGTCTTAAGCTCTCACAGAAAAGCAAATTTCCAAGAAAAGTTAGCCGTGTAGGAAGTAGGTCCTCCCACACCGAATCCGTTGCCTGAGAAAGTGATTAAATCAAATAAATCAAACAAACGTGACTGCAAGGGACCTTATAACTATGAAGTGTATAATAAACGTAAGTTGTTGTATGGGTGCAACGTAAGAATGCCTGATTTTCAGCCTGGAAGTTAATTCGTTAACTAATGAATCAATAAGCGATCTTATGAATTTGTCCGAAAAACTTAAAAAATAACACGTAAAGTCTCACTCACACAAAATTGCGAAACGAAGAGTAGCGAAAACTTAAATAATATTTCATTCTTGCCATAAACTGCACTTCATTATGTACAAAACAAAACAAAAATTCCACAAAAAGAGCCCTTCGTTTTTCAAACAAGGGAAAGTTATACATATTATTATTACTATTAGTGTTATTACTATTACTGTTATTATTATTATTGACAGCAGCTGCAGTTGTATAAATATGTTGATAAGCTTAACTGTTACACAGCAGAAGCTATTAATTCTGCAGCCTCAAACTTACCTAAATTTAAAAACTTTTGAACATCCAGAATGTATACCTACGAGCCGCCACTGATTGGAAGATGGGAGTCCTGTCCCCAGATCACCTCCATTCTCACCTACGATGGTCAACAGGTATAGTGCCTAACTGCCCGCATCTCGTGGTCGTGCGGTAGCGTTCTCGCTTCCCACGCCCGGGTTCCCGGGTTCGATTCCCGGCGGGGTCAGGGATTTTCTCTGCCTCGTGATGGCTGGGTGTTGTGTGCTGTCCTTAGGTTAGTTAGGTTTAAGTAGTTCTAAGTTCTAGGGGACCGATGACCTCAGATGTTAAGTCCTATAGTGCTCAGAGCCATTTGAACCATTTAGTGTCTAACTGGGATTCATCACTGAATAAACAGTTTGACCATTCACTATTTGTGTTGCTGTTTTAAAGACAGCCTACGCCTCTTGCTGGTCTCTGACCAGTACAGGATAACTTTGAGTGTTGCGGCAGGGAATCTAATACTTGTTCTGGGATGGCAGGCACAGATGTGAAGTGATATAATGCGTTTGGCGCGCAATGCTATAATCCGCCCTTATGGTAGTGAGACGTGGTCGGGCGCCACATTGGAGGTGAGTATGCCTGTCCTCAAGTTACCATGCAGTTCAACATCAGGCAATTTCATTACCCAAACGCCCCAGAAATCTGAACATTTCACCATTTCAAATGGTTCAAATGGATCTGAGCACTATGGGACTCAACTTCTGAGATCATTAGTCCCCTAGAACTTAGAACTAGTTAAACATAACTAACCTAAGGACATCACACACATCCATGGGCGAGGCAGGATTCGAACCTGCGACCGTAGCGGTCTCGCGGTTCCAGACTGCAGCGCCTAGAACTGCACGGCCACCATTTCAAAAGCCAGTTAAATAGAGACCAAGAATGAGGTTTCTAATGCTAATGACACTCACATTAATATTTTGCGTTTCTGTGTCCTTAAGAGCGATCAATCATCATCTGACAGTGTTTATCCCATTATTTCCCCTTGGAGACCTGGTAACCACGATAAACACAAACATTAAATTTGGAGTACATTCCTCGTGAAGAAACTGCGGTATCGATAGTAAAAATGTTTACTTTAACGGTAAACCGTTTCGGTCAGTTTTTGACAATCATGGTGGCAGGCGATGGTGGTGAATGGAGTAGGTGTTGCAACTGTACGAGCTGTTGACGTTCGTAGAGTTACAACACTCGACCCATTCACCACCATCGCCTGCCATTAAAGTATGAGGACCTGTGGACGGTCAAAAACTGACCGAAACCTGTCGGTATAGGAATAAATGTTTTTTTGGTCGAGGTTATTTGTGCCCAGTTTCAAGATACGAACAACATTACCGCACTCTGGTGGCAATTCTTCCCATCCCAGAAAATTGTACCCTAATGGTGCACATCCCTGACTATGGTGCGTATATTTAAGAAGTTACTTTGACTTGCCCGCCAGGCTAGCCGTGCGCTCTAACGCCGTTTCCCCAGCGTGAAGGCGTGCCGGTCCACGGTACGAAGCCACCCGGGGCATTACTGTCGAGGACCGGTGTGCCGGCCAGCCTGTGGATGGCTTTTAAGGCGTTTTTCCAACTACTTCGGCGAAAGGGGCTGGTTCCCGTTATTCCGCATCAGTTGCACTATGTCGGCGATTGCTGCGTAAACACTGTCTCCACGTACGCGTACACCATAATTACCACGCGAACATTTGTGGCTACACTCGTCTGGTACGAGATGTTCCCGAGGTGTCCACTGGGGGCCGAACCGCAGAATAACCGTGTGTTCGTAGTGGAGCGGCGGTAGGGTGGGTGGACTGCTGTGAACCACTGAGGGCTACGTCGGGACGAAGCCTTTCCATCGTTTCTAGGTCCCCAGTTAAAATACACAATACACAATACTTTAACTTCCGACCAAGTTTTCCGGCTGCTTCAGTTGTTTCATGAGGCGGTATATTCTGAAGTACCTAGAGGACTCTAGTAGGAACTTTGAAGAGTAACTAACTTCTTACTACTTTCATACAAAGTCTTTGTGTAGAAAGGTATAGGGACTATTGAAAGTGACGTAAGTGTGGCAACCTGTTTACTCTATAAAAGTTGTTATGTGCAGTGGCATTATTTGTCGTCGTATATATTACTTTCAGGTCACCATTGTCTCCCTATGACACACAACAGTCGTCTGTTGAACAGAACGAAGCATGGTGGGTTACAGGATAAAATCTAAATTCTCTAAATGTACAGGATGCAGTAATTTAATTGACAATAACAGAGCAAGAAGGGTCCTCCCAAAGTAGCATTTAATTGCCGTGTTTCCGACCCTGTTGGATAATCCAAGCTCGATTATTTGAACGGAATTAGCATGTTAATTTTCTCGAAGTGTTCGTTTGAGTTGTTGCTGGCAAAGTAACAAAGTTGAGCTGAGTACAAAGTGAATATAAAGATCTTGAAACCTTTTTAATGTCTGTACAGATAAACAGTCAAAAATAGCATAAGAAATGATACAGAATGAGAAAGACAAACCCTCAGACGTGGCTTCCGCGGCCGTTGTCATTGTAGATAAAATTCTTGTGGGTTGTTGACCACATTGTCAATATATAAAACTGTCCGACGTTTCGGCCACTTGCAGTAGTGGTCGACAATCGGACAATTTTTATGTGCTGGCAGTGTGGTCAACATCCCAGAAGAATTTTATCGAGAAACCTTCAAGATTTTTTTAGGATACTCGTAACGATTCCACACTTTTGAAAAACATCTGGAAAATGACGTGTTACCGCTGTTAGTTACATAAACATTTCAGTCGTCTGATCATCATTACATTGATAAACGTATTAACAGCATCATTTGAGCGGAAATATAAAATCACTGACGTTAGGTGAAAAAATTATATAGACTACTGTTATCATTCGGTAATATAAATTACGTCGTCAATGCTGTGAATACCTTTATGAAGCTAATAACTGTCAAACTACTGAAACTGGTTTTCTAAATGAAGTATTTCACCAGCAGCTCAGGGAGATAATGTGGCATTTTTCGAATATATAAGAGCTACGGGGCACCACCTCCTGAAAATTTACCTTTCCACCCTTCGTCACACGAGACGCATCTAATTCGTAGTCCAATGCTGGGCCGCGCGGAGTGGCCGCACGTTTCGATGCGTCATGACACGGACTGCGCGACCCCTCCCGCCGAGGTTCGAGGCCTCCCTCGGGCATCGGTGTGTGTTGTTCTTAGCATAGGTCAGTTTAAGTTAAATTAGGTAGTGTGTAAGTCTAGGGACCGATGACCTTAGCAGTTTGGTTCCATAGAAATTCACATATTTGAACATTTGAATCCAATGGTCCCCAAAACCAACCCAGAAATTCAGAATGACGGTAAGAACATCTGCTGTGATGCAGTGTCGCAGGTCTTCGAAGTCCTATGGTAGGCAGAGATGGAACACAAATTCTATCCTTGATGTCACCAGGTAAGAAACAAAACCAAGTAATCAGTGCGAGAACTGCAGTGGCGAATCGATCATCACTAGGTGAGCGGTGCCACACAGTCTATCCAAGGACGTGGCGCCATCTCGTTCAGATGGAAACATGGAGGGGCGCTATCTTGCTGAAACATGAAATCGTTGCTTATCAGTTACAAGTTTGTCATCAGCCAAGACTGCAGCATGTTGAGACTAGTGAGACTACTGACAGTTCCCTCAGCGAAGAAGAAGAGTCCGTAGACAAGCTTTTTGGACACGGCGCAGAAGACGTTCACTTTTTCGCGAACTGCGAACATGTTCTGCAGTTGCATGTTTATCCACATGCGTGTCTTGTGTTGTTGACCTTTCTCGAAAGATGAGAAGGAGCTTCGTGACTGAAAATTTGCTTGTGATGTCGTTATTTTCAAGATGGTTCTGCATATCAGTATACAAACGTAGATTGAACAATTTGTCTTCTTGGATTATGGTATGCAGTAACTGCAACTTGTACTGCTTCACTCTTGAAAGCTTACGAAGGATTTTTCACACTATTGGCTTAGTTATATTCAATTCTGCATTACCTAGATAACTAGAAAATGGTTTCAGTGGCTCTGAGCACTATGGTACTTGACATCTGAAATCATCAGTCCCCTAGAACTTAGAACTAGTAAAACATAACTAACCTAAGGACATCACACACATCCATGCCCGAGGCAGGGTTCGAACCTGCGTCCGTAGCGGTCGCGCGGCTCCAGACTGTAGCGCCTAGAACCGCTCGTCCACATAGCCCGGCAGATGAATAAAGTTTGTGTAACTTGGCAATATTACGTCCAGTACACAGCCCACTAGCCAGCCGGGGTGGTCGAGCGGTTCTAGGCGCTGCAGTCTCGAACCGCGCGACCGCTACGGTCGCAGGTTCGAATCCTGTTTCGGGCATGGATGTGTTTGATGTCCTTAGATTATTTAGGTTTAAGTAGTTCTAAATTCTAGGGGACTGATGACCTCAGAAGGTAAGTCCCATAGTGCTGAGCCATTTGAACAATTTGAACACAGCCCACTGTGTATTCTGACACGCCAGGTCGGCGTGAACCTACTACGTCTCACAAATACCCGTCCTCCCACAATTTCTTGTACCACTTCACTACGCTGTTTGAAACCTCATCGTGCCTTGCGAAACATACAGCGCAAAGCTCCTTGCACACTCGCTACCTGTTGTCAACGGGATAATTGTTGCAAAACATAAATAAGAAGTAAAAAGAACGTTTTCTGTGCTCGTTAGCCGCCATTTTCAGCAACTACTGTCAGTGGTGCCTCTCTTGGCGGTTTTCCGAGTTGCCTTGAGCCCTCAAGGTTCAAAACAAACTTTTAGATTTATCTTTCACATATTGTATCATTTTTACGTTATGTTTAGGTATTTACTTACATCAGTTTTTAAAAAATGTTTCATGGACTTAGTAAATTACGCCGTACAATACGTGACAATTATAGGCGTAGAAACTGTCACGATAAGCCCACCTGGTGAAGACGAAGAGGACGAGGGCGTTGCCGAGGACTCCGGCGGTGCCGATGGCGAGCAGGACGGAGCCCAGGGCGTAGTGGGCGGCGGGCGGCAGCCCGGGGTACTGCAGCCAGTGCGGGTGCGTGGGCGGCGTCGGCGGGCAGCGGGGGAGGCCGCTGGCGCCGCCGCTGCTGTTGCTGCAACACACCGAGTGACACGTCACGTCCGGCACATTCACCGTACCGTCGATGTACGTCACCCGCTTGCTGTCGCAGAGCGTTATAGCGATCAGGCAGTCCACGAGAATGAGTACCTCATAGGCAGGCTCCCTATCAACAGACCTTTCGGTCCGTTCCACAGAACCTGCCAGGCGGCGTATCAGTTTTTGCTGAATTGACGAGGTTCGAACGGTTTAGAAAAAGATTCGAGAAAAAAAGTAACGCCTTTGCGGGCTTTAGAATGTGGTATGTTTCTGTAATACACTTATTGATGTCGATGGTCCAGCAATTAAATAAAATATAAGTTGAATAACAGGGAAACAATAGATTCCAACTTCACGTAATTAGTTATGAACAACAACATTGATCACTTCTGAACGCATATTGCATCTTCACTACAGAAGCCACGGAAATCAGACAAGAGCACAGGTCGGCACTCCGAAATATTTCAATCCTCTGCGACCATGCACAAACTGCTCCACTGTCCAAGTCTTTCCGCCGACCGTGCGTCCGTCGCGCCATACCTTCCCAGATTCTCCGTGTCCAGAACTGCCTTGTCCTCTCTCGAAACGATGCTCTTCTCCCACCTCCATCCAGTATCCCAAATCACAAGGGCTGTGGTTGGCTAGAGCACTCTCGCCATGTCTTCAAGCCAACGCACATTCAAAAACATAATGAAACTATCAAAATACTGGAGTTATATTTAAATAACGTGAAATTAAATAAATATTCCTACGGCTGGACCATAAACACCCCCTAACACACATTATTAAATACATAAACAAATTAAATGGACATATGACAAAGGAGTAACAAGCAAAAGTAGCCCAGTGGCCTAACGTCTCTGTGCTTTCTAAAACACGGTGAATAATTGACCAATTTCTTCAAGAATAGCAAATATCTGATATAAACAAACCCATAGATGAATATATATATGTTTATATGCATGCTGCTACCGTTTGTTCCTGCAACTGTGGAGTACTTATGGCCTGACGCGATTGATAGTAATTGGCCACTTTGACCTCCAATAACTCATGCACCATTCAAGTTGCATGCCTGGAATTTATACCAATTTAGGTCTACACTAATAGTTTTCTAAAGACACCTCGATCGACAATATCGGATGAACCGTTTAGATTTTGGAAATTCGTTGCTGGGTGTTACTTGCGTAATTTATCGTCGGATACTAAACTTTAAGCTAATAAAGATATTGAAAATCTGATAACACTATCACCGTCGTGCAAATAATGGTAATGTACATGTTTCTTTTTGAGGTATCATGATTCATCTGGATACTATTAATTTCTACGCGAACTGTAAAATCTCTGCCATTAATGTTTCACAAAGTCCGCCACCTCTAGCACTCCCGGCACGTCTCCTTCATCGACACAACGTCACCATGGAATTCCCAGCCACACGGCTGGACCACGCACTGGGGCCACCCTTCATACTCAGCTAACGTTCAACACCACGTCCTTACTGCCGGGCCGCGGCCCGCCGAGAGGCCCCCGCGCCGCCACGCCAACTCCGAACTTAGAATATTTCCAGGGCGCCACAACTCGCCCGTTACCTCACACCTTTCAGCGCTTCGGATTCACATTTCAGTGCCACCAACTGACTGAGCTATGCATAAAAACTAAAAACCATATAAAGTAATAGTAGTACGCCTCTAAATTTTCACGTTCGAAGAAGTTTCCGGAGATACTGTATACATACGGTATGTTTACAGTTTTGTGTGAACACCATATACAGAAATAGTTATGGACTAGTGCGGTGTACACACGGTATGGTTACAACAGGTGTGTCCATCACGCAGCCCGCGAGGAGTACGCAGCCCAAAGCGAGAACCAATGCTGCCCAAGAATCCATAACACGATTGGTAAGAAGAAATTGCCGCCTGTGCTACACTCGAACCTCCAGAGCTTCATTCTTATAACCGGCCACTACTTCACACGCGATGGTCAATTACTTACGGCTAATTTACTTGCAAATGCGAAATTACGGAACTAGATACTTAGAGACATATATTTTTTCTATTTTTTATTATTAATAAAAATGAAATTATTCCAGTTGTACTTAAGATTTTATATTTACTTCGGTACTAGTTTCAACGTTGCGCCATCGCCATCTTCTTTACTATTTACTGCCCGCCATCCATGTGGAGCACGTGTTAGTCTTACCGAGGACTGCTAGACTAAGCCACACACAACTGATCTCATCAAAGTGTACGGGCCTGTAGGAGGCGTCGACGCAACGTCGAAACTAGTAGCGTAGCAAATATAAAATCTTAAGTACAAGTGGAATAATTTCATTTTTAATAAAAATTATACCATCTGTGTCCCACCTTCATCCAGTTTAAATATGGATGTGTGAAGATATATTTTTTCTTCTTCGGGGTTATTGTTAGCATTAAGTACATTACGTGCGGGATATAGTACTCGTCATTTTCCAGTATGGCCCAGGTAACATAAAAGATAGGACTCTCCTGGTTAGCAGTACTAAATGTACAGGGTGACAATTATTGAACTATATGAAATAAAATCGTCATAACTTTGAATGGTTTGCGTTAAGATGTTCAAATTACACGGTTGACCGCAGGGCGTGGTGGGAATTACCATGATTTGGTTTAGCGAGGAAACCCACTTTCATATGGATAGGTTTGTCAATAAGCAAAATTGGTGCATTTTGAGGACTGAGAATCGGCATTTCACGATCGAGATGTCTCTTCACCCTCAACGGGTGACTGTGTGGTGTGCAATGTCCAGTCACGGAATAGTCAGCAGTCTGACTAGACTGCAGGTTTTGGAAGGTGATTTCATCTTCATTAGCCAAAGTAACCGTGATTTCTACAAGATGAGATTCATAAAGGACCGAGATCGAACTATCGAAGCAGGAGAGTGTTTGATGCCCTAGCGGAGCCCGTTGGGGACCGCATTCTGCCTCTGGCACGGGCCTCGATTGGCTGCCATATTCTCCTAATCTGAACAGATGCGATTCCTTTTTGGGAGGCTATTTTAAAGACAAGGCGTACAGCAATAATCCCTAAACCATTTCTGAGCTGAAAAAACGCGTTGAGGAGGTCTTGACAGTATCGATGTTCCGATTTTAATCCTTTATATCATGTACAGTATACGATAAGCCACGGAAGAGCTAGAAATTGATAAATAATAAAAGTCAGTTAGGCTAATCGCTAGGTACCAACGGCCCTGCCTCGTTGAATACACGGATATTAGTCATATCGCTTAAGTCCACCAACATTGGGTGTATGAAGATGGTAACTGTTCTTTTGGGAGACCACCTGAGCTTCTACCTCACTGAGCGAGAGTAACTGGCAGGAAATTCTGGGATACAATTTAATTACGATCTTTTTTTAAATTTCAAATATACAGAGACTGATACGCCAAAACATTACCGCGAAATGCATAATAGCGTCTGGTTCTATCTCCGGAAGGCAATAAAGCAGTCGTTCTGTCTGACATGGATTTGACAAGTCCTTTACACAAAGAAGACGTCCCACACTCTCCCACCACCCAGATATGTTACGCGGGGTTGTGATCATACGTAGTTTGGTGGTCAAGACATCAACGTGAGGGCACCATCATACACCTGGAACCACTGCAGCGGCACAAGAAAGTATCCTGTTGGAAGATATCATCACTTCCGAGGAGGAAATCAAGGTGGTCCAATTTCCACGAAGTCCACAAGTATTATGGTGCCTTCGATCACTACGATAGGCCCCATAGAAGCCGAGATTAAGGCCTCCCACTGCGTTATATCGCCCTGCCCCCTCCCAACACGCCTTCCACTATATCACAATGAATATTTAGAGCACCATGCGGGGCAGCCGTGCGGTCTAGGCGCCTTGTGACGGTCCACGCCGCTCCTCCCGTCGAAGGTTGGAGTCCTCCCTCCGGCATGGGTATTTGTGTTGTCCACAGCGTAAGTTAATTGGATTTAGATTTCTAGTAGGTTGTAAGCTTAGGAACCGATGACCTCAGCAGTTTGGTCCCATAAGCTCTTACCACAAATTTCCAATATTTAGTGCTTTCTCCAGTATGGAAGAATATCGGAACACGACCGACGACCATCCAAGTCCAAGCGAAACGTTTCCAACCAGCCAAAGCTTAATTTCGATTATCCCAAGCCCTTTGAAATCGTAACTGATGACGCTTTTCGGTACCTATGCGAACACGTCTGCTGCAGAGCCCCGTGTTCAACAATGTGCGCTAAACGGTGTGCTACAAAACACAAGCAATATACTCGAAAAAAAAAATAACGACAACAGTAATATTATTCTTTATTTTATTTGACTACCTATTTCGGTTTGGCTCTAGGAAAGATAGAGAGACCAGAGAGGTGTTTCTTATATTGCACTTGATAATGGAAGCAAGACCAAAGAAGAAACAAGAAACGTTCATTGGATCTGTCGGCCTGGGAAACGTGTTAGACAGTGTCAATGGGTGCAGGATGTTCAAAACTCTGAGGAAAATTTGGGGAAGCTGTACGGAGAGACGGGTAATATACTACATGTACAATAGCCAAGAAGGAACAACAACACTGGAAGAACAAGAACGAAGTGTCCGGACTGTAGAGGATGTAATCTTAGGCCCCTACTATCCAGTCTATACATCAAAGGAGCAATGATGGAAAAAAGAGAAAGATTCAAGAGGAACTGAAATTTAAGGTGAAAGGATTTCAATGATAAGATTAGGTGATGACATCGCTAACGTTAGTGACAGTGAAGAGGAATTACAGAATTTGTTGAATGAAATGAACAGCGTAATTAGTACAGAGTATGGTCTGAGAGTAAATCGAAAAAAGACGAAAGTAATGAGAACCAGCACAAAACAGAACAGCGAGAAAATTCCAGGGTGAGGATCACGAAATAGATAAACTTAAGGAAATCTTCTACTTATACAGCAAAATACCCCATGACCGACAGAGAAAGAAGGACATAAAATGCAGAATAGCACTGGCAAAAAGGGCATTCCTGGCCATCAGAATTCTACTACTATCAAACATCAGCCTTAATTTGAGGAGGAAATATATGAGAATGTACGCTTGGAGCAAAGCATTGTATGGCAGTGAAACACTGACTGTCGGAAAACCGGACCAAAAGACAATCGAACCATCTGAGATGCCGTGCTACAGAAGAATCTTGATTATTAGGTGGGCTGCTAGGATAAGGAATGAGCCGAAGAGAAAATGGATATAATGGAAACACTGACAAGAAGAAGTAACAGGATGATAGGACATATGTTAAGACATCCGGAAATAACTTCTGTGGGACCAGAGGGAGTTGCAGAGGGTAAAAATTGTAGAGGAAGACGAAGATTGGAAAACATCCAGAAAGTAACTGAGGACGAAGGAAGCAAGTCCTACTCTGAGATGATGAGGTTGGCACAGGAGAAAATTTCGTGGCGGGCCGCATCAAACAAATCGGAAGACTGATGGCTCAGAAAAGAGACAGAGAGAAAGCACGGACACCACTCATTCATATCACTGAATCATCTGCATGGGCAATGAATCCACAACCTCCAGTGCGGATGCACATTTGCTGTTGATCTCCACCGGGAAACTAAAATTCGCAGTCATGGAGGATGCGGACAGTGACTGCGCATTAGGGACGCTATGTGTGCCGGAATAGTCCGTGCATTTGCAATAAACATTATGTTCAGGTGGCGCAATGCTTAACTCATTTGCCTAGCAAGCAAGAGATCCCGGCTTAGAGGCCAGTCCGGTACAAATGTTCACTCGTCGCCTCTGATTACGCACGAAGTCACAATGTAGATGATGTCATTAGTTCCTTCCGTTTCCTTTGCTTTCTTCCCACATCCTCTTCAATTTATTTAATATGTAACATAAATGTCAACTGGATGCGTCTACCTGTTCCAGAGGAAATGCGTTTTGAGTAGTGAGACAGAAAGACAATAATGGGATCTTTAAAGGCGTATGGAACCCTAAAAAGACTATCATTGAGTCCAAAACTGTTATAATTTAATCTGCAGCTTAGTAAAATCAGTCTACTTATAATCGGAATTAATTATGCCTGTTCACTGTGAATTCGATTCGGAATAGAATCCAGTCAATCCAGGACCCATACCCTTCATCCTTGAGCAAACGCTTCTCCGTCTGGCAAAGCTGAGCTTGTTATTTTATAAACAGGCTGTGTCTCCTTAGAGGTATTACACGGCCGTATCTGTGGTTTCTTCAGCCTCTCGGCGCGAAATGTCATGGACTATGAAACACTTTATGAGTTGTTTGATGATTAACTACGGGAATTAATTTTTGTTTGGTAAATTAACTCTCAGCTCCGATTTCGTTGTTAGCAGACTTTCATTCAGAGATATTTGAATTCTGTGTGCCATTAGAAGCTCCCGTACTTAGTATGACAACTGAATGCTTTAAATAGCATTCACGTTAACTATACTGTAACTTTCATAACGAATCCTGCAAAGTACATGGAGAAATCCAGTGCGAGTCAAATCGAGAGAGCCACATCAATTCTCAGTTTGTGGCCGGATCGGAGGGCCTCATTAACTTGAGCAACGACGTTGCCCACCAGCGAATACTTTATGATTGAGCTAGAGACCCCATACTATGAAAGAAAATGAAAACCGACTTAGCTCTCCGCAAGAGGTTTCATGTAAATTTGGACATCAGTTAAGTAGTTTTGATTCGACATGGCACCAAAATACTATAGGTTTTAATTTTAATGTTGACTGTGCGTAACTCTGGCATGTTATAGTAATTTTATGCTTCTGAAGAAGGCTAGATTAATTTAGCCTAAACCCGTTAAAGACTAGAAAATTTGGGCAACTGAGGCTGATTCTTCAAAATATTTTTGATGTAAATTGTGTCATTAAGTGTACCTAAGAGCCTCTTGCTCTCCTACGATAACTAAGCTGGCCGCGAAACCCAAGGTTTTTGATTACTCAGATTTCAACGACTTTCTATTATATATCTAAGTGCTGAAAGAATTTTATAGTGCCTCATTGACTATTCCATAAATAAAACACCTGTTTCAACGTGCTAAGGCTTGTTACACTGCAGGTCACTTAACTGATCATTTTGCGTAATATACAGCATGCGTTTTCAGGCGATTATTGCTTACTAATTAAGGAGAAAAATGATTCAATGAGAGAACTGAAAACGAAAAACACGTTTCTGATAAGTAAAGGTATCTCAGGAGGCCTTACTATACTACTATAAAGAAATAGAATCATTGGTATCATCACTGAAATGAACACAGAAGCATTGAGTAACTTTTTGCGTTAATACGATCCGCTAACCACGAAAATAATGAAGCCGAGAAAATTAATTCGCACAAAGAGTTTATGAGAACAGTAATTATTAATTCCTGTAGGCTATCTGCTGCAGTTTCGTACCTTTGACCTTTCAAAACGAATAAACGTCCTGCGATCACACACACACACACACACACACACACACACACACACACACACACACACACACACACGAGCGCGCGCGCGCACACACACGCACACGCACATGCACACGCACGCACGCATTCATGCACCCATACAAAATAAGCAACTAACGGAAAAAAATAATAATACCCATTAGTTGATCAAAATAAATCTAGAAGCACTTTAACTACTAGCTCCCTGTACAACCACATCTGCTAAATTTGAGCGTCATGTATAAATCTGCGCTCCGTGTATTCTCTTATATACACAGGACGATACTGACTAATGCACAGTGTACCGGAAATATACATTTATCTCTCTGTTCTCAGGGACAGTGATATATCGAGGAATGGCGGAAGCGAGGTCTGAAGCAACAGGTGTGATGCATCAGGGCAGCTGCAGCGCCTGACTGATGGATTGTCCGCCAACACGCGGACGCACGGAAACTGCTCACCTACGCCGAGCAGAAAAGGCCATTGCTCTTAGCAAAAGTTGAACGTATCATGAATATTGAAAGGAGCAAAGACACTGTAGAAACTATATAACACAGATATCATGAAAATGTTACCGGAATGTCAACGGTAGATAACCGACGGAAAGAACAAGTCCGCTCAGTCCTAAGGAACTGGTTCTCCTTCTGCTTCTACACTTCGCATACGTGGAAAACCTCAATAGCGGAGTAGTTCTTTCGACAGTGACATTATTGTTTTCTCAAGGGTTCGCGGCTCATAGAACGAGTGACATGTGAGCTCTCGTCTCATTTTGAAGTCAACAGCTTGAAAGTCGAATGGACTTGAATACTAATCGACAGAGAAATAATGTTCCGTAACTAAAGCTCTGTTTTCACGAAATTTGCTTTCAAAACTGAAAAAGAAGTTTTGGAGAACTTAAAACTCCGGTGTTACTGTTGAATTTAACAAAAACTCTCAGAATTCGCCGGAATAAAATTTTTACCACAAACATGAAAATTAGGTGCTGAATACGAAACTACTCATTACTGAAGGAATTTTAGGAGTGAACAGATCCTGGTTTTGCGATGACTAGTAACTACAGGAATAAGATAATATGTTTTGTAGAGCACAGAGGAGAAGAAAAAGTATGGGGATCGCAATTTGATGACGCTCTCTAAGTGAGAGTAGCAAATGCACTCTACGTCCTGCGCTGATGAGCAGATGGTTCCAAATTACACAGCACACACTGATCGACCAGTGGCAACTTAACGCGCCCTATCCTTCAGGAAGTGAAATGGCAGTGGGCGATCATGAAGAAATAATTGATTACTATGAAACCTGCCTAATGTCACTGTGTACCCACTGACAGTCAGTAGCGGTATTGAGAACCTTCTGAACGGTGAGCAATTGTTTTTCAAAAAAGGAGTTTGCAGTGGACAGTGAATTATACTGTAGCTTCATGCAATTCTCCATGTATATAAGGCAGCTGCATGTCCTCGGGAAATACAGTGCTAACGCAGTCACGCGCATGGAAACAAATGCGGCTGTAAACGAAAGTTGCACTGCATTCGCTCGACCAGCCACCGCAAGACGTAACGACAGGTGTTACCGACAGTAAAGGAGGTAGAGGTCACATAAAGTATATATTATTACGCAGTTCCCTGCTTGGTACACATGATATTACCCATAGAGTAAATAGTTTTCAATCCTGTGGTTCGTATGCTTGTGTTGTAGACTCATATCGCGGGACGTATCCAGTTGCAGCAATCACAAATAACGAGAGTTATCGTCCGTTTCTGGGAATGCGGATCAAATGCATGAAAGAAAGCAACTGGGAGACCGACCACCTTCATTTACATTAAAGTGGGTGTTGTGAGGAACGGTTTGCCATCAAGCGTTTGACGTGGTTACTTGTGCAACATCAGTTTTGTATAGTCTACCATCTAGGGCACTATATATAGCCTCGGTCATTAGTTGACATCCATGGAATCGCACAACTGGACGGTGATTTCGTCATTGGTGAAGTGTGATTTCACCTTATTAGTAAGTAAATAGCGAAAACAGAAGAATATGGTCAACCGAAAATCTACTTGTCTTTCGTGAAAACACCTTGAACTGTTGTGTGGTGTGCAGTATGGCGTCGTAAATCTGTGGGCCTTCTTTATTCAAACTACAATCACCAGAGGTGTATACCAAAACATAACACAGTTTATTTTATTTCTTAAAGCAGATGAACGTTAATGTTGGTTCCAGTTGGTGATATATAAGTATTATACGTCCACATTCTCCCGATATAAAGAATCCAGACTTCTGCCTGTGGAGCTAAACGGAAGGGTCCAAGAACAAACTACACGCACTGGCTCTGCAAAGCGCCCTCATACATCGCAAAACTAACTCGTGCACCTAGTACTGAATAGTGTAACCTCATTAGCGGTATGTTACAACTAAAATGTGTGAGCACATGAAATAAAGGACTTAATGTCCGTGATTACTTTTTGATGTCTACGAATTTTCGATTACCATGTGTGAGGGCGGTAGTTTTCCTGAGTTCGGCCGATCGCAGTAGTAGTGTACAACTAAGCAAGATTAGTCAATCAACTATATTGTCGTTCTTCAGCCATTGCAGAGACTACTGCCCGTCTTTAGCGATCATGTCCATGTGGTAGCTAGCACCTATGGTACGCCTATTTGTTCAAAAATGGCTCTGAGCACTATGGGACTCAACTGCTGAGGTCATAAGTCCCCTAGAACTTAGAACTACTTAAACCTAACTAACCGAAGGACAACACACACATCCATGCCCGAGGCAGGATTCGAACCTGCGACCGTAGTGGTCGCGCGGTTCCAGACTGCAGCGCCAGAACCGCTCGGCCACCAGCGGCCGGCACGCCTATTTGTATTGTTGACGCAAGCAAACCACCCAAACGCATCAACGGTGATGGTTCATAGGTAGTGCGAATTGTGGAGTAGAAAAATAGATGTTTATATTAAAAAGCCTATCTAATACGGTGCACATTACATTTTAATTTTAATTTATAAATGTCTTTCCCTTTCTGATCTGAATATAACACACGATGTGACTAAGTCCAGCTCCGCTCCGATTGTCAGATATGCTTTAATAAATCCTTTTGTTTCCTATAATTTCTTTTCGACTACACTTCAGTTTCATAAATGGTATTGTATTTGTAGTCTGGTCAACAAGCTCAATTACAAGCTTTTCCTAACGTCAGACTGTTTTGAAAAGTTATACTTTCAAACATTTTTCTATGTAACTAACAGTAGTCTTGGGCAGTGACACTGTTATGGTCTCACCATCGAATTTTTGTATGCAGTCTAGACTTCCAGATAACCAGTAACCAATGAAAAGGTACTTCATACAGATTTGGTAACACTGTGAAACCATACGTGATGCAACTCGACGAACTCATTAGCCCCTGAATGGAACTGGGAGATATCTATCACCTACTCATTTACAGCAGTAACGAGCTCGTGCTGCCTGGGGGAATTAGGGATGGAAATACCAACCATTATAAAACAGAGATCCGAAGCCGCGATGGGTTTTACCATTATAGTTCTTTGTGTCTGGAGAGTAATTAAGGTTTCTGAAACAAAATATTACACTACAGTTCATTACCGTAACTAGAAGTAACGTGTGCTGTTGTCTACAGTTGCCTTTATGTATGGGCACGCAGTCGTGGGGTACCACATATTCCGTGCGTAGGGATCTCTGTCTGCTGCTGTAAAAGCAATGCACTTACAACAGCTCGCTTACATCAGTTAAGAACCGCCTACAAATCTCGTGCTTCTTACCTCTGTGTACCCTCACTCTTTTGGCTGGAAGGCTACACAGCATGTGTGTTAAAGTTATTGTGAAGTTTTTGGAAAATTAGGAAATTTGTGGTAAGGTCTTAAGTGACCAAACTGCTGAGGTCGTCGTCTCTAAGCTTACAAGCTGTTTAACCTAACTTAAATTAACTTACGCTAAGGACAAAACACACACGCCCATGCCCGAGAAATCGAACCTCCGAAGGGGGGAGCAGCGCGGACCGCGACAAGATGCTTCAGGCCGTGCGGCTACCCCGCTCTGCGTGAGGTGTATATAAATTGAAATGCTTACAAGAGAACAACAAGTGTAAGTGAATGTCGATTACAAACGATAACGGAAGTGGGGCAGAGATGGCAGTACTGCTCATGTTTTGGTGGAATGTGATGATAAATTTAGATTTATCACATTAATCTTAAGTGTTCGACGGACAGTCGCTCTTAGTATCATGTGGAGTATAGTGGAAAAACGATGGAAATGCAATCGTCCCACAACAGGCATTGCATGCAAATCACTCGTCCGATTCATTGTAGTGTATTGTCCCACTGTGTGGGACTCCCAGCAAACAGGACTAGCAGGGGATATTGAACGTATTCAGATAAGGGCAGCACGAAAGGTCACAGGTTTGTCTGATAAGCGGGAGAACGTCACAGAGATGTTTAAAGATATGTTTGGCATACACATGAAGATACATGAGACGTGAGCAATAATTACAGAGCATGCTTCCAGGGTTTCAAGAACTGACTTTAAATACTCTACGAAACCCTGAATATCGCCCCCATAGGGATCGTAAGAAGATCAAGTTGATCACGGCACATACAGATGCATTTTGAATGAGAGTTTAAAAGAGCTTTGGAATAATTAAGACCAAATAAAGCAGAAGAGACAGACAACCTCATCGGAATTTGTAAAATCATGGGAGTAGATGGCTTCAGAATGACTATTCACGTTGGAGTGTAGAATATTTGAGACTGGTGATGTAGCATCAGACTTTCGGAAAAATATCATCCACACAATTCTGGAGATAGCAAGAGCAGACAAGTTCTAGAATTATCGCACAATCAGCTCAACAGCTGATGATATGAATGGAAAAGAAAACTGAGGATTTGTTAGATGACAATGAGTTTGCCTTTAGGAAAGGTAAAGCAAACAGAGAGGCAGCACTGATGTTGCGAGTGATGGAAATTTAATACATATTCATGGGATATGGCGACATGGAAAAAGAGTTCGACATTTTCAAAGTGTGCAAGAATTCGGAATACTGAGCAAAATACGGATAAGCTACCGGGACGGACGGGTTCATACAATAGTAGGAATAATAAGACTGCAATCCCAAGAACAAAGTGATCGGATTATAAAGAGCGTCGGGCAGGGACGTAGTCTTTCGCTATACAACGAGGAAGAAACGACGGAAATAAGAAAGGTTCGAGAGTGGAATTAAAATTCATTGTGAAAGGACATATATGATAAGAATCACTGATGACATGCTATCCTCAGTGAATGCGAAGAGGAATTAGAGAGTCTGTTGAATGGAATGAACTCTGTAATAGATACTGAATATGCATTGAGACTAAATCGATGAAAGACCAAAGTAATGAGAAGTATCAGAAAAGAGAACCGCTATAAAGTAAACATCAGTATCGGACATCACGAAGTAGATGAAGTTGAGGGATCTTCTCTACAAAGGCTGCAAAGTAACCCGTGATGGACGGAGCAAAGAGGACATAAGAAGCAGACTAGAAGGCTAGAAGGCGATCTTGGCCAAGACAAGACTACTAATATCAAATATGAGGAAGAAATTCCCGATGTACGTTTCGAGCGCAGCATTGTATGGCAGTAAGACATGGACTGTGGCGAAACCGGAAGAGGAGAGAATCGAAGCATTCGAAGCATTTGAGATGTGGTCCTACAGACGAATGTCAAGGGGCGGCAATCGCATATCCGTGAAATACTCCGACGCGTGGATAGGAATTAGGAAACCATCGAGGAAGCGTCTGGAATCGGCACGAAAGATGGTATTAGGTCCTGACAAATTTCCGTCCACACTGGCGCCAGAAGCGGACGAAATGTCCGATAAAACTCAAGTGGGAGGCCGTCAGGGCCAGGCGACCTTTTCCTAGAACCCGCTTGGAGAGCATCATCGACTTCGTCCTCCGTGACGTTAGCAATCAGACGCGGGAACGGAGCACCGTAATGTTGACAGGACGGTGACGTTGTTCAGAGTATAGCGAAACATAATGTGCATGGATGGCTGACCCGGTATCCCGTTGGGTATGATAACGCTTGCCATCATCAGTCGTAAGAACATTAATCAAATTCCTCCGACGGTGGCGTCGTTCCGCTATAACATGATCCATAGACGGACGCTCTTGCGGTAACCCAGCGTGTATGTGCGCCCTGACCATAGCTCCTTCAAGGTGGCGGCGAGGGAGTGACGTGAGCTATGCCTTGGCACGATTCGCCATCACCTATTGCTCTTGCGAAAAAGGCGTCATAGCATATTCCAGGAGAATGATGAAATAGAATTCCTGTGTCCTTCGCCGCCATGCCGCAACCTTGCTTCCGTAACCAATCAAAGCCTTCCGGAGAGCAGGCTTTGGACAGAGCACACCCACCATGACTGCCAGGCATCACAGCGTCGACGACAAGCAGCGCACTTGGTCTCGATGAGCTGCCGGCAGTCGGGTGAAGTAAGTTGGATCGTGTTCAGTTTCCATGGTCCACGACCGCGCCACACCCTTTGGTGGCAGATTGATGGCGCAGATATATGCGTTATGGTCAGAGAACAGAGTGGACTTCAGCAGCCTGCACCCCACTGATAACACCGCGGGAGATGTAAACACGATCGAGTCGACTGGAAGAACGGTTAGTGAAATGCGTAAACCTGAATGATCGCGATGAAGATGCTCCCAAGAATCCACTAGGCTAAGGTGCTGGAGAGGCACGTCGTAGTTGGTCTCTGAGTGTCTGGGTGCAGCTGAAATCGCCCCACTCCCCCCATGATCAATGCTTTCTGCCGGCCCTGGAAGAGAGCAGTGACTGAAAAGGAGGAGGAACGCTCACGGCGGCGACCAGAACCAGATGGTGCATAGACATTGATGATCCTGACGCCACTAAAAGTGAGAGCCATACCTCTGGCATCAGGGCGATAGGCAACTGTATCAGTGAGGATAATGCCGCGTAAGTGGACACTACCAGTAGGGGAAGCAAGAGAGAGACATGTGCTTCAAAACTATGGGGAGCATAGAAAGTTACAACATGCACCTCCTGAACGAGAGATACGTCAATGCCCATATCATACAGGATGTCATGGAGTAAAGCCAGTTTGTAGCGTACAAGAATAATATGGTTATTGGCAGTGCCTATGCGATAATTCTGCCAAATTACCATCGGCAGGAGGACAGGCCAGTCAAACACGGGGGAAGCACAGCGAACTCCCTGTTAGGCCCTCACGGAAGGGAGGGAGCCGACCCAACTATGGGGAAGTCCATCCTCATCATCAACGTCGTCCGCTCAGGAGACAGATGTGTGACCGGACCGGTTCAGTGGAGACATTGTCAGAGGTGGGCCCACAGCTAGAGTCAGACACAGAGAGGGCGGCAACCGCATCCGACACAGTCGGGTGAAAGTCGGTGTCCCGAGTTGGAGGCTGACTGGAGATGAAGGCAGGGAAGGACGTCGCGTCGTCAGGTGTCAGGGAGTCAGAGTGCGGCGCACCAACGTCGTCCTGTGCAGGTCCGGTTGACGCAGTCATCGGAAGGGGTACGGCATTGTCTCTTCCATTTCCTCGGCGAACGCTGCTTCCTAACATGCTGTTCCGTGTCGGATGGCGGATGGCTATCGTCCGACATGTGGCCAGATGGCAGAAAGGCGTAGTTACAGATCCATGATCAACAACCATGTGGTCGGGATGGACAGCTTATGCCTGTCGACGGTCGTCGTTGATTTTTACTGCCTCCGGCAGAGGTGTAGGAGAGACAGGCGAAACGTCAGTCGCATCGTCGGGAGAAGCCGACACTGGTAACGACTGATTCACAGGGGGTGTAGCAGGAAGCACCGCAGCAGACGCGTAAGACAGAGGTAACACAGTGGGCGCCGCAGGAGGAGCGACGTCTCCGTTCGGCGTCTGGACCAGTCTACGTCGGAGACACTCAGAACGGACGTGGCCTTCCTGGCCACAACCTGAACAGGTACGCGGCTGGCCATCGTGCATGACGACAGCCCTGCTGCCTGGAGTAACCAAGTAGAAAGGCACGTGTTTCTGTAGTTCGGTGATTATGTGACGGAAATCATTGAGGACATCGTAGGTATTGAACATCTTCCACGTTACATCAACGTGACTGACGGCGTTTGCGTGAGGTTTAAAGCGGCCACCACAGCGTCCGACGGTACTTCAAACGGGAGTTCGAAAACCCGCAACGGAGGCCAAAACCAGCGTGATCAACCACTGCAATCCCTATACGTCCGTCAGAGTACCGAACCTTGAGATTTTTAACGTGGCGCCACGCAACGTCGGGGCACAGTTCGTCATTCGCCAATACAATAGCATTGAGGATCGAAAAATGTATTCCGAGAACTTCTTGTGGCAGGAGACGTATTTCATCCCGTATAAAACGTTCAACTTCATACGCCTTCGGTCGTTCTTGATCTAATGGGAACGTTAATTTGATCATGGCTTCTCGGTAAGAAAACGTCATGATGGTCAAGGAAGTCGGACTCAGAAACAAGCCGCTACGCGTCAGTAAAAAAAAAAAAAAACGCGCAAGCAGCATAACAGGCGAGACGCAAACAAGGCGTGTGCGCCTCACCACAGCGAAAGGCCGACTCTTACCTCACAATTGGAAACTCCATTTATGATGGTCAGCCCGAAACTCTCTTTGCTTGTGGTCAGGAAGGCCAGCGTGTCTCCAACGAAGAATTGTACAAATACCGTCAGCAGCAACAAATATCCAAATGTGTCCCGGAAGGATGCCCCACTGGAAAGTAACACCACCCAACAGCTGGACAGTGCCGTCGAAACGCCGACGACGGTGGATAACGACCCGTGCTTGGTGGCTGTGGGGACGACCCCCGACAAGCAGCACCGACAGATACCAACAGTGCAGAGATCGGAAGAGCAAATGGTCATCGACAGTCGGATAGTGCCGATGGCTGTTTTCGTATCAGACTGCAGTGGCGACTGAGACATTCACCAACTTCGTATTCAGAAACACACACGCATAAGCAACGATCTCCGAAACGGCGCAAGAAACGACGTTTAACTCCGTCGGAGGAGCCCTTAAAACGCATGTATGGAGACGATGAAGAAAAGCCCGAGGAAGTCGGCCATCTCCCAGAAGATCCAGAGACTTCACATCCAGAACACCACCGTCTCGACACCAGAGTACGTCAAGAGGGACCTGAAAAACTTGACAAAGCACAGAAACTAATAGTCCACTGCCCTCCCAGGTAGTAGAAGAGGAGACACAGAGAGACGGAGCTGGAGAGCCCTGGATGACGGAAAAATTGTCAGAAGGAGGCTGGGCTGATGATTGAGAAGGGGACCAACCGACAGTCGCAAAAGGTGACACGGCGGGGGCGATGCCCCTCTAAAGTTAGACAATACCATCGACGACGGGCAAGACGGAGTCACGTAACGTGCCAGTAGAACAGCAGATGGCGTAAGCTCCCATGGCCCTTGCACATGTGACGGAACGAAGACAAGCATATCGGCTTGCCTCTATCAATATCAATAACATACGGTCGCAGATTAAGATGTATTTACTCAAAGATATGCTACAAGCAGGGGACATCGACATCGTCCTCCCCCAAGAAGTATACGTCGATGAATTTCCTTTGATGTACGGGTACGAATCTGAAATATCACTGGCCGCGGCATAGCAATACTTCTCAATGAAAGCATCACGGCAGAGGATATACCGTACCTACCATCGGCGTGGGGATTAGCGATGACAGCATTTGATGTACGACTTATCAACGTCTATGCTTCGTTCGCTAGAGACAGTAGACGAGAGCATTCCGGCTTCGTCGAAGTGGCAATGGCCCCTCTTCCAATGTCGACACGACCGGTTATTCCTAGGCGGTGATTTTAATTGTGTACTTACACCGAATGATCAATTTCCGCGATACACGACGTGGTCAGAACTACGAATGTTGGTGCAAACTATGCATCGGGTTGACGGGTTGACATCTGGGAGCATGTCCATTGTCTCCTCCTGGTTACATGCATACAACGGCTCACTCCGCTAGCCGTCTCGACAGAATGTACAAGGTTACACGCAGTCTTAACGCTGACCTCCTGGAAGCAGAGCTGTGGGCTGCAGCCTATACTGACGATACGAAATTAATGTGTACGATCTCAATCCGGCGGCAGCAACTGTGGCGCAGCCGCGGCCCTCGGAAAATGAACGTCGCCCACCTGCGGGACCCAGCTTGCCGAGATGCCATTGAAGATGTTTGGAAAACTTGCAAGCGATGCCTTTGGTCGTATCCCACGACCTTAAGTTGGTGGATGAGTTGCGTCAAACCGGCACTGCGCCGTGCAATGATCACGTACGTTCGAGAGAAGGCAGTGTGGCGACGTCAGAGATGGACTTCCATTTCACGGTGCCACGGGAATGGGCCGAACAAGTGCCTTCTCCAGAGAGGCAAGCGGCAGTACAACGAGCAAAGGTCATCATGCTACGCCACCTCGAAGGTACAGTGGTCAGGGCGCGGACACAATACCGGGTTGGAGGAGAAAGTCCAACGGTGTATCACATCATCAACGAAAGCAAAGAACGACGAAGAGCCCTGGTACATTCTGTGGACGTAGATGATGGCAGTCATCTAACATAGCAATAAGAAATAGGCAACGTCTTTATACATTACACTCAACTATACACTGCAATGGATACCGATGTGGGGGCCAAGTTACACATTTGATTTTCAGCACCATTGAACCGGAGGCGGAAGCACAACTAATGGAGGAGATTATAGAGGAGGATGAGATGGGAGCCATTGGTCGGGGATCGGTGAATAAATTGCCATGACCAGATGGCCTCCCTGTTAAATTCTATAGGACCTTCAGCTACATGACAGCATCACGATGGACTGCTATCTGTCACGAGTTGTCTCCAGACGTGCCCTTGCCACCGGGTTGTGCGGAGGGGCTGATAATCCCGGTACGCAAAACCTCGGTGGTACACGGACACGCGTCTATAGACCACGGACGATCCTTAATTACGATTTTAAAGTATTCATTGTTATTAGTCTCCGAAGAGTATTGCTCAAATAATCTCTGTCGATCGAACTTCACTCGGCGAAGATAACAAAATCTAGACGGCGCTTGTTGGAGAGAATCCTTTGATAGAGTAATCCATAGCTATCTTGCAGAAGTCCTGACACACATGCTGTTTCCACGACAATTTTTATCTGTCGTGATGCGGCTACTCATCAATGCCTGCACCAAAGTTATCGTCAATGAACGTACGACAAAATCTCTTAGCGAGATCTGTCAGAAAATAATGTCCCTTATCTACAACATTATATTCACTGGCACTCGACCCGTTACTTTGCGTCCTTCGGCACCGGTTGACAGGACTGTCTTTGGGAGGATACACATTTACGTGCAAGTCATACGCGGATGACCTGGGGCGGATAGTGCGGAATGAAAACTATATGAGTGTGGCTATAAATTGGGTACGCAAATATAGAACGGTAATCGGCAGGTGTATAAATGTGGTCAAATTTGTAGCGATGAATATTAACGTTATTGGACTAACGGAAGATTGTGTAGCACCTTTACGGCTCATGGATTCCTTGAAATGCCTAGAGATTATTTTTATCTACGACACATGTCGCACAGGAGAATACAACTGTAAGTGACTACTATAGTCAGTCTGGATTGGTGTCAAAGGGATCATCACACGCTCCGTCACGAATTCCGCACCTTGCTCAAGTGCTTCCGATGCACATGATGATAGCACGACAGATACTGGCGGCTTTCGGTTCCTTGTGAGTGCAGATATACGATTTAAAGTAAGATTCGAGGCCCTTACCCTCCCTCTTAGAAGGGTGTAAGCTTGGTCTTGGGTATGTTCAGGATCGAGAACTGTATATCAGCACATTTTTAAAACTGTGGAGACGACATCTGACTTGTCTGATAGGAATCTTAAAAGATGAACCAGTATTAGTTTCACAAATGGCGCCAGTGGCGATCCAGCACATTTCCCAGTCACTCCACAACATACAGCTACATGAAGATGGTATCTGTTCTTTCGGACATGTCCAAAAGAACAGATACCATTGGTGATCTTGCAGCTCACAAAGAATGAAATTACAGTGAAATCCAGACCCTTATCTGTCTACAGACGTTGATAAATATCAACGGAGGCAGTTGAAAATGTGTGCCACGACCGGGACTCAAACCCGAGATCTCCTGCTTACATGGCAGACGCTCTATCCGTCTGGGCCGCCGAAGACACAGAGGCTATTGCGACTGCAGGGGCTTATCTCTGGCAGGCTCCCCGTAAGACTCACATTCCCAACTTATTGTCCACACACTGCATTTGTAGTGCTCCTGCCCATTATACTCATTACTCGCTGCAGTGACTCTACCGATTCCCGTAAGAGTTCGGGCAATGTGAGAGCATCCGCACTGAAGAAGATCATTGGCCCGTAAGCCTCATCTATATGAAGATGGTATCTGTTCTTTCGGATATCTGAAGTTCATGAGCAATCCGAAATACCGATAGTATTTCATTCCTATGGAGTGCGTTTCAAGACTCCCCCCTCCTCCGCGCAGCTCGAACGTCCATGGTAGGAGAAGTTAATTTATCGATGCGATGAAAGAGTGAACGGAAGACGAGAATCGGTCGATACTATATGCCTACGAGGAGACATACCCGGATGATATAGAAGCGGGGATGTGTTTTTCTTTCTTTGTTTTACGGGACAATAACGTTCAGTTTAATAGCTTTCAAGACTACAGAAATATTATTTGTGGTTTGACACTGAAGTGGTTGCTACTGAAATTTAACTTCACCTAAACGTTATAAGTGTACCAGGATTTGCTTTAATTTACGAAAGATATTCATTAAAATTTGAAGCGGAGTTGGAGAATTATTTCTTTTTAACCCAATTTTATTGGGTTTTTTAAACTCAATTTTTGTTTAACTTTCGACAGAGCGTTACTTATTGCAACGTTATACGTGGGTGTGGTTTGTAGTTATACTGTTCAGCTCATACAAGAAAAGATTGTTAATCTCATATTATAAATCCTACAGAATGCATTAACAAGAAAATAAAAATAATAAAAGCATATGGTTCAGGTAACCGCTGCCTTCAAGCGAAAAAGAAAGATGGCCTCTCCGGTTAGTAATAAAAAAGAACGTATTCCAGGGTCCGGAAAGAGCCAGCAATTAAATTTCGATTAATAATCTGCATTCGCCGCCGAAGACTTCCGGCGTAAGAAGTCACCTTCATTCTGCCAACGGCCTCGTCAAAGAGGCTTATGAATCAGCAATGATCAACGGCGTGAGGATGCAGAAAGCAATGGAAACCACCCGACTAAAGACACATAACTTGTATCCACAGGGAATGTGGCCCATACTCTAAAAGGTGTCACCTTGATCTCTGCATTGGCGAAGGATCAGGGATAGTCCTCCATTCCGACCTCCAGGAGGGGACTGTCAATGGGGAGGTGACCATGAGAAAAAGATTGAATAACCAACGAAAGAACAGCGTTCGACAAGTAGGGGCGTGGAGCATCAGGAGTTTGGACGTGGTAGGGAAGCTATAAAATGTGAAAAGAGAAATGTAAATTCTCAAACTAGATATAGTAGCAGTCAGTGAAGTGAAATGAAAAGAAGACAAGGATTTCTGGTCAGATCAACAGCAGCAGAAATTAGTATAACGGGAGTAGGATTTGTTACGAATAGGAAGGTTCAAATGGTTCAAATGGCTCTGAGCACTATGGGACTTAACATCTATGGCCATCAGTCCCCTATAACTTAGAACTACTTAAACCTAACTAACCTAAGGACATCACACAACACCCAGCCATCACGAGGCAGAGAAAATCCCTGACCCCGCCGGGAATCAAACCCGGGAACCCGGGCGTGGGAATAGGAAGATGGGGCAGACAGTGTGTTACAGTAAACAGTTCAGTGATAGGGTTATTATTACCAGAATCGACAGCAAACCAACACCGACAACGATATTTTAGGTATACATGCCCATGTCGCAAGCTGAAGATGAAGAGGTATATAATGAATATGAGGATATTGACTGGGTAATACAATACACAAAGGGAGATGAACATCTAATAGTCAATTACGAGAACGACTGTACTGATTTCCGTGTCGTCCTGCCGACCCCCTACCCCTCGTCCCCCCCCCCCCCCCCTCGTCGCCCAGCCATCAATATGCTTTATAGACCTTCATATGTTAATGCTGCTGCCTGCCGTTTGTGAGTGATACACGTTGACGTCGAGCACAGGTGGTGGCCACGGAAACGTGACTGAAACGTGTAGGACCTTTGAACTGTACCAGTCTTCCTGTACATTGATTTAGGCAGTGTAATCCAGCTGCTTATCGTTTTTCGAATTAGTACTCACCGAAGGTGGGACTAAATCGAAGACAGACGACAGTAATGAGAAGTAGCATAATTGGGAACAGCGAGAAACTCAACATCAGGATTGATGGTCAGGAAGTACATGAAATTAAGGAATTCTGCTATCTACGCAGCAAAATACCGATGACGGACGGAGGAAGGAGGACATCAGAAGCAGACCAACTTTGACCAAAATGGCATTCCTGTCCAAGAGAAGTCTGCTAGTATCAACCATAGTGCTCAACTTGAGGAGGAAATTTCTGTGATGTTTGGAGCACAGCAGTAGTGAGACACGGGCTGTGGGAAAACCAGAACAGAAGAGAATCGAAGCATTTGAGATGTGGTGTTACAGACGAATGTTGAAAATTAGGTGGACTGATGAGGTAAGGAGTAAGGAGGTTCTGCGCAGAATTGCAGAGAAAAGGAATCTGTGGAAAATACTGACAAGGAGAAGGGAGAGGATGATACGATATCTATAAAGACATCAGGGACTGACTTCCATGCTACTAGAGAGAGCTGCAGAGGGCAAAATGTGTAGAGGAAGACAGAGATTGGAATACGCCCAGCAGGTAATTGACGACGTACGTTGCAGTTGCTACTCTGAGATGCAGAGGTTGTCACAGAAGAGAAATCCGTGGCGGGTCGCATCAACCCAGTACGAAGACTGATGACTCAAAAAGAAAAATTGGTAAAGGTTGTCCCTTTTTCTGGCATGTGAGTAAGTTCCAGGCTACTTGGTTGTAGTGCGGTAACTTCAACTTTAGGAGGAACCTCAAATAGTAGCTCAAATAGCCTGACAGTTCTTAATCCAATCCCCACATGATCAATAGCCATTTTTCCGGAATGGCCGTCAGAATGTTTAAATTTAAGTCTATCGTTGTGGTGGCGGACGATCTTGTTACACACCGTGTCGTTGATCAGCTTGTGATAGAGACGGGGATTCCAATCATATCTTGTGGTTTTATTTCAATTTGGTGTAAATCGTTCTAGTTCAAATGCCTTCGGTCGTGCGAATTCATTAATAATGCTGATCTTAATGGTACACTGTCGGTACGAATGAGCCATTCTAGTTCGAAGGTGCAAGCCCTAGCAAAGGCTAACACGAAGTAAATAATCGCATGCGCTCTGAGTTCCACGCCCAGGACCCACGAGCTATTCGACTGCGGAAAGCAGTCTCGAGACTACGGGTTATTCACTCAATTGGATTTACCAATGCAGGAAAAGCCGACGTGCTCATGGTGTACGGAAATAGTAGGAAGAATGCAGTTCGTTCTTGTACGGTGTGAGCTGAGGGGTAATCGCTGGCGCCAATGATTCTCTTTCTAGTCAGGGCAACAATCCAGGTTGCTCTGGAATGCGTGTTTTCTCTTTGATTTTCCTCTTCTGGCCGGTATTTAAGCGCGGCACTTCTGGCGTTGTGAGTCCTGGTCTTCCGCCCCGGGGCGTCCTTGCTCGTAGTGTGGGCGTAGGTTGTGTAGCGGAGTCTCGCAGTGACCGTTGCGTGGAGCGTTGATTGCTGCACGGAGACGGGCCGCAACCTCCGCGACACTTCCCGTCACACGAATGGCCGCGCACGCGCAGTTCTTATACCAGATACTCACGACGTAAACATGCTATGCTCGGGCAAGTGCGGGTGGCGACGGTGATAATGGTCTCCTGTAAACAGGGAACGGAGATCAATATCTCAGAAGCAACCAGTAATATTATAAGGAGAAAGGCTATTGAAACAGAACAATAAACCTTCGAAAACGTAGGAGCCCTTCTTCCCTCCATCAGATAAAACTCTTCTTGACCATAGATGTTAAGTCCCATAGTGCTCAGAGCCAATCTTCTACCAGTTGGGACGTAAAATTTACAATTCTGCAACAGTCACCAAGAGCAACCACAAGAAAACGCAAACACAGGCTTGTAGTCCACAAAGATTTATTACACGTATCCCCAAAACAGTTTTACAAAATCTTTTACAAAACCGGCTTTCCAAGGGCCACCAATAACAAGGATAATCAATCTTTACATGAGCACATGGAATGAAACAAGTTAAGTAAAGATCCTTCCTTTTTAATTAAACAAATATACGGTCCCTAACGAATATGAATAACAATCGTAATTCCCCACAAAGGTAACAGGAACTTACCGGGACAAAATTCCCACAGGTGCATTAAGCAACAGCATAAAAATTTAATAACAACTTGTTAAAGAGCAATTTCAGCAATGTGAAGCTTACAGGTGCATTAAGCAATAGTATAGAAAATTTAATAACAACTTGTTAAAGAGCAATTTGAACAATGGGAAATTTGATCCATTAAACAGACCAACGGAATTCCACTAATAATATAGTGACTATTCCACAGAACTCACTCCTGGAATTTCTTCCGAGTATAACACCAAACATGTGCAAAACAATTATTTTAATAGTCACTTTAAAGTCAGTGTAACAGCGGGCACACCCCGACGGATGACCCGCCTCAGCGGGGATAATCACAAACGGTGTTTCCGGCTGTGAATAGAAATTACGATGAGATTGATCACCAATGCCACTTGAAAGAAACTAGCAGGTGCCCACCGTTAGTAGCAGCAAGTGACGAGACTCCACATAGCGTACATAGGCATCCAGCATGGGGTCGTACTACATACACTCTTCGTAGTACATTAGAGGCCATCACCACCAGTCCGGCGCCTACACACTTGTCAAATCATAACACGGCGCCGCGAGCAACCAACGATCCACGCAACGGTCACTGCGAGACTCCACAACACAACCTACGCCCACACTACGGGCAAGCACGACCTCTAGCGACCCGGAGCGGAAAACCAAGACTCACAACGTCGCAAGCGCCGCGCTTAAATATCGGCCAGAAGAGGAAAACCAAAAAGGAAACACTCATGCCAGAACAAGCTGGATTGTTACTCAGACGGGAAATAGAATAATTAGAGCCAGCGATTCCCCCTCGGTTCATGGTCTACACGGCAAGATAAGTCATAGAAGTCAACCATCTCAGCAATTGCAATAGCTATTCGGAAAGTAAGGTCCGATCGTTCGCGAAATGGCAACCACTGCGAAATTCAAAAATGTTTTGTTTGTAACTTCCCATCTACTTCTCTACATATTCGCCGCTCAGACTTCGACATATGTCGAAGCGTCGTACCAACTTTCCAATGCCCTAGTCACAAAAGGCAGTTGCCTGTGCTTTCCACCAAATCGCTGCACTGGTCTATAGTTCGTTGTCTCAGCGGTTCATGTGAGCAGAAACGAAACTCAGTGGGAGCCGATTACGGGCTGTATGGTTGGTAATCAAAGACTTCCCATCGAAAACGTTGCGGGAGCACATTCATAGTCTCTGGAGAGTGTTGGTGAGAATAGTCATGACGAAGGAAATGCATGACCGCCATGTTATGTGGACTGAATCGCCTTGGGTGAAATCTCTCACCAGACCCTCACACGTGGAGGGAGACCCTTATTTCTAGGCATCTTTAAGTTCTCACTGTGCGCTGAGAACAGGAAATAGGGCCGTCACGCAATCGACGAGCGTACTAGAGACACTATCCAACATGTCTCTGCAAAGTTTCATCGGATTTTCACTGTCGTTTCCATTTCGAGATCGATCGTACCTTGCCTTCAGAATGGCCACCGTTTTTATCAATCTCTTCAACCAGTTACGTGAAAGTGGTAGGATAAACTTAGACAAAGTAACAGAAGGAAACAACTGACGACAGAAGAGGAAGATATTAATGTTCTTCCTGCTGTTGCAGCTGATGTTCATGTTAGCTCGCGCGCAATTGCACGATGAGGTGGCGGCAGTCAGGAAGTCTCCTCCACATTCTCCATCGACATAGGTTCCATCTCTTCCGTCAAGAACTGCATGGGAACGATTATGAGAATTGTGTTAATTTTTGTTCATGGACATTAAGACAGAATACTCCAGATGAATCATGATGTATCTTGTTTAGTGATGAAGCCACATGTACCATTTAAGGCGAGGTAAACCGACAAAGCATCCACTGTTGGTGTATTGAGAATTCTCGTTGGCTTCGTCAGGTTGAACTTCAGCGTACATGCAGTGTAAACGTTTGTGTGAGATAGTGAAGCATCAACTCAGAGGCCCTTTTTTCATAGACAGAGCACTTAACGCGCACAAGTATTGCAGCCTCAGAAGACCTGTCTTCTGCGGATGCTAGAAGGTGCTCATCTACAGACTAGTAGAAACCTGCTGCAGCAATACGATGACAAACCATCCCATAGTGCACGAAGTACAACAGCATTTCTTCATGAATTATTTCCCAATCGCTGGATTGGACACTTGGGACCTGTACCTTTGCCGTCCATTTCCACGAATTTGACGCCTATACAATCTTTCTATGGGGAAAGCTTAAAAATGCAGTCCAAACGGACATACCAACTACACCGAATGATGCACCACGACGTATTAGTGCAGCCTGCTCGGAAATTTCCGCGGAAATGGTAGCACATGTGCAGCAGTCGTTACATGCCAGACCGGAGGCGTGTATTGCCGCTGCCGGTGTTCATTTTGAACACAACCTGTGGTTGTCAGTTGTGTCGTGTACTGGTCGGTATCCATATGACTACTGTACGCACTTATGTTGTTCTTCAGCGTGTGCTACCACAGGTATTGTACAAGTTCCAGCGTGGAACTTTTCAAAATGCGATATCTTGTAAAAAATCCGCACTAGAAACCTACAACAAACACCACTCACATTAAAATTTACACTACTTCTAGTTAATTGGTGTTAACAGGCATTGTTCCATTTAAAAGAGCTGAATGTTTGCACAAAAAATACACTTTAAGAATTATTACAGTTCGTCGATCGACTAATAATACGAGGACCTGACCACCAATCCATTCCGTGAAAACCGTACATCAATAGCACTTTCCATTTCCAATGCTTTGCAAGCTTTAGGTTATTCATCCTGCACATAAGATGGTCAGAAAAAGTCTAAGAGCTTGGACTACTCCGGCAGGGTGGGTGGGTGGGGGGTGGGGGGCTGGGGGGGAAAGGTTGATCAGTAATTGTTAAGAAAAAAATTCCAATCACTGCTCCGTTTCCAAGTTATTTAGCCTTGAAGTTAACCGTCGCGTTGGCGCGCGAGCGAGTTCACGTTGCCTGACAGATACAGTGTTGACAAACTCGTTATTTTTTCAAATGGTTCAAACGGCTCTGAGCACTATGGGACTTAACATCTGAGGTCATCAGTCCCCTAGAACTTAGAACTACTTAAACATAACCAACCTAAGGAAATCACACACATCCATGCCCGAGGCAGGATTCGAACCTGCGATCGTAGCAGTCGCGCGGTTCCGGATTGAACGCCTAGAGCCGCTCGGCCACGGCGGCCGGCCTCGTTATTTGTTCCTCAAACCGAACAAACGTAGCTTTCGCTCACGTAGCTTAAATTTATCACTTCTGAAAAGGCACATTTTAACTGGTAATGAGCATTTCAACAAGTGATAACACACGTACCTTTTGCGGAACGTCAGAATTCGCTAAATAACTCTGAAACGGTGCAACTCATCCAATCCTTTTCTTAACACTGAATTCTCGTCACGATATCCTCTATAACATCCTTACAAGCTTTCCAGACTGTTTCTGAGCAACCTGTACATATGGGTGATTCACAAAGATATTCAAATGTTTTAATATGTTATTCTACAAGTAAAACTAAACAAAAAGTTCATAGAAACATAGGACCGCAAATGTTTGGTTACGGAATTACGGCTAGTAAAAGATTTACCCTGAAATTTAGCAACTTTGCTAATATGAAGCCATCGCAAAACTGAGGTTAAAGTAAAAGATGATTTCCAAAGTAGAAATGTTTTTGTCATTCTTGGCAACCGTTCGAGAGTTGTTTCAGTCAGTTCAGAGGAATACGCCGATATGGTTTTTTTGTTTATGGCATCTTTTAGGGTAATGCTACTGCTGCAGTTTCCAACTCGTAGATTCCGAATACATAAACCATTAGCGGAGTATTTCGAATGTTACTGGAGACTGGTTCCCTAGCTTACGTTCATAATCAGTACGAGCGCTCGAAAAGAGATGATGAGGATATTAAGGATGCTGTTCAACGTAGCCCGGGTACCAATACACGACGTATCTCTCAACGATTAGGCATTTAACCGTCTAAGGTATGGCGGACAATGAAGTACAATAATCTGTATCCTTACCATAAGCAAAAAGTATCATTTACATCCGGGAGATCCTGCCCTTCGGTTGGGGTTGAACACTTTCCCCAGGAATGGATTGGTAGTGGTGTGCATGTCTGTGGCCGCTGTGATCGCCCAATTTAACACCAATGGATTTTTGTGTATGGGGATGGATGAAAGACATAGTTTATGAGGACATAGTCAATAGATGTGAGGCATTTCTTGCTCTCATTATGAATGCAACAGACGAAATTAAGAACAACCATGTGAAACTGTAACGAGCAACAAAATCTGTTCATACTCGTGCAGCTAAATGCGTTGAACTCGGTGGAGACATTTTTGAACATTTATTGTGAATGTATTGTGTAATTGCACGTACGCTACACTACTTCCTTAATACTGAGCTTAGTTTATTCCAGTTTCACATGAATTCACGTATGCTATGGTATTAATAAAAGCAGATTATCTGACACATTCGTTTTTTCTAAAATTAAATTCTCTACAACTTCTGTTGAAAACTGTGCAATGTCTAGAATCTAAGAAAACAGATTGGCCCAATTAGGAAAAGAAACGTTTTGCGACATTACATCTTTGCTTCTCTGGATGCTCTGGAAAACTATTGCAGATACACGTCTGGGATATGTTTTATTAGATTCACAAGATCAAAAACAACGAAATAAATGGAAATCGTGCTTTACTTTAACCTCGTATAGTTTTGCGATGGCTTCAAATTAGCCAAGGTGCTAAATTTCTGGCAAAATCTTTTATTAGCCGTAACTCCGTAACTAAAAAATTTGCTGACCTGTATTTATATGAACTTTTTCTTTAGCTTTACTTGTAGAATACCATATAAAATATTTGCGTATCTCGTGAGTATAGATTTAAGCATCAGGAAGTCGTTTCTGACAGTATTTGTATGGAGTGTAGCCATGTATGGTAGTGAAACAGGGACGATAAATAGTTTGGACAAAAAGAGAATAGAAGCTTTGGAAATGCGGTGCTACAGAAGAATGCTGTGGGCAGCGTGGAGGGTAAAAATCGTAGAGGGAGACCAAGGAATGAATACACTAAGCAGATTCAGAAGGCTGTAGGTTGCAGTAGGTACTGGGAGATGAAGAGTCTTGCACAAGATAGAGTAGCATGGAGAGCTGCATCAAACCAGTCTCAGGACTGAAGACAACAACAACAACAACAACAACGTGAATCACCCTGTATAAGAGAGCATCCGTCCTATTAGCTGTCAGGTGCAGTTTCGTTTCGGTAGATATTTGCAATTTCCTTTTTTGAATGTGTAACTGGACCTAGCCCCAGGGTAATCATCACGTGTTTCATACGATGCCCACATGTCGACGGAAAGAGTCGGTTTGTTTCCCGTTGCAACAAAATAATTTACAAAGCGGAATGTAACGTGGCGACTCGATAGAGTGGTTCAAGTTAGTCTAGCACAATATGTGTTTGTCGATAAGTATTAACAGTGACAACAAAACTGGAAGAAATCCAGGACTCTGGTAGCGACACCAGCACAAAGGCCTGCTCTGACTGCTGCCGCCATGCAGCAGTGGCGCTGAATCACTACTGTAGTACTGGTTAGTCTTCGTTATTCTCCGTTATACTCGCTGTCCTTTCTACGTTGGTATTGTCCATTTGCACCCGACAGCAAAAGCCACCAGCTTTCAGATAAATGTACAGCTCAAAATCGGAGCCCCTCTCTAATGTCTAGTAGACTTATGCTCGCTCTACAGGTCCACATATGGCTGGAGCGTTTATAGAATTGTGCGCCACGACGGTCTTAAATATTGGCATGAACTGTTTGCCACGATGTGACGTTGCGGACGCCACAGCTGGTTCAACGCTCCCGCGTGACCCGCAGGAGCCGAGCGCCTAGCGCCGTGACACGTGGCAGCCTGCCGTGACGTCACACAGTGTTCCGCTGAGGACGCGCGAGCCGCCCAGAAACTGGGTCGGCGTGCTGGCTACGTCATAGCCCTCTGCTCTCCTCTCACTGGGCGCCCGGCGCTCGATGTTGGTGGCCGCGCGTTCAAGCACCACCTGTAGTGTTGCCTGCTGACGCGGCGACCCGCACGACGCATCTGCATCAACAGCCGGTCCTCCACAGGGGCAGACAGGTCGGCATCGTGTTTACTCTCCCTGTTCCCTCATCAACCTACAATATGCACACAATCCTTACAAGCATCTGCACAAGACTGCAACACAGATATCGTGTTCGACAATACGAAAATCGAGAAGTGTAGGGTTTTGACATTCCAGCGTGAACTCGTTTTTCTCGACAAATGAAGTATTCCAATTTAAAAAAATGGTTCAAATGGCTCTGAACACTATGGGACTTAGCATCTGAGGTCATCAGTCCCCTAGAACTTAGAACTAATTAAACCTAACTAACCTAAGGACATCACACATATCCATGCCCGAGGCAGGATTCGAACCGGCGACCGTAGCAGTCGCGCAGTTCCGGACTGAAGCGCCTAGAACCCCTCGGCCACCGCGGCCGGCGAAGTATTCCAATATTAAATCCGACAGGATCGTTCTGAAGTGCTGGTCGAAACAGTATTAATTTTCCACTGTAGAGGCTCTCACGCCTGAAAAGTCAAAACAACATAGGCAAGTAACATTATATGACTAGAGACACGCTGTGTGATACGTAGGGTCAGTATATTGTCTCCTTTGGAATGATTCAAGGCGTCGAGTGCACTGACGGCTCAATGGCGGGCTTAACCAACAGTGTGTGGAGGTTGTAGTACAAGCGGGATGCGGTTCTATGACGTATTGGCGGTGTTTCCGCAACATTACTTGTGCGCGTCCACTCTGGTTACGGTCGTATGTAAAGTACACAAGCGGCAAGACGCAGTCAATACCTTCGCTGCGCAGTTCCGATGGTACTGTTACCGACGACTGTGCCGCTGAAGCGGAGTTATTGAACGCAGTTTTCCGAAATTCCTTCACCAGGGAAGACGAATGGAATATTCCAGAATTTGAAACACGAACAGCTGCTAGCATGAGTTTCTTAGAAGTAGATACCTTAGGGGTTGCGAAGCAACTCAAATCGCTTGATACGGGCAAATCTTCAGGTCCAGATTGTATACCGATTAGGTGCCTTTCAGATTACGCTGATACAGTAGCTCCCCACTTAGCAATCATATACAACCGCTCGCTCACCAATAGATCTGTACCTACAGATTGGACAATTGCGCAGGTCACGCCAGTCTTTAAGAAGGGTAGTAGGAGTAATCCATCGAACTACAGACCTATATCATTGACGTCGGTTTGCAGTAGGGTTTTGGAGCATATACTGCATTCAAACATTATGAATCACCTCGATGGAACGACCTATTGATACGTAATCAGCATGGTTTCAGAAAACATCGTTCTTGTGTAACGCAGCTAGCTCTTTATTCGCACGAAGTAATGGCCCGCTATCGACAGGGGATCTCAAGTTGATTCCGTATTTCTAGATTTCCGGAAAGCTTTTGACACCGTTCCTCCCAAGCGACTTCTAATCAAGCGGGGGACTATGGGGTATCGTCTCAGTTGTGCGACTGGATTCGTGATTTCCTGTCAGGAAGCTCGCAGTTCGTAGTAATAGACGGCAAATCATCGAGTAAAACTGAAGAGATATGAGGTGTTCCCCAGGGTAGCGTCCTGGGACCTCTGCTGTTCCTGATCTATATAAATGACCTGGGTGACAAGAAAATGGTTCAAATGGCTCTGAGCACTATGGGACTCAACTGCCGAAGTCATTAGTCCCCTAGAACTTAGAACTAGTTAAACCTAACTAACCTAAGGACAGCACAAACATCCATGCCCGAGGCAGGATTCGAACCTGCGACCGTAGCGGTCTTGCAGTTCCAGACTGCAGCGCCTTTAACCGCACGGCCACTTCGGCTGGCCCTGGGTGACAATCTGAGCAGTTCTCTTAGGTTATTCGCCGATGATGCTGTAATTTACCGTCTAGTAAGGTCATCTGATGACCAGTATCAGTTGCAAAGAGATTTAGAAAAGGTTTCTGTATGGTGTGGCAGGTGGCAGTCGACGCTAAATAACGAAAAGTGTGAGGTGATCCACATGAGTTCCAAAAGAAATCCGTTGGTATTCGATTACTCGATAAATATTACAATTCTCAAGGCTGTAAATTCAACTAAGTACGAGGGTGTTAAAATTACGAACAACTTCAGTTGGAAAGACCACATAGATAATATTGTGGGGAAGGCGAGCCAAAGGTTGCGTTTCATTGACAGGACACTTAGAAGATGCAACAAGTCCACTAAAGAGACAGCTTACACTACACTCGTTTGTCCTCTGTTAGAATATTGCTGCGCGGTGTGGGATCCTTACCAGGTGGGATTGACGGAGGACATCGAAAGGGTGCAAAAAAGGGCAGCTCGTTTTGTATTATCACGTAATAGGGGAGAAAGTGTGGCAGATATGATACGCGAGTTGGGATGGAAGTCATTAAAGCAAAGACGTTTTTCGTCGCGGCGAGATCTATTTACAAAATTTCAGTCACCAACTTTCTCTTCCGAATGCGAAAATATTTTGTTGAGCCCAACCTACATAGGTAGGAATGATCATCAAAATAAAATAAGAGAAAGCAGAGCTCGAACAGAAAGGTTTAGGTGTTCGTTTTTCCCGCGCGCTGTTCGGGAGTGGAGTGGTAGGGAGATAGTATGATTGTGGTTCGATGAACCCTCTGCCAAACACTTAAATGTGAGTTGCAGAGTAATCATGTAGATGTAGGTGTAGATGTAGACTTGAACTAGGATGTTAGCCAACAGTCTCGCTGATCACGATTTGCTCTTTCTTCTGTATCTCCACGTCTCCAAAATGACAACAGCTTTATTCATAAAGCTAGATGTTTACGTAGTACGTTCCTGATTTGACGAACACTTCTATCGCAACGTACACTGTCAAGCTGAATGAGCCAATATTAATCCCACAGGAAATGACTGTGACTGGAGCTACAGGCCAAAACTGGTAATCAACATCCACACAATTTCGTAGTTGTACAGAATCTGCTGTCATTGAGTGGATTGCTTTGACTATCTAATAAGCGAGAAAAGTGTAAACTTGCCAAACTGAAGCCATTAGCAAGGGTAGATTCCTCTCGTTGCTTGTCTGGCGTTGCGGACGGTAGCCGACAAAAATCTCCCGCAACAGCACCATAGCGTTACATTCGCTGCTAAATGGTGAACAGTGGTCTGCGAAAGTGTGTTGCGTTAAACGTCAAAGTTGCATAGTTAAGCAAAGCAGCGTAAATTACAACATAATTATCAGTGTCTAACGAAGAATGGAAGAAAAAAAACATGCTAGCAGATGTATTTCCCGGTACAGGCGAAAAACCAAACAGAAAAATTATGAACGAACTGTTTTTCGATCCAGAAAACAAATTAAATTGTGTCTTCAGTCCAGAGACTAGTTTGATGCAGCTCTCCATGCTACTCTATCCTGTGCAAGCTTCTTCACCCCCAGTACCTACTGCAACCTACATCCTTGTGAATCTATATAGTTTATTCATCTGTATGTCTCCCTCTACGATTTTTATCCACCACCCTGCCGTCCAGTACTAAACTGGTGATCCCTTGATGCCTCAGAACATGTCCTACCAAACGATCCCTCCTTCTAGTCAGGTTGTGCCACAAACTTCTCTTCTCCCCAATTCTATTCAATACCTCCTCATTGGTTATGTGATCTACCCATCCAATCTTCAGCATTCTTCTGTAGCACCACATTTCGAAAGCTTCTATTCTCTTCTTGTCTAAACTATTTATCATCCACGTTTCACTTCCATACATGGCTACACTCCATACAAATACTTTCAGAAACGATTCCCTCACACTTAAATCTATACTGGATGTTAACAAATTTCTCTTCGTCAAAAACACTTTCCTTGCCATTGCCAGCCTACATTTTATATCCTCTCTACTTCGACCATCATCAGTTATTTTGCTCCCCAAATAGCAAAACTCATTTACTACTTTAAGTGTCTCATTTCCTAATGTAATTCCCTCAACTTTTTATCATACAATATTGCGAAGAAGTATCTTTTAAATAATACTTGAAGAAGAAGCATGTAATATCTGATCACATGACCACTGTTATACTGAAATTTATAAAAACTGGAAGTTTGAATGTTAAATGAATTCCAAGTTGAAGCTTGACGGAATACAGCAGTAGAGCGATATGGATAGCGGATCGAGACTACTCTGATAAAATGCGTACAGTTGGCCCTAGATTCTATAATCAGTAAAGAAGCATGAACAGGACATTTTGAAAGACTGAACTAATAATGGAAACTATAGTTTTCAAATGTGTCGAGATCTATAAAGGGTAATAAACACTGTGAATGCGTTTGTAACCAATGTACGCTGGAACTTTAGCGTATCACTCAAAATAGCAACATTTTCGGTGTAGATACAAGCTTCCAAGAAACTGTGTCCTTCGAGTCCCAGAAAACTTGCCATGATGTTAAACAGAGAACTTTTTGGGCAGCCGAATAAGAGAAAATTGTGTTGGATTGTGAGGGAGTAGCCCCATCAGTCTTTTGGTCGTGAAATCCAAAAGAAAGATAGAAGAATGTCACGTGGAGAATACAAGATGCTGGAGGAGGAGCAATTGATGTCTGTGTCATAAAAAGCACTTGCAAGCACTTTTGACAAATGATTTTGAATATTGATGACATCTCTGTTAATAATACGTCGTTGTTTCAGATTGCCCTGTTTCATAAAGTAGAGAGCAGTTTCGATTACCTCTACGGTGGGTGGTAGAGCTAGGCTGCTAGTGGACAGAACAGCCTGTAGTTCATCACCCTAGGAGTGTGTACAACGGTGTAGAAGGTAGATGCCTAGTTGTCTATCGTTCCATTACGAAAACAGCGTTGTTAAGTATTGGTTTTATTCCGTATCAAACTACACTAGTCATATGATGAGACGGTGTCAAGAGGTGCAGCTTCGCCAGACGGGGCCGTGGTACAACACTATAGTTCGTATTGTTGACTGATCTATAGTGTTTTACTTATAAGGGTATTTTAAACACTTCCACAGTAAATACCGTATTTAGCTCACGTCACTGGTTACCAACAACGATTTTCTGTAGCACCTGTGGGCAAAAATTGTACAACGTCACCCAAGACGCTCGTCTTTCTTCCAGTTCAAGTGGTCCACTTTACTCAGCATTCACACGCGGGTTGATGCTAGGATTACTAGACACTGTAACTCGTCAGCGAGAGTATTTCAATGCAGCGGCAGCACTCTTCCATGTTTATGCTCGAGAACACCTAATAAATCAACATCCTAATCGTTGGATCGGAAAGAAAGATCTCGTCCCTCTATCAAATGCTGATCACAGTCATCCAGATATTCTCACACAGAGCTACATGAAGCCCTGTTTGTATGAAGCCAAAGTTTTTCCTAATGAAGAGTTCACTGGTGAGAATGTAGTCATATTTCTCGTCAAGTGGCAGACACTGTATGCAGAGTGATTCAAAATTCCTGTTACAGACTTCTAGGGTTTGTAAAAGGATCTTAATAAGTGGAATTTTTATAAGGAACTCATGTCCGGTAGTGTACCGTTTGGATATAAAATCTGTTTGAGGATCGCATCACTTTGAAACCTCCCGCTTCACGGTACGCACACAGTGGAGACAATGAGCTCTGACATGTGTGCTCTACAGGAGGTCCTGGAATTGGCAGTGTGTCCTCGGGTTCTCTTCTATGTGACCAAGGACTTTTTTTTGAAAGTCGGAGTCCAGCACGTTCGGGGAACACCACAGCCAACACTTGTAGTTCTGAATGTACCAACTTCTCGCTGACGTTATTGTAATCACACGAATATTTTATGTAATGTCATAATTATAACAGGGACTGAGAATGGCGACCTCTTCTAAGGTTGCGTGCGAATCGTGGAATTGGAAATCTGAGAGCCATCTGATCTTCAAACTTACTGTATATCCAAAAACTATTTCCAGACGTGGGTTCCTGGTCAAAATTTCATCAACTAAGTCTACAACACCAATAAGCTTGTAATGGAGTTTTTAATGATCCTTTACATTTTACATGATATGGAAAAACTATATGCGTCTTTGTTATGCATGCTTTTACATGGACGACTGTCACTTTGAACATTTTATCCGGTCTATATGTTTTTTTCTACAAGGTTTAAATTGTTCGTGTGAATTCAGAAAGAAATATACGTTTGTGAACTTTGGTTATCTACCTCAAGGTGTCGTCAGCCCAGTGTGAAGTTTGGGTGTGTACGCATCAGTAACTCAGTCGCAACCTAAGTTCCAAATATAAACCTGGCAAAAACGAGTTTAAGATCGAGGAGTGTCAAACAGGTAAGCTTTTCCGAAATTATAATGTTTTCTGACAGTTGATTTGGAACATTCCTCGTACTAAATAGTAATGTAAGTTGCTGGATTGACTCATAAAGCTCGGTGTCATGAGAATATACATTCTTTGAATTTTAATATTGTTTCCCACTCTGTGCATTTTGTTGGTTTAAATTGTTGGTTTGTTGCACTGTACATGAAATTGTAATTTGTTAAAAAAGCCACTTTGGATGCAAAAAAGGTTTAAATGTACGGTAAATGGCTATAAACCTGAATTTGTCCAACAGCTCATCTAGTTTGTAAAAGAGTATGTCGACTTGACGTGATCCCGGCTGCAACCTGCCGCTCGCTACAAACCCGTAGATTCAGCTGTATCAGTTATAAGTTTTCATGTCTTTTCATGAAATCGGATAAACGTCTCCACAAGATTTCAGTTTTATGTTACGGAATCATTGATTTGTATAAACACTTTGTATGTGTGTATGTATTGAACTGGCGACCTGGAAACGACGGAGAGGCTTCGTCACCTCCGTAGCAATCAGTGGTACACAAACCCACAACAGGCTACAGCAGACCACTCTGCCCACCGCCGCCCCACACTGAATATGAGGTTACTGTGCGGTTCGGCCCCTAGTGGACCCCCAGGGAGCGTCTCATTTTAGACGAGTGTAACCCCAATGTTCAGGTGATAGAGTAATTATGGAGTACGCGTACATCGAGACAGTGCTTGCGCAGCAATCACCGACATAGTGTAACTGAGGCGGAATAAGGGGAACCAACCCACATTCGCCTAGGCAGATGGAAAACTGCTTTAAAAACCATCCACAGGCTGGCCGGCATACCGGACCTCAACACTAATCCACCGGGCTGATTCGTGCCGGAAACTAGCAGTGCGTTAGACCGCACGGCTAACTGGGCGGGCATAAACACTTTACTCGAGGCCGTAAGATGGTGGTTTAGCTTCTTAACGTGATTGTGCAATACAGTCTCCTTTTCGTACATGAATGTTCACGGAAAGAAGCTTATTAGTTCTTAAAACAAGTTTCATGGCCATCTGTTCCTTTTGCCGCGTACTTTAAATTAATGCACGTCATGTATCTCTTGGTATGAACCGCGAGGAAGGCAGATAGCGCAAATGCGCTGCTTCCTGGTCTCGGGTAGGCACACCAGTCCCGGATCGTATCCGCCCTCGTGCATTAACGATGAGGGCCGGTGCGCCAGCCAGCCAGCCAGCCTGGATGTGGTTTTTAGGCGGTTTTCCACATCCCAATAGGTGAATACCGGGCTGGTCCCCAAGTCCCACCTCAGTTACACGACTCGCTGACATTTGAAACACGTTAGCACTATTCCAAGAGTTACACTAGACGCAGACAGCTAGGGTACACTGATTGTGTCCCAGGGGTACAGGGTGGCGGCAGGAAGGGCATCCGGCCACCCCTTCCAATTAACTTTGCCGAATTCGATTGTAACCACGCCCACTCTGCGAAAACTGCGGGACAAAGGCGTAAGCAAAAGAAGAAGAAGAAGAAGAAGAAGAAGAAGAAGAAGATGTACTTCTTGGAACTGGATATGTCTCAGTGACTGTTATTCAGGAAGCCTGACTTTCTCTACAGCTTTTTTCTTGCTATTTTAGTCCCATTTATGTCATCACTTCTCCTTCTTTGCTTGAGCTATTTGCTTGGTACGGTAGGAATAGAAATTCCTTCGTCTCTTATAACTCGAACGGACTGTTGTAACAGATTTACATTTTTTATTATTTTTGCGGCAGAAAATATGAGAATAATGTCAATCTAAAGATGTCATAAAATGCAACAGCATTTACCCTCGGGCAGATCACAACACTCGAAAGTAAAGTTATTGTACTGAAAAACTCTGTGGAACACGTAAGGTGTCTCTATTCCGAAATGTTGTTTTGATTTCAAATAGTTCAAATGGCTCTGAGCACTATGGGACTTGACTGCTGATGTCATCAGTCCCCTAGAACTTAGAACTGCTTAAACCAAACTAGCCTAAGGATATCACACACATCCATGCCCGAGGCAGGATTCGAGCCTGCAACGGTTCCGGTCAAGCGGTTCCAGATTGTAGCGCGTAGAACCGCTCGGCCACACCGGCCGGCTTCCAAATAGTGTGAGCGTCCTTGATCCTTCGTAGTTCACACTTCTGTGGCGCGCCAGAGTTTAAAAACAGCCACCACCTCATACAACCTGCTGTCTGTTATTACTCAGCCTTTGTCCTTTAGAACTGTCTGTCCACTGTCATTTGTAGTACCTTAATCTTTTAAGTGGGCTCAGACAGACCATGTTACTAGGAATATATACGCTTACAATTTAAGAACTTGAACAGCTCATGCTTTCAGATAAATGTTGGCTGTACTGAGCGAAAATCTTTAAAATATCGTACAGACAATTAGCTTAAATCAGAGGCAAAGTGATACACTCCACCATAGCCGGTACTGAAAGAAGTAGAGAGGAAGACCTCTCCTTTCACGCCCTGCCAAAAGAGTGTTTCCACTGTGTGAATTGTGATATAAGGCACCAGGTGCTGTTTCATTGTCAGAGCAAACACGAAAATGCACTGTTGTCTCCATTTGATGGCGACATGTGGCATATTTACAACATTAGCGGATAACGCGTTTTATGGCACACAGCCGGCCCATGCCGCTGGCAGTATTGCATGTTGACAAGCGTTTGTTTCACTGTGCGCCGCTCGTAACCCCTACGTGCCCAGTCGTTTTACTGCGGCTGATTAAAATTTCCAACGTATGGATTTTCGTTTTGGCTTCGTTCTGTACACGCCGGCCGTTTATCTCTTGTGACCATGTTTTCCAGCGAGTCATGAATAAGTACATATGACACGTTACGATGGCTCGTCAGTGACTCAGGCACTGTCGCTTAATACATTACGAAGGTATGTAGGGAATATTCTACCGAATATGCTGCTTGATTGTTTATTTCATGCCTAATTTTCGCTTTGCTCGTCTTGTGACCTTTATACGGTGGATTTGCATCTATTCAGTCAATCTAATTTCACTAAAAGTAGGAGAATAATATTTTGTATCGATAAAGTTATCGTAGAGTGTTATCCACCTGTTAAGTACTTAGGTTCGGATGCACATTCAAGCATATTTTGAATTACTAGATTACGCAACCATTTGAATTTGAGGTAATAAATGTGAGCCACATCGTGGCTATGAAAAGAAGATATCTCGTAAGTGCAATCCCCGTCCTCATTATCTTAACCCCTTTAATTATTTGTAACTAGAATACGTTCAGATAGGGATGTGTGGGTGATTCAGTCAAGGAGGTACTAACATGCGGCACTGGTATTTTCTTGGAAAAAGAAAAGAAGACAGATGGGAGTAGGACTCAAGCTCTGAGGATTCCTTACTAACTTTATTATGTATGTTAACCGTGCATCCATTCTGACAATCGAGAATCTAGACCGTATTTGACTGTATACTGGCAAGGTATCAGTCCTTGGAATTCCAAGACTTCAGAAAATATTTTAATTTCATGTCCGTAGTCGGATAACAAATGAAAGAAGAAACGATTTTTCGTGTGATATAATAAAAAAAATCAACTCTTTCCTGATTTTTTTCTGCACTTGTACTGCTAAACCTTTCATCTTGCTAATTTTCATGATTCAAAGTCAACGGGATCTACAGTTTTTAATAAATGACGTAGATTTCATTGACTTAGACTCTTTTCGTCCTCTGCATCTTAATATGTGACATATATCTCAACATGATATGTCTGACAGTTCTTGAGGAACAAGATGCAACGCTCTTAACAGTTAGACAAACAGACGGTCGGACAAAAAAATTGTTCCGATATAATAACAAATTAACGCTTTTCGGAATTTTTTTACCTTGTACTGTGAAAGACTACTACTTCAAAAATTTCATGATTCTACCTGCGACCGTAGCAGTCCCGCGATTCCGGACTGCAGCGCCTAGAACCGCACGGCCACCGCGGCCGGCGACAGAGAGACATACAGACGCACACCGAAAATGCTGCTTTTGAGGTAAGGGACCCTGAAGAAAAGTGTCTGAACGGCTGTGCATCATCTGGAACTACCAGGAATTACGGAAGTATATTGCACTGAACACCGTCAAGCATTCTTCACTGGATTTTGGCGAAAGTAAATTGACGCCAAGTGGCTTAAACCACTAGCTTGAGTAACCTAAGAAACTGTAACACCATTGGACATTAAAGAAATCCAGCAGTGACTCATACATGTTTCGCTATCATCTAAATAGAATATTGCATGATAGGTCGCAACACGGTTGAAATGTGGCAACGGCCGACTGGTACTGAGGATCAACATGAGAAATTACGGTGAAACCTGAAATAGCAATTGATCAACGCTATGTAGTCAATGAACGAGGAGGATGAAGATGATGCCAAAAATTAGTCATGTTGTAAACGATCCCAGTTCGAGTTAATTGACACTAAAATAGCGTGTTTCTTTGCTAAAAAATGGTGTAAAAGATAACCGCATACGGCACTCAAATTAAATGAGATGCAACAGTGCGGCTCTGTGGCTATGTCGGTAAGCGTCAGACTGTACAGCCAAAGAGTCTGTGTTTCGTCGTCAATCAGTTGTTTCACCTATAGAATGGATATGTATATGCAGTTAAATGGAAAGCTGTACCGTGATTCGTAACCATTGATCGAATGTAACCCACCTAATAGTTGCTGGCTAGTTCACCTCAAAGAATAGAAGAAGTCCAGGACGTAGTACGGCGCTAAAGTGAACTTTTGGATGGACAACTGTAGATTAGTTAACAAGTGTCGAATAACGCACTCCTCTTAAACATTGATCCTTTCTGAAAACTAATTCAACCTAAAAGAAAACAAGGGTTTCCCAGTGAAAAACCAAACTAAACAATGTGTGCCTTAACTAAATCTTTTATGCGTCATCATTCTTCTGACTGGAGCGCCACAAATTTCTCCCCTCTGCCAACCTCTTCATTTCAGAGTAGCACTTGCAACTTGCATCCTCAGTTATTTGCTGGATATATTCCAATATGTGCTTTCCTCTACAATTTGTTCCCCCCTCCCCAATACCCCCAACGTACCATGGAAGTTGTTCTTTGATGTTCTAAGAGATGTACCACCATTCTAGCCGTTCTTCTTGTCAGTGTTTTCATTATACTCTTTTCCTCGCCTATTCTCCGGAGGACGTCCTTATTCCTTACCATATCGCTCAACCTAATTTTCAGTATTATCCTGTAGTCCCACGTGCCAAATGCTTCGATTGTTTTCTGCTCCGGTTTTCCCACAGTCCATGTTTCACTAGCATACAATGTTGTACTCCAAACGTGCATTCACAGACGTTTATCCCTCAAATGAAGGCCTATGTTTGATAGTAATAGAGTTCTCTTGGCCAGGAATGTTCTTTTTACCAGTGACAGTCTGCTTTTTATGTCCTCATTTCATCGTTCGTCATGTGTTATTATGCTGTTTAGGTAGCAGAAATCTTCAAATTCATGTACTTCGTGATCACGAATCCTGACTAAGTTTCTCACTGTTCCCACTTCTGCTCCGTCTCATTCCATTTGTTTTTGTTCGATTTATTCTCAGTCCATATTCTATACTCATTACACCGTTCATTCCACTCAGAACATCCCATAATTCTTCTTTGCTATCATTGAGGATAGTAATACCATCAGCGAATCTTATCGTTTACATACTTTCACTCCGAATTTTAACTCCGCTCTTCAACCTCTCTTTTATTTCCGTCATTAATTCTTCGACTTATAGACTGCACAGAAGCGGCGAAACACTACATCCCTGCCTTACATACTATAACCGTCGTAAGTGACCCTGTTGCGACCTACGAAAAAATCGGTTACAAGTGTTCAGAACATGAAAATCCTAGCATCTCTGTGTCACATACTCCTGATTCGGAAATCAACAGTACCTTCTTGTGCAGCATTTCAAGAAAATAATCAAAATACTTTCGTATGACCAAATTATTTCTGACCTTCTTCTATTGCACTGTAGAGTTTCTTGAAGCGTCCTGAGAAGCGAATACGGCTTGTTATCGTTGTTGTGATTTACCTAAATGGCGGGATGTCTAGATTTCCAAATGGTGAAAATTTCCAGTAGTGATTATTTTATGTATTCGTGACAACAGTCACAAATCAATTAAAAAAATAAATAACGTTCTGATTTACTGGAAAAATTCATCCAATACTTTTCATAGTAAAAGAAACTACTGAGAAAATGAGATTAAACAGGACTGCTACCCTTGATGTAAAGAACTCTCTCCAGCTGATAACTGCTAGTAATGTGCACCTTGAGGACACGGTGTCAACGAAACAAGTACGGCGGATCCTGCATTACCAAAACAAGGACGTTATAGTAACTACGTTGACAGTTCTAATAAGTCGTCGGAATGAAGGAAACGAGTTTCACTGTTGCAAGGAGTCTAAAGTATTAACGATCGCCAAACACAAACACATAATGTGGCTGAGCTGCGTAGTACACGATGAGCCAGTTCAACAGAATTTCTATTATTCTTAACACCAAATTACAATTCAGATTATCAATTTCCATTGTTAGAGAATCATTTTCAGATCATTAAAAACTTGTTTTACTTGGATAGTCCAACAGAATTTTTATTATTCTTAACAGCAAATTATAATTCAGATTACCGATTCCCATTGTTAGAGAATCATCTTCGGATCATCAAAACACTTGGTTTCACTGGTAAAACGTCTTAAGGTACACGCTTCGCCACTACAAATTCGTTACAGTTTTGTAGTGACGAAGCGAACGTGTACAATGCTTGATCAGCATTCTTGTGATCAGTAATAATCTATATTGCTAACCTGAAATACAGTTCGCGGTAGAGAGCGATAAACTTTTGCTACACTATAAACTGCAGTGTAACGCATTTCTTCTTTAGATATGGAGGAGACCAGCAAAGGAATGAAATCTAGACTGTATTCTAGCAACGGTCACGCATGGTGGACGATTCTTAATTATTTGAGCTGGCATTTTGAGCTTCTCTGTTGTCCAAACTAGAGTAAAATCGACGAGTCGTAACAAACAACCGAAGAAAGATACGTTACACCTACAATAAACGTGTTTGTCACTGAGCACCAACCGATATTCTGTACAGATGATACGCTAATTTCGTACGGAGATACAGCAGACCCGTCAGCATGCCAGAACGATGAAAGCAGCCGTTTTCACCTGTCAGTAGACTGCTTACCCGCTCACTGGACAACGGTGACATTGTCATCTCGTCTCGTTTAGGAACTTTTCTGACGTCCGCATTTCTTCAGTGTCGGCAGAATCCCAGAAGGGAATTGAACATCCTAAAGTAATCAAGCCATGGTAGTATTGGAAATAAACAACAAGATACTGTTACACTCGTCTGGTTTCTCTTATGAAACCCTTTTATTCTCACTAATAACAATCTGGCTTCCAGTTGTTTTGGATAGTCAGCAAGGCAATTTTTGACCCTGACACAGTACCGCCATGTTAATAGTCACGTAAATATATGTGTAGGCTTAATAATAATATGTACAGAAATAATAATAAGAAGTACTGTTCGAAAGCCTTCATGCATCATACCCCACTCTGCAAATAAAGTGCATTTATTACTTCGTGGATTGGAATATTAGCTGACTTTCACCATTTCCTGTATTACAGAGTACTCCCGGGTCGTTCATTTATCATAGAATTGTCCTTTGTGAAGCCTTCTAATAGTTTTCTTAATTTTTGTATCTGGAATTTTTGCCACTAAGTTTCAAGGGATTTCAGGGTCATGTCGATGTATTTTGAGAATTTAAAACATTTGTTCCGGGCTTGTAATCCCCGCTTTGAACTGAAAATATATACCATTATGTGAACTACGAAGGATTATTATCGTTTCAAATGGTAGGTAGATACGCTGATTCAAAGACCATACGTACATTATTTCATGTGCGAAGCTTTAGGCGATTAAGATTGGAACGATTTCTTATCGTTATTTTGGTCGACTGATACGCAACATTGTTGTTACAGACTTTTGTGTCAAATACCATTATTCACAAAATGGTGCTAGTGGCGTGCAACATGCTTTTGAAATAATAAATGCTAAGAGGCAGCGTTGTGAGTGTATGTGGAATGATTCATTACTCGTTTATGATCCACACTTACGTCTGAAGAGTTGAACGGCTGCCGATGAGCTACGACGCCGGCAAATAAAACTACAACATCTTACGTAAGTAGTGATTAGGTCCTTCAGTTGGCGGAACTTCATTCTTCAGATTCAGATTACTAGTTTGTAATTAATTAAAACTTTTAGAATGAAGGATTTATCTGCTTTGAGTTCCAAACGATCGGTGTTTTAGGCGCAAGTTCGTACGGAAATAAGGAACCACGTTAAATCAGGAGGAAATGAAGCTGTGCATCGTCACGATACCGATATAAAAGGGGCTCCGAGGACATTTGTCAGTGTTGTTCACCTGTGTCGGGTGCTGGTTAGTTTGACAACAATAAATGTTTTTCACAAAACAAGATAAACTAGATATGCTACTTCTTTGAGAAGAATTCAGAAGGAATGTGAAGAGAACCATTGGCTATAATCACAAAGACCTCCAGACAGACGTTGTCTAGCCTAAGCGAGTTCAGTGGAAATGCCGAAATGCACTAGATTATTACGCAAGGAGTAAGAAGCAAGGCTGCAGGGAGAGAAACGAAGCGTATAGACGTACTGTAGTTATTGCCCAAAATGTGTACGTTAGGTGCAAACGGACCTCGAGTGACTGAAATAATTTAGCCACCGGCCGTGGTGGCCGAGCGGCTCTAGGCGCTACAGTCTGGAATCGCACGACCGCTACGGTCCCAGATTCGAATCCTGCCTTGGGCATGGATGCGTGTAATGTCCTTAGGTTAGTTAGGTTTAAGTAGTTCTAAGTTCTAGGGGACTGATGACCTCAGAAGTTCAGGCCCATAGTGCTCAGAGCCAATAATTTAGGCCAGTATTTCCAGAGAAAGGCAAAGGTCCCGAGTTCGAGTCTCGGTCGGGCACACAGTTTTAATCTGCCAGGAAGTTTCATATCAGCACACACTCCGCTGCAGAGTGAAAATCTCATTCTGGAAACATCCCCCAGGCTGTGGCTAAGCCATGTCTCCACTGTATCCTTTCTTTCAGGAGTGCTAGTTCTGCAAGGTTCGCAGGAGAGCTTCTGTAAAGTTTGGAAGGTAGGAGACGAGATACTGGCAGAAGCAAAGCTGTGAGTACCGGGCGTGAGTCGTGCTTCGGTAGCTCAGTGGTAGAGCACTTGCCCGCGAAAGGCAAAGGTCCCGAGTTCGAGTCTCGGTCGGGCACACAGTTTTAAGCTGCCAGGAAGTTTCACATCAGCGCACACTCCGCTGCGGAGTGAAAATCTCATTCTGGAAACATTCCCCAGGCTGTGGCTAAGGCATGTCTCCACTGTATCCTTTCTTTCAGGAGTGCTAGTTCTGCAAGGTTCGCAGGAGAGCTTCTGTAAAGTTTGGAAGGTAGGAGACGAGATACTGGCAGAAGTAAAGCTGTGACTACCGGGCGTGAGTCTTGCTTCGGTAACTCAGATGGTAGAGCACTTGCCCGCGAAAGGCAAAGGTCCCGAGTTCGAGTCTCGGTGGGGCACACAGTTTTAATCTGCCAGGAAATTTCTTAGCCCAGTATTGTTCGCATTTTGGGCGTCAACAGCTTCCATCCGTATCGAGCAGTATTTCACCAATGGATTAACAGGAGGAACTGCAGATGACGCATGGAGTTATTTCGCACGAATTTGTCAGGAATGAGAACAGAAGTTTCCTGTCTAGAGAATTCTCTTTCCCAATGAAGCTACCTTTACAAATTCTGGAAAGTTGAATGTAAGAAATTTCCTTTACTGGGTCGCCGAGAATCCGCACTGGATAAAAACATGAGCAGTAGTTATGAACGTTTGGTGCACTGTTATTGGACTTTCGGGATTCATCCCTACTTATCGAAGAAACCTTAACGTGGTAAAAGATTGAACGGAAATCGGTAGATGTGATGTACATATACAAACAAACAAACGATTGCAATTTCAGGTAAATTGGTTCATTTATTCACGATAAAGAGTTTCACAAACTGAACACGTGAATAACGAGGTGGTCCACCTGTAGCTCTTATATGATTTGGTTGAATCTGTAGTCTGGCAGTTCTGCCTTGTGCGCCGAGCGAGCAGGTAGTTGTTTACGTATCCGCTCCACCGCAGCGTCCCAAATGTTTGGGAGTTTATTGCTTCAGTGGCGTTTGTGCCTTTGTGTGTGTGATTTCGACGTTGTCTCGTCTCGTCCTTCCTTTGGTGTGTGTCTGATAGCGGCCTAGTCTGCTCCTTTTTGTTTCTCACGACGTCTAGGAGTTTTCCACGTTTTCGTTTGACAAGTCGACACGTAATGTGCAGCACGGTTCTTTATAAAATCATGACTGGATAGTTGATACTTTCCATGTCACTTCGGACCAAGAACATACCGCCTACTTTCATACTGAGAATTATCTGTTCTTTGCGAAATTCGTAGATCCCCTACAAGTAGACATGTCCCTATTCAAGCGTGGTACTCAGACTTGCTTCCGGTATAGATATGGTTCGGTCAGTATAATGCTGCTTGCATATTGCGGACATTGAATATTCGAGCGTCCAAGTATTCTGCCTTCTTCCGTAGGTAGAGGGTATGTAATGAAATTTTGGCGCAATATTGTGGCTGAGAGGCATTCGCCGTGAACTTTGGTCAAGTCAACAAAAAATACAATATTACAGTGGCATACTTTCAGTGAGATGCAAATCAAAAAGAACATTCCATCTGGTTTGCAAGTTTGTGGCTATTGCATCCATGTTACGTACAGCGGACAGCTGGGGACCTGTTTCCTGTGCAACGAAAGTGGCCATCTCCGAATTAACTGCTAGCGGAGAGTTTTTGTTTTACGATCTTCCGTGAAACAGCGCCGCAAGTTAATGATTGCTGACCTTGTCCGCTCTAGTAACGAGCTTGGGGCTACATCTTCCCTCGTTTCTGGAAATCGTCCGATAGTTGCCACTGATTGTGATTTTCCGCCGTTGCAAATAAAGCCTGGCCCCGTTCATGCTACTGCTTGGACGGCGGCGCGATTCACAATAAAAGGCGCTGCACTGAAGAAGGTGACGACTTAGTTGTGCCTTTCCTTTAGCCATGTTTGTCTCTCAACCCTGGTGGTGGAGCTCAGGGAAGCAGTATCAGGTATTCCTACTGCTACAGGGGCGGCTCCTTTGTGTCGGAGTCGTTCGCATCCTCCTCCACAGGTCCAACCGATAATACAGCAATGGCCTCCTCTTCCTCTGCTTTCGGCGATGGAGATCGTGATTTGTCGCTTAATGCGAATCACGTTGCGGAAGCTGTTACTTCACTGTTGGCTCCCGCTGTCTCTGAGATTCACTTTGATTGCCATCCATTAGGGAGTCGGCGTGCCATGCAGCGTCACCCTTCTCTAGGGCAGGCCTCAGAACATAGGCCGTCACAGACTGATATGGATGTGGTGCAAGATCCGCCTACACCGCCTACTGCAGAGGCTGTTACGCCTCTCAGCCGGCTTAAACAACCTTTAAAACCGGAACACGCAGCGGCACGAAAATCCACCAAGGCTAAAGATTCAGTTGCTGCCGGTACTGCCATTCCACTGTTGGCTGGTTCATTGGTGGAGTAGTCATGCTGCTCTGTTGTTATTTTTGTGTTTTTCTCCTTTGACTGATGGCTCAGGCGTATACATGTGCCACACTAAATGTTAACAGAGTGATTCCCGAATTGGCCTAACTTCGCTGCGTCTGTTAATGATATTGCCCCTGTACAGATATAGTGTTCCTCCGGAAGGTTTTATGTACCAGTTTCCCTCTTCCTGGATTTCACACTGTTTTTAATGTGGCACTAGAATTTTCGACAAAAACTGCCTTATTCTTCCGCGAAGGCATTCCCATTGATGAGGTAGAGGTTCTTGAATCTGGCAGAGGATCACGTTGTAGACAGTTAGACATCACCTTGGCTGTGTTATATGGTCCGCCTGGTTCTGGTCGCACTTTGGAACGTTCGTGTTTTTATAAAGAGGGGATTAGTTATTTTCTACATACGAGTCCTCGACGTCTGTTGTTGGGTGCTGATTTTAACTGTGTTCTGCGTCTTGTTGATCAGTTTCTCCAATTTGATTACTGTCGAGTCTGAAACGAGATGATACGCTTGACGCACTTGAAAGATGTTTGGGAGTACAAATATCCGACGTTGGTCAAATTTACGCATTTTACTACGACTTCTAATAGCAGGATTGACCTATTCTATTTAAGGGATCGGATGCGCGATTGCACTGTTCCAATCGGCGTTATCCCTGCGAACTTTTCTGATCACTGTGCTTTGGACTCCAGTCTTCAACTTGATCGGCAAGCAGTGAAACTATTCCATTCTCCGTGAATGTTAAATGTCGCCCACTCGGCAGATCCTTCTGTCAGTGTGTGGGAGCGTACCCTTCGATGCGCTGGGAGGTACTCTACTGCTGGACTTCCGTGGCTAAACCGACGCTGCGTCAAATTTTGATTACTTATTGATCTAAAAGGCGGACGAATTTCTGGAGAACTCATGAATTTTATTATTCCCTCTTGCGCGACTTGGTGCGGATCGCGCCCCCTGCGGCGTGCAGATGTATGATGTGCTAGTATATAGGCAAAGTTGTTGCGGGTGATGCGGCGGGAAATGGTAGGGTTATGGGTAAGATCGAAACAACGATCCCTAGTGGCGGAAGACTTGGCTTCGTAACACCATTTGCTTCGACACGACGCTCGGCGTCACTGCTCTTGCATTACTTCTCTTACAGTTTCTGACAGCCGTCAGCTAAAACCGCAGGCTGACGTACTTCACGCTTTATACCAGTACTATGTGGATCTTTACGACGTGAATACACCCAGCGACGTTCCCTTCGACCCGGCTATTGAGACTCTAGGTACGTCTGAGCAGGACATCGAATACTTGGTCACCTTTCACGTAGATGATGTACACGATCTTACTGGTACTTCTCCATCTCACGGATCGCCATAAAATTTTGTGTGCGTTTTTGGCGCCTCTTAAGCGTCGAATTTACGTCCATGTTGAAAGAGGTGATCAGAGGGACCGTTGTGCCTGCTCCATTCAAGGTGGGAAAATTGTGTTGATACGTAAATATCCTGATCTTAATACAGTTTTTTGATAGTTTTCGTCCTCCGAATTTTGATTATAGGCATTGGTGAATTTCAGGATCTCTGCCTTGTATTGTGTATTAAACAGGGGACCTAGGAACGACGGAGAGGCATCGTCTCGCCTAGCCCTCAGCGGTTCACAACACCACATCAAGCCACAGCAGTCTTCCCCAGCAGTCTTCCCATCCCACCGCCGCACCACACCGAACCCAGGGTTACCGTGCGGTCCGGCCTCCAGTGGACCCCTCCCCTCCCCCCCCCCCCCCCTGGCAACGCCTAATACCAGACGAGCGTACCCCAGATGTTTGTGTGGTAGAGTAATTATGGTGTACACGTACGTGAAGCCATCGCGACATAGTGTAACTGAGGCGTTATCAGAGAAACCAGCTTGCATTCGCCGAGGAAGATGGGAAACCACCTAAAAAGCATCCACAGGCTGCTCGGCACACCAGATCTCGACACTAATACACGGGGCGGATTCGTTCCGGGGACCAGCAGGCCTTTCCACTCGGGAAGCAGCGCGTTAGACCGCGTGGCTGCTGCTGCTTTCATCTTTTACTTTCCCCTCTTTGGGGAAGTGTGAGGGGGAGTTTGTAGCCTTTCAGCTTTTACTCCCCTGTGAACGTGTATGTGTGATTTTTATATAGTTATTTGGTGTCTGTGATATGTGATGATTGTTGTGACTGTGTCTGGTACTTGCCTGAGGTAGGCGAGATGTTTGGTGTTATGTGGGAAGGAACAGGATTAGGGATTGGGTATTGGGATTTTCTCTTCGACTTAATCGTCGAAGATCGTCATAGGGCGCTTGTGCTTATCGCGGGAAATGTCATACTGACCTAGGGAGTGGATGAGTGCGTTTCCGGATCTGGAAGAACCCTCATAGAAGGCCCTTGCCTGATCCTGGAAACCCTCTCTTAGGAGTGGGATTTCGGCTGCGGCGTGCAGGTCGTCTGTGGGGAATCCAAGAGGTAAATGCAGTGCCCTCCTGAGAGCGCCGTTCTGCAGCCTCTGGAGTTTGTCCAGGTAGTGCTTTGCCGCGTATCCCCAGACAGGGCACGCATATTCCATTACTGGCCGGATCACGGCCTGGTACACATTTACTGCTACTGGGCAAGGAAGGGAGCTGGTTGAGTTCAGGATAGGGTATAGGATGGACATTCTGGCGCAGACCTTCCTGTGGACCTCGTCTATGTGGGGTTTCCACGAAGACGAGAGTCCAAGGTTACGCCAAGGTACTTGGCGGTTCTGCGCCAGGGTAGTTGGGTTCCACTTAGGTGAAGGTGGAGGGGGGGACGTTGAGGACGTTCGCTCCTTCCGAGCCTGCGGGTAATCAGCATTGCCTGCGTCTTCTCGGAGTTGATGGTGATGCGCCAGCGACGGGCCCAGGTTTCTGTGTCGTCTAAAACCCTTTGTAGCCTACGAATGACCAGGTCCTTGTTCGCATTTCTCGTGTAGAAGGCTGTGTCGTCCGCGTACTGCGCAGTGTGCACCAGGGGGGCCGTTGGAGTGTCCGCAGTGTACAAACTGTACAATACGGGCCCCAGGACCGATCCCTGTGGCACCCCAGCACGAATACGCCTTCTGGTTGAGGTGGCAGTTTCTACTTTGACGGAGATAGTTCTTGATCAGCTGAACTATGCTCCCGGGAAACCCTTGTGTGTACAACTTAAAGAGTAGCCCTCTATGCCATACTGAATCAAAGGCTTTGACTACGTCTATACCGCAGTAGCCTCTGTGGTTGAAGCCCTCTGTGGCTGCTTCAACCATTCTCATGATCTGTTGTGGGGCAGAGTGGTTCTGCCGGAACCCAAATTGGAAATCCGGCAGAATTTGCTCTCTGGTAATATGTTCTCCTATGGGTCTTAGCAGGAGGCGCTCATAGATCTTGCTGAGAGTTGGCAAGAGGCTAATCGGCCTGTAGTGCTGCGGGAATAGAGGGTCTTTCCCTGGTTTGTGTATCGCGACCACTTCCGCATGTTTCCAGCAAGCTGGGAACTCGCGGGAACGAGTAATCTCGTTGAGGACGTTCGCGAGGTGTGTGATCGCTTTGCATATCTCTGGAGCCGCTGCTCCGGAAGGCTGCAACCCAGCCTCAGGGTTGGACGCTTTCTGGACGGACCCTCGCTGTTCGATGGTACGCTGATGATCTGATGGTTTTACTCCGTCGACATGTGGCGATACCTCTACTGCAGTAAATCATCGATGATTATTGCTACGTCTTGCGATCGTGAGTTAACGGGACAAAAGTAATCTCCTTAACCGACAGGGTCTCGATGGAGCAGTAATCACGTGGTCCATTGCTGTGGATCATCACACGTCACCCGGAGTTGTTAACGATCGTTGTCCGTTCCAAATAGCGTATCTCAGTTGGACATCGGTTACTGAAAATAATCAGCAGGCACTACTGGGACATGAACGTCGCTCTCTTAACATTCTTCAGAAGATACGGATCTTGGATCGTATGTGTTGTGCAAGGTCTATGACATCGCATAACTTTTCTCGCTTCTCCCTATCATGGCTGAGAAACTGACCCAGATTATCAGCTCGCTTTTTGTGAAGCGTCGTATCATCAGGTTGCGCTGCGAGAAAGCTACTTTACCTCGGTGGCGTGGGCCTTTCTGACATTAAGTGGAAGGCGTCTGCCACATGTTGGGCGCAACATTTTAAGGATTACTCAGGAGTTACGTACCCTAACGTCTCTGCTGGTCACCTCAGTGCGTACAGCAAGTCCTGATCCACCTGTTGAAGTTGGCCTACCGCTTCTTTTAGCTGAGACACCGAGAATTTTGCCTAACCGTGATATATTTGTGGGATAATGTGTTGCAGTGGCCGGTGCTCACGAGCAAGTTTTGTTGACTCGCTGGGAAAGATTCCATGCCCCAGTCCTCTTGAAAAAGTCATCACATCGTTGAAAACTGCGGGGCCCTACATCAGCCTGCCCGTTCTATAAATGGCAACGGCCTCCCCAGGGTGCAGGATGGTCAACAATTTGATTTACACGAATGACCGTCTATATCGTATTTCGATTGCTGAAACGTATAAATGCCATAGATATACGCCCCTAGATACGCTGCAGCGATGGTTTACTTGCTGTGGTCACCTATCAAGCTGATCCAGGTTCAGAAAATAAATGACTTTCCTCACTCGCTTTGCTGAAGCTGCACTTTCCATTCATATTTTTTATCGGCCGGGCACGTCTTTTTCCGAGGACAAAGACTAATACTGTAATTTCGCTTGTTGTACATTTTGTCTTTGCTGGTGGAGGTGATAATGACCATTTGGCTTTTCGGCAGTTTATATCTACAACTTACTGGTCTTGCTTGCTACTGCCCCGATTTTGAGAACTCTTTGCCAATATGCTGAATCTTACATATCAAAAACATGGGGTTGGATAATTCCAATTATAGAAGCTCCCCTCATTGTGCTTTCATCCTCTCATATCTGTTTTTCCCCTGTAATCCTCCCTTTCACGCTTTCGGCATGGTTTTTGGAAACATACACAATACCAGGTAAAAAAGAAGATATTAAATTATGTAAAGAAGCAGCTCAGTGACAGGGAAGTCATTCTGGTCTGGCCTCGAGATTCGACCTCTGCCCACCATTTATTAATCAGGCTGAAGCTGGTTGTGAGCATTAGTGCTAGCTTTATTTAAAACGTATTTCCTGTTTGCAAGAAAATTCAGTTCTGTCGAGCGTTTTCTAAATGATACTAATTTCCAACATTTAAACAGTGCTATTCAATCAATTCCTACTACTACTTTTTCGGGTTCATAAAAATTTATTTTTGTCTGTTATTACTTTTATGTTGTAATTTCATGTACTGACACGTTCCATGACCTTGGAGATTTGCTCCCTAACTTGGTCCTACGGAACTTGACGTGTAAATAAAAAAAAAAAAAAATACAAAAATGGGGTGGCAATTTCGATTAATGATCAAAACGGCTTCGGTCCCCGGTTAGAGCCCCGTCACTACTTAAATTTTGAATATAAGTCGTCATCGTTGGCGGCCGAAGACTTCCGGAACAAGAACTCATTCGGAAAACTTTTTTTGAGGAAAGTGCATTAAATTTGGCTCCCCTCCGTCCATCCTTATTTTATGTTGATGATAGATTTATGGTCTGGTCACACAGCGCAGATGCTCTGGAGCACTTCATGGAACACATGAACAGCATACATCCAAACATCTGGTTCACTGCAGAGATGGAGAAGGGGAAGGTTGCCATTCTTAGACGTTTCAATACAACGACAAGCGGATGGGTGTCTCTGTCACTCTGTGTACCGCAAGCCGACGCACACCGATTCATACCTTAATGCACGGTTTCCATCATCCTGTTCAGAAGAGAGCAGTTTTGAACACGTTCGTATATAGAGCAAAACCTTTTTCTTATGAGGACCACTCGAAGTCCGAAATTAAACATGTGAAGTACGTGTTCCGAAAGAATGGCTATGGTGCATGTGATATAAAGGCAGCGTTCTCCGAGAAATGGAAACGTGAAAATGCTGCACACTCACAGGATGAAACACCGATTGTGGTTCTTCCTTTTTGTGGCACTACTTTCAGCAAAATAGGAAGAGTCCTGGGTAGATTGGGTACAAGACCGATTTTTCGTCCTCCTAACAAAAATTAAGGAGATGATGCGCCCTGTTAAGAACAGTCTCCTCCTCAGGGCACCTGAAATTTATAACATCCCCTGTGAGTGTGGAAGCAATTATATAAATCAGACCATTCAACCGCTGTGCAGAGCACCAACGACGTATTAAAAATAGCGAACTGGAGAAATTTCCAATTGCTGAGCAGAACCTCACACACAAACATAAAATACTGGTTGATGAAAGAAAAATTTCGTCCCATCCCTGCACATACTGGGATTCTGTTATTAAGGAGCCTGTTGAAATAGCAATGAGCGAGAACAACTTCAACAGTGATAGCAGATACTATATGAGCGGTGTATGGAAACGAGCGCTCGATGCAGAGAAGCTGCAGCGACATTCCTTGCAGGATTTACGGTTCCACGGATGCGGTGGCGCCACCAGCGCAGAAATTGACATCATCTGAAACAGCAGTTCCTAATCTCCGAACAATCACAAGCCGAACAACCAGAAGCCGTCCACGGGCTATATAAGACCACCACAGCAGGAGTGAAGACAGACAGTTACTCCTGACGATGACGATGGAGGCTATCGTTGAAAGCTTGAAATTTTATCCCGAATTGATGCGGAAAAAAGGAGAATGTTTTAAATAGAAATGGACATCTCTAAAAAGTGGAATCACAGAAGCTGTATAAAGCAACAAAGGTACAAAGAAGGTACCCTGAGTAACAGAAGAAATACATCAGTTGATCGATGAAAGAAGGAAGTACATAAATGTTTAGCGAAATTCAGGAATACAGAAATAGAAGCCCCTTAGGAATGAGATAAATAGGAGGGGGAGGGAAGCTGAGGCGAAATGGCTGCATGGAAAAGGGGAACAATTCGAAAAGGAAATGATTGTTGGAAGGACTTACTCAGCATATAGTAAAGTAACATACAAGCAAGTGTGGTAACATTAGCAGTGCCGTGGAAACTTCACTGTTAAATGCAGGTGGTATGAGTACATTAAAGGCCTCTGTGGAGGGAAGTCTTGTCTAATGTGACAGAAGGAGAAACAAAAGTCACTTTAGATAAGGTTGTAATCCAGTATTACAATCAGAATTTAAAAGAACTTTGGAAGGCTTGAGGCCAAATAAGGCAATAGGGATAAATAACATTCCATCAGATTTTCTAAAATCAGTGGTGGAAGTGGCAACAGAACGATTTTCATATTAGTGTGTATAATGTGTAAGTCTGGTGATACATCTGACTTTCGGGAAAATGTCATCCACACAATTCCGAAGACTCCAAGAGCTGATAATTGCGACAGTTATCGCACAATCCCTTGAAAAGCTCAGACATTCAATTTGCTAACAATAATAATACACAGAAGAGTGGAAAAGAAAATGGAGGATGTGTTAGATGACGATCAGTTTGGCTTTGGGAAAGGTAATGCCACCAAGGTGGCAGCGATGGCGTTGCGATTGTCAATGGAATTAAGACTACAGAAAAGTCAAGACACTTTGATAGGATTTGTCGACCAGCAAAAAGCGTTGGACGACATTAAATGGTACGTAGAATTTGACACCTAACAACGCTATCAAACAATCCCAAACCGTGTGACTGCTTGCATATGGGCCAGAGGTGGACCAACGCGTCATTGAAATACTCGCATTGTGAAGTTCTTCCTCTTAATCATACAAGTATTGTGAAATAGCAGTCATTTGTTTGCCTGTAGGTGTTACCTTTTCTTTTTTCTTTGGCCTTTTTCTTTCTTGCATTGTAGGTAGGTGTATGTGCAACCTGTCACAATGATGCACGGCTGTCTTCTCGCTTGCGGCTAGGAAGTGGTCACCCAACTCCCTCCTGATCGCTCTGTAGGCATGAAGACTTTATGAGTTGGCCTGCATGTTTATCTGATTATAAAAATTGTTCAAATGGCTCTGAACACTATGGGACTTAACATCTGAGGTCATCAGTCCCCTAGAACTTAGAACTACTTAAACCTAACTAACCTAAGGACATCACACAACATCCATGTCCAAGGCAGGATTCGAACCTGCGACCGTAGCGGTCGCGTGGTTCCAGACTGTAGCGCCTAGAACCGCTCGGCCACCCCAACCGGCTATCTGATTATATGTTACTGTATAATTTTGAATGTGATGCACTTATAGAGATGAAATCTGTGCACCAGTTTTGATTACTCAAGAGAATTTAAAACATCACATTGATACAGCATAAGCAATGATATAAAAGGAATCTCTTGAATCTGTCCAGAAGCCCTTGCACCAGCGACTGAAAACGGGTATTTCGCAGATCTGGAATTACAAGGAGGTATAATATATCCACATTTTCTGTGATTTCCTCTTTGTTAATGTTGTTAATGTAATTTCGCAATGTAAATGTGTATTGACACTAAATAAATGTCGCAAAGTTATTGTTTAACAGTCCTCTACCTGAATTCGTTGTTTTATGAATTCATTTCACTTCTCACGCAAAGGTTTCTTTGAAAGCTCTGGCAGAAAGAAGAGCAGAACTTCTACCTTAGTTAACTGGTGAGTCATCACATATGCTATATCCTTAGCTACCCGGTTGGTGTGTCTTGGAAACTTGTGGTAAGGTCTTATGGGACCAAAGTGCTGAGGTCATCGGCCTCTACGCTTTCGCACTACTTAATCTAACTTAAATTAACTTACGCTAAGGACGACACATACCCAAGCCCGATGGAGCACTCGAACCGTGGTAAGGAGCCTCTGACCGCATGGAAACCCCGCGCGGTCGGTGCGTCTTGTCAACCACATGAAGCCAAGTGTGATTAGTATCAGTTTTAAAATAAAATTTCCTCCAGTATTCAACTATCATATGTAGATTCTCTTAGCTGCTTCGGAGTGGAGGGATTATGCGTCTGTTGCGACAGTTTCGTACAAAAATACGAGCAACCGCATGAGACAGCAATCAGTTTCATTTCCAGCCAGACAGATCCTATTTTCTAAATATTATAATTTTTCGGGGAGTACTAACGTTAGTTTGAAGCTCGTTTGAATACGTCTTGATAAGAAGTACGAAGCTATTAACAGAAATTACTGCAGTTCCATTTCAAAAAGCGAATTTGATACCGATATCTCTGTAATTAACATAGTCCGGCCAGAGCGGGATGGAGGATTCGTGAAATGACTCCGACTGTTGTGGGACGCTGCTCTGTGGGAGTTACCTTAATGGTTAAGCTCCTTAAACTGGAAAGATTTTGCTCCTACCATTCAGAAACCAGTCCTTCGGCTACAGCTAAGCTATTTCTCCGCAATCTCCTTTCTTTCGAGATTGTCAGTTTCGAAATGTATGCAGGAGGACTTGCATTAAAAATGGAAAGTAGAAGAGAGTTAATAACAGACATTAAGCTACTAGGGAAGATCGAAAATCAGAGGCTATACGTCAAATAGTGGGGACGTGTTCCTTATCAGTTTGGGTGAAACAGACTTGTGATATCTTTAGCGCTTATGGAAACTTCAGACGTGACGAGTTCAGCTGAATTACACTTTTTATAACACTTTTGAAATTACGAAGAAATGAACTTATTGATTCCGATGATTATGTACTGTAGTGATATGTAAATAAAATTAATTTTTTGTGTAATTCGTGTTATTTCTGCCAATTTGCGTATGGGCTGTTAAACTGCACAGAAAATTTGCAATCAAACGGCACTGTAGATATCTTGCGTGCTGTGTAATTAGAGAGTTGTCAACCGAAGCTGCTTGTAGTGACCGTATCTGAAACGAAACATCTGTAGCTGCGCGATATTGGACACTGTTACAAAAGTGGAAGTGGCAGAGAGAACAAGAGCTCTTATTTTTTACGACGACTCTCTGCGACTCTTAGGCCGACTGCGACAGCAAACAGTGAAATATTGGGACCTAGCAGCTGCTCCAGCGAATCTTGCTTCTGTTGCTTCTGAAGAAACACTCCGCAGCAACTTGAGCTGAGGACTATTTACTGCCCGGCGTCAGCTGTGCGGCATGGTGGTCTGCCTAGGGGACGTTTAGTGCCCGAGTGTGGCTTGATTGCCTCGTGGTGAAACTTCTGTATTTAAATGAGTGTGCCTGTACTTAAATTGCAGAATGACTGAGAAGATGAAACTTCAACGTTATTTGATTCTGAAACAGCTGAGTAAAACTGAACGTACTGAGCCAACTTTCTCTTTACTTTTTGTTATCTTGTCGACACTGACCCACAATATTCTAGCGCAACGCAATCTGACTGCTCAAAAAAGTTACAACCTGACTTCAAAAAATTAATTCAAAAGAATGGCCCTGACTAAAAAGAAATCTTAACAATAACCTATACATTTCATTAAGCACTTACCTCACAAAAATCTTCATTACGCGAACTACTGCAATACAGAGAGCGTCAATACTGCCAGCTAAATAAAAGATTCTAACTACTAATGCCACTAATTACTAATAGGCATGTGGTTAGCAAAGGAAAGATTTTGTTGCAAACCAAATAATGAATTTTTTACCTTAATAATATGACATCCAGTTCAAATACGAATATTAATCGTCATTGACATCTAGTACAAAGGTATATAATCATGAATAATATTCAATCTGCAAGTCGAACATGTACAGATCGTTAGCCTGCGCTAACGCTTCAGACCTCTACCCTCCATCATTGCCAACTTCTCATATCTAACATCCATTACTGCTGGCTGTTCACCTCCAACTGCCCAACAGTACTTCCATCACTGCTGGCGGCTAACTTCCAAATCCTCAACTCTACTGGCGATTAACTTCCAACAACGAGTCCAACCAGCCACAGAGTCTCTTACAAAGAAAGCGCAGTTAGAGATCCAATGCAAAGCTATACACAGCGCTTCCAACACAGAAGCAGCCCACTTGCATCGGGGCGGCACTAAAGAGAGCACAGTGGTCACAATGTTGATGTCAACAGTCCTTCCCAGAACGGGATGGAGAATTCATGAAATAACACCGACTGTTGCAGGGCGCTGCTCTGTGGGAGTTACCTTAATGGTTTACCTCCTTAAATAGGAAAGGTTTCCTCCCACCGTTGAGAAACCAGTCCTTGGGCTGAAGCAAAGCCATATCTCCGAATATCCCGCAAGGTATGCAGGAGAACTTATATTAAAACTGGAAAGTAGAAGAGAGTTAGTGACAGAAGTTAGTGACAGACGCGAACCAATTAGGGTACATTGCAAATAGGGCCTGGGATGCTCATTCGGTAAATACTGACCGGGAAAGCAAAGTTCAGATTTGGATTCCCGTCTGGCACACAGTTCTTATTTACCAGGAGGTTACTGTAGAACATTCAACTTTAAATAAAGCAAGTGCCAAAACGTTACGCGCATAAATTGTATGGTTAGATATTCTTACATCCATAGTTAAAGAAACGCAACCAAAGATAAATTTATCTCCATAAATACGTAGTGACCATGGTGAATTGATGACTGCTCCCGTGGCTCGAATCCAGATGATATCTAACCAAATAATAACAAACAGAAGTAATTAGATTTACACATCAAAAACTACAAGTTGTAAGACAGAAATAGCTGCCGAAGAGCAACGAACAACAGTATATGGAGCTACGGTAGTATTTATACAGGGTGTCCCAAGAGGAATGCTCAATATTCAGGGATACGACAGGATGACTCATTTGAAGTACAAAAATTTCAGTGGGCATAATCCTTACCCGAATGTTTTACGAGATAGAATACATTGAACGTACATTTGTTTTTGGGTTCATGGCGCTCACGTATGCTTCTTACCCAACAAGCCTCCTTGACGTTTTATTCTAGTCCAACCTGCTCGTTGCTTTCGCCTTTAGATGCTTGTTTATGGGGTGGATCCAGTCTGAGGTATAGAAATGAACAGGCGGGGTGAACTGCTTGGTCCACGTGGAGGCTAATGCCCTCATACCGGAATGTGCAGTTGCACTCAGAGAAGCAACAGAGTACATTTTCCCAATAGAGCAAAAATACGTTAATGCTGGCCGATGGATATTCGAAGATTTATTGTGAACTGCTCTACAGTTAAAATGTGATGCTTACGATGTTGATTAGAGGTGGTGTGTTAATGATACGTATTTTTCAATTACTACTTTGTGAATGGCATGTTGGAAAGTTTACTAATTGTTGCACATGTGTAAACCTAACACTGTACTGAATAATACAGAAAATAAATTACAATGTACATCATATGTGTCATATCTCGGAAACTATTTTCAATATGATTCATGTCCATATGGAGAAATTTGCTTCGAATGATCATTCCTGTCACATTTCTCAATATTGACCGCTCCTTCAGTTAGAAGTTGTAGAATCTGTAAGAGGGGACTCGGAGTTTGTTGGGAAACATTTATCCAGAACCTTTCAGTTCTCTGACGTGCCCATGTGAAATATCGGAACATCCAACAGCAAACATTTCCCCCGGGATCGACCCTAGGTGTCACCCTTTACACAGTAAAGGCTTCGTCGTTGTCGGCCGCTTGGTTTCTATGTCGCTGTATGTAGTGACTTCTCTTTACATTACAGCTCCAGAACAGGGGGTACAGGCTAATGTCAGCTCTACGGACCCATCTAAAGGTCTGGTGTTGAATGGTAAGGTTTGAACGTCAGCAACTCGAATACTACCAAGGGACCCACGGGCCGTGACAACTTTTCCCTGGGGCAGATCGACATCAGTAGAATTATATGTCCTCATACCATGAAACATCGCAGAGACATTGGCGTAAAGTTTGCGGATTGGAAATAACGCCGGAATCTGAGTTGCCCTTGTCAGCAAATTACGGGCAATGAAAACTACTCTCTTCACCAGGGTTCGAATCGGCTCTCTCCGAGTCGAGCGCCACCGTAGTTACCGCTGTCAAGGAGGCTCTCTCTTTTGTGTCATCCTGTCCATCGATTATCCTGCACCGTGCTAGATGTGCAATCATGCCTACCTAGGTGGTTCAGTGATTAACGTGATGTATCTGTATTTACGAGGAGCGAGTATCTATTCCCCAGTTGTTCACCCAGACCCATCTTACCCAGGTTTTCTCGATAGCGCTCAGGGCAAATGGCGGAACGATCCCTCCGCAAACAACGGCCGGCTTATTTCCTTATCCTTGCCATAACTTAGCTTCGGATCCAGCACTGAAGACTTATTTTGCATTCTTTTGCATTCTTCATCACAGCTGGAACTAATCGATGAATGACTTGTATGACAGAACTCGTCTTATGGATTTCACTGAACTGCTTTGAATACTTATAAGAGACGTTTTGGTCGCACTGTTTTACTATAAAAATCAGCGTGTTTCTTTGTTAATAAAAATAATCCCTTGTGAAACTGACTTTATTATTTTCCGTCGTAAATTGGACAAGCTTGGGACCATCGACAATTGAAGCGAATCGTTAAACGTGACAGAAGAGCAACCCTTCCGCAAATTGCTGCAGATTTCAATACTGGGCCATCAACAACGTCAGCGTGCAAATCATTCAACGAAATGTCATCGATATGGGCTTTCGCTGCCGATGGCCCACTCGTACACCCTTGTTGACTGCACGATACAAAGGTTTACGCCTCGCCTGGGCCCGTCAACACTGGCTTTGGACTGTTGACGACTGGGAACGTATTGCCTTGTCGCATGAGTCTCGTTTCAAATGACTATTGAACGGATGGACGTATAAGAGTATGGAGACAACATCAAGAATCCATGGATCCTGCATCTCAGCAGGAGACTGTTCAAGCTGGTAGGGGCTAGTAATTAAGTGGGACGTGTGCAGTTGGAGTGATATGGGACCCTTGATAGGCCTAGATACGACTCTGGTAGGTGAAACGTACGTAAGCATCCTGTCGGATCACGTGCATCGATTCATGTCCATTGTGCATTCCGATGGATTTGGGCAGTTTCAGCAGGACAATGCGACTCTCCACATGTTCCAAACTGCTACAGAGTGGCTCCAGGAGTTTAAAAACTTTCGCTAACGACCAAATCCCACAGACTTGAACATTACTGAGCATATCGGGGATGCCTTACAACGAACTGTTCAGAAGAGATCTCCACCGCCTCTTACTGTTACGAATTTATGGACAGCCCTGCAGGATTCATGGTTTCAGCTCCCTCCAGATCTACTTCAGACATTAGTCGAATTCATGCCACGTCGTGTTGCGGCACTTCTGAGTGCTCGCGGGGGCCATGCACGATATTAGGCCGGTGTACCAGTTTCTTTGGCTAACGGGACTGCTAGGAGCGTGTCCACTCAAAGAAAAGTGATTAGTGACATTTACTTCTATTAATATTTTCTAATAATCAAATGCTTGTAATACTCAAACACAAAGTCAGATCAACAGTTTCATCATTTGTATTACTTATCTGGTGACAGCACATATGTCACTTAAAAAGCCTAGATCCAAATACGTCGCTGAAATATTAGTGAGGATTTAAGTTTCGCGAATAGATTCAACTTCCACCACTGCTACCACTTACCAAGACGTAATGCCACCCGGTCTTCCTTTACTACCTGAAATCTATCCACACTCCACTGTAAGTGACCTCTGCCGACTTTCTACCGGAGAAGAGGTTGAATTATGGTCGGGTGGTACATATTTTTAGGTAAGCACTTCGTGAGAAGGGCCTGTCACTCGCAAGGCGGAAATTTCCTTTCCCCTCCTCTACACCGTTGCCTGCTTCTGAACATTTTATATTACTTTTCAGGAGTTTGTTACTTTAATTTCCTGTATTCTTCCGTCAGTCAGCCTTGTCCGCCTCTTAGGCATCTATTAGTTTCTTAAACTAGTATTTTCTGCTGCATGAATCTCAACGTCTGTTGCTGGATTTGTTGGGACAGTGCATGGTTTTATGTTCTTCGGACTAAACTGCAGATAACAGTTGATGATTGAGTGATTCTCGGATAACATTTAAGTATATTTCTATTTTGCACAATACACAATAGTAGTTTTTGATAGTTTCCTCGTGTTTGTTGCTGGATTCTAATACCAACATGATTCGATAATTCTGCTACGGCTGTTCCACGCACTTGTCCTTAACTGTGCGAAACGAACTGTCTATGTGAGCCTTCCCACAATGACTCGAAATTTTATATGCACCAGGTTTCCTAAATTCCGAATCATGTTTGACAGAGCCGACTAGTGCCCTAGTCTTGCAAGAGGGACGAAACAAGCTCTTAATGTTAAAATTCCTTAAAATCCCTCCAGTATTAAACGATACGCCCCAAGAATAGGGAATAAAGGCCACAGATATATGCATGTCCAAGGATAGTCCAAACTGCATTGCCCGACGAATGTGCTTCTCAGAATATCCATTTTGCTTAAACCCAGCCATCAAGAGAGGGTTGCGCCCACCTTCCAAAATTATGGCACTACTCTGCTCGATCAAAGATGATACGGGACTTACGAAGCTTGGCGTATATAAAATGTCGTATCAGTTCAGGAAGACCTTCATTGGCCATTCGACTACCACAGTTCAGGACAGGAGCGTGGAACGTCGTCGTTACGGGAGAAATCAGCGGTAGCAGAACACTCCCCACACGAAGGACGCGGGATGAAATTCGGCGAAACTGTAATAGTTGCCAATATTTCCGGTCTTTGAAATCGTGTTTATAAACACGCAACTGAAATTAGTTTTGTAGCCAATTTGATTAAATAGGGACAATGGTTTTCCTCTTAAGAGAAACTGGAGCCCTGTACTATCCCGCAGCAAAACACAAAGTTTCCAGGTGCGGCCAGCCATAGTGGTTCAAAATAGTCTGTGATATATCATTGTTGCCGGTCTCGTACGAAGGGCTGCTCCACCAGCCCAGTCTTGGACGGCAGCATCTACGGTGGGCGTCGCATGAACAGTACGAAGGCCTTTATAGCCTTGGCAGCAGTTTCAGCGGGACACACCAGCAGCAGTAGCGTCCTCCTGAAAACGGCAGACAGATGGTTTTGCGGCAATATCGAGTGTTGATGAATTTGGGATCCAGCAGAAAACCCCAGAAATCAAGAATTATTACGCTAGGAAGGTCTACGAGGTCCCACAAAAGCAAATGTTCAGTCTAAGACAGAGTGTGCGTAGAACGTCTGAAAGATCATGTTTATCTGATATAGACAGAGTCAATGCCAGTCCAGGGATACCGAGTCCCGGAAAGGCCAACGTGTCTGCAAGAATGGCTGCCGCTTGCTGTGTCTGCTGTGGAGCGCCATACTCGGCGGAGCAATGTTACGGTGCGGTATCGCTGTTGCCCCCGTGGCTAGGCCCGGCCGGGGAACACAGAATGACGGACCCCTGAATGCAGCCGGTTTTAAGGACGGAGCGTGAACGTATGTTGCTTGATGGCTATTGAACAGCTTCTTAAAGGATCCGCTCGGCGCACACTTGATAAGACGATGCAACGCACATGTAATTCCTTGCAATGACAGTGCCGCTGTCTTAGACGCTCGTACTGCATTTGGCTGTCACCTGTGGTCGCACCTGCTGAATATTAGCACGTCAATAGGCGTGTTACTGTCCGTCGGCAACAGCGTACAGAAAACCTGCTCTTACTTGCGATCCTCCACGCATTGACTGCTTCGAACAAGCGCCTGCTGCGCTAGAGCAGACTACCCGCTATTCGCGTACGCTGTGTCGGAAACAGGAATGGCCGGCGAGCGGCTGGTTGTGTGTGAGGCCTGACTCGAGAGCTCGGGCAGCCGTTCTCTGGAGCGCCGTTAGGTGGACTTGGTCGCTGTTGGCAGCTCTCCCACGCCTGTGGGCAATAATTGTCTGCCCTCACAGGGCGAATTCTGTGAAGCACATCATCTTGGAAAAAGTCACTGCGTTTTGGTCTCCGTCGGGGTCTGCACTTATGGAGCCGAAGTCCATGGAATGCCATTCCCTTCCTTTTAAATTTTGGTGTTTATTACCTGCACGACACGTTTTCATCGCTCCAAAGTGAATGGCCCTTGCTGATCTTGACCACAACGGCGAATTTTATCGGTATGTGTTTGATGCTGCCGATGAGCTTGAAAAGCACGTCATTCAGGAAAACAGTCGTTATCGCTAGATTTACTTAGTTTATTTTCACTTTGTTTCGTATTGTGGTACATTCTAGGGCACCTGATGCACTCACGAAGAGTACTGTTAGTCCAGAAATGGGAGGTCAGAGGGATGTGCGGTGTCGGTTCGCAAACGTCGCATAGGCCCTTATTCACTTATGTCGGAATTCTAATCCTGCCATCCCTGTACATATGGTCCATCATGTGATACAATGTTGACAATACTGACAAATAGCATGCAACATTTATTCGGTGAGTATTTGTTATTTTTTTAGTCTTCAGTCTTCTGACTGGTTTGATGCGACCCACAACGAATTCCTCTCCTGTGCCAACCTCTTTATCTCAGTGTGGCACCTGCAGCCTACGTCCTCAATTATTTGCTTGATGTATTCCAATCTCTATCTTCCTCTACAGCTTTTGCCCCGTACAGTTCCCTCTAGTACCATGTGAGTAATTCTCTGATGTCTTAACAAAAATGGTTCTGAGCACTATGCGACTTAACTTCTGAGTTCATCAGTCGCCTAGAACTTAGAACTAATTAAACCTAACTAACCTAAGGACATCACACACATCCATGCCCGAGGCAGGATTCAAACCTGCGACTGTAGCGGTCACGCGGTTCCAGACTGAAGCGTCTAAACCGCGCGGCCGCACTGGCCGGCGATGTCTTAACAGGTCCTAGCATTCTGTCCCTTATACTTCTCAGTGTTATCCACATATTCCTTTGCTCTCCGATTCTGCACAGACCCTACTCATTCCTTACCTTAACAGTCCAGATGATTTTCAACATTCGTCTGTAATACCACATCACGAATGCTTCGATTCTCTTCTGTTCCGGTTTTCCCACGGTCCATATTTCACTGCCATGCAATGATGTGCTCCAAACATACATTCTCAGAAATTTCTTCCTCAAATTAAGGTCTATGTTTGATATTAGTAGGCTTCTCTTGGCCAGGAATGCCCTTTCTGCTATTGCTAGTCTGCTTTCGATGTCCTCCTTGTTCCGCCCGTCATTGGTTATTTTGCTGCCAAGATAGTATAATTCCTTAACTTCATCTACTTCGTGACCATCAATCCTGATGTTAAGTTTCTCGCTGTTCTCACATCTGCTACTTGTCATTACTTTCGTCTTTCTTCCATTTGGTCTCGCCTTCGGTGAGCATTAATTCTAAAAACGATAAGCAGATTGATACCACTGCCTAAAACAATGTACAGAAAGATTGTTACTCTTCAGAGAGTTTACAAGGTTCCACCACATTTTCGTGGCCATCGCCTACGCTCGACACCAATGTGCGATAACCACTGACAAACAGCAGGTGGCAGCGCTAGCAGAGGAAGCATGCTGGAGGCGACGGGCGCGGAACGACACGGAGATCAATGCAGTCGATGTCGTAGACGTTCTCCGAAGACAGAGCAATTTGTCGGATGTCCCAAAGAGCTTGGCTTTCAGGCAAAGGGTGAAAGCATTGCCGAAACGGCGAAGTTTCTAAACCGTTTCCGTGTCGCTGTGGTTAAAGTATACCTTGCGTGGCAAAATGGTGCTATGCGAAACCGGCGACGGAGCAACTGTCGTGCACCGTGGGAAATAGATGACAGGGATGAATAACGGCTGCGGAGATGTGTACGGGCGAACATAGGTGCAGCTGTTGAGCAACTGCCAACCCAGATGAACCAAAGGGCTGCCAACAGTGTCTCCTCTTCTACCGTCCAGCAAATGTAGCTGCGTATGAGCCTCGGCAGCAGGCGCCCGTTTCATGAGCTCATACTGACTCACGCTATTAGGAAAATAATGGTTCAAATGGCTCTGTGTACTATGGTACGTAACACCTGAGGTCATCAGTCCCCTAGAACGTAAAACTACTTTAACCTAACTAGCCTAAGTACAAAATGGTTCAAATGGCTCCAAGCACTATGGGACTTAACATCTATGGTCATCAGTCCCCTAGAACTTTTTTTTTTTTTTTTGGTCATCAGTCTACTGACTGGTTTGATGCGGCCTGCTACGAATTCCTTTCCTGTGCTAACCTCTTCAACTCGGAGTAGCACTTGCAACCTACGTCCTCAATTATTTGCTTGATGTATTCCAATCTCTGTCTTCCTCTACAGTTTTTGCCCTCTACAGCTCCCTCTAGTACCATGGAAGTCATTCCCTCATATATTAGCAGATGTCCTATCATCCTGTCCCTTCTCCTTATCCACATATTCCTTTCCTCTCCGATTCTGCGTAGAACCTCCTCATTCCTTACCTTATCAGTCCACCTAATTTTCAACATTCTTCTATAGCACCACATCTCAAATGCTTCGATTCTCTTCTGTTCCGGTTTTCCCACAGTCCATGTTTCACTACCATACAATGCTGTACTCCAGACGTACATCCTCCGAAATTTCTTCCTCAAATTAAGGCCGGTATTTGATATTAGTAGACTTCTCTTGGCCAGAAATGCCTTTTTTGCCATAGCGAGTCTGCTTTTGATGTCCTCCTTGCTCCGTCCGTCATTGGTTATTTTACTGCCTAGGTAGCAGAATTCCTTAACTTGATTGACTTCGTGACCATCAATCCTGATGTTAAGTTTGTCGCTGTTCTCATTTGTACTACTTCTCATTACCTTCGTCTTTCTCCGATTTACTCTCAAACCATACTGTGTACTCATTAGACTGTTCATTCCGTTCAGCAGATCATTTAATTCTTCTTCACTTTCACTCAGGATAGCAATGTCATCAGCGAATCGTATCATTGATATCCTTTCACCTTGTATTTTAATTCCACTCCTGAACCTTTCTTTTATTTCCATCATTGCTTCCTCGAAGTATATATCGAAGAGTAGGGGCGAAAGGCTACAGCCTTGTCTTACACCCTTCTTAATACGAGCACTTCGTTCTTGATCGTCCACTCTTATCATTCCCTCTTGGTTGTTGTACATATTGTATACGACCCGTCTCTCCCTGTAGCTTACCCCTACTCTTTTCAGAATCTCGAACAGCTTGCACCATTTTATATTGTCGAACGCTTTTTCCAGGTCGACAAATCCTATGAAAGTGTCTTGATTTTTCTTTAGCCTTGCTTCCATTATGAGCCGTAACGTCAGAATTGCCTCTCTCGTCCCTTTACTTTTCCTAAAGACAAACTGATCGTCACCTAGCGCATTCTCAATTTTCTTTTCCATTCTTCTGTATATTATTCTTGTAAGCAGCTTCGATGCATGAGCTGTTAAGCTGATTGTGCGATAATTCTCGCACTTGTCAGCTTTTGCCGATTTCGGAATTGTGTGGATGATGCTTTTCAAATGGTTCAAATTGCGCTGAGCACTATGGGATTTAACTTCTAAGGTCATCAGTCCCCTAGAACTTAGAACTACTTAAACCTAACTAACCTAAAGACATCACACACATCCATGCCCAAGGCAGGATTCGAACCTGCGACCCTAGCGGTCGCGCGGTTCCAGACTGTAGCGCCTAGAACCGCTCGGCCACCACGGCCGGCGATGCTTTTCCGAAAGCCAGATGGTATATCGTCAGACTCATATATTCTACACACCAACGTGAATAGTCGTTTTGTTGCCACTTCCCCCAATGATTTTAGAAATTCTGATGGTATGTTATCTATCCCTTCTGCCTTATTTGACCGTAAGTCCTCCAAAGCTCTTTTAAATTCCGATTCTAATACTGGATCCCCTATCTCTTCTAATTCGACTTCTGTTTCTTCTTCTATCACATTAGACAAATCTTCACCCTCATAGAGGCTTTCAATGTATTCTTTCCACCTATCTGCTCTCTCCTCTGCATTTAACAGTCGATTTCCCGTTGCACTCTTAATGTTACCACCGTTGCTTTTAATGTCACCAAATGTTGTTTTGACTTTCCTGTATACTGAGTCTGTCCTTCCGACAATCATATCTTTTTCGATGACTTCACATTTTCCCTGCAGCCATTTCGTCTTAGCTTCCCTGCACTTCCTATTTATTTCATTCCTCAGCAACATGTATTTCTGTATTCCTGATTTTCCCGGAACGTGTTTGTACTTCCTCCTTTCATCAATCAACTGAAATATTTCTTCTATTACCCGTGGTTTCTTCGCAGCTACCTTCTTTGTACCTATGTTTCCTTCCCAACTTCTGTGATGGCCCTTTTTAGAGATGTCCATTCCTCTTCAACTGTACTGCCTACTGCGCTATTCCTTATTGCTGTATCTATAGCGTTAGAGAACTTCAAACGTATCTCGTCATTCCTTAGAACTTCCGTATCCCACTTCTTTGCGTATTGATTCTTCCTGACTAATGTCTTGAACTTCAGCCTACTCTTCATCGCTACTATATTGTGATCTGAGTTTTTATCTGCTCCTGGGTACGCCTTACAATCCAGTATCTGATTTCGGAATCTCTGTCTGACCATGATGTAATCTAATTGAAATCTTCTCGTATCTCCCGGCCTTTTCCAAGTATACCTCCTCCTCTTGTGATTCTTGAACAAGGTATTCGCTATTACTAGCTGAAACTTGTTACAGAACTCAATTAGTCTTTCTCCTCTTTCATTCCTTGTCCCAAGCCGATATTCTCCTGTAACCTTTTCCTCTACTCCTTCCCCTACAACTGCATTCCAGTCGCCCATAACTATTAGATTTTCGTCCCCCTTTACATACTGCATTACCCTTTCAATATCCTCATACACTTTCTCTATCTGTTCAACTTCAGCTTGCGACGTCGGCATGTATACATGAACTATCATTGTCGGTATTGGTCTGCTGTCGATTCTGATTAGAACAACCCGGTCGCTGAACTGTTCATAGTAACACACCCTCTGCCCTACCTTCCTATTCATAACAAATCCTACACCTGTTATACCATTTTCTGCTGCTGTTCATATTACCCGATATTCATCTGACCAGAAATCCTTGACTTCCTTCCACTTCACTTCATTGACTCCTACTATATCTAGATTGAGCCTTTGCATTTCCCTTTTCAGATTTTCTAGTTTCCCTACCACGTTCAAGCTTCTGACATTCCACGCCCCGACTCGTAGAACGTTATCCTTTCGTTGATTATTCAATCTTTTTCTCATGGTAACCTCCCCCTTGGCAGTCCCCTCCCGGAGATCCGAATGGTGGACTATTCCGGAATATTTTGCCAATGGAGAGATCATCATGACACTTCTTCAATTACAGGCCCCATATCCTGTGGATACACGTTACGTGTCTTTAATGCAGTGGTTTCCACTGCCTTCTGCATCCTCATGTCGTTGATCATTGCTGATTCTTCCGCCTTTAGGGGCAATTTCCCACCCCTAGGACAAGAGAGTGCCCTGAACCTCTAATCGCTCCTCCGCCCTCTTTGACAAGGCCGTTGGCAGAATGAGGCTGACTTCTTATGCCGGAAGTCTTCGGCCGCCAACTACTTAAATATAACTAACCTAAGGACATCACACAACACCTAGTCATCACGAGGCAGAGAAAATCCCTGACCCCCCCGGGAATCGAACCCGGGAACCCGGGCGTGGGAAGCGAGAACGCTACCGCACGACCACGAGCTGCGGACGCCTAAGTACATCACACACATCCATGCCCGAGGCAGGTTTCGAACCTGCGACCGTAGCGGTCGCGCAGTTCCAGATTGAAGTGTCTAGAACCGCTCGGCCACAACGGCCGGCCATCAGGAAAAGGTTGGTGAATACGGCTTGAAACGTCTGGAAGCAATTGTAGGGGCCCAGGCCAAAGGAGGGAGGGTTCCGGTCTGGGGAATGTTTCCCTGACTTTCCCTGGGTGATTTCGTCATGTTGGAAGGTACAATGGATGAACACTGTACGCATTTATCCTTCGGTACCTTGTCCAGCCATGCATCCAGTTTGATTTTCCTCGGCACGGCGATATCAATAAGAAGGACAATGAGATGTGTCATACACATCGTAATGTAAGTGCGTTGTTCGAAGAGCACAAGAATCAGTTTAAAGTACTTCCCTGGTCCGAAACCCGCAGGTGTAAATGCAACGGAGAATCTGTGGGACCGTCTCCATCGGGCTGTTTCCGCCATGGAACCTCATACGAGGAAGCTAACGCAGCTGGTCAAGCAGTGGAGTCCCCATGGCTACCCACTCCCGTCGGTACCATCTGGAGCGTCTCTCTGTCTCCTCCTGCTCGTCTCACAACGATCCGTGATTATTCAGGATTTTGACATGTCTTCACATTAATCAGTTTTCAGATTCAAATCGAAAGGATTCTGTAGTACCTAAATAGTACACGAGACAATTTGAAAGTAACTCAATGGAAGACACGGTACTCTGATGTGAACAGCAGACTGGAAAGACACACGAAAGACTTAATTACCGCCCCTCCGCAGTGGAGAACTCGTCACACACATGCGAAAAAAGCTATATTGGACAGACAGGCAGTTCCTTTGATGTAAGGTTTAAAGAACACGCGTATCCCAGTAATAAGACACCTCTAGGCTCACATAGGCAAGGGGAGGGTCATAATATTCGTAACATCAACGACCGGCTTCAAATTGTACATGAAGTTACAAAATGTACACGATTAGAGATTTTAGAACAGCTGGAGATTTATGTTACGAGACGCAGAGAACCTGACAAACTCCTCAATGAACAGAATGAATTTGCAACAGAGCATACTTCAACATTTACGACGATCTGTTCACCTGAGCGAATCCTTTTTACTACATACGTGCTTCAGCTGAGTATTACACTGTCTGGTGCGGGCCGCAGCAGCTCTCAACAACCTTAAAGGCGGAGGAGCGTGCCAGCCACCTGCAGCAGATCCCTATACCCGTCGTCCTGCCCGTGTCGCCCGTGCCGTACTAGTGGACAACGGCATAAACAGGCAATAGCCGGAAAGACAGCGCCTTCGGGCGTCAGAAATACACTCTACAAGTGCTACTACAATTTTCATCTATAGCATTGTTTTCTCCTTGTTCTGAAATGTTATTTCACTGATTTAACGATCTGTCTGTGATTTTATATACATTGACCTAAGTATTAATTGTACAATTGTCAGATTGTACGTTTTTGAAAAATAAAATCTTATAGAGGACGCGCACATCTAGCGCAAAGAGGGGGATAAGACCGGCGTTTTACGTTTTATAGCTAGTTTGACAACGCATGAAGCTGTGTTCAGTGTATGTCTCCTTTAGGTATGTACTATATGTATTTCGTATAAATTCAGTTAGATTACTAATAAGCCTGGTTAAATATTGCACTTATTTTTAGGTTAATATAAATTTTCTTTTCTATTGTTATAGAATCTGAAGATGGTCATTGTATGGCCGAAACCGTTTATGACTGTGTCATAAGAATGTGATTGCGTCTATAAATAAACAAAGAATTTGTACAAAATAATCAGTCACTCACTCCACTGACAAAATGTCGTTCTTTCCAAAAACACACACGCCTGCCACAGGTGGTCTCCAGTGGCCGGTCCGCGCTGATACACTTGGCGGCCGATTCAAACACGCACGCTCGATGACACCATACTTGGCGCACGCTTACTCTCGCACACTAGTCGTAGGGTGCAACACTCCTCCTATCGTGAGAGGTGGGCACCACGCAAAGTAGGAGGCTCCGTGGGGGCCGACGAAAGGCGCCTCCATCGTATCCGGAGCGGTGGCAGCTAGTGACAAGGGAGGGTGCGGGCGGGCACCAGAAGATAGGACCGGAACGGGCGGGGATGCGGGGATGCCCGACGGCGGTGAGACCGTGCAGTAGCGTCTTATGAAAGCATCCCTGCGTCGACTTCAAGGCAGATCCCAGTGCGGATGCGACCTGGGTGGACCACCAGTGACGATGTGACGATGGCTGTGACACCGAGTGCTTTGGGGGGGGGGGGGGGGGGGGTATGAAAGCATCCCTGCGTTGTCATCAGCAGGCAGATCCCAGTGCGGATGCGACGGGGGTGGACCACCAGCGACGATGACTGAGACACTGAGTATGTGGGAGGGGGGCGGGGGGAGGGGAGTGGGGCAATGGAGGCCGCCCGCCCGGAACAGCAGGCTACGGCAATGGGCTCGAGGCGAGGAAGAGGCAACCAATGGGACAGGGGCGCCTCCAGGCGACAACGGGCTCGAGGCGAGAGCCGTGGAGGGGGGCGCCGCACCCGCGTATCGGTAGCTCCCGGCGGCGAGCGCGGATACAGTTGATCAATGTGGCAGGAATCATTAGCGCTAGGATTTCACCCGGAAGAAGTCCCGCCCACTCATCCCCGGTTTTCCCGGTCTTTGTTCGGCGCCTGGGCATCGTTTCAGTTGACCCACATGGCTTACCGCGTTCGGCTGCACTTGGAGTGAATGTTACATTAATATCTTGCTAGGTCTTCAATTTTCCGAGGTAGTTAAAAGACACATTACAAGAAACGTGAACAATTGGCCTCAGCTGTGGCAGGTACTTCCACAGCAAACATAACAGAAAACAATGTAGTACTGAATTCTTTAAATACGAGAACTCAGTATCCAGATGAATAGCCTATGAAGAAACATACTTCTATGTGAGGAAAAGCACCCAAAGCTAAAACGGGATAAACCTACCCTCAAAGAATAATTTGTTTGGAGAAAGAGGAACCACGGTATACTTGACACTTAAGTTTCAGAACTCAGACAGTATATGTGAAACAAGCACCAATGTTCACTATACTTCCAGAGGGCATCAAAATTACTTTGTTGTTGCTAGACCAAACCAAGCTGATTTTGCGTGCTATTCACTGAATAATTTTGCTGAAAAATTTTAGGGGTGAAAGAAGAACTAGCACAGCATGAAGGACGTTTTACAGCCGTGAAACACTGCTGCATATATTTCCTCCATAACTGCTCTGTGACAAACATAACACCACATTATTATTTTCAAAAAATGGTTTGAATGACATTTACGGAATTAATAAATCTTTTGGTTAAAAACCGGCAGGACAAAGAATAACGACACATTATTTTCCTGAGACGTTTGCAACAGCATATAGGTCACTAATCACACAGAAACAGCTACAATTCTTTGTAACCTCGTTTATACCGCGCAGGTATGGCATTGGAAAAATTTACAAGTTAAAATTAACCCATTGCCCATGCAAATACTAACGAAATATGTCGTACATGCAAATATCTTACTGCTTTCATTAGGAATTTCTACTTTATGACATTCTTATATCCTTTAATTTTCGTGAACTGCTATGAGGGCCTACATAAACAAAACAACCTCCACTTATTTCTATATAACGGGGATTTTAGACAACAGAGTTATTCGAGTGCATCCGTGGCTTTACTACCGACATGACAGATTCAAGACCATTGTTTTCGCATTGTATGTTTGCTCTGCTGTTTCCCTCAAATAAACGTATTATTTGTATTATTATTTTGAGCTTTCCTCAGTACAGAGGCTTCTCTCCAACATAATAATTTACTTGGAAATTACAATACAAACAATAAACGTTCTTAAACTATATTTTCAAAATATTCCTCCAGGTGTTTCGATCTTGTGTGTCCTCTTCCTCTGCGATCCATTCTCCTCATTGTGTGCTGTACATTTTGGAGCCAAGTGGTCACAGGTCGCCCTCTTCTTCTTCTCCCCTCCGGTTCCCACTCCAGTATCAATTTTGGTATTCTGGTTTTCTCCATTCGTCGTACATGCCCGTACCACTGTAATTTCTTCCTATCCATTACGTCATATATTCTTTCTTTTATTTCCATTCTCATTATTTCGGTATTCCTTATCTTTTCTTTCCTGGAGATTCTTGCCGATCTTCTCCAGAAGTCCATCTCTAGAGCTTGTAATTTTTTAATGTGCTTCATGTTAATTGTCCAGGTCTCCGTTCCACACAGAACTACACTCTCTAATAGGGATTTGTATATTAATTTTTTAGTTCTGCTCATTACATTCCTGCTCCATAAAACTGAGTTAAGCATCCCAATGACCCTCCGTCCGCTACTAATTCTTTTATTGATTTCTGACTCTGATTTTCGCTCGATTTCTAAAATGAATCCCAAATAACCAAAAGTGTTTATCTTTTTGATTTTCTTTCCTTCAATGTATATCTCATCTGAATCATTAGGCATGTATTCTGTTTTTTGCTAATTAATCTTCAAACCCCAAGTTTTGTATGCTACTGCTAGTTGATTGCACATATAGTTAGCATCCTCCCCATCTTGTGCTACGACTACTTGATCATCAGCAAACAGTAAATGATGCCGGTAAACCCCATCTCTTATTTCTAATCCCATACTGTTACATTTACGAGACCATGTTCTAAGGCTAATATCTATATAGATTTTAAATAATGATGGTGACATGGGACAGCCCCGTAAAAGGCCTTTGCTTGTTCTAAATTTATGTGAAAGTTTATTACCAACGTTCACTTAGCAAATGTTATCTTTATACATCTGTTGTATTATTTTAATCAAGTAAGGGTTTATGTTTGCCATATGTAGTGCTCACCAAAGTAATTTTCTTGGAACAGTATCATACGCTTTTTCTTGATCTATGAAAATTAATCCTATATTTTTTTTATTTTTCCCTATGTTTCTCCAAAATCTGTCTTAATGTGAAAATATGGTCTACACATTATCTCCCAGCCGTGAATCTACATTGTTCTTCTTGGGTTCTAAAATTTTTTTCCAGTTTGTTTTTAATTACTTTCGCAAAAATTCGAATTAATGTGTTTGCAACACAAATTCCTCGATAGTTTGAACAAATTTTGCGATTCCCTTTCTTAAATATTGTATTAATGTAACCTAGCTTCATCTCGTTGGGTACTGAATCTCCATGTATCATTTTGTTGAAGAGCTGTGTTATCAGTTTCAGAATTTTGTTCAAATGGTTCAAATGGCTCTGAGCACTATGGGACTTAACATCTATGGTCATCAGTCCCCTAGAACTTAGAACTACTTAAACCTAACTAACCTAAGGACAGCACACAACACCCAGCCATCACAAGGCAGAGAAAATCCCTGACCCCGCCGGGAACCCGGGCGTGGGAAGCGAGAACGCTACCCCACGACCACGAGATGCGGGCGGAATTTTGTCACCCCCATATTTCAGACACTCCAGATTGATATTGCCTGGTCCCGGTGATGTACCATTCTTTCCTGTTCTCAACGCGTGAAGTACTTCACTTTCTAAAATCTGGATCTCATCAACTTCATGTCCTTTTTCTTCAGCTGTTCTTTCTTCTAGATATTCTTCTCTGTCCTCATTTAATAATTTTTGGAAATACTCTTCCCATTCCTTTTGTGTTATCAGCGTATTATAACAAGCGAATTAGTTAATGAAAATTTCTCCTTATTGCCCTTAAATAACATCACGTTATTTTTTGTTTTCTATTGCTGGCGATGCTTTCAATTCTCTATAAATATTTTTATCTCTTTAATAATGTAGATTCATATTACATTACTATCCAGAAAAGCTTAAATTTCTTATCGTTACTGAATTTCATCACAGTATAACACGTGTTGGACTGTGACGATAACAACTTTGTTGTAGCTTCCAGTTTGCGAAACTGGCGGCCGTTTAGGGGAGGGCCTTACACTATGGATAGGCGTGGAGGGGGGTGAATGGGCGGGACTTGTTCCGGGTGAAATCCTAGCGCTAAGGGCACGTCAACGTGGCGCGCCACCAGCGCGTCGGCCGCACGCGAGTGACACAGATGGCGGCCCCGCCGGCGGACAACAGTGGCTGGTGTCCACTAGGATCAGCGACAAAACCTTCTCGTCCTCACCGGTATTTCCGGCACGAAGTGGCCAGACCAGCACGTCTGCGGCTGGTGTGGCGCAGAGGGTCATATGATTTTGGTTTTTGTTATACAGTCGGTGTGCACGTCAGAGAGGAAGCAAGTTAGTGTTGAACGATCTTTGGTCTTGTTCTGGCACAGTCTTTGCCTCTGCGCAGTCTTATTCATACGAAGTTGAAGTGTGCTATGTGATGGACGTACACTCCTGGAAATGGAAAAAAGAACACATTGACACCGGTGTGTCAGACCCACCATACGTGCTCCGGACACTGCGAGAGGGCTGTACAAGCAATGATCACACGCACGGCACAGCGGACACACCAGGAACCGCGCTGTTGGCCGTCGAATGGCGCTAGCTGCGCAGCATTTGTGCACCGCCGCCGTCAGTGTCAGCCAGTTTGCCGTGGCATACGGAGCTCCATCGCAGTCTTTAACACTGGTAGCACGCCGCGACAGCGTGGACGTGAACCGTATGTGCAGTTGACGGACTTTGAGCGAGGGCGTATAGTGGGCATGCGGGAGGCCGGGTGGACGTACCGCCGAATTGCTCAACACGTGGGGCGTGAGGTCTCCACAGTACATCGATGTTGTCGCCAGTGGTCGGCGGAAGGTGCACGTGCCCGTCGACCTGGGACCGGACCGCAGCGACGCACGGATGCACGCCAAGACCGTAGGATCCTACGCAGTGCCGTAGGGGACCGCACCGCCACTTCCCAGCAAATTAGGGACACTGTTGCTCCTGGGGTATCGGCGAGGACCATTCGCAACCGTCTCCATGAAGCTGGGCTACGGTCCCGCACACCGTTAGGCCGTCTTCCGCTCACGCCCCAACATCGTGCAGCCCGCCTCCAGTGGTGTCGCGACAGGCGTGAATGGAGGGACGAATGGAGACGTGTCGTCTTCAGCGATGAGAGTCGCTTCTGCCTTGGTGCCAATGATGGTCGTATGCTTGTTTGGCGCCGTGCAGGTGAGCGCCACAATCAGGACTGCATACGACCAAGGCACACAGGGCCAACACCCGGCATCATGGTGTGGGGAGCGATCTCCTACACTGGCCGTACACCACTGGTGATCGTCGAGGGGACACTGAATAGTGCACGGTACATCCAAACCGTCATCGAACCCATCGTTCTAGCATTCCTAGACCGGCGAGGGAACTTGCTGTTCCAACAGGACAATGCACGTCCGCATGTATCCCGTGCCACCCAACGTGCTCTAGAAGGTGTAAGTCAACTACCCTGGCCAGCAAGATCTCCGGATCTGTCCCCCATTGAGCATGTTTGGGACTGGATGAAGCGTCGTCTCACGCGGTCTGCACGTCCAGCACGAACGCTGGTCCAACTGAGGCGCCAGGTGGAAATGGCATGGCAAGCCGTTCCACAGGACTACATCCAGCATCTCTACGATTGTCTCCATGGGAGAATAGCAGCCTGCATTGCTGCGAAAAGTGGATATACACTGTACTAGTGCCGACATTGTGCATGCTCTGTTGCCTGTGTCTATGTGCCTGTGGTTCTGTCAGTGTGATCATGTGATGTATCTGACCCCAGGAATGTGTCAATAAAGTTTCCCCTTCCTGGGACAATGAATTCACGGTGTTCTTATTTCAATTTCCAGGAGTGTATTTAATAGTCGTGTGTGGACTTCGTATGCCGGCCGCGGTGGCCGAGCGGTTCTAGGCGCTTTAGTCCAGAAGCGCGCGACTGCTACGTTCGCAGGTTCGAATCCTGCTTCGGGTATGGATGTGTGTGATGTCCTTAGGTTAGTTAGGGTTAAGTAGTTCTAAGTTCTAGGGGACTGATGACCTCAGATGTTACGTCCCATAGTGCTCAGAGCCATTTCAACCATTTTTTGTGGACTTTGTATCTTTTAAATGAAGAAAGATTGATTGTAAAGGACCACAAGGATAAATAACATGTATACATGAGAAAGCGAACAGAATATATATTTTGAATAATTTCATTGTTTCTGAAGAGAAGAAGTCTGAGGTAAGACTGGAGCACTGCGCACCTAATTTGTCAGAATAGCTGTTGTCAGCTATTTACATTGCTCAGAGCTGAAAGAAAGACCACACCAGTTCCCTGAGTCACGCATTAACACATTAATAAATTAAGTTGTATGATTTTATAGCAGTTCTTTGTTAACATTGCACCGTTTTTACATGATTGTTCTCTTCCGTAAGCATAGCATTGTTTAGACAAATGTTATGTGTGAAATTTTGTGGTAAGGTCTTATGGGACCAAACTTCTTAGATCATCGGTCACTAGGCTTACACACTACATGATCTACCTTAAACTAAAGTAAGCTATGGACAACACACACACCCATGCCCGAGGGAGGACTCGAACCTCCAACGGGGGGAAGCAGCGCGGACCGTGATCACACGACCATATACTTCATTCTAAAATCTTTGTCCTGGAATATCATTTCATACGAGTAGTTACTCTCCCCTCCCCATTGTTTGTCATTACACATTACCACATGTGGTGTTCAATAGTTGGAAATATTATTTACCTCAATTTTGATTAGGCCTACATATTGATTGTAAGACCCATTCAGATTACCAATAGTTCAGTTCAGATTAGGTTCCGTTTAGCCAAAGATTTACATACGAGTTTAATTATATAACAGTTTGTGGGGCCATAGTTTCGGGAATACGCAGACTTTTATAGAGTCCATATAGGAACAAAATATAGTGGGCAGGTTACAAGGTCGAGGAGAATTCGCGGCTGCCGGTCGTGAAGTATCTCAGCCGGGCTTCACCCCCCAATCACCATTGGCATCAAGCGACAAGTGCTCAGAAAACGGAGGGCGTCGCCCGGCGAAGACTCTACAATTTTTATTTGGTACTTGTAAGTACGCGATAGTCGTCCACTCGGAGCGTGAGTTTGCCGCTACCACTGCCGCTTCGTCGCGCAAGCTGTCTGTCGTAGATGGCACGTCTTTGGACACTACTGCCACGTCGCCGCACGCTTGGTCACCCACTGCCCTGTAAACTTGCGCTATTTGAAAAACTTCTTGAAAAAAAGGGGGGGGGGGGGGACGCTTGCAACCGAGTAAAACTTTCTGACGCACTTCCTTGTCCGGAACTAAACACATAATAGCGTCTAGCGCAAGAGTGATTATGGGCATCAGCAACGAATTACCACTCACGAGTATTACTGTGAAGTTCCACTGCCCAGGCCCTGTATGACCGGTGTCGTTTTTTGCGGCATCGGTAGAATTCAACTGGCGATGCTATGTCATGTTTTAGTTTGTGACCAAATGTAAGAGCTGCCGGTTCTTCTTACGGGGAAAGCTGGCACAATGATTGATACTCTTAGGTGGAATCAGTGAGAGAAATAAGGCTTTGCACAAATTCAAGGTTGCCACACTGAAACCCAAAAAATGCTAAATGTTTTTTCGTATACTTCCCGATCCTCGGCTGAATCATCATACCGAGGAAATGTGGGTGGATAGACCGGTGGGACGGTACCCAGTCTGTTAATGGAAATCGACGAAGCAGTTACAGCCCTGTTCAATAAGGGCCAATAGCACGGCGTACATAATGAATAAACCTGATAAAACTGCACTTAAAGAATGCGCGCGGAAACCATTCCAAACTCGTCGCCAATCGTGGAGTAACTACGCAGCACACGAGACCGGTTCTTGGGCCCCACGTCACAAGACACAGTAGCCTGATGTGAACGGCACAGTCAAAGGACATACAAGAGACCCACTAGGGAATACCAAAACGTTGGGATCACGGATGTACTCCGAACTTGTACACCTTCAGCAGGCCATTAAAAAAATGGCTTCAAGCACTATGGGACTTAACATGTGAGGCCATCAGTCCCCTAGACTTATAACTACTTAAACCTAACTAACCTAAGAACAGCACACACATCCATGCACGAGGCAGGATTCGAACCTGCGACCGTAGCAGCAGAACGGTTCCGGACTGAAGCGCCTAGAACCGCTCGGCCACAGCGGCCGGCCTAGGCCATTAAAACAACATAATGTGCAAGTAGTAAGGTCCACTACTCTGGCAAATAGCAAGAGAAGTTTTACGCGTCTGTTATGTAACAGATGTATCTTTGCGTTGGTACTCGTCGTTATTCTGTGGAACAGTGCGGTGCGTTCCGGCCGCTCCGTGTGGCATTTCCGTGTCTGTTGTTCAACTCGACACCACGCTAATGTGTGAGCATTACGGTTCCGTTCCTGACATCCGATGAGTCTTTCGTATCGGGAAGCCACGATCAACCTGAAATTTGACGCAACGTCCCCAATGCCCACGAAGAAGATAGTTCTTAAGAGAAGTGATACATGTTGATCCTAAAGAACTGCTGCATATCCATTTGTCTATTGCCTCCAGCGTTGTATATCTTCACTGACGATGAGGTCTGTGACAAACTTATCAGGTTACAGAATCTGCCAATCTGACGGACACATGGGTGTGGTAACACATGAACTCATTGGGCTGGGAATGGAAAATATGCCCTTGTCTGAGCTGTCATTTGAAGTTCCACCGGATTTGGTCGCCCTTGCTCTTCGACCTTATGGCACAGTACTCGGTCATACGTCCGATAGATGGAAGACCTTCGAAGCTTATCCTATACTTAACAAGGTGCGACAGGTCCGTGTTGAATTGCACGGCCAAATACCTTCGTAACTCACTATCGCTGGTTGCCAGGCGATAATTATTTACGACGGTCAGCCGAAGACTTGCGCTGGACGTGGACAGATAGGCCATATAAATACGGAGTGCCGTATCGTGCAGACGCACTCAGCCGATCAGATTCGGCCATCGATAGCCGACGGTGCGGTGGAAGTTGAATAAAAGGATATCACGCCCACCCTCTGCCCTTCGCCTGACACAGAGGCGAGATAGCGTAAACAGTAATCACCGAAGCACCATATGAAACGGCGCACAACGACCGAGACAGTAGAGCGGCCCGAGGCAGCAACGATGGATGATGAGGTGAGTCAGCCGATACACCGATCCGATACGGCCGATCCTGGGTTACCACATGGTTCGATGTCTTCCCCCACTACCCGTGGGACCGCACTGTGAGGATGCGAGAGATCACCAAAGCCCCGACCGGATCCACACACGACTACGCCTGCTAATCGTGATCCAGTGGTATCGACCTCCCAGAAGACGCAGGATGCCTTTCAGGACCCCGACGGTACACCGATGCCGTCGGCAACGTCTACGTTGACGGTGACAGACGCCTAGGGTGGCGTGACCCACACCAGCCACCTCCTATCTCTTCGTCCTGACGACGCTCCACTCCGCGACTACTGCCCACCTGTAATACCAAGGACAGCCCCTTCAACTTGATGGAACAGGCATATCGACTCTCCACGATCAATGTCAAAGGCGTTACTTCTGCTCTCAAAACCCGTATGCTGCAATATACATTACGAGCTGTGGATCTGGAAGTTGTTTTCCTTCAAGAAGTCCGATTTGGACTCTGTATCGATGCCTACGGATATGACGCCTACGCTGTGCTTTCAGATGTGGGCAGAGGGGTACGGCTATTCTGCCCAGGGAAGGGATTTTGGCAACGGATGTATCCTGTTGGCCGCCGGCCCTTGGGGTCGCACTCACAGTTGGTACAGTTCGTATGATGAAACTGTATACCCTTTCTGGCACCGACAGAAGAAGAGAGCGACGCACCTTTTATGCCGAAGACACAGCACCGCTCGTTCAGGACTACGCCGACCACTTGGTGTTGTTGATGTTGTTGTGGTCTTCAGTCCTGAGACTGGTTTGATGCAGCTCTCCATGCTAATCTATACTGTGCAAGCTCCTTCATCTCCCAGTACCTACTGCAACCTACATCCTTCTGAATCTGCTTAGTGTATTCATCTCTTGGTCTCCCTCTACGATCTTTACCCTCCAAGCTGCCCTCCAATGCTAAATTTGTGATCCCTTGATGCCTCAGAACATGTCCTACCAGCCGATCCCTTCTTCTAGTCAAGTTGTGCCACAAACCTCTCTTCTCCCAAATCCTATTCAATACCTCCTCATTAGTTACGTGATCTACCCACCTAATCTTCGACATTCTTCTGTAGCACCACATTTCGAAAGCTTCTATTCTCTTCTTGTCCAAAGTATTTATTGTCCATGTTTCACTTCCATACATGGCTACACTCCATACAAATACTTTCAGAAACGACTTCCTGACACTTATATCTATACTCGATGTTAACAAATTTTTCTTCTTCAGAAACGCTTTCCTTGCCATTGCCAGTCTACATTTTATATCCTCCCTACTTCGACCATCATCAGTTATTTTGCTCCCCAAATAGTAAAACTCCTTTCCTACTTTAAGTGTCTCATTTCCCAATCTAATTCCCTCAACATCACCCGACTTAATTCGACTACATTCCATTATCCTTGATTTGCTTTTGTTGATGTTCATCTTATATCCTGCTTTCAAGACACTGTCTATTCCATTCAACTGTTCTTCCAAGTCCTTTGCTGTCTCTGACAGAATTACAATGTCATCGGCGAACCTCAAAGTTTTTATTTCTTCTCCCTGGATTTTAATACCTACTCCAAATTTTTCTTTTGTTTCCTTTACTGCTTGCTCAATATACAGATTGAATAACATCGGGGAGAGGCTACAACCCTGTCTCACTCCCTTCCCAACCACTGCTTCCCTTTCATGCCCCTCGACTCTTATAACTGCCATCTGGTTTCTGTACAAATTGTAAATAGCCTTTCGCTCCCTGTATTTTACCCCTGCCACCTTCAGAATTGGAAAGAGCGTATTCCAATCAACATTGTCAAAAGCTTTCTCTAAGTCTGCAAATGCTAGAAACGTAGGTTTGCCTTTCCTTAATCTTTCTTCTAAGATAAGTCGTAAGGTCAGTATTGCCTCACGTGTTCCAACATTTCTACGGAATCCAAACTGATCTTCCCCGAGTTCGGCTTCTACCAGTTTTTCCATTCGTCTGGAAAGAATTCGCGTTAGTATTTTGCAGCTGTGACTTATTAAGCTGATAGTTCGGTAATTTTCACATCTGCCAACACCTGCTTTCTTTGGGATTGGAATTATTATATTCTTCTTGAAGTCTGAGGGTATTTCGCCTGTTTCATACATCTTGCTCACCAGATGGAAGAGTTTTGTCAGGACTGGCTCTCCCAAGGCCGTCAGTAGTTCTAATGGAATGTTGTCTACTCCCGGGGCCTTGTTTCGACTCAGGTCTTTCAGTGCTCTGTCAAACTCTTCACGCAGTATCGTATCTCCCATTTCATCTTCATCTACATCCTCATCCATTTCCATTATATTGTCCGCAAGTACATCGCCCTTGTATAGACCCCCTAAATACATCTTCCAACTTTCTGCTTTTCCCTCTCTGCTTAGAACTGGGTTTCCATCCGAGCTCTTGATATTCATACAAGTGGCTCTCTTTTCTCCAAAGGTCTCTTTAATTTTCCTGTAGGCTGTATTTATCTTACCCCTAGTGAGATAAGCCTCCAGACCACTTGGTAGTAGGCGGAGATATCAATTGTGTGCTCAGACCATCCGATCAGATGCCGCCACATACCACCTGCCCTGCACTTCAGGCGCTTGTAAAGGATTTGGCTTTGTTGGACACATGGGTCATATAACACGGCGATCGACACATGGGTCATATAACAAGGTGACCGAAGGGCATACATCTATTTAACTAGTCATTCCGCGAGCTGTTTGGATCGAACTTACATCACACGTGACCTGCGATCGGCAGTTATCGATGTTATGGCCGACAGCGTTCACGGACTGCCTAATGTATGTGTGTACTCTCACACTCCCTCGCCAACTCGTCCGACGACGATGATGATATTTGGTTTGTGGGGCGCTCAACTGCGCTGTCATCAGCACCTGTACGAAGTCCCAATTTTTACTCAGTCCTATTTCTTTGCACAGTCTAATCAAGCCATAGTTACGAATGCTGATGAAATGAGGAGGACAACATGAACACCCAGTCCCCGGGCACAGAAAATCTCCAACCAAGGACCCGTCCGACGAAGGAAGGGTCCGTGGTTCGTCAATGTGGCTCTTCTTGATGAGGTATTTACAGACGCGAGGTTGATTCCACGTGGAGCAGATGTCAACGCCGATTACCCGTCTATGGTTCCACGCTTCAATGGTAGTTACGGTGTGTCAAACCCTCCTTGTGTCGAACATTAGGCAGCTATGGACGAGATAGAGCACGCTGGTATATCGCGACCACTGATTTCTACTACACTGAACTCCGCGATCTGGCTAGAGGCAGTCACGAGGATTATGGTAAACGGCTACAAGACTGGCCCCGCCCGTGTCAACAGGTCGGTCAGATAGAGTTGTCCTATTTCTGCCACGTTATTCGCCATTGTCATGGGACGAGCTCTTAACGGACTGCTGCGACGCTTGGAAGGTGTTAGCCTCCGTTCCGTGACCTTTCTACGTGGCGCGTACGCCGAAAATGTGATTTTCGAAGATTAAGTGGGTAGATCACGTAACTAATGAGGAGGTATTGAATAGGATTGGGGAGAAGAGAGGTTTGTGGCACAACTTGACTAGAAGAAGGGATCGGATGGTAGGACATGTCCTGAGGCATCAAGGGATCACAAATGTGCTAAGTGACGAAATACAACCGGCGCCTTACTATCTCTAACAGTATGGGGCGGAGGCAGGCAATGTGATCAACCTACGGAAATCACGTAACATAGATGTGGGACGAGGCATGTCTGCAGAACTGGATGTACCCCTGACGAAGGTACGAATGCTCAAATGTTTAGAGACGTCGCTCCATCGACAAATGCAACGTACGGAGTTGTTTTCATAGGGTTTAAAAGCCGAAAAAGGTATCGGTAAAAATACGTTATTGTCCACCTAAGACATATAGACAACATGGCATATTGAAGTGTTATGAGGGCAATATTTTGGAGGGTTAAATTGTTTTGTAATCATTGTATTGTAAGTGACGCTAGGGGTTCTTTTCTCATGTAGGAACGCTTTTGAAAGATTGTTATGTGTCCATGTTTATCAAATGGCTCTAGGCACTACGGGACTTAAGATCTGAGATCATCAGTGCCCGAGGCAGGATTCGAACCTGCGACCGTAGCAGCCGCGTGGTTCCGGACCGAAGCGCCTAGAACTGCTCGACCACAGCAGCCGTTTTTATGTTTATCACCATTAATTTCATTTAGTTTATGAATTCATTGTAGTATCCTCCTACGTATGGAGGATTTTCCAATTTCACAAACTACTCACTTGAACCCAATGTGTATGGTGATCCTGTAACAAAAATATTTAGTACAGGTAACACTTGTTTGTGTGTTGTAGAGTAGGGGGTACCCATTCCTCACTTTAATATTTTAGGGCATGTGTGATGGTGTCTGTTATTCTGATTTATAATCGTGACTTCATCATAGACATCCTTACCTTGCAGGGCCTGGATTCACAGGCACTTCTGTCAGATATCTCCGTGCGTGGCTAGTGGTAAGGATGGTCATTACAACTGAGGGAGTATGTTACTGTTTTAATGTCCTACTAAAGGAATACAGAGTTTGAAGTAAATCCGTGGTGATCCCAGCGTCGTAGCCGGCCGCGGTGGTGTAGCGGTTCTAGGCGCTCAGTCCGGAACCGCGCGACTGCTACGGTCGCAGGTTCGAATCCTGCCTCGGGCCTGGATATGTGTGATGTCCTTAGGTTGGTTAGGTTTAAGTAGTTCTAAGTTCTAGGGGACTGATGACCACAGATGTTAAGTCTCATAGTGCTCAGAGCCCAGCGTCGTGGCATTCCCTCGTTAGTTAGCACTGCTACGCTCGCATATATGCGTGAGTCGCCGGCATACGGCGTGGCGGAGACCTCGCCCCGCTCACGCATCCCACAGGTGGCTCCCGTGGCCGGCCCGTGCTGGTACACTTGGCGGCTGATTCAAACACGCACTCGCGGCGACACCACACACGTTGCACTAGAACCCATGTTTCCTTAGTGCACCTCTATTCTGTACGGGAGTTGCTCACAATAGTTTACAAATTTCTTCTGTTACGTTTTGATTAAAAGGGAAAGTCGAGATCAGAATAACATTTCTTTACTATGACGAACTTCGGCTTATGCTAAAGCTGTCTTCAGATTTTTAGGCCACCTACGACTGGTGCTGGCGACTCCTCGGTTTTTCTCGTGCTACCAAGATTGTACACTGTCACGATCGTGGTATCACGTGAAAAACCAGAAGTAGAGGGCTCAAAATATCTTTCGATGGTTTTATCATAACCTGAAACCGGTCACAATAAGCAAATGTTACTGTGATCTCGACTATTGTTTTTAACAAAAGTATAGCACCAGATCCACGGACAATGTTGTCTAAATTTATCATCTTCTGTAATGTGTTTCATTGATGCAAACTCTCTATGACAACGTTTCCTCGTCTTTTATTAATTATTTTGGTTATAAATTTTCCATACAGCATTCTATAAACTGTGCAATGACTCATTGTACATCTAAGCAGCTATTACTCGCATGATAAATAAGTAAATAAATAGACGACATCGATTTGCATGCTGTTCCAATGCACATACATTTGAGCGGGATTGGCAGGCGAATAAAAAGCTAACCCCGTTTGGTCACGGTTTAAATTATATGGTATGTTAAATACAATTTAGTTTATACATTCTGATGACTGTCCTCACCAAATTTGAATGATTCTGGTGTCAGCCCTGAATGTGTTACTAGACATAAGAGAGGATGTACCTAGTAGAATACTTATGCTGCTCACAAGAAAACTTCTGCCGTAGCGCTACAAACACAACTCATATGAGAATTACCGAGCTTTAAAGTGACGTCCCGTTCTATTTCTCACTTTGCTAAAACGTATATTCAGGTTAAGGTTTATGTAATATAGTCCACCTCGTTTCAGATTACAAGTCATGAATCCAGCAGTAGTCCTCAAAGATCACATGTAATATTTCTGCAAGAGTCCCGTTGAGCGTCGTCGACACCGTCATTAAATGATGATCATGATGTTTGGTTTGTAGGGAGCTCAACTTCGCGGTTATCAGCGCCCCTACAAATTCCCAACCTTTACTCAGTCCAATCGCGCCACTGTCATGAATGATGATGAAATGATGAGGACAACACAAACACGCAGTCATCTCGAGGCAGGTACCGACATTAGATGGCACTTTTCTGTCCTTTCACAAGAGTTTCATGATAGTGCAGGATCTCATCAGTTACAATTTTCAATCACTGACCTGATAACGACCCTGTTATTAAGCTTGAAGATATTATTACAAAAATCACAATGATAAATCACTAATACGACGAACTCTGGGTTGTCGTAGCAGTTGTGATATGTAGATGCACTTACACATGAAGATATTTGCATGCGGTAACAGGATGTAACTAAATTGCCTTTAGCGACGTTGGGGGCTTGTGGGGACCAAGACGGTTAGCTTTAGCATAGTAACTCATGTGCGGACGCTTACCACAACACCCATTCTAATCTCCCACTTCTTCTGCGCCACTGACATAGTTATTACTTACGTCATTCGTCGATTACCTGATTCCCATATCTACTACAGGTTTCTTTACGTGACATTGAGTTGAGTTTGCGATCTGCTCAGAGAGATATGTACCTGCTGTTGTGCTTCTGATACTGCAATACTGTTCAGTAGTGGTCATTCACTACAGTACAGAATGCTAGCAAGGTTGTGGCTATGGTGGGCGCTGGAAGACGGCGGATTGGCGATCGTGTGTACCGGCACATGGTACGGACGTACCGTGTCTGTGTTGATGTCGGTGCGCGTCACATCGAGCTCCACTTGTAGGTGTACTCAGACTACAAGTAACAGGAGCCAGAGAGCAGCATGTGTTGTGGAATTCTGCGTGTAGAGGGAAAACGTTACCTTTCCCAACATGAGTTCCTATGCTAATCTTAACGGTCTTGGTCCCCACTAAAAGCCGTCATAAGTCTGTGGAGTGAATTTAGTTACGTCCTGTATAGTAATATATACATCACCTGCATCAGCCTTTACACTACAATTATAGAAAGTTTTAAACATGACTGCTTAGTCAGCGACCGTTTACAAATTAAAGCACTTACACCCCTTGGTCACCAAAATTAATGGTGGAGAGTATTTCGTACGAATATTAACACCTTTGTCGTATTAAATTCGCTCAGTTATCCCTCTCCTAGCATTGTCACAAGGTCATTCTTGAAAACGTGTTCCCTTAAGTCACCCAACAGGGTCTCATGAGAAGAACTTCACTTTTATTCTAATGCTCCCATTTCAGTTCTCGAAATATCTCAGTAACGCTGTGAGCTGTACTAACCTGTTACTTTGCTAAGATCGTAGTAGCTCATCCCACAATTAGTTTGATATCTGCTGTGTACCTCCTTAATAGTGACTCCAAATCTACAAGTCTAGGGTAGTACTCTAAACGAGATCGGACTGGTATCTGCCATGTGGTGTAAGTAGGCTGTTTAGGTTTCTATGTTGGTAACGCCACGTAGCGCTCCGTATGAAAATCCATGCTGTGCTGTGTGCAGTCTGTGACTGGTTTGCGTTGTTGGAATATTTGCTGTTGTAGTGTTGGGCAGTTAGATGTGAACAGCGCATAGCGTTGCGCAGTTGGAGGTGAGCCGCCAGCAGAGGCGGATGTGTGGATGTGGGAAGAGAGATGGCAGAGTTTTGAGAGCGGACGTCAGAAAAACGAAATTTGTAAGACTGGATGTCATGAACTTTATATATATATATATATATATATATATATATATATATATATATATATATATAATGACTTTCTAAGGTTATTAAGGTAAATACATTGTCTGTTCTCTATCAAAATCTTTCATTTGCTAACTATGCCTTCAGTAGTTAGAATCCGTTATTTACCCGGCAGTATTGGCGCTCGCTGTATTGCAGTAGTTCGAGTAACGAAGATTTTTGTGAGGTAAGTGATTCACGAAAGGTATAGGTTATTGTCAGTCAGGGCCATTCTTTTTTAGGGATTATTGAAAGTCAGATTGCGTTGCACTTAAAATATTGTATGTCTGTTTAGTGTTGATCAGAATAAGTAAAGAGAGAAATGTCTGAGTACGTTCACTTCTGCTCCGCTGTTTAAAAATCAAATAACGTAAGGGGTTTACCAGCACATTAATTCATAAATTTTCCTAAGGGGAGGTTTCAGTGGATTCGCTTGTAATGCTCTGCAACATCAATGAAATCTTTCAGACAATTTGAGTCTTCAATTTGAGTTGCCTACGACTAATGTCACATGTCTGTCCCATTTCGTAGCCCCCTCTCTCACTATTGTTAATATTTAAAAGTTTGACTAGCTCCAATTGTTTACCATGGACTAAAAGAAAAGTAAAGTCGTATGGCGTGCCTGGCTTGAAGACCTATGTCAAAGAGCCGGGAATGGGTTCCACAATGGAACAATTCCTTGCACACATATTTTTCTTTGGTAGGCGTATTTGGAGGGTTTAAGAACCGCGCGACAGCTACGGTCGCGGGTTCGAATCCTGCCTCGGGCATGGATGTGTGTTATGTCAATAGGTCGGGTAGGCTTAAGTAGTTCTAAGTTCTAGGGGACTGATGACTTCAGAAGTTAAGTCCCATAGTGCTCAGAACCATTTAAGAGAGTGTAATGTTGAAAGTTGATGATTAGAGAAGGGAAAGGCGCTGGATCGAGGCACCTTCCTCACAAATATCACAAAGTGAGCCACAGAGCTTTACGGCCCCATCCGGCGGACGGTTCACCATCTAATCACCAGCACTTCATGAATCGATGTTATTGGCGCAAAGACTGGAAATGAGGAACTTTCGTCACTCCACTTGTTGGCCAAATATCAATAGTGCAAATTTTACCACGACCAAGATTCGGACAGGTTTACCTCTGTGTCGAGCGCCACTTCAAAGGTGTGCGTCCGTATATCTCGAATAGGGAGCGAGGTTGCTATGGACAGGTTAGTGGATTCTGACGCTTTGGAAATTTTCTTAAATGAAATTACCATGTAATACAGCACGCAGATATGCTAGCTCGTCCTGCAGTTCTTTATTATGATCCAATAATAAATCATAAACATTGCAGCATATTCCGACAAACTGTTAAGTACCACCTACAAAAAATGCATAGGAAGAGTGGAAAAGAAAACGTTTTGGGAGCCATTTTCTCCACAGAACGAGTTTTCAATGCTACAGTGTTCTCAGTACTCTGTTGCATGACTTATTCAAATTATATAATCACAGAGGAAATACTTCAAACATTCATTAGTAGAAGTTGTGTGGTCTTTGCGCCAAACAGTGCTTCAGCGGTCCAAGTGTCATTGCAATGCATACGAATGATTTCTTTGATTGTAAAGATGGTGCTCCTGAAACATTGTTGAAGATCATAAAATTTTGTCGGTTTTCTAGCCGCATCCACGGGTTTAAAATCCACGACCTGTAGGCCGAGTTCTCCTTGGCCATTGTTAAATGATTGCTACTGCCGTCCTCATATAGCCGCGCTCTCTTCATTGACGTCACTGGTGCTCGCTACAGGGCCATATGTGGTAATGTTTTAATTGCGTGCTCGCCGCGCCCGCTTCAACTTTCCGATGACAGGGTTCCAAGCTGTGCTTATCTGCAGGCCGCCGTCTTTGTTGAGGATGTTGTCGGAAATTTTTAACCCGAACGGTTCTTTTATAACAGAGTCCCAAAAACTAGTAGTCCGTGTAATAACACATGTCTCGACAATTGCAATACGACGTCCGTTTTTTAAAGCATGTTCCGCCACCACTGATTTCTCAGGATACCGAAAACATCTCTCGTGTTCCACACGGCACTGCTCAATAGTATGTACACTCTGTCCGATACAGAACTGTCTACACCGACACAGTATTTTATAGATTCCTGGCGTTCTGACTCCAACATCATCTTTCATGGGCCTCATTAGCTGTCGAATTTTAGCCGGCGCTCTAAAAGTCGCATCGAATTTACGCTTCTCTAGAAGCCGGCTAATCTTTCCTGCTATTGTCCTTAAGATCGGGAGTAACGCAAGCTTCTTCGTCCTCTCCTCGGAGGTGATTTACTGATATTTCTTCGGCAAGATAGTTGCGACATCTAGCGGTTATTGTAGCCGTTTTCTTTCAAGATTTGCCGTATGTGGCTCAGATCCTTCGGAAGACTTGCAGCGTCTGAAACGGGTTCCGCTCGATGCACGAATGTTCTCAGAACAGAACTTTTCTGCGAAGGGTGGTGATAGCTGGGAGCATGGAGATATCAGTTTGTGTGGGTGGGTCTCCAATAAGCACTGCAGTTTAGACATCCATTTTCTTTCTGGCGGACGAGGATGTCTGGAAAAGGCCAGACACCATCTGTCTCTGCTCCCATCGTTAATCTGGTGTTACTATGGATGTTGTTGATGTAGTTGCAAAATTCTACAAAATTTTCACGCCCATGAGACCAAAAATTTCTGACAACACCCTGAATGAAAGCTAGCGGCCCGCAGCGAAACATAACTTGGAACCCGGCCATTGGAAAGTTGAAACGGTCGCGGCTAGCGCGCATCGAAAACATTAACATAAATGGCGCAGGACCAAGAGCACGTGACGTCAATGAAGACAGCGTGGCTATATAAGGACGGTAGAAGCAGTCATTTGACAGTTTCCACCTGACAATGGCCGAGGAGAACTCGGCCGAAAACTCGTGGATTTCAAATCACTGGGCACGGCTGGAAGTCTGAGAAAATTTGATCACTATATATCGCCGCCATATATACCGATGAAAGTTTCTCAGGCTTATTTATTCATTCGTACATTGCTATCGATGCATGTATGTAACATCCCCAAATGCAGTATGATCCAAATGTCTTATACTCAGTGATCCCAAATAGCTATTAAAGGTCTTTACTTTGAAACAGAAGAATGGAAAAAAACGTCAAGGAATTCAAAAGAGCGAAGGTTACTGCAGGTGTAAGCCTCAAAATATTTCGTCTGAAAGACCAGCGATGATTGTCAGTTGGTGAACAGAAAAAACTGGTGATGATGTTACCGTTTGTCCTTCAACAAAACAGGGAATTTTGCAGCAAACTTTGCCGCATCTGATCCCACCAATGGAGTTGTATGAGAAACAGAAGTCTGTACTGATAATAATGAATGACTTTTGAAAGTAATTTATTTTTGTTACAAAAAAAAACACTCCGTCTACAAGGCAGAAGTGGCCCATCGGGACCATCCGACCGCCGTGTCATCCTCAGAGGAGGATGCGGGTAGGAGGGGCGTGGGGTCAGCACACCGCTCATACCGGTCGTAATGATGGTATTTTTGACCGAAGCCGCTACTATTCGGTCGAGGATGGCTGCACCCCGAAAAATGGCAACAGTGCATGGTGGCCTGGATGGTCACCCATCCAAGTGCCGACCACGCCCGACAGCGCTTAACTTCGGTGATCTCACGGGAACCGGTGTAGCCACTGCGGCAAGGCCGTCGCCACTTATTTTCGTTACACTTTTGTAAGAAAAAAGGGTAAAATAAATGAGGAAAGATTCAACTTAGTGCATCTGTTTATTGGACCATGGGAAAAAAGCTCTTTTAACGTACCTAGAAGTAGTCAGATGCCTGGTATGGAACTCAGAGATATTACTTTTCTGTTAGTCTCATTATTTTTTGCGATGATGGGTTAAGAAACGCAATTCTGTGGTATCGGAATAGCTTCTCAGTTTTGGATACATTTAAGTTATGTTAGTTTTGATATTGCTAAAAAATGTGGGATTTGGCTCCTACTAAGATTTTCTCTTCCACTCTTCATATTTCCTTCACCATGCAGCAAAAAGTATTTATTGATCCTCACGTTGGTTGCTGATTACAGAATTAGAGGTTTTCGTTGGGAGACTATATCCTTTAACCACGAATAAAATCGTAGCATCCAAACAAATATTACCACGGGAGTAGTAATAATCTGCGCTTGGCATAATATAGATTGATTCAGAACCAATTTGACAAAATGGATGTTTTGCTGCGATTATAGTAATGACTTCATTTCAGAAATACACGTGTAGATTGAAAAGTTAACTCTCGCAGTTCATGCAGACATTCGCAAACGTTTGATGTGTACTCCATTTAGGACACGGCATATTTCTATCCGACAGATATCCATCCGACAGAAGTCGGCATTTCCTGCCAGATCCGTTCCAATGTAGCCCGATCGATTGAATTAATCGCACCGGATACCAGGTGTGCCTGTAATTGAAAAACTGTCATGCTAATCTCGCCATTGCCAAAAAATTCCGGAATATTCCCCAGTTAGGATCTTCGGGAGGGCTCTACCAAATGGGAGGTGAATGAGAATAAGACTGAATAACTAACGAAAGAATAAAGTTATACATGTGGGAGCGTGAAAGATGTGGGATACGAATGTACTAAGGAATGAAGAAGTCCGCCTTAAGTTCTCTAAGGCTATAGATATTTCGTTAAGGAGTAGCTCAGTAGGCAGTTGACTTGAAGAAGAATAGACATCTCTAAAAACGGCACTTTGGAAAGAGAAACATAGGTACAATGAAGGTAACAGCGAATAAAGTATGGGTAACAGAAGAAATAATTCAAATCATCGATGAAAGAAGGAAGAAAACAGATATACAAGTCACTTAGGAAATAAATATATAGGAAATACGAGGAACCTAAGACGAAATGTCTGCATGACAAATGCGAAGAAATAGAAAAAGAAGTGACTGTCGGAATGACTAATACAGCATAGCGAAAAGTGAACACAACCTTCTTTTGAATCATTAACAAGAGGAATTCCACTGTTAAATGCTGAGGAGAGAGCAGATAGGGGAAAGAAGTAGATTCAATGCCTCTATGAGGGGGAAGCCTTGGTTGATGTGATTGAAGAACAAGCAGGTCTCGATTTCAAGGGATCCAATATTAGAATTTAAAAGAGCATTTCAAGGCTTACGATCAAATGAGGCAGAAGGGATAGATAACACTCTATCAGCCTTCTACAATCACGGACAGAAGTGGCAACAAAACAATGTGTAGATTGTATGAATCTGGTGACATACCATGACTTTCTAAAAATATCATCCACACATTTCCGAAGACTGAAAGAGCTGACAAGTGCGCGAATTATCGTACAATCAGCTAAATCAGTCATGCATCCAGTTTGCTGACAAGAATAGCATAAAGAAGATGGGGAAAGAAAAGGAGTATGTCTTAGCTGACGATCAGTTTGGCTTTAGGAAGCGTAAAGACGCCACGGAGGCACTTCTGACGTTAGGCTGATGATGAAAGCAAGACCAAAGAAAAATCAAGACACCTTCATAGCATTTTTCGAGCTGGGGAAAGCATTTGACAGTTTAAAATGGTGCAAAACGTGCGAAATTCTGAGGAAAATTAGGGGTAAGCTGTAGGGAGAGACGGGTAATATACAACATGTACAAGAGCGGAGAGGGAATAACAAGAACGAAGTGCTCGGATTAGAAAGTGTGTAAAACAGGGATGTAGCCTTTCGCCCCTACTGTACAGTCTATACGCCAAAGAAGCAATGATGGAAATGAAAGAAAATTCCAGGAGTGGAATTAAGATCCAAGATGAAGGAGTATCAATGATAAGATTCGCTGATGGCATTACTATCATCAATGAACTGAGGAAAAATTACAGGATCTGCTGCATGGAATAAACAGTCTACTGAATAAACAGTATGCATTGAGAATAATCGAAGAAAGACGAAGGTAATGAGAAGAAGCAGAAATGAGAAGAGCGAGAACCTTAACGTTGGGGTCAATGGTAACACGGCAGATGAAGTTAAGGTATTCTCCTACATAAGCAGTAAATTAACCAAAGTCAGACGGAGCAAGGAGGACAGTAAAAGGAGACTAACACCAACAAGAAGGTGTTCCTTGCCAAGAGAAGTCTACTAGCATCAAACACAGGTCTTAATTGACTGAAAAGAAATTTCTAGCAATTTGGAGCACAGCATTGTATGGTACTGAAACATGGAGTGTACAAAAACAGGACTGGAGGGACATAGCTTTTGAGATGTGGTGCTACAGACCAAGGTTGAAAATTAGGTGGCAGGAAAGGTAAGGAACGAGGTGGTTCTCCGCAGAATCTGAGAGGAAAGGAATATGTGGAAAACACTGACAGCCGGCCGCTGTGACCGAACGGTTCTAGGCGCTTCAGTCCGGAACTGCGCTGCTGCTACGGTCGCAGGTTCGAATCCTGCCTTGGGCATGGATGTGTGTGATGTCCTTAGGTTAGGTATATTTGAGTAGTTCTAGGTCTAGGGGACTAATGACCTCAGATGTTAAGTGCCCTAGTGCTTAGAGCCATTTGAACCATTTGAAACAGTGACAAGGAGAAGGGACAGAACTGTAGGAGATCTGTTAAGACATGAAGGAGTAACTTCCATGGTACTAGTGGCGCTGTAGAGGGCAGAAACAATAGAAGAAGAAGGAGAGTACATCCAGAAAATAACTGAGGACGTAGTTTGCAAATGGTACTCTAAGATGAAGAGTTTGGCACAGGAGAGGAACTTGTTACAGACATCATCCAACCATTCACTTGACTGAAGACAAAATAAAAAATAACATGTCCCTCACACACCCCGAAAAGAAAAATAAATTGCTGCTAGGTCAGGCGACCGAGCGGGCCACAATATGAATGACACGTCTCTCGACCCAGCACGGATAATCGATTGCTGTGGTAGATGTTTGTCGAGATGACTATGTACGATGTTTTCCCACTGCGGCGAGGCCCCATTGTGCTGAAACATTAGACTTGGAACCGCATGGTCTTGGGCTCCTTGCCACGGTTCGCGCGGCTCCCCATGTCGGAGGTTAGAGTCCTCCCTCGGGAACGGATGTGTGTGTTGTCCTTAGCGTAAGTTAGTTTCAGCTAGATTAACTAGTGTGTAAGCCTGGGGACCGATGTCGTCAGCAGTTTTGTCCCATAGCAACTTACCACAAATTTTCCAATTAAATTTGGTATCTCTCCTGACAACTAAGGCAACACTCAGAGAGATTGCATATTGACGTAGTTTGTGTCTGCGACGGCAGACTGTGCGAAGAACAGAGTACCACATAGTCTGCAGTTGATTATGGAGCAGAAATAAATAAAGTATTGGAGAATCACGCTGGTTTTTTGTACCTCATGTCCTCATATTGCGCTTGTTCATTTTACTGCACGTAAAATGTTGTTCCGTCAGAGAACAAAACTCTGTCTGCAAAACCATCCACCACCATCCGTGACTGAAAGTCAATGCTTAATTGTCTGCAGATTGTCTATGGGCTAGTTTTAACATTGACAACATTTGAATTCCGTAAACCTTGAACTGCAGGCGCTTGCGCAACCTATGCCACAGTCTTGATTGCGATAGATTCATTCTTCTGCTGTCAGGACACGTGGATTTTCTTGGACTTCTTTCGTAGATCGTACGAATGTTTGCCACCACTTGATTCTCGACGGATGGCATCCCGGTAGTTTTCTTCTTGCATATGCATCCTGTCTCCTCGAATTATTTTGCCCATCAAGGAGTATTGTGACGGTGTGGTGCCACTTTACGAAACTTTATCCGAAAATGGCTTTGAACAATGATTATTGATTGTGTTTCTGGGTACTCTTTGGCACAGTACGCCTTCTCCATCACAGATGCAACCATTTTGAACACCAACGTCATCGATGTACAACAACAATGACTATCCATCGTTTCATTGTTACCGACCTATAATGCGAAGATTAATCTTTCAGTCTATACGTATATGTCTGATATATAGTGAGCACTGTAATGACAGGAAAACTTTCGTTCTGTCCCATTCGTTTGAACAACCATGTACTGTATATTAATATGAAGATTCTCGAATTAATGTGATATCGAATTCTGAGAACGTTTTCCCGTGTTGCAATTTGTCAACAATCAACGAAGTTCGTAGATGTGATATAAATGTACATGAAATACTTGTTCTTTAACGCCGGGAACTGATTTCCGTACTATAAAGCTTAGACCGGAGAGTCAGGTGTTAGTATTGTGAATTCCACGAGTTTTAGCAGACGGTTAAAGTGGAATCTAATGGAACGAAAGTACGGGACTTTACTCTAGAGCGCTAATTTAGTCCGCCACTCGTGCTATCTCGCTGCACCGAGGTGCTGGTGCGTGCAGTATCGAAAAGAAAGAAGAAAAAAAAAGAGGAGAGAGCCAGCTATGCATCAAGTGGATTATTGTGGCGAGCGCGGTCACCTATGCGACCCGAGCTGCCAGCGTTAACTCCATGACCGTCGCCTGAGCGGCGGGCAGAGGAGGACACTTTAATCAGGTCAGCCGGACTGCACAGGCGAAGGGTAGCGAACGAGTCAAAGCGTCCACGAGGCACCTGCAACGGTAGACTCAATTCTGTTGGACGCTATGTCGAGTAGAATTCCAAAAGGCGAAGTTAGCTGTACTGTGACACAGAAATCTACTAGGCGGTACAAACGTCTCACTACAGAAAATACAGCACTGTTTACTAGGGATGTCTGTTGAAGTTGTTTCCATTATATGAAAGTTAGGAAGAAATTACTGCTACTGTCCGAATGATCAATGGAGATTGAGGTTTTTTCCATCTTTGCATGTCGCGCATATATTTTAAATGTTATTCTACGTGCAAGGTTATTCACAAGTACTATAGCGTAGTACTTTGGTGGAGTGGGGTTCAGCATGGGGTTCTGCGGATGTGGGCTTACTTCGACAAACAACTGCTACTGGTTCAAATGGCTCTGAGCACTATGGGATTTAACTTCTGAGGTCATCAGTCCCCTAGAACTTAGAACTACTTAAACCTAACTAACCTAAGGACTACGCACACATCCACGCCCGAGGCACGATTCGAACCTGCAACCGAAGCGGTCGCGCGGTTCCAGACTGTAGCGCCTAGAACCGCTCGGCCACTCCAGCCGGCCCAACTGCTATTAAAGCAAAAAATCTTCCTTCGCAATCTGATTTTAAATATTTGGTTCAGACAGACTTCTTGAAGTATGGGCAAAAGGAACAACACAGTAAACAAATTAAAATTTCTTCAGCACAGTAATAAAACAATTTGAAAATAACACCAGTCCCTCAACACCAAGAGCAGAAACAGTTCACAATATTAGGCCCCTTCGGAAAAATAAACAAATAAATAAATAGTACAATAATCAGCGAATAGTAAATACCTGACAAACGGTACCAGTTAATTCAACAAATAAGTCAGAAAAGCAACACTAGAATTTCTTACGGTAATCATACGTTTACATTTAAACTAAGTATTAGATCTACAGACAACTCCCTTCACCAGCTACTCGCAACCAGCAACACTACTACCAATCAGTAAAACCTGTCTACGCAAAATTACCATTTACAGTTGTCTGTAAATACCATCTACACTTCTGGCTACGGTCACAGCGTAACTTCAACCCAGTATTCTGTGCATCTACATCTACATCTCCATACATACTTCGCAAATCATCGTTCGGTGCGTTTCTGGGACTATCTTGTACCACCAATAGCGATTTTTCTTCACAAAATGAGCGGAAGAAAATCGACTGTCTGCATGCATCCGGACGAGTCCACATTTCTCTTATCTAATACACTCCTGGAAATGGAAAAAAGAACACATTGACGCCGGTGTGTCAGACCCACCATACTTGCTCCGGACACTGCGAGAGGGCTGTACAAGCAATGATCACACGCACGGCACAGCGGACACACTAGGAACCGCGGTGTTGGCCGTCGAATGGCGCTAGCTGCGCAGCATTTGTGCACCGCCGCCGTCAGTGTCAGCCAGTTTGCCGTGGCATACGGAGCTCTATCGCAGTCTTTAACACTGGTAGCATGCCGCGACACCGTGGACGTGAACCGTATGTGCAGTTGACGGACTTTGAGCGAGGGCGTATAGTGGGCATGCGGGAGGCCGGGTGGACGTACCGCCGAATTGCTCAACACGTGGGGCGTGAGGTCTCCACAGTACATCGATGTTGTCGCCAGTGGTCGGCGGAAGGTGCACGTGCCCGTCGACCTGGGACCGGACCGCAGCGACGCACGGATGCATGCCAAGACCGTAGGATCCTACGCAGTGCCGTAAGGGACCGCACCGCCACTTCCCAGCAAATTAGGGACACTGTTGCTCCTGGGGTATCGGCGAGGACCATTCGCAACCGTCTCCATGAAGCTGGGCTACGGTCCCGCACACCGTTAGGCCGTCTTCCGCTCACGCCCCAACATCGTGCAGCCCGCCTCCAGTGGTGTCGCGACAGGCGTGAATGGAGGGACGAATGGAGACGTGTCGTCTTCAGCGATGAGAGTCGCTTCTGCCTTGGTGCCAATGATGGTCGTATGCGTGTTTGGCGCCGTGCAGGTGAGCGCCACAATCAGGACTGCATACGACCGAGGCACACAGGGCCAACACCCGGCATCATGGTGTGGGGAGCGATCTCCTACACTGGCCGTACACCACTGGTGATCGTCGAGGGGACACTGAATAGTGCACGGTACATCCAAACCGTCATCGAACCCATCGTTCTACCATTCCTAGACCGGCAAGGGAACTTGCTGTTCCAACAGAACAATGCACGTCCGCATGTATCCCGTGCCACCCAACGTGCTCTAGAAGGTGTAAGTCAACTACCCTGGCCAGCAAGATCTCCGGATCTGTCCCCCATTGAGCATGTTTGGGACTGGATGAAGCGTCGTCTCACGTGGTCTGCACGTCCAGCACGAACGCTGGTCCAACTGAGGCGCCAGGTGGAAATGGCATGGCAAGCCGTTCCACAGGACTACATTCAGCATCTCTACGATCGTCTCCATGGGAGAATAGCAGCCTGCATTGCTGCGAAAGGTGGATATACACTGTACTAATGCCGACATTGTGCATGCTCTGCTGCCTGTGTCTATGTGCCTGTGGTTCTGTCAGTGTGATCATGTGATGTATCTGACCCCAGGAATGTGTCAATAAAGTTTCCCCTTCCTGGGACAATGAATTCACGGTGTTCTTATTTCAATTTCCAGGAGTGTATTTTATGGGGATTACGCGAAATTTTACTGGCAGCAGCAGGATCGTCCTGAAATCAGCTTCAAATGCCTGTTCACTAAATCTTCCGAATAATGTTCTCACCAGGCATTCCCGTCTGCGATCCCGAAAGATCTCCGTACCACCTGCGTGATGACCTAACGTGCCGTAACAAACCTAGCAGCCCGCGTTTCAGCTGCTTCGATGTCTTCCTTTAATCCGACTTGGTGGGGTTACCCCAAACTCTCCACCGTACTGAAGAATGACTCACAGACGTCTTATACGTGCGGTCTCCTTTACAGATAACCCGCACTTTCCTTAAATGCTCCCAATAAACCGAAATCGAAGCCTTCCCCACTACAATTCTTAGATGCTCGTTCCATTTCATTTTTCTTTGCAGCCTTACTTCTGGATATTTAATCCAACTGACTGTGTCAAATAGCGCACCACCAATGCTGTAATTGAACAGTACGTGATGTCTTTTCTTACTCATCCGCATAATGTATACTTTTTGGCATTTAGAGGAAGCTGCCATTCATCACACCGACTAGAAATTTTGTCTAAGTCATCTTGTATCCTCCTACAGTTACTTAACGAGACCACCTCGTACACAACAGCGTCATCAGCCAAGAACCACAGATCGCTGCCAACCGTGTCCGCCAAACCGTTTATGTATACACACAATAATACCTGTCCCACCACACTTCCCTGGTGAGCTCCTGACCATATGCTTGTCTCCGATGAACACTCGCCGTCGAGGACAGCGCACTGGGTCCTATTATTTAAGAGGTCATCTAGTCACTCACATATCTGCGAAACTATTCCGTATCCTCATACCTTCGAAAACAGTCTGCAGGGGGGTACCGTGCCAAAAGCTTTTCGGAAATCTGGGAAGTTCACTGAGGCTTTTTGCGGATGATGCTGTGGTATATGTAGAGGTTGTAACAATGGAAAATTGTACTGAAGTGCAGGAGGATCTGCAACGAATCGACGCATGGTGCAGGGAATGGCAATTGAATCTCAATGTAGACAAGTGTAATGTGCTGCGAATACATAGAAAGAAAGATCCTTTGTCATTTAGCTTCAATATAGCAGGTCAGCAACTGGAAGTAGTTAATTGCATAAATTATCTGGGAGTAGGCATTAGGAGTGATTTAAAATGGAATTATCATATAAAGTTCATCGTCGGTAAAGCAGATGCCAGAGTGAGATTCATTGGAAGAATCGTAAGGAAATGCAACCCGAAAACAAAGGAAGGAGGTTAGAGTAGACTTGTTCGCCCACTGGTTGAATATTGGTCACCAGTGTGGGATCCGTACCTGATAGGGTTGATAGAAGAGATAGAGAAGATCCAACGGAGAGCAGCGCGCTTCGTTACACGATCATTTAGTAATCGCGAAAGCGTTACGGAGATGATAGATAAGCTCCAGTGGAAGACTCTGCAAGAGAGACGCTCAATAGCCCGGTACGGCCTTTTGTTGACGTTTCGAGAACATACGTTCACCGAGGAGTCAAGCAGTATACTGCTCCCTCCTACGTATATCTCGCGAAGAGACCATGAGGTTAAAATCAGAGAGATTAGAGCCCACACAGAGGCATACCGACAATCTTTCTTTCCACGAACAATACGACACTGGATTAGAAGAGACCCTCCGCCACACACCGTGAGGTGGCTTGCGGAGTATGGATGTAGATGTAGATGTAGAAAATGTGATCTGCCTCTTGTCTTTCATCAATAGTTCCCAGGACATCCTGAGAAAAACGGACAAGATGAGTTTCTCACGAGCGATGCTGAAACCTTCCTGATTCTACAAATCGTGTGGTAGGGGAAGAAAGACTGATAGGATGTGAGGTGATTACTACCAAAAGGACTGTAGGCCTTAGAATGTGATATCAATTCTATCTTTGTATCTGCAGTCGTTCCTGAAAAAATAGACCGATACGGTCTGACACATAGGCAAACAGACAGAGCCAGAAAGAAGAGACCTGTTTTTACCGACTGAGATACGGAATCCTAAAAATGACAAGCGTCAGTGGATACTTACCTTGGCGCAGATTGCAGGGTGTACCACTAGGGGGACAGTCGTGTCAGAACATGGTGTATAACGCAGAGATGTGTTTGTTTTCGTTATAGGATTCCGCCTTTGCAGCGGGTCAGTGACGATTTCGTACCAAGTATCAGATAGTGACTCCGACAGATGAAACAATCCATGGCTGGCATAACACGTTTTGTGAGACGGACTGATTATGTGGTGCAAAGAAGCAGACCGGCCACTTCCACCAGCTGAAAAGCTGAAGCTTGAGCGCGAATCATTTGTCAGAAGCCCGGAGAAATCGTTGACACGGATATGTAGAGAACAGCAGATACCGTAGTGTGGCGCATTCTAGGCAAACGTCCCGCGTTGATAGCGCGCATGGAACAACTACAGCCAATATGGTTTTAGACCTCTCACACAGAACACGACCGTAGCTCTCTTTGCCATAAGTACACACGTGTGCCGTGGGAAACTAGTGATATGGACCAGCTGCAGCTTGTGAAATACTTGGAAAAGAACTGCTTATTTTTCTATCAAATTACTCGAACCACGTGGCGGCTTTATTCTCACACACACATCGCACACAGTTCGGAAGAAGTTCCACCATTAGCCTGCAATCGTCTTCTTTGGTGCAATGTATGAGCAAAGCGAGCAAATTACCTAAAATTGCTTGACATTTCCGTTTATTATTCTTCAAACTGTAATAACAGGTGTTCTAAATAAATATTCCAGTGTTTTCGCAGAAGAACTGGTTGTTGTACCCACATAACTGTGGTACATACTGGCATCCACTGTTCAACGACTTCCGGCGCAGTAAATGTTGTTGAGAATGGTGGGTGTTGCCTCGGATGGTATCTCTGGAACTACAAATTATTCCCGTGGAACACCTACTCATTACTTTTAGGTGATGAAGCCGACTGTCATATTATCATCTGAAGATGGCCAGCAGGATCCGCATGGAAATATTGTGTAATTTCTGCGTCGCCACCCGCCGCAACCCCCGACAATGTCAACGGTATTGGCAGGCTTAAAAATCTAACTCGCCTCTAGTCGTTGATGATTGAGTCAGGATTATTAATTGTCGTTCCTTGTCTAATTATGAGCTCATTTAATTTTCTTTTATTTCACTTCATGTGTCAAAGAAGAAATGACATATCTTAAGGAGTATACAATAAATTTATGCACGAAAAGATAGGAGGTGAGACTCCTTTCGAGGACAATTCATCATGGACACACATCCATACTATGCTCTTTTTGAAGGAACTATTGAAGACGGAAGATTCTATGGGAACATATGCTCTCGTTCGTACTGCTGACGTTGAAGTAAAACCCAGTTTTCTATCTGATGTACCACAAGACGGATAGCTTGCTTCTGGTCCATCTTACGCATCTTCAAAGAGCAATCCGTCGACGTTAGTACTGCACAATAAGAAAACTACGGTTCGGTAGTTTTCGTACAAAACACAAATGACGTAGTAAATGGTTGGATTACCGCTACGATTAGTAGCATTCCAACACAACCTCCGTACTGGCGGTGGTATAGCCACAGTTATAACTCAACCTGGTACGAAGGTTACCGTCGCTTGTCATGTCCTTCAGCTCCTGTAAGCTACCCTCTGTAGTAATCGTTAAACAAATTCGTGTGGTCCGAGAAATTACAGGCCCCCACGAGTTACTGCTGGGGTATAAATACTTTCTAGCGGGTGGGTTTAGCCAACCGGTAAAAATTTGAACGCAACGAATAACGCATTTCTTTGGAACCACTACAGAAGGCACGTACGCAGGGCTTAATAGGGAGCATACAGCCATTATTTACTTTCATCACCCAGCGTTGAACTGTGGTACTGACTTACACCTATTCTTTATGATCAAGGGAAGAAATAGTCATAGGGTATAGGTTAATTGGTAGTTACTCAATACCGATGGCGTTTCAATAACTACCCGTGTGTCTGTTGGAATATACATCATCACAACTAGTCTCTCTAGTTAACAGTATTCAATTTCGCCACGTAATTATGGAAAAGGGAGAGGAGAGCGCAAACCCGGCTTCAATGTAATTTTATGCAGGCACACAATTATACCTAAACCAATGCTTATTACAACCAATTACTAAAGGTCACGCAGCACAAGTTCAGCAAAGACACTACAAGCGAACTCGGTTTGGGAGGAAGATTATTTGCCTAAATATTTCAATTTTCGTTAAACCATACGCTGAAGAATCGGTAGCAAGTGATGCACTTAACTATAAATGAATCTTGCTTTGAGAAACAACACCACGTTATTTGGCTGGGGGAAGAATGTTTACCATCACACGGCGGGAAAACTTTGCAAGTCTTTACTCCATCAGTAGGCATTAAAATCCGAACTTTTCTGTGCACAAGAGTTCAAACCGTATATTTTATGTGAAGCGCAACATTGCCAGCAAATCAAATAGTTATGGGGGCACAAGAAACATTAATTAATAGCCACATTAATACTATTCCATATACGTGGCCAAGTTGCGCTAGCCAATAGAAATGCAAAAATATACGGATACACGAGATTATTCCTTGCCTATCTTACACACGCCTACTACCGTGTGGTTATTCACTCGTCTACTATACATTTTCAGACCGAAACTGCACTTTACCAATGTGGCGGTTGTTCCAACCGACCACGTGGCGTAAAAGCAAGTACACAACGGAAGCACATGAAAAATAAATAAAAATCCTCCAAAATATTACTGTAAAAAAAAATAACACATTAAAATACATTAAATCAATGAACTTCCATTAAACACAGAGCAATAATACGACCGTGAGCTTAAGGCCCATGGTGCGTGGCCTGATCAAGACACAAAAGTAAAGTTCTTACTGATATTTGACCAAATTATGAAATTAAATTCCCTTATGGGGGTCTGTTGGTAATTTCACACATAATTTCAACATCTGGACTTAATTATTAGTAGTTCTGAGACATTCTGATACCTTTGTTAACATTACCAAAATGGAGAGCTGCGTCTTCACGTTTGCCCAGCGCCGCTACCCAGGAACAAGAGGGCCTGCGAACACCTCACCTAACCATTGTTCGTTCAAAACGTGGTGGAGAGGATGTTCCGCCAACCTGACAGAGCCAATACTCGTGCCTTCGCGATCTCTCTGACATGAATTACACACTATCTTTGCCAAACTAGTTCGCGTTTAGGGGTTAGTACTATCCTACCACAGAACCACTCCACTCATGCAATGCTACGACCTCTCACCAAAGCTTTCTGCTACTTCACATAATATTTCATTCATACAGTCCAAGGTCGAATAAGGGAAATTATGCAAGGAAACGTGGCACACATGAAATAAAAAAGCAATTAATAAATAAATAAACACCGCTTGGTCCATTCCCTTTTGCTTGTTGTTCAAAGATTTACTTCTTCAGAGTAAAAACACTCTCGCCATAATTCTCCTGTACCGGAATTTATTGCGAAAAATATGGAACGGCACAAGAAGTTCCGTTTCAACATTGTTAGGGAAAGAAACCTATCTGAGTGTGTAAAAGAGAACCTGGGTGCCGATGACTTCTGTTTGTTCTTTTGTTTGTTTCGCACATAATTACGACCGTAAATCGTTCAGCGTTAGTTCACTGTGTGTTTTGCATCCTTCAATGTGATGTTTCTCTGCTGATGTTTCTGTGCAATTTCCATGACGAATACACTTCAAGAAAATTGGTTCTGCTGTCGTAACACTTTTTATCCTGACACATCTGTCGATTCACCTGTGACAGCGTTTGAATGTTTGATCTCATCCTTTGGCAACAGCGAAATACGTTAATATTCAGCGTTGAGCATGATGGTACCCATACCATGTTGGTTAGGTGGCTCGTAGCCGGACGAATTAAACAGAAAGCCTCTTTAATGCGTTTATTAATGATTCTGTCAACAGTTGCCGTATTTACATTAGGCGACTAGTTTCGAAAGTTGCTGGTTGATTTTCAAGCATAGTCTACTGAGGCTACAAAGACAGTCTATAGTTGTCAGTGAACAGTGAATACAAAACTGGTATTACAAGAAAAAGTTCAAAAGTAAAAGAATTGTTTGAGTGCAAACTTACCTGCACTCATATTGCCTGATGTTAATAATAAACATTGAAGCAGCAGCACATGCTTTATAAATGTTTGTACGAGGGTAAGTCAATTGCTATACGCAAAATATTTATAAAATTTTATTGTAATCAAATAGGAAACTTACTCAAGAACATAGTTTCCTTGCATTTCAACGCACTTGGTCCCTCGTTGAACAAGCTTCCTGATGCCCTCATAAAAGAGTGTTCTCGGTTGAGCTGCGAGCCAGGAAAGCACCGCTTCTTTCACTGCTTCGTACGAGGTAAATCGACGGCCCTTTAATGCCTGTTTCAGTGGACCAAACAAATGATAGTCAGAAGGGGCAACATCGGGACTACATGGAGGAGGATCCAGTACTTCAGATTTGAGTTTATGGAGTGTTTCAGCAGTGTGGACAGCAGTATGCGGACGGGCATTGTCGTGCAACAACACAACACCTTTTGACAGCAGTCCTCGGCATTTGCTTCGAATTACAGGCTTTAGCCTGGCAGTAAGCATCTCACTGTAACGTCCACTGTTTGTTGTTGTACCGCTTTCCCCATAATGATCCAGTACTGGACCTTGTGCGTCCCAAAAAACCGTAATCCTCAGTTTTCCTGCGGACGGTTGGGTCTTGAACTTTTTCTTGCACGGCGAATTTGAATGTTTCCATCCCATACTCTGCCGTTTACTCCCCGGCTCGTAACGATGGATCCATGTTTCGTCACCAGTAATGATCGAGCGTAAGAAGTTGTCCCCTTCGTTACTATGGCACTCCAAATGTTTCTTGCAGATTTCCAAGCGTGTTTGTTTATGCAACTGTGTGAGTTGTTTTGGGACCCATCTTGCGCAAACTTTAGGAAACCCAAGTCTGTTCATGATTTTGTAGGCAGAACCGTGACTAATTTGCAAAGCATGTTCCACTTCGTCAATAATTAATCGTCTGTCTAAAAGAATTATTTCACGTGAACACTCAATGGTTTCTTCATTTGTGGCGGTAAACGGTCGTCCGGCTCCTTCATCGTGCGTAACAGTTGAGCGACGATTTCAGAATTTTTCAGTTCATTCGTAGACACTCCGCTGTGGCAAAACACTGTTCCCGTACTGTAGTGAAAGCCCTGATACGCCTTCCGACCACAAAAACGGATCACTGAACGTTGCTCCTCTTTGTTGCAAATAGACAGCGGAGCAGCCATGATTAACAGCACGGCAGCGATAACGAAAATAACCACGAAGCTTGAAAATTGCGAAGATATAACAACAAATAAACAAAGCATGCGTCATCAACGTAAAGCGACAGTACTATCAAAAGAGACAAAAATATAACTAAATTGCAGATACTAATTGATTTATACTCGTAGAATGAATGCCACAATCCACACATGCCTCTTGCTGGCTCCCTTTGAACAAAATGTTGAAAGTGAAGAAAAAGCTTTATTCCAACATTGAGTCTCTGGCACCGATAACGGAGCTCATGAAGCATAAACAGGTCTGCTATGACTTTGTCTACGGTTGTCAGGAATTGTTGTAGGAGTGTCCGATGTACCTGATGATGTAGCGTTCGAGAGACGAGATACTCATCAAGTGAGATCGCAGACGTAGAAGACCCTGACGTTTCATTCGTTCTTCCGGAAGTGGTCCTCGATATTTTTCACGATATCTGTAAAGGCTCCTGAGCCAAACGTTTCACAATATGCCACTTCATTATGATATACATACGCTACCACAGTACTCACTCGGGGCTTCTGTCTTGCTTTCGATGGTCCTTGTATGTACAATTCCCACTCTTCCAAACGATGATAAGTGCTAATATTACATAGGTCACGTCACCTTTTATATATCCTCACTAGAATCTTCACTAAGTACCCTGGGAAAAATGCCGTACTTTGTGCTTACTTGCTATAGCCTACGATAGTATACGATAGTTTCAGAAATAATGTCGAGGTCAATTGAACGTTCGTTGCAACAGTTCGCTCATGGTTCGAGCCAACACATTTTCCTTAGCCATCAACGTCTTTGCAGAAAACCAAGGAAGGACGAAATGTCGATACGAAATGTTACCAGCAGACTCAGACTACGGCAAGTCCATGTGACCATCCATTTCTTGCAATGGGAAAGGAAAAGCTGAAACTGCTTGCCAGCAACGCCGCTTTGAAGCCAACGTTTACATTTTTTTTAATGAGCTTGCTGAATTTCCAAGGAACGTACCTACACACAAAAGACTTACAGTTAGTCATAAACTGTAACAAGTTCTTCTTGATGAAGAACAACGAGTGTGCCCAACAAAAATCCGGTATATCTACGGTATATCTCCTCAGTTAATCAATAGATCTTTCGGATACACATCGCCTAGGAGTACTTTGTTTCGTCAAGTGGAAGAATCTACTCCGCTACAAAAATTCTTCAAATGTCGAACACATTAGCGCATTTCAAACGGTCTCCATGTGACTGCGGCCATCTACTGTTCAGACTCGTAAATGTAATGTTTTATCTTTTGCACATAAAATATCTGTAGATTCTACAACGAATTCTCCATTGGTATATATCTCTTCTAAAATAATTTGTTTGAAATATTATTATAAAACTAACATTGTTCAGATTCTGTTTTGACTATTAACTGTTTACGCAGCTTACCACATTATTAAAGCCAAGCGTTCCCCGAAGTTCTGCCATTTCTTAATTGGTTACTGAATATCTGTAAGGATATACAGAATTGTTTCCGCATTGACCACGTAGTAGTTAGATCATTTTGCCTACACCTCTTCAGTTCTTCACGTAAGTGACCACATTCTTCTAGCTTGCTTCAAAATTCGTTCATTTTGTAATTACATGCTGAATAGCTGTATAGACATACTACAATTTTTTATTGAAGGGCATCATAAGCCTCCGTATGCTTAACAAAAGTGAACATAGTCCGTAGTAGGCTGTAACGCCATGTTTCTGTAATCGTGCGATTTCCTAATTTCGACTAAGCGTCATTGTCAAGCACATTTGTAACATCTGTATTTCATGTCATTTTCAAATCACTACGGCAAGTCCATGTGACTATCCATTTCTTGCAATGAGAAAGGAAAAGCTGAAACTGCTTGCCAGCAACGCCACTTTGAAGCCAACGTTTACATTTTTTTTAATGAGCTTGCTATATTTCCAAGGAACGTACCTACACACAAAAGACTTACAGTCAGTCATAAACTGTAACAAGTTCTTTTACTTTTACAAGTAAAAAGTAGCCATATAAATGACGGAATATGACTACTTTTTACTTGCAGTTAGGGGTAATTTGAAAATGACAGGAAATGCGGAGGTTATAAATGCACTCAACAACGACACTTAGCAGAGATTAACTAATCGTACGATTAGATAAGCTTCGCATTACAGTCTGCCACGGACCATGTTTACGTTTCCTAAACATACTAAAATATTTCGTTGCCCATCCTGTAGTAGTTGGAAAACTTTCCTTGTTCCTCTTCAGTTATTCATGTAAGTGATGAACTTGTAGTTTGTTTCAGTTTCTTACGGGGAGAACAAGGCAACTACCGTAATCAGATTTCACAGAAACTTCGCTCAGTGGAAGAAGAGCCGAAATAAGCGGCAACCTGTCTCGGCTTTTTCTGAACACAATTGACCGTTTCTGAGAAAACGGTGTTCAAAGTTTTCGGCGTAATGAAGAGCCCTTTTAGCGAACCGTAAGTTCAGCCCAATTAGCGGCATTGTGGCCAGCGTCGCGGTCTCTCAGTCTTGCGGCCGTATTCCAAATCCGATTATTGTTTTTATTTATTTTCTTTTATTTCATTTCTTTCAAGTATCTTCTAATGCGCACAGAAGGTTACTACAAGAACGTTTACCATCAAAATATGAGTTACAATGGGGTTATATTAACCCTAAAATTACAACTGAATTTCACAATAAGTCATAGATTCGTTGTGTATTATATGTGTGTGTGGCTCTTTCAGAGATTACAATCTTTTTTTCATACGCTTAAGTTTCTGTTTTAAATTAGTTCTCAATACTTTTGTTTTATGTTTATCATAGAGGATGATTTGGTAGAGTCCCTTGTATGATACCGATGATAGAAACATTCGAAAAAAGAGGAATTCCGAACAGCACGAGTATAGCGCGAAGGTAAGTTTGCCACAGCGACCTTTCTCCTTATGAATCTCATTCGAGAAAGAAACGTCGTTAACATTGCTGAAGATTCCAATCATTGGAAATAATTTCGTGGCAAGGAACACATCAGGTATCAATTTTGCAAAAACTGGTGTTTGCTATCGATTATGAATCAAGATCACTGCATGTATTTCAACGAAAACAATTTCAAATAATTTTTTCCATTGATGTATGTTTTTTTTTAATTTTTTGATTCATTGATCTGACATACAATCAGTAGACAAATAAGGATGTCTTGTAACCGCATAAATTAAGATATCTGCTTCATTTATCTTAAGCTATCTGCTTAATTTACTGCCGTATAGAGTTTGGAAGAGGAAAAGCCACTAGTCTCATTACCAAAATTGTGTTGACAGTTTAGTAGCCACGTTACTCAGTTTTCTTTCACTTGTCAGTTGCGACAGAATTAATAATTACTTGGCTTTAGTCGCGCCAGACTTAGGACTTTAGTGATCTTCTATATTAGTGCTCGTTGTAGGGATGGATCTACAGCAGTGATGTCTGGAATACCTTTTGTCTACCGACAAAGCAGGTCTACTAGTGAATTACTGAAACATGCTAGCTGAAATAATGACATATTTATAGTTATTGTTACACGGGTAGAGAACATGTTGTCGTCCTGTTCGCAGATGAGAAAGATTTCGAATGTGGCAGGAAGCGTCTTGCGTTAGATTTTCCCTAACCGTCATTACAAACTTCTAGATCAGCTGTAATATTATAAGGATGGATATCGACCGTAGTATTACACGAGGGTTATCCAGAATGTAAGTTCCTATCGGTCGCTAAATGGAAACCATAGTGAATATCAGAAACATTTTATTTGCAAGAGTTAGCTACACTTTCCAGATACTTCTCTAAATAGTCGCCACTCCGACTTATACATTTGTCGGAGCGTTATACCAAATTTCCAACACCATCGTCATAGATGGCAGCTGCCTGTGCTTTCCGATAATTTTCTACGTCGGTCTATAGTGCGTAGCCTGCGCCCAACTGTTGTCTTCGTATCCAGAGTTTCATGTGAACGCAGATGATACTCAGGACGAGCTAATTAGAGCTGTGTTGTGGGTGATCGAACACTTCCCATCGAAAAGGCTACAGGAACGTCTTCACTACCACTGCAGAGTGCGGCTGAGAATTGCCATGAAGAAGGACGTGCGTGGCAGTTGTGTTAGGTGGGCTGCATTCATTAAGGCGAAGCCTCTCAGCAGGCCCTCCTACTTGACGGGAGACATCGTTGTTCTAGGCACCTTTACTCGCTCACAGTGCGCTCACAACTGAAAAGAGCGTCTTGATGCGATCGACGGTCGTATTAGAGACACTACCCAACACATCTGTGCAAAGCTTCATCGGGTTTTCACTGTTGTGTCCATTTCGCGACCGATCGGAACTTTCTTTCTGGACAACCCTCGTAGAACATCGCACCTGAACAGATTTAGGGAAAGTAGGGAAGCTTCAAACGTACGTGTTCGTGTAATACTTCTGTTTGACTACTTTCAGTGTGAGCCAAGTTTCTGAACTTCACCGCCATCATACTCAGTTTTATTTTGTAATACTCATTTTCGTGTAGATTTTTCTTGTCTAATGGCATTCGTCCGTGTATAACTATAGAAAAACTGGGGTTGTACTCTGCCTGATGTTTGGAAGTGAACTCCTTTTCCAAACAATGTTACCGTTTGCCCTTCCTGACGCTCGTTACGCACTCCAGTTGGTGGAGTCACAGGAAATAAGCGCGCTCAATAGCATGCATTCGCTGCCATGCAAATGTCATTTACTAGGGACGAAACATAATATATGTTCAGAATTTCATGTCCGTGATGGACACTTCTGGTTTACGTATCCTGCTGGCTGTTAAAATAGCAGTATCATGAAAGTGGAATACAACAAACATTAAACGGGCATGACGAGTATTACATGATTGAATATCATTTTCATTCACTACTCATTTACAAAGCTGTCCCCTGAAGTCTTAAAGCCAGATCGTATATTTTACCATTTATCATGTGATAATACAGATCGCTCCCTTTTATAAGCAAATACTGTTTTCAGGAATACAAAATCAGAGTAACAATAATGAGTTAGGATGAAAAATAAAATAGTTAACGGAAATAGAGACTGCTAGAACAAAACATCCCAGAAAATATTTAGAGCTTCCGAAATCCAAAGATAAGTTGACTGAATGTGTATGCAGCTTGAAATTATTGTGTGTCAACTTTTCATTTATATTTTGTTTAGAGAACAAATGATTGAACATCTCTGCCCATTTTTGCGGTGCTACTACGCGAACGCCCATTCCCTAAACTTTTACGGTGTCCGTCGCCAGCCCTAATTGAGGTGGATCCTACAACGCACAGTAGTACTCCAGAAGAGGCAGCACAAGCGTAGTCTCTTTAGTAGATATGTTGCATTAGCTAAGTGTTGTGCCAATAAATCGCAGTCTTTGGTTTGATTTTACCACAACATTATGTCTGTCGCTTTTCCTATTTAAGTTATTCGTAATTGTAATATCCAGATATTTATTTGAATTTACAGTCTTTTCGATTTACCGTATAACCGAAATTTACTAGTTTTCTTTTAGTAGTCATGTGGATTAATTCACACGGTTCATTACTTAGGGTCTACTTCCACTTTCCACACCATACAGATACCTTGTCTAAATCATTTTGCGATTGGTTTTGATCATCTGACGACTTTACAAGACGAAAGCATTATCTACAAACAATCTAAGAGAGCTGCTCAAATTGCCCCCCTAAATCATTTATGTAGATGAAGAACAGCTGAAGACATGTAACACTTCCTTGGGGAACGTCAGATATTACTGTGTTTTACTCCCATAGTGCTCAGAGCCATTTGAACCATTTTGTGTTTTACTAGTCAATTACTAGGCTCTTCTGGCAGGAAATGTAACCCAGCCGCACAACCAAGGCGATACACCATAGTCACGCAGTTTGATTAAAAATCTCTGCTGATAAAAGTTGTCAAAGTACCTCTGAAACTCCAAATATATGGAATCAGTTTGACATCTCCGATAGAAAGCACTAATTACTTCGTCAGACTTAAAACTAGTTCTGAAAGCGTGTTCGATGTTTCTCAATACGCGTCACCTTTGATGTAGCTCATAATCTTCGAAAACAGTATGTGTTCCAAAATCCTACTGAAAGTCGACGTTAGTGATATGCGTATACGTTTCAGCGAATTACTCGTTTTTGAGCTCTACCCGTCAGGTCTTGGTGAGAAATGTGCAGAGTATTACGAGCGCTCTGGGGAACTTCTCTCCTCACAAGTACACTCTTCAGTTTCAGTGCTTTGCATTTTTTTTTTTTTTGTGGTAATGTCTTATGGGACCAATCTGCTGAAGTCATCGGTCCCTAAGCTTACACACTATTTAATCTAACTTAAACTAACTTAAGCTAAGGACGACACACACACCCATGCCAGAGAGAGGATTCGAACCTCCAACGGGAGGAGCCGCGTGGACCGTGGCAAGACGCCTGAGACCTCGCGGCTACCCCGCGCGGCATGCATGTGGCGTTCAGTGCACTGGGTAGGGGACACGTCAGTCAAGAAGTGGACCATGCCTCTACTCTGGTTGACATGTCTCAATCCTGATGTTGGGGAATAAGCTATAATAACCCGCCCGCCCCTAATCACCGTTATCTCCATTCCTAACTATATGACTGCTATCTCTTTGACTGGTGTTTGCCCCTTGTTTCTTTCCCTCGTACGGTAGTTCTGCTGTCTAGTCTTCCCATCTAGAGCCAATAAGCTCATGGAATAGTCTATCGGGTTGATTCCCAGAGCCTCATACAGAGCTTCACATAATGTCCGAATATCCTAATTATGAGCTTTTCAGTACACACACACAAAATAGGTAGGAATAAAGCCTCCTGTATTCCATAAGTAAGAGAAAATTATGTGGTGACTTCCTCATTCAGAAATCACATTTAAAGATAGGTTGTTTCTGAGAAGATGATGTTGTTGCCTAGTGTATGAAGAAGAAACGCCTACCAACAAGTGTAGGACTTCAACAGCATCTGGATCATGTCCTGTGAAGACTGCCGTTTACTATTATGTGATATTTCTTCGCGCATTGGTCGATTCGGTACGGAGTAAATGGTTTTTGGGAGGCCCACGCTCTACTCCATGCAGAATCTAAGTGGGCCCATGCGACTAGGCCCGAGAGTACTGGTATTTTGTTCGCTCGTTCGTGCAGAAACATATTAAAACGTGAGATACCTTGAGATAGGAAATGGGCTTATTTGTGGCAAGACATGTTTCCGCGGGCACAGTGCGATGACTTGTGGAACATTGTGAATAGAGAGTGCGGCAACCGTGTTGAAGCTTCCATTGACGCGGCAGCATGGCCAGGGGCACCGACAATAGTGCACTCAACGGTATGAATGGATAGGAGAGTGACACCGCATTGCGGTAGACGTATTCGCGTGTGGAGGCTCCGAGAACAACGAAACTGCCATTGACATACAGGTCAGCATCTTCCACAGTGTTATTGGGTCCCTTTGGTTACATAACGCAGTAGTATCTGGTACATATAGCCGCTAATTTGAACAGTAGACGCAACATTTATAATGAGATAAGGCTGGCGTGTTGCAGCATTTCTACATGATAAAAGATGATGAAGGAAGAATATCGACCTGAGCCATATGAGGGCTTTGGAATAATTCAAAGGTTACTATAAGAATTTTTGCCGGGTCCAGAATCAAACCTGTTAAACATACTACTACCGTAACGCCCTCCTGTCTATTTTCCTCATTCCTTGCAGTATCTCACACGGTTCCCGAAAAAGGTCGGAACCATGATGTGATGACGGCCATTCATAGCTTCAGTGTGGTTGCACTGTGTGGTGAATGGTCTTTCAGATTTGTCTGAAAGAGCAAACATCACCTAAATAATAGTAGTAAGATAAAGAACGTGCTTTGTGTCCTGTCTCCATACAAGGTGTGTTCTTGTCTCGCACTGGACAGTACGTTCTCCATATCTTTTGACCACTGAAAATATTTGATCATTGGGTTGCCGAGGTATTTGCACGCCACCACTCACCATCCACTATGATCGAACAACCTGGTATAGACTCGAACCAGCAACTGATAATGTCCCGATCTGTCTCACGTACACAGTTCGACTAGATCCCAATTCGAGTTGAGTCCGTTGTTGTCCCCAGAGGTGTCATCTCTGCGTCCTAAAATTCCATCCCTGTGTATTTCCTAGCTTCCAGTCATCTCCAAAATTAATGATGTATCTTTACTACAATGCTGCTTATGTTTGTTACTCATACTCCGAGTGTCTAAAACAATTATTCAGAGGGTCGTGTTGTCTGTAAAATAGTGCTTTTGTTTCACACTTCCATTGATTTGCGAACAGTTCCATAATTTCAGACCCATCTGCCGTATCGATTTTGTACGCATGTGTAACGTCACAAAATTGTTGACACCAGCGTTGGTACGTCTGCTGTTGGCATTAGTGCAAGTACAGTCTAATTTGATTAGGTTTTGGTTAACAGACTACTATATAATATAATTAACGTCTTCTTTCAAAAATGCTCAAATGTGTGTGAAATCTTATGGGACTTAACTGCTAAGGTCATCAGTCCCTAAGCTTACACCCTACTGCCGGCCTTAGTGGCCGTGCGGTTCTAGGCGCTACAGTCTGGAACCGAGCGACCGCTACGGTCGCAGGTTCGAATCCTGCCTTGGGCATGGATGTGTGTGATGTCCTTAGGTTAGTTAGGTTTAATTTGTTCTAAGCTCTAGTTGCATAGTGCCCGGAGCCCTTTGAACCATTTACACACTACCTAACCTAAATTATCCTAAGGACAAACACACACACCCGTGCCCAAGGGAGGACTCGAACCTCCGCCGGGTAGCCGCAGAGTCAATGTAACGTCTTCTTTAACAATAATTTCGTGCTTGTTGTTATTGGTTTGGTTTTATTTCCTTTGAGGCGTGGGAGCGGCATGGTCACTGGGCCTCGTTCCCTGCGTAACGTACACTCCTGGAAATTGAAATAAGAACACCGTGAATTCATTGTCCCAGGAAGGGGAAACTTTATTGACACATTCCTGGGGTCAGATACATCACATGATCACACTGACAGAACCACAGGCACATAGACACAGGCTACAGAGCATGCACAATGTCGGCACTAGTACAGTGTATATCCACCTTTCGCAGCAATGCAGGCTGCTATTCTCCCATGGAGACGATCGTAGAGATGCTGGATGTAGTCCTGAGGAACGGCTTGCCATGCCATTTCCACCTGGCGCCTCAGTTGGACCAGCGTTCGTGCTGGACGTCCAGACCGCGTGAGACGACGCTTCATCCAGTCCCAAACATGCTCAATGGGGGACAGATCCGGAGATCTTGCTGGCCAGGGTAGTTGACTTACACCTTCTAGAGCACGTTGGGTGGCACGGGATACATGCGGACGTGCATTGTCCTGTTGGAACAGCAAGTTCCCTTGCCGGTCTAGGAATGGTAGAACGATGGGTTCGATGACGGTTTGGATGTACCGTGCACTATTCAGTGTCCCCTCGACGATCACCAGTGGTGTACGGCCAGTGTAGGAGATCGCTCCCCACACCATGATGCCGGGTGTTGGCCCTGTATGCCTCGGTCGTATGCAGTCCTGATTATGGAGCTCACCTGCACGGCGCCAAACACGCATACGACCAATATTGGCACCAAGGCAGAAGCGACTCTCATCGCTGAAGACGACACGTCTCCATTCGTCCCTCCATTCACGCCTGTCGCGACACCACTGGAGGCGGGCTGCACGATGTTGGGGCGTGAGCGGAAGACGGCCTAACGGTGTGCGGGACCGTAGCCCAGCTTCATGGAGACGGTTGCGAATGGTCCTCGCCGATACCCCAGGAGCAACAGTGTCCCTAATTTGCTGGGAAGTGGCGGTGCGGTCCCCTACGGCACTGCATAGGATCCTACGGTCTTGGCGTGCATCCGTGCGTCGCTGCGGTCCGGTCCCAGGTCGACGGGCACGTGCACCTTCCGCCGACCACTGGCGACAACATCGATGTACTGTGGAGACCTCACGCCCCACGTGTTGAGCAATTCGGCGGTACGCCCTCGCTCAAAGTCCGTCAACTGCACATACGGTTCACGTCCACGCTGTCGCGGCATGCTCCCAGTGTTAAAGACTGCGATGGAGCTCCGTATGCCACGGCAAACTGGCTGACACTGACGGCGGCGGTGCACAAATGCTGCGCAGCTAGCGCCATTCGACGGCCAACACCGCGGTTCCTGGTGTGTCCGCTGTGCCGTGCGTGTGATCATTGCTTGTACAGCCCTCTCGCAGTGTCCGGAGCAAGTATGGTGGGTCTGACACACCGGTGTCAATGTGTTCTTTTTTCCATTTCCAGGAGTGTAGATTGGACGTTGTTGTTTCTGCCGTACAAACCAATGACGTTAAGAAAACGATTTCCACGTGGTCGCGTAGGCGATGCTCTTTTTTGGCGTTAATTTATTGTTAACTATTTTGTTATTTGATTGGAGAAGGCTTTCAAAGATGTAATAATGCTTTGTATTTAGCTCCGTCCAGCTACATTTTTGCAGTTAAAAGTCTTTTATAAGAATGATCACTGAATCTGAAATTTTGAGAACAAAATGAGAGAAAAAGAGAATGTATTATAGTTGGACTGGCTATGGCTGAGGTATGAGATACAATTAAGATCAAGACCAATCTGGAAATTGGGTCAAAACAATCATTCACATTCTTTGCTTTTAATTTCAAAAATTTCAAATTTGTGTGAATTCCTAAGGGACCAAACTGCTGAAGTCTTTGGTCCCTAGACTTATACAGTATATAAACTAACTTCTTCTAAGAACGACACACACACACACACACACACACACATGCCTGAAGGAGGACTCGAACCGTGACATGGCGCCTCAATCCACGCAGTTGCTTTTAACTGCTTAGTGAATCTATTATACACTCTAACTGGTATGTAGCTTCCACACTGACTACCTAGAAAAATTGTAGGTACTAACATCTTCAATGTATTTATAATGAATGCTGCAGAAGCAAACTATGGAACAAGTAGCTACAATATGAATAACACATGTGCTGTGAACAAATTATTGATATTATAAAGAGTTTTAGCTACAGTTATATCTACCATATATTTCCGTAATCGAAACATTTTGTTCCAATAATGTGTATGCAGAGATGTAGTTTAGACCAGTATCCTTATTTACAGAATAAAAGACAGTGATCACAATTAATTAGGTGGAAGCAACCGTGTAGCTTCAATTTTTCTTCAGGCGACTGTCAACAGCATCGACATACTTGGAGAAATGCACGATATACGCTATGCTGTCTTACGATATGTTATGGATTTCTCTTCTCTAGCTGCGCGGGGTAGCCGAGCGGTCTCAGGCGTCTTTTTATGGTCCGCGCAGCTTCCCCCGTCAGTGGTTCGAGTCCTCCCTCGAGGATGGGTGTGTGTGTCGTTCTTTAAGTTAGATTAAGTAGTGCCTAGCTTAGAGACCGATGACCTCAGCAGTTTTGTCCTATAAGACCTTACCACAAATTTCCAAATTTTTACTTTTCTCTGTGAAAACGGTCCACGGTCGAAACCGGTTGGGAATGAATATGTTGTAAGACAGCACAGTGTGTATCATGCCGGAAATTTCAGTCACTGGGGGGATGTAATGGATTTTGGTCCAAAGAATAGATTTTTCAATAATATTATTGTCTTGTTTTACACAGTTTAATCTATGTTGTGTGTGAATTTTATCGTGATAGCAGCTTTAGAAACGCCTTTAAATTGTCAAACAGATTAACTCTGCACTGGCGGCCACTCCCACCTTTTCCGACATTTGAGAAACTGCTCACTTCAGCCGAATTTTTGTCAGTGTGAAGGCGATTTTATTTCGATATCTTTGGCTAACTTGTATATCTATGGATAACATTTATATCTTTGCCTGAAAACTTATTGCATGCGGTTTATTTACGTTTTGAGAATGCTAACACTTATTAGCAGGTGGAAGGTTGAATTCGCAAAGCTTTACGTGCAAGTCAAGTGGTAAAACTGTGTTTAGGAAACGGAGGTTTCATGATAATCGGTTTACCAACAAAAATGAGGAAACAGCTCGAAATGAAGTACATAAGCTCTCAGCCTCAGCATCGAAACTTGGAATAGGAGAATTGTACAGGTGAGTGAATGATGTTGATATGGATTCCACTGGATTCAGACAGTGATTTAGAGCTTCTCTGCCAGGCTGTAAGGTTTCATGTTCATGCGTTAGCTGAAAAAATATGGAATGCATGGTTGTTGTTGAAGCAAGAAGTGTGGGAATAGCTTGTGATTTTAAATTAATTTATAATTCGTGTGGCTATGAATTTTCATTTTCCTCCTCCAAAAAAACTGACACTGGTCTCTATGAAAACAATTTTAGGTTAGCATATGTGTGGTTTCCTGAACATGCCTGCACCTTGTGCAAGGTTTGAAAAAATAAGGAAATTGTTGATGCTGTATGCGATACTGCCAAAGCTTCTATGAAGAAAGCAGTGGAGGAATTGGTGGAAATAAACCAAAAAGAAGTAGATCCTTGGGTAGATACTCATGACAGTGAATCTCCTACAAATGGTAGTGACCTGTGTGTGTCTGTAGATGGATGAAAATGGGTCACACATCTCTGTATGGAGTTGCGTCTGTTATTGGTATTGACTCAGGTAAAGTTTTAGATGTAGAAATTATATCTAAATACTGTCACCAGCGTGCAACAAAGAAAATGTCCAACAATGAAAACAGTGAGATACTGTGCCAAGAAAAGCAAGCAGTAGCATGCTCTAAAGATTGAAGTGACTCAAATGGGGCATGGAGGATGCTGCAGTAGTGAGGATGTTCTTCAGGTCTGAGAACCAGTATGGTGTTAGACATACTAAATACGTTGGTGATGGGGACTCCTCTTCGTTCAAAGACGTAACAGATAAAAATCGTTCAATACATAAATTGAAAACTTTCTCCAGCGACCTACCAAGGCCTCATTACTTTCATACCAGGATGCATTGCCGCAGTTCTACGTGTCAAAGTTAGGTACGCGTTCATAATATTTTGGCTGATCACTATAATCATCTCAACATTCCGACGAGAAAAGATTTGATGACATCACAGATAAACTTGTGACGTATAATTAAATTCATTTTTTTATTGTCTACGTGACGCTGCTATCTTTATCTTCCCTTTTTTAATTTGTGGCATTACAGATGAAACAGCAGTAAATAAGTTTTTTTTAAGTTAATTCATTTGAACAACAGAGTTGCTAACGTGCTTATGACGTTTTACGTGTTAGCCTAGCATAGCCAACGAAAATGTTTTTCCTACATCGCCGTGAAAACAATACTTCCTACGGAAGTTAGTCATCAATAAAGTACGATTCACCAAAAGTAGGTAAGATGAGTTTCTTCAGTTGCATTTGAGTTGTGAAACACATTTTACATAAAAGTAGCAGATTCTGGTATTTACTTCATGTGGCATGTTCTGTACAATGTTTATGTAGTTTGTATATGAACCGATATTAATGATGCTCACTGCATTGTTACTTCTCTATTACTCTCTCCCTCTGAGTATTTTGTAGTGTTTTTACGCAAAAAAGACTGTTTCGTGAACATCACAAACAATGGCTGCTGTGGAATCCGGAGTTTGCAGATACATTTAAGTTGGCATTTTCAATTGATCACAGATGTGTCGCACGTCTTTGACCAATTATATATATCTCCTGCTATGCGTCTTCAGTAAATCAGTCGTAATCACAGTAGGACGACAGCTATTAAGTTGCCCACATGGCAGAACTCGCTTCTGGAGCGCAGAAAATGCACCCTCTTCAAGTATCTGCGTCGTCAGGCCGCTTGCTGGCAGTCTGGCTCGCAAGATTTGCTGTAATTTTTCTGCTCAAAGGTCAAGGGAAACTTGGTTGCTACATTTTTCTGCTTAAAGGTCAACGCGACACCTTACTCCTTAAAAGTGAACACGTATTGTTAACTTCATCTATTGCGATCTTATTGTAGCCGCGTAAAATAAATTTATATTACTACGTTGAGTTTTATGGCATTATGGAATTATAATCTTAATGTTATTCCATTAAATGCTTCAGCTTTCGCGCATGCAGTTCTTCTTCTGCACGAACTGCAGTAATTGGTCAAATGGTGGTATACGAGGGGCAACCATAAGTAATGTAACACATTTTTCTTAGCCAATTTCAGTTGAAAAAATGCATTTTTAAGTATCCTGCTTCGGCTCCTACAGTTTCAAGGAGTTCCGACAGGTGGTGGAGCAATACGTAAACATCAAAATGGCATCAGTAAGGGCGGTGCGTTCGAAGCAGAGAGCTGTCATTGAGTTTCATTTTGTGGAAAACCAGAGCATCGCAGATATTTACAGGCTCTCACAAAATGTCTACGGAGACCTAGTTGTGAACAAAAGCATTACGAATCGATGGGCGAGGCGGCTGTCATTACCGTAACAGGGTCGCGCAAACATTTCCTATTTCCCGCGTGCCGGTCGTACTCACCTCGCTGTGACTCCTCAAATGTTGAAACGTGCAACACTCTCACTCGGATCAACTGATCACAATAAAACACCTCGCCGCTCAACATGGCGTCTCTGTTGGTATGTCTGAAGCACTCGACCGCCCGCTGGGTTCCTCTCCGTCTAACAGAACGAACACCATGACGAGCAACCGAGGATCATCTGTGCGGAGTTGCTTGCGCGTTACGTGGCTGATTGGGGACAGTTTTTTGTCGAACATCGTCACAGGCGATGAAACATGGATTCATCACATCGAACCGGAAACAGAACGGAAATCCAGGGAGTGACGCCAGACCACCACTTCTCTGAACAAAAAAAAACCCCTCATGCTCTTCTCTCAACGGTTTATTCTCTCTGATGTCCTCTCTCATGGTGTAACCATCAACTCTGAAGTGTATTGCGCTACCCTCAGGGAACTGATGAAACGTCTTCAGCGTGTTCGTCGCCACAGAAGTGGAAACAAATTTCTCCTTCCCCATGCCAACGCCAGGACTCACGCAAGTCTACAAACCCGAGAGGAGCTCACAAAACTTCGTTGGACTGTTATTCCTCATCCACCCTACCGGTCGGATCACGAGCCTTACGATTTCTATTCGTTTGGCTCAATGAAGGATGCACTCAGCGGGAAGCAGTATTCGGATGATGGGGAGGTGTCATTGCTGAGTAAGACGTTGGCTCCGATATCGACCAATAGGGTGGTGCCATGGTGGCATACAGACCTTTATGTAAGGTAGCGTAAGGACATCGCAGTGAACAGGGATTATGTTGAAAAATAGTATTTTGTAGCCAAAAGAGTGATGAATAATATGCAGTATTGAAATCCTGAATAAATTCAACCGGTTTCCAGAAAAAATGTATTTCATTATATACTGAACGCCCGTCGTACGTTTCTCACGATACAGCGAGGTGTCAGATAGCAAATGGTTTTTCACATGTAACATCTGTGTAGAAAGGTTGTTGTTTCGACGTTAATGGACTTACATTACGCACAATAGGCCACCTAGGAGTTGGTAATAAAACTAAGTAATTGGATGTACTCAACTGATAAATTTTAAAGATTCTAACTGTTAAAACTAAGAACCAACAGTACTTGACCAAAATTTGAGTATATTACAGACAAACGTTTTTACATTTTCGATACTTCACGGTAAATGATAACAGCCAAACAGTTGCAGGATAAAGATATATTGAAATCCTTGATCATGGTTTCGGTATATCTAAATATAGCTTCATCAGAAGCAAAAATACGTCCGAACAGGAAGACACATTCATTAGCAAGAAACTTAGCAACATAACTAACACAGAAGAAAAAAAACCACTCATAGCTTTAAGTAACCATTAAAATTACCAAAGTATTACAAGCACAAAAACTTTTAGTCACTTACTAAAATCACATTCCGCAGTGGAGCTGCATAAAACAAACGTGCCAAAGACTCGTCAGTAGTTAAAACGAAAATATCACCTCCATCGGTACGGCATAATTGTGAAGAGATGGTCGATGCGAACACGCCATCTTATAAGTACTTAGCCAGTGAACTACCGAGAAGAGGGTGTGGAAGCACTGGGGCAGTTTCACCGAGAGAGGGCACTTGTGGTATGCACGAGACACTCGCGCCCATTAAAACCCGGGGATATATACTCATGCGCGTCAAAATTTTGAAGGTTGTGCTAATTCAAACCCTCGGTCTTAATAAATAAAACATATCAGAACCATTTAAAACACCTACATACAATAGAAAATAGAACACCAATATACCTGCTTCCTAGTGTCAAGCAGGTGAAACTTGCGCTAAGGATCACATCTAACGAGAGAGGGCACTAGTGTTATGTGCGGGAATCTCGCGCAAATTAAAGACTAGGATACATACTAGCGAAAACGAACAAAATGTTGTAGTAAATGTTGCAACTGTTTCGCCTTTATCATTTACCGTGAAGATTTTCAATAGTTGCTGCTTCAGCCATGTTTAAAATTTTGATTTTGGATACTTCTTGTAAAGAATCTGTTCTTAAGCTATCAGGGACAAATTGTAGCCAGCAAAGCTGTTTGCTAGTTGCTACCAAAATAAATTTGTGATAGATGAAGACCAGTAGTCTTATTTGAAACGGACATTTTTATATCAGATTAGAATTCTGTGATTTATAGATCAAGGTTAATAAAGTTTCAGTTATGTATGAAGAACAGAACCACAACGAAGAAGTGATAGTATATGTAAGAATACACTTATGTGTTAGTCTGGAACCACTGCTTGCGAGATTACTGATATTTTATAATTACTGCTCTTGGCACTGGACATTAATCATTGACGTTATAGAGCAACAATAACTCTTACGTTAATGTCAAATTTTTGTTGTATTACCAGTGCAAAAATGTTGATATTTACTAGATTTATTGCAGGCACTACTTACTGTTTGTTTTACTACTAGAAGGGAATCACTTGCCAATCATTTAGCTTAAAACGAAGTTTTAAAAATTTTACTTTCTTTTTATGGTCCAGTCGAACAATATTCACACTCACGGAGCTCAACAGACATAACACACGACTTATTATTATGAAGGCTAAGTAGTAATTAGAAGGGCAGTAATATGCTGCTTTGTGAATGTAGAAGGATGTTAGATGTTCGTATTCTGTAGGAGTTTTAAGTCAGGCAACACTTCATTCGTTAAAAGTGTAGCGTTGCTTCAATTTTCCGTCTGCTTAAGTATTTCCTTTACGAGGAATGTAATTATTCAGTTCTTATGTTCTTCTTTGTGGTAGCGAGCGTAACATAGCTGCTATTTTAGGTAGTTCTTCGTAATTTACAGTTGCTATCCGATCGCCACAAGGTCGTACGATTCTTTTTTTTTTTTCAGAAAAGTACTTAATTATATCTACTGCCGTGTTGTTGTACGTACGTGGAGACGGTATCGGTCATAGACGTATTTATGTATTTACAATAACGTCACATAGCTATTTAAATTCTGACAATAAAAGCAACTGCATTCAGAATTTCGATCATCATTCGATAAGACAGTCCAACAATCTTCAAGTGCAATTCATCATTCTTTTTTGTTTGTGTCCAACATTATGGCGTACAGAATTGAAATAACTGTCAGTTATTTACTTGTTGGTTTGGAATCACAAGTGAAACGCTTAAAGAAGTATAGAGATTGGAATATATGATACGACCTACTGCCATAACGAAACTACATGTGTTGGAAGAATTCTTATGAACGCACCTGACTTAATGTTTTTCCAAAGTCTGTTTCCACATCATTTGGAATGTAATAACATATTATACAATTTTCCTTTGATGTAAATCATCTCTAAGACTACACTGAGACATAGCTTCGTCGTTATATTAATCTACCGAATATTTCATATTTTACAAGATTCCATGTAGAAAAAAATTAACATAGTTAGATCAGCTGGCACAACCGAGACCACAGTTTTCTACCTAGCCGTCGTTTGGATCACGACAGTGAACTGTACATGGGAAAATGTCTTCATTGAGGCTCTGTGTGAATTTTTCCAGTCATACTTTGGATTTTTGTGGCATTTGCTGTCACAGATTGGTTGCTGCACTGGAAAAACTCGTCGCAATTACACCTCAAGCGTTTCTCACGGAAAGGTATCGGATTTGGGTTTCAGAAAGGGAAATAAAATTTCAGTGGGAAACTTTCCGAATTTACATTAATCAGTTGCTTGGTGCGTTGTCAGTTCTGGATGATAAATGCAGCTCTGCACAGTTTCATACGTTCAAATTGAAGGCACCAATGTCGTTAAAACTTTCCATTGAAGTGCAACGCCGGTGTTTTCAGTGAGGTCATGGTTGATATTAGAGCCTATTCTCAAAAAATGGCTCAAATGGCTCTGAGGACTTTACGTCGGAGGTTATCAGTCCCCTAGAACTTAGAACTCCTTAAACCTAACTAACCCAAGGACATCACACACATCCACGCCCGAGGCAGGATTCGAACCTGCGACCGTAGCAGTCGCGCGGTTCCGGACTGCAGCGCCTAGAACCGCTCGGCTATTCGCCTATTCGCATCCAACCGTTCTTCACACCTATATTCTAATATCGCACATTAATCACCTCCTCATATTTACTGGATTTATTGGAAGTATGTAATGCTAGGAGTGTAATTCAGAGTTGAATTTGAAGACGAACTAAGAAAATTAAGAAGAACATAATCGTGATTTGTAATATTCTTTTTAATTTTAGATTTTAGTTTTAGCCTATCTGGTAAACAGGTGAAAAAAGAAATTCTCCCAAATCAATAATGTAGGACCAAATTTGTGTATTAATTTTTCAGTTTTCTTCAATAACAATACTAGTTGCATTTTGCTCTACTGATAATCATCACTTGCTGCGCTGGTAATTCAGAAGTGAATGTTTTGGTGTAATTGCGGGTTTCGTTGTGCGCAGTGAAATGGTAGGCAGCGAACGTATCTCTCTGTACCCATATCGATTTGCATCTTAATCGAAAAGGTGCGTGCCCAGCTTGATACTTATGTACGAATGTTCGTAAGTAACTTGACGTTGAATTAAAGGGGACCGAACTATCGGCGAACAATCTGGTGCGTGTATATCTGTGTGCCATAGTACATAGTTTTCTTTTTCCCTCCACTTCACGTCAGTTACACTGATAATTTTAAAGGTTGCCCACAACAATCAAATAAGGGAGCATGTATTTCGTCAGCACAACCAATATATTTGTGCTACGCTGACACTAGAGTTTTTATTGTTGTAATCCATACACTAAATGCGAAGCAAAAAGAATGGAAACTGCTCTCATCAGTTTCCTTATTCAGACGTTAGTAGTGGTAGAAAGTGAAAATGATATTTTCTGATTTATGCGCAAAATTTTAGGTTATTAATCATGAAAAATATAATACTGTTCCACCACCAGTATGTACATCTTTACTTCTTATGGAATAAATGAAAGTTACGACGCAAGCTACACAAGTGACTCTTCGTCATTAAAGTATTCCATTGTCTTCAAGTAGCTGTGAGTTTAGACGAAGATACTTCTAAAGGGTCTGAAACATGGCAACCCAAAGTACAAAGAGACGGTTACAGAAAAGGGAGATAGTGCAGTAGCTCTCTAGATGATATAATGTAGAAATATAGCGAGAACGCCGAGAAAATACTATACCGTTACAGGATTACGCTGCATGAATTGTCGGGTAAACATTACAATTAAATTTCCTCTTAAGAAAGCTGCAGGCTTCAGAGCGGAAAATGTATCAAGTCAAAACCAAAAGACTGAAAGAACAGCGAAGTTCACGAGCATAAACGTAGCAAAAATTGCACTTGACCTTTAAGTTAACACGGACACGACTTAACACATACGTGCCATCTCCTAGGTAAAAATTTGGACTTTATAATAACAGTACAATGTCTCAGTGACGGACACATCACAATGTCTTCCATTAAACAAGAATGGGGACCATGAACCACGGTAATGTACAGCAATAAAACCAGGTCATTAATCATCGATTAATATTGTTCTCATGAAAAAAGAAATCATATAGTATGTGAATGAAATGATGTCTGCGGATGATCAAATAATACAGCAACAGGATTAAGACGGTCCACATGATTTAAAAGGCTGCTTAACTATGTATGAAAATTAAAATTTAATAAATGAGAAAATGGTAGTTGTTGCTTTTAGATGAAAGCATAACTAGCATTCCAAAATTATGGGCAATGAACATCACACAAAACCACGATGTTATTAACTGACTTCCAAACTGTACATAAATGAGAACTGTAATCGACGAGTTGGAAAGTTCTAAGAGAAATTATGTACAAGACAACTAAAATGAATACGGAGAAGAAAAACTCCCTGGTCCCGGCGGAGGTTCGAGACCTCCTTCGGGTATGAGTGTATGTGTTTGTCCTTATAATAATTTAGGTTACGTAGTGTATAAGCTTAGGGACTGATGACCTTAGCAGTTAAGTCCCATAAGATTTCACATACATTTGAACATAAAAAAAACTCCAGGATAAAAGGATGACGACATGGGTTGACTTCCAGCGTTGCTTGAAGCGCCATGACATACAGAATCGTATACAAAACGGAGCCTTTATGGAGTCATAGCCGCTTGATGTAATAAGCTGTATGTCTTTGAGAGTCTTCGATTATGTTGGAACCTATGCGTAATGTTCAAAGTTTTATATGCATCCTTTGTCAAAACAGGATCCCTATACACAGTATGTTGAGAAACAGTCCGAAAAACTGATTAGTGTGTTACAGGGTAGGTTGTGATGAGAAATAATTGTTAAGAGAACAATTCAGTTGGTTGTGCCGTTTTCGAGTTAATTAGATTTGACGTCAGCCAATCAGGCCGTTGCACGAACAAACTCAAGCGACCCGCCAGATCCAATAAGTGTCAGTTGTTCTCATAGCGTGAATGATAGCACACGGAACTGCTCAGCCTTTGGCTCGGTTCGATCCTTGCTACCATCCACTGTCCAATTTTTGCATCGCTTTCTCTTTCGGTTTTGGTGACTTCGTCTCTGGCGGACAACTTGAATTTGCGCTGACAACTGCCTGATTGGCTAATTTCAATGATTATGAACTCGGAAACGGCACAACATATCGAAATGTTTTCTGATCACGTATTTCTCAGTGTAATCTACACTGTAACACCCTTACAAGCTTTCAGAGTGTTTCTGACCACACTCTATATGTTTGCTGCACCGATTGTAAGACAATGTACCTGCAGCGGGCAACTTCCCCACAATGCTTCAGTATTATAGTAGTTTCTTAATTGTAGTTTACGTGTTAGAATGGTTAAGGATCTGTAATCAGGTAAAACTGAGCATTTTGCTTCATTTTCATTTTGTGCTGGTCCAGTGAAGAGCAGGAGAATTTAGATACGATTTGTCACAGAATTCGTTCGTCCTCCTACCACTTTAACCAGTGGCATTATACACTCTATTTCCAATGGCGTGCTGGTGCCAACTTTATGTTGTTAAGCTTTATGCGCGTGATAATCTACATTGAGATTCAATCATAGTTGCCAGTAACGACGTGTCAATGACATGGTGGCTATCGGTAGCGATGCATTAACCAAAATAATGATCGCACCTTGAATTGCAGATGTCGATGCCACACAGAAATATGTTTGGTAACTGCTGTTGGGCGATAAAGGTAATGAACGGTGATAGTTCATCTCGCGTACTGAACAACGTCAGTGCTACAATGTACTCATCTTAACACTGCAGTATAATTCACAACATAGAAGCAGTTTTCGTAAGTTATTGGTGTCACATACGTAAATGACAGGTGCCAATATTCTTGCTCCGCTGAATACACCTGTCCCCGTCAGTTCACCGAACTTAAAGAACGCTGGGCCGGGCCAGGCTTTGAATGGGTCACCGCCCCGGTAGAGCAGTGCTGTTTGCTGCTCTCACTTTGGCTTTGCGGCAAGGGGGAGAAGGGCTGATGCCATGAAGTTCCTGACGGACAAATTTTGCGCCAGTGATCTGGACTAACTACCAAATCTACCGGCTGTTTCTCACAGAGTGATGCCATGTGACCCTTTTGACGGTTGTCCGTCCCTCGGATGTGGACCTTAACCTCCTCGGCCGCCTTCTTGCTATTCGGGAGGAGTAGGCTGTGTGCTGGCACCCTCTCACTTCTCTCATCAACACAAGACATAAACATGACACCATACAACACATATACCCATTATAGTCCTCTACACGTACCAGACACACATAACACGTAACTAGCACATTTCTCGGAAGGAACGTACCAGTTTGCGCGAAAGTTAGAGTAAACCATTCCAATCAGGCGGCTCAATCCTCCCCTAGCAATCTCCCCGTCAACCTGCCATAAGGATTTACCCTTTTTAACGTAGATTACACAAGGATCTTGGTATCGCACATCTGAAATCAGGACACTGGCTTGGTCATTCTCGTCACTATGATCGCTAAAATTCGCTACTGGAAACGTGTACCATCACCCGTTAACTCCGAAACAAGTATATTGCTCCAGTGACAACCGCACGAATTTTCTTGCTTCAAAATATTACATTGATAGAGTATGTCTATTATCCAGTGAGAAGGCATATTTCCACCTGGATCCACCAATCACTAATGTTCACGATTTCTGCTCAGATGATAGCAGTAATGAATCAGCATTGGAATATGGAAGACAATGTTACCACAGTAATGTGCGAGGGTGAGTCATATGAAAACCTTAAATTTGTAATAACAAATCGAAATTTCGCACCATTATCCTGTAAGTTGGTAAGCGTGCTACAAACAGCGTGCAGAATGGCCTGTAGGTGGCAGCATAGTGCAGATGCACACATGCCATCGCAGTATCAGTATAAAGATGGCCGCCCGACTTGCGACTCGCACCAGGGAAGAACAGTGTTATGTTATTCGGTTTTTGCATAGTGATGGTGTGAAACCTATTGAAATTCATCGACGAATGAAGTTTCAATACGTTGATGCATGTTTGTCGCAGCAGCAAGTCTACCAATGGAGTAGGAAGTTCGCAAATGGTGTGACTTTAGTGGAAGATGCTCCTCGTCCAGGTCAGGCACAACGAGTTTTGACTCCACAGAACATTGCAGCAGTTGAAGCCATAGTGAAGGAAAACCGCCGAGAGACACTGAATGACATTGCAGCATGTTTACAGATTAGTCATGGGTCAGCACACCACATTGTGCATGATGTGCTGCAGTTTCACAAAGTGTGTGCAAGATGGGTGCCACGGCAGCTGACTCCTGAAATGAGAGAACGACGTGTTGATGGTTGTGAAGAACTTCTTAGGCGCTTTGAACGAGAAGGTGATGGCTTCCTAGCAAGAATCGTTACTGGGGACGAAACCTGGGTTCACTTCCACCGACCAGAAACAAACAGAGCGAGCAAGGAATGGCGCCACACCTCATCACCAAGTGATTTCCATGTGTTTCGACCACTCAAAGACGCAGTGGGAGGAAAGAAGTTCCGTTCTGATGAAGAGGTACGCCACGCGGTGCAAGAGTGGTTTCGCGGACTACCAAAAGAATTTTTTTCGGAAGGAATTTATGCGCTATGTAGGGGCTGGAGGACTTGCATTGAGCGTGGGGAGATTATGTTGAAAAGTGATACAGCTTTGTACGACTTCTGTACAATAAATAATATTTTAAAAAATATTTGTTCAACCTGATCACATTAGGATCTTCAACCGCACTCTTACGTATGACAAAGGTTTCACATATGCAGTACTTTTACACGTCTTAGTTCCTTAAAAATTACCATTTTAATGTGATAAACAGCAAAATAAATGTGAAGAAAAAATGCCAGATGTATCTCGAAATGATACGTCTAAATGTAGAAAATAGCACAGAACTAACGCCCCTTTAAAAGTTCTTGGAATTATGCAGAACAAACGGTGTGCCGATTGAGAATGCCAATTCTTTTCACTGATGTGTTAAAGATTTACTATTCAAACACATTTTTTGCTGGAAAATTGCTGGAACATTTTTACACCTTCGAGGGTAGATGACAGAAACATGTCAAGGCAACGGCAGCAGACTGTACGGTCTACGTAAACCACAGGAAAATACCCTCTACCCCTCTTTAAAATTCTGAGATTTTATGGTAAATTCTCAGATGACACGTCATATGCTATAAATGATTTCGACCGTCATTCAAAGGCGTGTCTAGCATTTCTCTGTTCTAGTTTATGTCTTACCTTTAGAAACACATTGCGTGAAACATTTGACAGTATTTTAATACTTTTTTAAATTCAAGTTTTGTCGAGAAACCATGAAATATCGATCGGTATCCATTATTACTGGAACAAATAGATCAAGAGACAGCATAGAAGTTTCAGTTTATGCTCAGATTTGATATTTATTTCATCTTTTTCAATAGGAAAGAAAGAAATCCTCCAGTCCTAATGTGATGAGAACGGGGCATATAATAACCTGTTCATCTGTTGAGACGGTCGATCTTCGTACTCACTTTTATCATCTTCAAGGAGTAGTTCTCTGGTAGTTGAAGGAAGGCCTTCCGACCTCAGGAACCGCGCTGCGTCGAACGGTGGAAGGCCTCGTGAATATGCACTCTCTTCGACAACATCCCGTGAGGTTCGCTCATGTAGCAGTCGAGTTTGTCAATAGCATATCCAAAATGAAAAGAGAGTCCGAAGATGGGATCCTGCACAACATTACATGTACTTGACCAGTAACGAGTATTCTTTTGCTCAAATAGACCATACCTGAAGGCAAAGTTAGCCCATGCGACTAGCAAGTAGTTTGGGTCTAACTGAAGTGACTCGATTTTGATGTTGGCGTAAAAAGATTACTGACAGTTATCATGGTTGTGGCCAGCTGTAAACTATGAAGCGCTAACGGATGCAGGAAATGCTATAGTCGCATATATATAATTGGGACAACAGAGAAGCGTTATCATAGATCTGTTTACAAAATCGATTTGCTAGCTTCTTATGTCTAACTGTCCTAAATTTAGTAGTTGGTTCCAGGGAGCAGACTGAATATCACAAAAAGCAACTTTCTATGCTTGAATCAGTTAGCCGTTGAAGAGATCAACTTTTTCACACCTCATTTGTCTTCCTAACGTCTCTAGGTCCCGAAATGTTCTAAGTATTTTTGATAATTAAATATCACACCAAATCGACTATTTATGTACAAAATGGATGGGCCTTCACAAGGCTATTTGACACTTATTTCACACAGATAGCGGTAGCTGTTCATGAAGTACTTCAAATATCCCCAACTCTCTAGTTAAGTTTTTCTTGATTACCCTGATTTGTATCAAACAATTAAATCTTTTTAACCAAAACTACGCCTGATCGATATGATATCCGTTTGTTCATTACCCACTCTTCGTTTAGTTATGGAAATTAGGATAAAATTTTTCCTCAAATCACTGATTATGTTTCTATCCATTACTCTGACTACTTTGACGCAAATTAGCTCTTTCTTTGCAAAACTAGGCCTCACACTAGGGAGATACTTATTCTAACCTTTATCAGCACATGGTCCCTGAGTGTACTTTTATTCTGCTATAAGACAGTGAAGAGCACCTTGGACAGCATGTTCGAAATGTGAAGGTTCTGTAGCTATCAAAGTAATGGAAAAGAGCAAAAGCTGAAGAACAGATGTGTTCTAGGCACTGCTTCCTTATCATTGCCGACAATGACACCACTCACTAACAAGGCACGCCTTGAAACTTAAGCAATTGGTTAAATAGAGAGATAAAGAAAGCGCAAACTAAACACATCTATTCACCTTCGGAGCTTTCTCCACTGGGGAAAACCACTTTGGACACATTTTGTACCAACAGTAAACTAAAATGAAACATTTCTTCTGAACTCGATTGAGGTATGACACATGTCTTTGGATCTCCAACAACTCTGTGCTTCGATAATGTAGTATATTACCTACCTACGACCGGAACTGTAATCTAAAGAGATGTTTTCAGAAAATTTGAACCTTGGTTACCCAAGTCACTCTCTTCGGCAGTGTTGCCTTCTATTGGTCACTGAAATTTTACGTTACAGGTTGGGATCAGGTATTATCCACCACTTACAGAAATATTTGCGTTTATATACTCAACACTGTCTTTGTGAATTCTCAGTACTTCTGATATCCTGATCAAATAAAGTAAAACGATTTCGCATTATAGTCTGTCGCACTCGTGTTGTCCGTGTGAACTTTAGGACCGTATACAAGGCATAGTTTCCTTATATACTAAGTGCGCTTGATCCAATTTGTACAGTTCGTAACACCTGTTGTGGCTTTGCACAATGGAAGGAACTCCTCTTTCACTCACTACCCACCGACGTGGTGCAGTGCTTAGAACATGAACTTACATTCTGGAGGTGGGTGGTTCAAATCCCAATCCGACATCGAATTTTGATTTTCGTGTTAGGCAAGTGACAGTGTAATGCTGTAGTGTTGGGTGGTCATTTTTGTCATTACTGACTATTTCATTACATTGCGGTAGTATTTCGGTCCCGTACATGTTAAACATCAAACAAATTAGACAAGATAGCAATCAAGTCTGCACACAAGCGCAAATTTAAAGTAATAAAAATTATAATGCCGGGCGTTAAACTTATTTGTCAGCTGGAAAATGCAAAAATCAGGATACTCACTCATTCTCTGATAGGAAATAATAGGTAGGAGGACTTACACTAGTTTAAAGGACAAGGTATTTAGAAATAATTACGCAGCATGGAGAGTAGAGTCATAAATGTAAGTACGGAGGTCCAATACACTGACGAGCGGAAGAAACTGGTACACCTGCCTAATACCCTGAAGGGCGCTGCAGTCATGGACTGTGCGGCTGATCCTGCCGGAGGTTCGAGTCCTCCCTCGGGCATGGGTGTGTGTATTTGTCGTTAGGATAACTTAGGTTAAGTTGTGTGTAAGTTTAGGGACTGATGACCTTGGCAGTTAAGTCCCATAAGATTTCACACACATTTGAACCTTTAATACCCTGTAGCGTCCCTGTGAGCAAGCAGAAGTTACGCAGCACGACTTGGCAAGGACTCGACTAATGTGTGAAGTAGTGCTAGAGGGCACTGACACCAAGAATACTGCATGGCTGTCCATAAATCCGTATGAGCACAGCACGCTGCAAGTCAGCTCAACAATGTTCATGTCTGGGGAGTGTGGTGGCCAGCGGAAGTGTTTAAACTCAGAAGAGTATTCCTGGAGCCACTCTGTAGCACTTCTGGACGTGTACGGTGTTGCATTGCCCTGATGGAATTACCCAAATCCGTCGGAATACAAAGTGGACATGAATGGATGCAGGTAATCAGGCAGGACGCTTACGTAAGTGTCGCCTATCTGCGTCGCATCTAGACGTATCAGGAGTCCCACATCACTTCAACTGCACGCGCCGCACACTGTTACAGAGCCTCCACAACCGTGAAAATCCCTTGCTCACATGCGCAACCCATGGATTCATGAGGTAGTCTCCATACCCGCACACGTCCATCTGGTGGATACAATTTGAAACGAGACTTGTCCGACCATGCAACATGTTTGCAGTCATCAACAGTCCAATGTCTGTGTTGTTGGGCCCTAGCGAGGCATAAAGCTTTGTGTCATGGAGTCATTAAATGTACACGAATGGGCCTTCGGCTCCGTAAGCAAATATCAATGATGTTTTGTTGAATGGTTCGCACGCTGACACTTGTCGATGGCCCAGAACTGAAATCTGCAGCAATTTGCGGGATGGTTGCTCTTCTATCACGTTGAACGATTCTCTTCAGTCATCATTGGTCCGGTTCTTGCCGGATCTTTTCGCGGTCGCAACGTTAGAGGGGATTTGATTTTTTACCCGAGTCCTGATTTTCACGATACACTCGCGAAATGGTCGCACTTGAAAATCCCTACTTCGTCGCTACCTCGGAGAATCTGTGTCCCATCGCTCACGCGCCGGCTATAACACCACGTTCAAACTCACTTAAATCTTGATCATCTGCCATTTTGGCGCAGTAACCCATCTAACAGCTGGGTCAGACAATTCTTGTCTTATACTCTGTATAGGCGTTGCCGACCGCGGCGCCGTGTTCTGACCGTTCGCATAACTCTGTATTTGAATACGCATGTCTATGCCAATTTCTTTGGCACTTCTGTGTAGTGACAAGAATTAATAATAACGAGATGGATTTTCATGGCAGATGATTCGAACGACGCATAGTAGAAAAAATAGCATCTTATGAGAGATATTTCTTGGAGCACTGAGCTAGTGTAGTTGACCGCTGATTACTGTAAAATTATCGAAAGATGCTCTTACCTGTCGAGAACAAACAAAATGTCTTCTATTCTGTCTTTCCTTCGAATGTGATTCCTGAACGTGGTGGCGTAATTGGATATTGAGATAAGACGGTTCACATGAAATTCCGACAGTAACTGTAGTCGTCGATATTTGTATGTAAGGAATTATACTTTCTCTTCACGTACGACAGAAGCGTTTTCTGTCGTATAAACCTCAGCGAAGATGGAGCTTTATATATGAGCACTTCCAAAAAGTTGCGTTCGGTATTGACTAAACCATGAAGCCGATTGTTTGATTTCACGTACCTGATGGTCATTTCTGTCTTAAATTAACGCTATCAGTGTGCAAGGGTAACAAGTTAGACGCTATGAACACACATATCTCACGCGAAAGTCATCAGCGGCTACTAACGACATCTAGCCTTGATAAACTTCTGCTAAACTGATATATAAATTTTCCTAAAGGATGTTATGGTAATTCTCGCTGCATAACTATTCCGAAGGGCTATTCATCCTTTAAAATGAATGAAAATTATTTTAAACTCATACATTAACTCAATATAGCCTTTGGTGCGGAGTTTGGACGGCACATTCATTCCATATGCAGTAGCGAGGTATTTTATTGCTTCGCAGATTCCAGAAGGTGTAAATAAATCACGCCGCTATCCTCACTTTGCAGCAGACGCCCACGTAATCTACCTTTAATGTTTACTTCCTCAGTTTCCGTAACCTGGGCTTTAGTGTTCACACAGCGCTTTAACACGCTCTAACCAACCACGTTTTGTAAACTGTTTACAGTACTTTCCAGTGTGGATAATTATTTGCTAACGAGTGACAGTGCACAGAACCATGTAGAAACAATAGCATTAAGTTATGTACTGAGAATAATTACATACCAATGGGACCCAACAACAATTCTTATGCCGGCTGGCGTGCTTTGTGGTTCCCTTAAAGAGGTAAGAACCTTTTAAGCATTGTGTTATCTTAAAGAACGAACCTGACCTGCTCTGTCAAGGCTATCTTCGTAGCATATCCTCTTGTTGAAAGTCGATTATCAAATAAAATATAATAGACCACACGGGTTGTCTGACCAAAAAATAAAATAAAATTCTGAAAAATCACTATCTTTTGATCATATACACATTTTCAGCTCGAATGCTCTAATAAATTATCGAAAATTGTTCAAATGGCTCTAGGCACTATGGGACTTAACATCTGAGGTCATCAGTCCCCTAGACTTAGAAATAATTAAACCTAAGTAACCTAAGGACAACACACACATCCATGCCCGCGGCAAGATTCAAACCAGCGACTGCAGCAGCGGGGCGGTTCCGTAAGTGCCTAGAACCGCTCGGCCACAGCGGCCGGCAGAAATTATCGACTGGGAAGAAACAATTTCACTTTCCCACGAAATAAGCTACTGAAGCAGAGTGCAGTCTAAATCAATGTGGGCGGGTGAGACTTCAGACGCTTTTCTTTCGACAAAATTGCTAAATTCTCAACCATTTTACAACATTTATCTGGTAGGTTCGGAACAAAGTCACGGAAGTGTATTCTAGACCTACGTGAATTTCTAAACGCGAATCTGTTATAATGACCGAATTCTGTTAACACTTCTATCACGAAACATCTAAAAAGGTTATTTCTGCAGTGTAGTGACAGTTAACAGTTACTTAATTTATTAAGATTCTCGTTGGGTCCTCCAAAACATCGTTCTGAGTTGACTACTTGTATATTCGAACATACTTGCTACATTTAAAAGAGATCTCGTTTCTCAAATACACTATCTGATCAGAAGGATCCGGACAGCTACTAGTGGCCAATAGTATGTAATGTGTCCATTCTTCACCCTTATGTCGGTTTTTACTCTGCTGTGGACGTTTTCAGCAACATTTCTGAATGCATATTGAGATATGGCATCCCAGTCCTCTTCGAGAGCCGAAGCCAGTGTAGGCTGGCCGCAGAGACCTTGAGCGAAGTCGACGTTCTGACTCAATTCAAGTGTCTTCCACTGAGTCCAGGTCGGGACTCTTGGTAGGCCAGTCCATTTCAGGAACGATACTGCCAACAAACCACTAGCTCACAAATATTGCTTTATGACAGGAATTCGTTCAAATGGCTCTGAGAACTATGGGACTTAACATCTGAGGTCATCAGTCCCCTAGAACTTAGAACTACTTAAACTTAACTAGCCTAAGGACAGCATACACATCCATGCCCAAGGATGGATTCGAACCTGCGACCGTAGCAATCGCGCGGTTCCGGACTGAAGCGCCTAGAACCGCTCGGCCACCGCGGTCGGCCAGGAATTCGTCATACTAACTCAATCATCGGCCCCGACCTGACACTCTGCTGCAAGCAATACACAGTACAGAACGTTGCGTCGAACTTGCTCAGGATACAGTGTGATTCGTCATTCCAAGTCACTAGTTTCCTGTTATATACTAATCAGTAGCGTCTCTCACTATCGTTACACACCACCTCAGGCATCGCTTTAGCGCTGGCAGCAGACATGTGTGCTTTATGACGAGCTGCTCGACCACTATACGTCACTATTTTTAATTCAATACGCAAAAGTACTGAGGTAGCTGGAAATCTGGTAACACTTTCTAACTCAAAAGTGATTCCTTCCGCTGATTTTTATAACCACCCCACGTAATGCTCGATAGTCCCTGTCCATCAGTAAAAGGGGTCTGCTGGTCTCGGTTTAGCTGTGGTTGTTCCTTCGCTGTTCCGCTTCAGAAGCAAATACTCAGCAATCGACTTGGGCTGCCTTGGAAGGGTTGACATATCCTTGATGGAACTATTACACAAGTAACATTCAAGGAATGCTAAACCTAATAAATCACTGAGCTCTCCTGGCCGAATTATTCTGCTTTCATACTGACAACACATTACTCACAGACTCGTTTCCTTCCGCTGATTTTTATAACCACCCCACGTAATGCTCGATAGTCCCTGTCCATCAGTAAAAGGGGTCTGCTGGTCTCGGTTTAGCTGTGGTTGTTCCTTCGCTGTTCCGCTTCAGAAGCAAATACTCAGCAATCGACTTGGGCTGCCTTGGAAGGGTTGACATATCCTTGATGGAACTATTACACAAGTAACATTCAAGGAATGCTAAACCTAATAAATCACTGAGCTCTCCTGGCCGAATTATTCTGCTTTCATACTGACAACACATTACTCACAGACTCGTTTTACAGTGCCGAGCATGCCTGTCGTCGTATGTAGACTATTTTCAAGATATAGTTTACAGATGACAAACCAATTGCGAGACTTAAACTGGCGATTTATTTTTGGGCATTAATGTGCAACCAGTCGCTTTTTTTTATTCTGAAAAAATTTATTTTAACATTAACTATTTTTCGAGCCACCGCAGTCTCATCATCAGATGCTAATAAAATCGTATCAGATATCCAAAGAAGCGACTTGTAGCGTATTTATACCCAAGAAATCGCCAGTCTAGTGACCCAGACTGTATAACACAGGGGTGTAAGAATACTGTTGACCAGTTAGTGTAGTTACATCAGTTATCGGTGTACTCTCATTTGTACACTCAATTTAAGACAGATTGTGTTATAAACAGAAATAACATTTCACACTAATTCAATACATTGAGATATTGTGCCAGAAAATGTTTCTTATTTGCACCTGTAGTGGATATTCTGTAGCTCTGATAAAGTCTGTCGTCAGTTAACCACGATTTGTATTATAGGATGGAAGTTACAAAGCAACTGTTTTTTCCTTTAAAAATGAAGTACTGATGTTATAGCTGTTTATTTGACTCTACTGTGTTGTTGGACGAACTGCTGTACTGCGTCCATTAAACAGCTTATGAACGATTCACTGGAGAAACGTCGAAATTCGGACTGTGCAGCGCAGTAATCAAGCTATGTATGAAGTATTAATTATTAGCAAAGTAACAGCTAAAAAATAAATATCGTATCTCTTTAACCAAGCAAATGTTACGTATGGAAAGTGATGCATATATTAAGGGTAACACTCTTTGTTTGTTAGACGGTAGATCGCAATTTAACAATTTAGTGTGCTCACACTGAAAGTCATATAATTATGTGGTAAATGTTGAAGATGCTGTTTTTATTTGTTGCGTTCGCATCTAGCCTTGTGCGTACACTGACTACAACATGTATGAAATGGCAACTAAAACAGAATTATGCAAACTAAAGTGTTGTTTAATCTCATGCTGGGAAAGGGCCCAAGGAACATTAACATATCAACATAATGTGACTGATAGCTGTAGAATACTAACAAATATATTATAATAATACCACTCTTTAACCGAAGGAAATGTGGTTATATGTAACGGCGTCCAAAAAAACCAAATATTAAATTTTTCTATAGACACAAAACATGCCTAAGTGAAAATCCAACCTACAATTATCTACAAACGGATTTATTGGCGATTGTGATGTGTGTGTATGACTTGTAACCTGTAGTAATCACTCCTGAACTTAAGCAAAACAAACACTAAGGCAGCCGACGTGTATTGAAACCTGCGCTCTGAAAGAATTATTCAGTATACGTCTCTGTGCCGCTGTAACGTGCCTAATTTTTTAATCGTAGTCCCTACAAGGGCGACACGTAAAAGCTGTCGTATATTCAATCAATCCTCTTTTAATGCTGGTTCTGGAAACTAGTTCAGTAGGTTCTCGGGGGATATATTTCGATTCTGGCACAGAAGCTAACACGTAATATGTGAATAAGTCGCACGAAAGCCGCAATTACTTAATAGTTTCATGATCTACACGTTCCCTTCCACGGACCAATCAAACGTTTGACCATAAGTTTTGCTATTCTTTGTATATGTTCACTGTAACGAAGTAGTCCTATTTCACATGGGATCCACACATTTGCTCAATATTTGATGTGTTTAACAAGTGCTTTGTGAATGATATCCTTTGTGAAACATTTTACTAGTATCCTACTCATTGAACAGAATTTTCTACCTGCCTTACCTACGACTAAATCTATGTAATCATTCCATTTCGTATCACTACGATTTGTTACATGCAGGTATTTCTTTGAGATGTCATTCCTGTTGTGACTTACTGATACTGTTGTCATATGAAGTAATGTTTTTTTTTTCATTTTCTGGTGTATGTAATTGCATATTTCTGAATAGCTAAAGCAAAATGGTTCAAATGGCTCTGAGCACTATGGGACTTAACATCTGTGGTCATCAGTCCCATAGAACTTAGAACTAGTTAAACCTCACTAACCTAAGGACATCACACACATCGATGCCCGAGGCAGGATTCGAACCTGCGACCGTAGGTCCCGCGGTTCCAGACTGAGCGCCTAGAACCGCTAGACCACCGCGGCCGGCTAGCTAAAGCAAATTGCGAATCGTTGCCCAGCCGTAAACCTAGGAATACGATGTCATTTTCCATAGTACGCGTTACCAGGGTGACATACGTTATGTTCACCCGAAAAATTCATTAAGTGTTGTTAAATAATATCAACAGCATGCTATTTAAGGGTTCAGAACCTGAAACTACTTTTAGCACATTCTTTGCTGTACAGAGGCACATTCAATAATGTGCACATTCAATAATGTGTACTATCAACGTCATGACTGTCACAAGACATTTAAAAAATGCAAATTTCATTCATTGTTGTAGTATTTTAATTTCAACATAATTTTTAAACAGATATAGGTGTGCAAGCACGGCCCTGAATCTCGAAGTACTGAGTATGACATTTATTTGCGAAGTGGAATCCGCTACTGAGACATTAGTTTTTGGGTAATGCTTAACCAAAAACTTAAAACATACATGGAATCTGACAGAAAAGATCATTAAAAACAATTATTATGTTTTCCAAGATTTTAAAATCAAGAGTAACTTACTAGATTACATTTTTTTCCAAAGGGAGGGCTTAAAGTACCTGTCCACTGGTATTGCGAGGGTTAATATGTTTTCAAGACCAGAGTGAATATTACAAATAACATCAATGTAATGTGAATGATAACAGTTGAATGCAAAGTAATTGTAGCAACGTGATGTAGTAGCACCTTACATTTGTCTGTAACGGTTGCGAAAATGATGAGGCATAGTGCCAGACAGACAGATAGAGAGATATATATAAACAGTGAGAGAGGGAGGGAGACAAGGGGAGGGATGGTGTGATTCTCACGGAAATGGGGCAGAGGAAGGAAACTAACATTTCACTGGATTGTTTGCTGACCTTGCGTCGGTGTCGTTGACATCGTCGAAGGATGCCCAAAGACACTTTTGCAACATGCCGAAGAAAACGTCTGCAGACGTCGCAGTACTTCAGCACAGACGACAGGTGTCAACAGGAAGAACGCACAGTGCCGCGAGGCGGCGGAGAACGTGGAGTGGAAGTGGTGCGCCTGCAGGCAGAGGACCCGCACGGCAGAGCGACGCCGCACTACTGGCGAGCGACGCGACGCCGGCCTGCGCTGTGCTGTGAATGGCGCCGGGCCCTCCCCAGTGCGCAGCCGCCGCTGGCCGGCCTGCGGCCTGAATGGGGCGGAAGCCCGGTAGGCCAGACCGGACCGGACGGCGGCACGTGCGCCCTCGTTGGGGCAGGCCTACTACCCCTGCCGACGCGTGGAAGCTGCGCGATCAAGGGTACCACGTATTTCTGTGACAAAACCATTTCAGTTTATTGGTACGGTACGAGGGCCACTGAATAAGTAACGCAACAATTTTTTTTTCTGAAAGCACGTTGGTTTTATTCAGGATTCCAATATATCGTACTATACCTACACTTTTAGCTAAACAACCCGCGATTTTTAACATCGTTCTATTCGACGGCCTTACGCCAGGTTTCTGGGAGGGTCTGTATGACTACATGGTTTCACCATACTGGCCCATTTTGGAACTAATGTCTTGGTGCATCATTAACCTCTCCATCGTCCACGTACTGCTTCCCGCAGGGTGTATCCTTCATTGGGCCAAACAGATGAAAGTCGGAAGATGCGAGATCAAGGCTGTAGGGTGGATGGAAGAAAGGGTCCAATGACGTTCTGTGAGATCCTCTCAGCTGCAAAGACTTGTGTGAGGCTTTTCATTGTCATGGAGAGGTAGAAGCTCGTTTGTGTTTCGACGAACATGTTAAAGTCACATCGAATAAGTCAGTAGTCATAGCCGTGTGTGGCCTTCTAGCAAGCTGGATATCGGAAGGGATTGCAAGACCTTTTTGTGATGACTCATCAAATGGCTCGCCATGTTTATTTTCACTGCTCGGTCTCCGTAGACATATTGCAAGTGGCTATGTATATCTGTGATGCTCCGGTTTTCCACCAGAGAGCCAATTACAGCTCGCTGCTTGGAACGCACCTCCATTGCAGGTGCCACTTTGAATGCTAATAGCGTCCCACCTATCGGAACTCCATGAAACTATAGGGACTGAAGCGGGAATACTTTGCAATGTCCAAAACAAACTCTGCATTTGTTCATCCAAAACTGACCTGCAAAAAATGTGTTGTGTTAATTATTGAACGGCTCCCGTATTTGTTAATAATGGCTTGGGCAACCATTGGGTTGCTTCAGTGATGCTGAAGCTGGAAACCTGTTCCTCACTCTCTGCTCTGCAACTCCTCATAACGGTTGAATGCAGTTAAAGTCTGAGGATATTAGGGTCAGGGAAGATGTTAGATGGTATTTTGCCTTATTGCCTGTTTCTATGGGCGCATTATCGCCTTGGAGTATGGCAGTGTTTCCCTTCGTGGCTAGCCTAACATGCCTCTTCCCGAGCGGGAAGGCGTGTCGGTTCCCGACAGGAATCTGCCTGGCGGCCTATTGTCGTGGTCCAGTGTGCCGGTGTGCCGGCCAGTCTGTGTATGGTTTTTAAGGTGGTTTTCCATCTGCCTCGGCGAATGCGGGCTGGTTCCCCTTATTCCGCCTCTGTTACACTATGTCAGTGATTCCTGTGCAAACACTATCTCCATGTACGCATACACCATAATTTCTCTACCACACAAACATTTGGAGCTACACTCGTCGGGTATGAGACGTTCCCGGGGGCTGTCCACTGGGGCTGAACCGCACAATAGCCCTGGGTTCGGTGTGGGGCAGCGACGGGGTGGGTGGACTACTGTGGCCTCTTGTGGGGTTGTGATACACTGAGGGCTACGGTGGGACGAAACTCTCCGTCGTTTCTAGGTCCCCGTTTGAATACACAATACACAGTTGCAGTGTTTGGCAGCAATATGCTAGTCATAGTAAGTACCGATGTTGTCGAGATACTCGTATTTTGTCAGGTGTCAACATACTTGTTTGTAGTAATCCATCCAGTGACCCTGGGAGGACGAGCTGAATACCGTCATATCATAACGGAACCTTCCTCATACTTGACTGGAGGCAGGAAAGCTGGATTGTAGGTTCTTTTGAGGTTCCCCCTAAGTATATAAACAGGGGCCGTTTGAGGGAACAATGAAAACGTTGGTTCATCAGACCATGCCACATTCCTCCAGTCATCAAGGGTCTAGGTTTTACGATCATGACCCAACTTTACAGGTTTTCGGTGGCTTCCCAACTGCCGCCTTTCGTGAATGTTACCTTTATGAGGCACCCTTCGCACTATTTGAGTCGAAACAGTATAAGTGAGAGTTTAATTCTGCAATCGCTTTTGACGTGTTCGTTTCGTGTTGTCTGGCCACAATCTTTTTCAATGCTCAATGCTCGTCGGTCTATGTCTGTTAACTTCAGCTTTCACCCATTATTCCTCTTCGCCAGTGATATTTTATCATGTTTTCTGTCTGCTGTTATTACCGCGCACACTGCGTTCATGAAACGTTACAGTCCAGCCGACTCCGTCACAGACGCTCCACCTAACCGCGCACCAACGAGTTGCCCTCAGACTTTAGAAGAGAGGTCACACATTTCACTGATAGCTTAAGTTAACCGTCGCAGAATACTGAAATGGAACCTACAAGACACAGCACGTAACAGCGCACTGCTGCTCCTTTGTTACGTTTACTGCGTTGCAGTGGTGCCAACTGGCAACGAGATGCGTGGTGTTCGTATTATTTTGTCCACCTGCAGTGCAATGTAAATTTCGACAACAAACAGCGATGACAAACGAGAAAATACGTTATAAATGTGAAAGCAAACGTCAGTTTCTAATGTGTCCTAATGTCAGATATAAAATACCACCAAACATGATGTTCTATACCAATAAAACGAAGTGTATTTGGTTGTAGTCGCATTGACAGGTTTGAAATACCATCAATAGCTGTAAAGAAAGTACCGACACTATGGTCACAAAAATGAAGAAACCTTTAAAGTGAAGAGTTACAGCTACTTTAGTTCCACCAGTATCGATAAATCAAATCAAAAGAACAAGAGTAATAGGGTACATAGTATTTTGAAAATCGGCCAAAGCCTTGATCACATGATGCGTCATTAATAAGAACTGGAATTCAGCTATCGAGGAAGAGTCCTATGCAACCAGAAATGTTTTTGGGGTAATAATCAAGTTTTACTTATCACCTCGAAAAATTCGTGTTGGAAACATGTTGCCTGTGCTAGGCCTTCACCCTTCGACGGGACACATATTCCCCAACGATGGGTGCATTGATGAAGAACTTGGGTCTAGAAATCTCCATTCAGCTGTTCAGGAACGGTTCCACCTTGGATACGATGTCTACTATGCAATAGTTCCTTCATGTGAGGAAAGAGGAAGAAGATATTGCGTCCTACGTAGAGCGAATACGCGCAGTGCATCAAAATTAGATAGCATAAAGCAGCAGCATGAGATAGGGAGTTATCATGGTGCAAAGGCGCCTCCTTAGACGTCTTCCCACGGCGCCTCATTAGGAAAGTATGCTCTAGTGATGTCTTGTCCACATCCAGCACTCGTTGGTCGTGATTAGGCAAATAAAGACTCATCTGGTTTTCCCTAACACAGGTGTAAGATTCGGGGTGGTTTGTTAACGGATTTGGACTGCAGCGGCATCCTGCCGGTTCAGATGTCTGCCCGATTCAAAATGTCGTGCAAGGTACTGAATAACGATTCGTGAGTGATTTTCACCTTCCGCACTATCGCCTGGATGGTTATACGCCGATCTCTCAGTACCGGGGCCGCGACATGTACTGTGACACCTGGTTCTTTACAGAGAGATGGTCTGCAACTTCATTCTTCGCCTTTCAGACTTTTCTGATCGTACTGGCAGTGTCTGTACCAACTCACCACTATGTTAGGACACGATGCGTTGTAGGTGTACATATCCACAAACTCAGCATGGGCTTTTAAGCAGTTGGCCCCTTTTAAGTGCAGAAAATGGCTTACCTTAGAATATTTCTCTTCATCGATGGTCTAGTCTAGCGTCGTGTTACGGTGTTGTGGCACGTCTATTTCAACCTGTTCTGATCTGCAGACAGGAAATTAGCAAAAGTTACTGTTTTCAACGTGATAAGACTTTATGCCTGTTTCTCGTATGTAGTTTTATAAAAGTACGCCAGAATTTAGAGCAAATTTTACAAAATAATTACTTAAATAGAAAACATTTTAATATAACATGTTTTTATAGTGGACTAAAAATATAAAATAATTTCTCCTATATACATACAGATTCCTAACCCAACACAGTCGGAAAAGTGGCGTTTCTGAATTTTTAATTGATGCGACAGAACTTGTAGGATTTGAAACGAAAAATGTGGGACGGCTAGAAGAGATAATTTTAAGGTGGTGAATTACTCATGCATCAACTGTGTATTGCATGCGCCCCAAGTTTCTCGTTTTAAATTCTACGAGTATTTTGATAGCTATTAAACATTCAAAAACATCAATTCTCAGATTGTCTAAATGGGATTAGGATTCAGTATTGGGCTAGGAGAAGTTATTTTACGCTTTTCAATCCGTTTTAAAATCGTTTTGTATTACAAAATTATTTACTTACGTAGTTACTTCGATCTTATAGTCTTGTTTGTGTCAAATTTTTAATTCGATTTCAAACGTGACATGCGATTAATTTGAGGATTACTTTAGTTTCTCTTCACGTAAGTCAACCAATAAATTGATTCCTTCTACGATTATCCCACGAAAATATCTCGAAAATGACAATTATACAGTATCGTGCTCACACAGGAATTTACCAGCAACCGTTCTTGCCACGTATGGAGCAGGGAAAGGGGGAAGCAGTAGTGGTACACAAGGTACCCTTAGCCCTCCACCAGACACGAAAGTTACCGAATATTGCATTTTTATGGGGTTCTGAAGCTTTGCTGAAAGTCTGAAATCTCTTCCTCTTCGGGAAATGATAATCCTCAACTAAGTATCCTCCATCACATACCATACAAAAAACCTGTTAATATTGCATTTTCATTCAGTTCTGAGATAAGTTTAAAGTCTCTAGCTCTTGGAGGAGTTAGTCTGCAAAATTTGTATCGAACAAAGAGACAAGCAATTGACCTAATAAATGGTGTATTTCTGACGAATCGGTGGGAACCAAGATATAGGGGAAGTGTTCACTATAACGTGCTGTGCAACTAGTAAACTAATCATATGATCTGTCGAGAAATTACGGACTCTGTGTATACGTCTTCGTCCTGCAGCCGGGGGTACTAAACGGTCAAACCTGGAGCTGCTACCTGATATGGGCACCTACAACAGCGGTCCTCAAAAGTACAAGAGTTTCATTCTACATGAGAAGTTTACTTATCTGTATTTGAATGTATTTCGGTTTTTTATTGTTTTTTAAGTGTATGTGCATTCTACGACATTTTCTAAATGGTGGAAGCTAACGATCAGTAATGAACAGCACTAGAATATTATTGGTTTCTGCCGAAGGAATGACAATCATTTTTTTCCTTTCCGTATGTCTCATTTCTGTACTTTTTTGTGGTCTACCTCTTTATACAGGGCAACTAGGTTATAAGCCAGTGAGCCCTCACTTAGGAGGCGACGTAAAATCTATAGCGAAATGAGGTGATGTTAGGGAGATCGCTGACACACTTGAATCAGGTTTTCGCATAATGCATCCTAACTGCTCAGTTGAGTCAAGTGCGTAAGGCGTTGGGCTCACGCCCCAGAGAATTTGGGTTGAAATCACAGTTCGCGCTGTTAGAGTGAGGTTCATCAGTCAAGGCTACTGGCCCGAGTAGAGTACACTTTAGGTTTCTTCGAGCATCCTTGCCCTAAATGTAATGATCTCTTCATCGATGGGCAAGAAAACGTAAACATCGGTGCTTTAATCCAGTACCATTACAGACATGGCTGCCACGCACATCTCTCCGTCGTAGCTATGACTGGATGACTGGTATGTGGCTCACCTCGTCTCTTATTAACATAACGACTGCTACGTCAGACACAACTGGCTTTAGAGACTATTTAACTCATCAACGCTTCTTAATAAAATGTGACTACAACTGAATAGTCAGATTTCTTCTGCAGTTTTCGGGAAATTTCTGTCAGTACAGACTACAGTTATCAAACATGCCATTTTATACTTAAGTGAAGTCCTATGTAACGAAAGATTTTTTAACTTTTCATAACTGGGATTCACAGTCATGTGAAATTTCTTGAAAGACATAATGTTTACGCCAGTGACCGTTAAACTGTAAATTTCCAGTATAGCAATTTCGGCCTTAGGCCATTATTAAGTGCAGATGTTTAGGCTTTAAGCCATGTCTACTTTATAGAAGCTGACACATTTATATGTCGTTATCATTTGCTGTTATATACATTCGTAACGCTGCTATGTGGTGCGAGCATACATGTCCATATATCGTAAAACAGCACAGTCTGTACATACGTAAGTTCGTTCCACCATCACTAGCAACTTTTGCACTAACCCACAGCAGCGAAATACTATTTACAGTTTTTACAAGAAGAGTTTTCTTAGATTTCTTTTGAAGAAGTGATGTTTGAAAAAGAAAAGTGCTTTTATTTTTCCCCAGATATATTCTTTATAGTTTTCCGTAAAGAGTTTTATTTATGTTCGTTTCCAAGAAGTGTGCATTTTATTAATTTATATTAAAAAGTTAATTATTAGAATTTCGAGAAGAAGCTGAACTGCTCCCAAGAGAAGATATTGGTTTTCACAAGAATTACTCAAGAGGCTTGGCAAGACGCTTGAGAACGAATTCCATGATGAAAAATTCGCTACAAGAACGTGATACGATGAAGACGCTTATATGGCTAGTCTAACGTTGGGCCCAAAGTGTGTAAGCAGGACGATAAGGAAAAAAATAACAGTAGTCAATAAGGCATATCTTCCCAAAATGCATCGTAATATTTCTTAGAATGGAGGCATGTGACCCTGTCGACGGTGAGCTGTTCGTCGGATGGGAACGCTCAGCCCGGTGATCACAGTGGTGCCGCTCATGCGCAGTACGTTATGTTCCGGCATAGGTTTAAGCACTCTCACTTTCGTCATTATAAAACAGAAACACGACACCACGCTACACACACAACCGTTACAGACACTAGAATAAGTGAGCTTAAGACACAACTCTCAAATATTGCGAGGCAAGGGACCACTGTGCGCTGAGGAAGAAAACCAATTGTCATTAGGCAGGTGATCCAACCCCTTGGAGTCTCCCAGCCAACAATGCCCCCATACGTTTCTATCAAGAAGCAGTTGCCGTCCGTGTGAAGTGACTGGCAACCGACAGGAAGGTACTCTATAGCACACGTTGATACTCGGTGTTCGACAAGTACATTTTATTCACTTATGGTATAAAAGAAAGATTCAGGAGTGGAATTAAAATTCAAGATGAAAGGATATCAATGATACGATTCGCTGATGACATTGCTATCCTGAATGAGAGTGAAGGAGAATTATATGATCTGCTGAATGGAATGAGTACAGAGTATGGATTCAGAGTAAATCGAAGAAACGCGAAGGTAATCAGAAGTAGTAGAAATGATAACAGCGAGAAATTTAGCATCACGATTGATGGCCAGAAGTACATGAAGTTAAGGAATTCTGCTACCCAGGCAGTAAAATAACCAATGGAGGACGGAGCAAGGAGGACATCAAAAGAAGACTAGCAGTGGCAAAAAGGGCATTACTGGCGAAGAGAAGCGTACTAGTATCAAAAACAGGCCTTCGTTTGAGGAAGAAATTTCTGAGAATGTACGTCTGGAGTACGGTATTGTATGGTAGTGAAACATGGACTGTGGGGAAGCGAAACAGAATAGAATCGAGATGTGGTGTTACAGACGGATGTTGAAAATTAGGTGGACTGATAACGTAAGGAATGAGGAGGTTCTGCGCAGAATCGGAGAGCAAAGGAACATGTGGAAAACACTGATAAGGGGAAGGGACAGGATTATACGATATTTGTAAGACTTGAGGGAATCACTTCCGTGGTACTAGAGGGAGCTGTAGAGGGAATAAACTGTAGAGGAATACAGAGATTGAAATACAGCCAGCAAATAACTGAGGACGTAGGTTGCAAGTGCTGATCTGAGATGAAGAGGTTGGCGCAGGAGAGGAATTCGTAGCGGGCAGCCAAAACGTAACGTGTGCATGTACCTTTTTGTACCTTGAAATTGTTGAACGTCTTTTAGCATGGGGCACATTATATTTGCAAATTAAAACAGCCTTATTAATGTCTTAACAGTTTTACCTCTCTTGAAAATGGAAGACTGATAAAAAAATGGTATTGTTATCCAGGCAAAGGTCCCGAGTTCGAATGTCGGTCCGACACACAGTTTTAATCTGCCACGAAGTTTCTTTGGTATTGTTATCGTTTGCACATTCCAATGCCTGTTTCTCGACTAAAGGAACAATACCTCGTTCCCGTCCCATCAATCATCTTCATGTTTTGATTATGTTAATGGGAAGCGGCATGGCTTTATTTAAGATTTCCGGTTTCCACTACAGTTGATCTATGTACAAGTGTTATTTCAACCTGAGAAGTGAATCTGAAACATTACCCGCAGAAAGAAGGCGGAAGTAACTTGCAGTAATCGTTGCACCTTGACCTACAAGGGACAGTTCATCGAACATATCTTCAGCTCTTCTGACATGCACTTCTCGTTGATTTCCTCTTGATGCCACATTTCAATTGTACACACAAACACATATACCGGATGATTCACGAAGATACGCAAGTATTTTAATACGTTATTCTACTAGTAAAACTAAAGAAAAAAGTTCGTATAAATATAGGTCCGAAAATGTTTGATTACAGAGTTATGACTGATAAAAAATTTTGCATGAAATTTAGCAACTTCGCTAATATGAGGCCATCGCAAAACCGTACGAGGCTAAAGTAAAGGACGATTTCCATTTATTTTGTTGTTATCGATCCGGTGAATTTGATCTGTTGAATCAAATAAAACATGTCCTAGACGTGTATCTGCAGTAGTTTTCCAGAACATCCAGAGAAACGAAGAAGTAATTTTGTAAAATTTTTAGTTTATTGACTGCTTGAACAGTTAGTTTTTAAGTTCCAGACAAATGGACAAAGTTTTCAACAGAAGTTGTAGAGAATTTAATTTTGGAAAAATGATGGTAATAACATTTACTGAATCTGTATATAATGTCAGATAATCTGCTTTTATTAATACCATAGAACACGTTAACTCATGTTGAATTGAAAAAAAAACTAAGCTCAGCGTTAAGGAAGTTGTACAGTGTACATACAATTTCACAACACATTTCAGTTTCACAGGGTGGTTCTTAATTTCGTCTGTTACATTCATAAGGCGAGCAAGAAATGCCTCACGTGTATTGACTTTGTCCTCATAAACTATGTCTATCATGCATCCCCATACACAAAAATCCATTGTTGTTAAATCGGGCGATCTGGGTGGCCACAGACGTATATCACCACGACCTATCCATTTCTGGCGAAAATGTTCATTTAAATGTGTAGTAACGGCGTTGGTGAAATGTGAAGGCGGTCATTATGTTGAAAATACATCCGCAATCTCGTAGCAAGTGGAACATCTCCGACAAGCAAGCAGGTCATTTCTTCTTGAAGAAAATGTAAGCACGTCTCGCCAGTTGAGAGTTTTAAAATGAATGGCCCAATAAAGTTGAAACGTCCCCTTGGAAAAAATAATGAATTACTGTGGTGATAAACCTCTTGCGTTATTTGATTTTCAAACAGCTGAGCAAAACTGAAGGTACTCAGACATTTCTCTCTTTACTTATTCTGATCATCACTAAACTGACACAAAATATTTTTTTTAGCGCAACGTAATCTGACTTTCAATAATCCCTACAAAAGAATGGCTTATACCTTTCATGAATCACTTACCTCACAAAAATCTTCGTTACTCAAACTACTGCAATACAGCGTGCGCCAATACTGCCACCTGAATAAACGATTCTAACTACTGAAGGTACTAACTACTGATAGGCATAGTTAGCAAATGAAAGATTTTGACAGAGAACAAATAATGTATTTACCTTAACAATGTTCAAAAGTCATATATATATATATACACTCCTGGAAATGGAAAAAAGAACACATTGACACGGGTGTGTCAGACCCACCATACTTGCTCCGGACTCTGCGAGAGGACTGTACAAGCAATGATCACACGCACGGCACAGCGGACACACCAGGAACCGCGGTGTTGGCCGTCGAATGGCGCTAGCTGCGCAGCATTTGTGCACCGCCGCCGTCAGTGTCAGCCAGTTTGCCGTGGCACACGGAGCTCCATCGCAGTCTTTAACACTGGTAGCATGCCGCAACAGCGTGGACGTGAACCGTATGTGCAGTTGACGGACTTTGAGCAAGGGCGTATAGTGGGCATGCGGGAGGCCGGGTGGACGTACCGCCGAATTGCTCAACACGTGGGGCGTGAGGTCTCCACAGTACATCGATGTTGTCGCCAGTGGTCGGCGGAAGGTGCACGTGCCCGTCGACCTGGGACCAGACCGCAGCGACGCACGGATGCACGCCAAGACGGTAGGATCCTACGCAGTGCCGTAGGGGACCGCACCGCCACTTCCCAGCAAATTAGGGACACTGTTGCTCCTGGGGTATCGGCGAGGACCATTCGCAACCGTCTCTATGAAGCTGGGCTACGGTCCCCCACACCGTTAGGCCGTCTTCCGCTCACGCCCCAACATCGTGCAGCCCGCTTCCAGTGGTGTCGCGACAGGCGTGAATGGAGGGACGAATGGAGACGTGTCGTCTTCAGCGATGAGAGTCGCTTCTGCCTTGGTGCCAATGATGGTCGTATGCGTGTTTGGCGCCGTGCAGGTGAGCGCCACAATCAGTACTGCATACGACCGAGGCACACAGGGCCAACACCCGGCATCATGGTGTGGGGAGCGATCTCCAACACTGGCCGTACACCACTGGTGATCGTCGAGGGGACACTGAATAGTGCACGGTACATCCAAACCGTCATCGAACCCATCGTTCTACCATTCCTAGACCGGCAAGGGAACTTGCTGTTCCAACAGGACAATGCACGTCCGCATGTATCCCGTGCCACCCAACGTGCTCTAGAAGGTGTAAGTCAACTACCCTGGCCAGCAAGATCTCCGGATCTGTCCCCCATTGAGCATGTTTGGTACTGGATGAAGCGTCGTCTCACGCGGTCTGCACGTCCAGCACGAACGCTGGTCCAACTGAGGCGCCAGGTGGAAATGGCATGGCAAGCCGTTCCACAGGACTACATCCAGCATCTCTACGATCGTCTCCATGGGAGAATAGCAGCCTGCATTGCTGCGAAAGGTGGATATACACTGTACTAGTGCCGACATTGTGCATGCTCTGTTGCCTGTGTCTATGTGCCTGTGGTTCTGTCAGTGTAATCATGTGATGTATCTGACCCCAGGAATGTGTCAATAAAGTTTCCCCTCCCTGGGACAATGAATTCACGGTGTTCTTATTTCAATTTCCAGGAGTATATATATATATATATATATATATATATATATATATATATATATATATATATATATATATCAGTCCATGATGTACTCTCTTTCAAATTCTAAAGGTGGCAGGGGTAAAATACAGGGAGCGAAGGGCTATTTACAATTTGTACAGAAACCAGATGGCAGTTATAAGAGTCGAGGGACATGAAAGGGAAGCAGTGGTTGGGAAGGGAGTAAGACAGGGTTGTAGCCTCTCCCCGATGTTGTTCAATCTGTATATTGAGCAAGCAGTAAAGGAAACAAAAGAAAAATTCGGAGTAGGTATTAAAATTCATGGAGTAGAAATGAAAACTTTGAGGTTCGCCGATGACATTGTAATTCTGTCAGAGACAGCAAAGGACTTGGAAGAGCAGTTGAATGGAATGGACAGTGTCTTGAAAGGAGGATATAAGATGAACATCAACAAAAGCAAAACAAGGATAATGGAATGTAGTCTAATTAAGTCGGGTGATGCTGAGGGAATTAGATTAGGAAATGAGGCACTTAAAGTAGTAAAGGAGTTTTGCTATTTGGGGAGCAAAATAACTGATGATGGTCGAAGTAGAGAGGATATAAAATGTAGGCTGGCAATGGCAAGGAAAGCGTTTCTGAAGAAGAGAAATTTGTTAACATCTAGTATTGATTTAAGTGTCAGGAAGTCATTTCTGAAAGTATTCGTATGGAGTTTAGCCATGTATGGAAGTGAAACATGGACGATAAATAGTTTGGACAAGAAGAGAATAGAAGCTTTCGAAATGTGGTGCTACAGAAGAATGCTGAAGATTAGATGGGTAGATCACATAACTAATGAGGAAGTATTGAATAGGATTGGGGAGAAGAGAAGTTTGTGGCACAACTTGACCAGAAGAAGGGATCGGTTGGTAGGACATGTTCTGAGGCATCAAGGGATCACCAATTTAGTATTGGAGGGGAGCGTGGAGGGTAAAAATCGTAGAGGGAGACCAAGAGATGAATACACTAAGCAGATTCAGAAGGATGTAGGTTGCAGTAGGTACTGGGAGATGAAAAAGCTTGCACAGGATAGAGTAGCATGGAGAGCTGCATCAAACCAGTCTCAGGACTGAAGACCACAACAACAACAACAACATGATGTCCTACTTTACAAATTTACTCTCTCGTCCGCTCTCAAAATTCTGCCATCTCTCTCCCTACATCCACCACCGCTGGCGGCTCACTTCCAACTGCACAACGCTACGCACTGTTCACATCCAACTGCCCAGCACTACAATAGCAGATATTCCAACAATGCAAACCAGCCACAGATTGCACACAGCATAGTCAGTGAATTTCATACAGAGCTTACGTGGCGTTACCAACATAAAAACCTAAACAGCCTACTTACATAAGAGCGTTACGTGGCGTTACCAACATAAAAACCTAAACAGCCTACTTACAAAGTGTATGTTTATTATACCACACCACACATGTACGCTAAATCGCTGCTGGAAAGTGCGTTGCACTGTTGCATGTGGGTTTGCTTCAGACCACTCGCGCTCATTATGTAAATTGTTTTTACCACCCCGAGTAAACTGTGCGTCATCAGTAAATAAAATGTATGTGTGTAATTGCTGATTAGTATTTAACCAGTTTCACAGTTCCAAGCGAAGGGCAGGATCTCCCGGGTGTAAATGATGCTCTTTTTGCTTATGGTAAGGATACAGACGATTGTACTTCATTGTACGCCATACCTTCGACTGTGAAATGCCTAATCGTTGAGGGATACGTCATTTACCGGTACCCGGGCTATGCTGAACAGAATCAACAATGTCCTCATCATCGTCTTCCCATATCGAGCTCTCGTACTGATTATGAACGCTAGGTACAGAACGTGTCTCTCGTAAAATTCGAAATACTCCGCTAATGGTTGGTGCACACGGAATCCTCCGAGCTGGATAACGTGCTCGATATTCGTTAACTACAGGCGTAGCATTACCACCACATTTGCCATAAATAAACACCATAACGGCGCATTTGAAATGCATCCCTATTTCATAAGTAATCTACAAGAGTTGCCATGTAGTTTCACATAAATACACTGTTGTTGTTGTGTTCTTTCACAGACCAATACAGAAAACTAACTCATTTCAAGGTTAGGAAATGACTGAAACAACTCAGTAACGGTTGCTAAGAATGACATAAACGTTTCTACTTTCTTAATGGAAAGTACACAAATTTACTTGTACAATAATCTTTGTTTCTCTGGATGTTCTGGAAAACTACTGCAGATACACGTGTTGGACATGTTATATTAGATTCACCAGTCCCATAACACAAAATAAATGGAAATCGTCCTTTGCTTAACTTCGTACAGTTTTGTGAGGGCTTCATATTAGTGAAGTTGCTAAATTTCAGGCAAAATCTTTTGTTAGTCCTGACTACGTAACTAAACATTTGTGGGCCTATGTTTATACGAAAATTTTTCTTTAGTTTTACTTGTAGAATAACACATTAAAATATTTGCATATCTTCGTGAATCACCCTATGAGCTTAGTGTTTAATGTCCCGTCGACAACGATGTCATTAGAGACGGAGAATAAGCTCGGTTTATGGACGAATGAAGAAGGAAATCGGCTGTGCACTTTCAGTGGAACCATCACAGTATTTCCCTGAAGGGAAATCACGGAACACATGAATCAGGAAGGTGGGATGTGGGTTTGAACCGTGTACGAGATCAGTGTGCTAACCGCTGTGCCACCTCGACCATATATGGTTAGTCGCGTAAGATGTAACACTCCTTTTATATCGTTAATGTTTAAACGTATCGCCGGCCGGGGTGGCCGAGCGATTCTAGGCGCTAGGGTCTGGAACCGCCGACCGCTACGGTCGCAGGTTCGAATCCTGCCTCGGGCATGGATGTGTGTGATGTCCATAGGTTAGTTAGGTTTAAGTAGTTGTAAGTTGTAGGGGATTGATGACCTTAAGTCCCATAGTGCTTAGAGCCATTTGAACCATTTTTTTTAAACGTATCGAAATGCGGTTTTCGGGAAATGCTAGAGCGTCGAGTGGTATGTATCAGTTTGTTTACTTAATGTTTTTAGCTTTGGCATCAAGCGAGATATATAAGTATGTTTTTTTAGGATGGAACATTATTCATTTTATAACTGTACTCGACATCTCTTGAGAAGAAATTTACAGCGATATATGGTTTGTTAATATTAACGTTGAAACCTGTAGTAAAAAATTCGATAAATGTTTTAGAATTAGAGAGCACGGTATCTGGAAACGGCATTTGCGGTGCAAACACTGCCAGGCAGGCGTCCCGGAGTAGGCTACTGGAATAGTGCTTTATTTCCCCGTTATCCAACTTAAGACCTAGACACGGGTCCACCCATGAATGTTGCACATTAAAATGCGACGTAAGCTAGAATCTAGCGTAACACAAAGGGTTAAGGAAAAACTGTTTCACACCTGGATATCCACCCAGATTTACGTGAGTCGGAAAAGAGAATCAACCGTTCCTTCTTCAAAAATAAAGTGGTCTTATAAGCGGCAAAAAGCAGCTACAGTATTGAATATCCAAATGTCAGAAGGAAAAATTGACCTCTTTTCCTGTATGTGGCTGTACGCTTCTAAGAGGTAAAATACGTGCTGTCGGACAGCTGTGTCTACCAACACTGCTTTAAATCATATCACATGGGATCCATTCGTTGAACTAAACATTTCATTAAAAATACTTTGGTGACCACCTGTACACGGCAAAATAAATATCCTCATTAACGCAACGTTTTTTTCATGCTGAACGTAAGCGCATAATTACAGTGTAAGCCGATACGTGTAGTATACGCTGTCGACGTATTTTACATTCCAGTGCAATTTCGTACACACGTAAGAGAAATATACAAATTAATATGAATGATTAGTAGCTATCCGCCAGCCGCGGTGGCCGAGCGGTTCTAGGCGTGGGGTCCGGAGCCGCGCGACTGCTACGGTCGCAGGTTCGAATCCTGCCTCGGGCATGGATGTGTGTGCTGTCCTTAGGTTAGTTAGGTTTAAGTAGTTCTAACTTCTAGGGGACTGATGACCTCAGCTGTTAAGTCCCATAGTGCTCAGAGCCATTTGAACCATTAGTAGCTATCCAAATCATGTAACATAAATTCTGTGTTCCAAAAAACAACTTTATCCTTTATTTAACCATATGTCAAACTGTTGATCATGGACGGAAAACCACAGTTGTAATCGCTGTTAGAAAGGACGATGAACCGATGTAATCACAGTGATATGGTAGAGCAAGCACTGGCCATTCGACGGCACATATCATCTGGCGTAATTGCGGCTTCGTCATAGACTGCATCTTTCAGTGCTCGCCAAAGAATGAAATAGAGAGGTGTAAAATCGGAGGACCCCAAAGTCTATTTGACAACAGACTTTCGTCGTATCCAATGTCCACGTAATTTATCATTCTGTATTAGTGTTTGCAAGAGGGGACGAGTAAGCTGGAGAAACTTCGATTGCAGCCACATTAACTGTCCAATATCCTGTGGTACCGCTTCTAGAAAAACTGACTGAACGTTCGCCAGCAAGTGTGCATACCAATATCCATTTAGAACGCCTGGTATGAAATAAGGTCCCACAACGTAATATCCTGTGACGCCCCACCATACGTTTACGCTGCAAGGCCTTTCACGATGCACCGGACGAAGCCCGTGTGGATTTTCGGCTTCCCACTAGTGTGGTTCGTAAACGTCGCTTCATCGGTAAAAAGCACACATTGAAGAAACATAAGGTCGTCTCTCAGTTGCTGAAGAGTAACCAGACAAAATTATTTACGACGTTCGGCAAAATTCTGTACGCCGTTCGAAATCATGGTCATCGAGTGCCTGATTTTGTGACAGATATACAAATTCTGTCGATTCAGCATGCGAAACACACTCGTCTGGCTGATAAAACATTTGTTGGCAATATGTCTCTTAAAACTGTGCGGACTCGTTAGCGTTTTTTTTTTTAATTGCCGGCACGTTGGACATTGACGAATCAGATAGTCAGCCCTATAACGATGTACGGTTTTCACGGCATTTCTCCTACATTCACCATAAAAATTAATATATCCATCTTCTCCTCATTAGTGTACATTGATGCACGCAGCGAACACTGGAGCAGAAATGAGCTACTAGCAGCACAGAAAAGTAAACAGGCAAATAAGTTGATATTCTAACACAGCGTAGCCCGAGACTTCTGCATGGCGGTGTTTGCACCGCAAATGCCGTTTCCGGCCATCGTGCTCTCAAATTCTAAGATATTTCTTGAATTTTTTTACGACAGAATTCACTGTCTCATTAACAAACGCTGTATCGCTGTAATTGCCTTTTCAAGGAATTCAAATTCACTTACAAAGAAGTATATCTCCGTTGATACCAGCGTTACATTTTTTTTTTGTCATCAGTCTGCTGGCTGGTTTGATGCGGTCCGACACGAATTCCTCTCCTGTGCTAACCTCTTCATCTCAGAGTAGCAATTGCAACCAACGTCCTCAATAATAGCTAGATGTATTCCAATCTCTGTTTTCCTCTACAGTTCTTGACCTCTACAGCTCCCTCTAGTACCATGGAAGTTATTGCCTCATGTCTTAACAGAGGTCTGTAATCCTGTCCCTTCTCCTTATCAGTGTTTTCCACATGTTCCTTTGCTCTCCGATTCTGCGCAGAGCCTCCTCATTCCTTACCTTATCAGTCCACATAATTTTCAACATTCGTCTGTAGTACCAAGTCCCAAATGCTTCGATTCTCTTCTGTTCCGCTTTCCCCACAGTCAATGTTTCACTACCATACAATGCTGCACTCCAGACGTACATTCTCAAAAATTTCTTCCTGCAATTAAGGCCGATATTTGACAGTAGTAGACAAATCTTTGCCAGGAACGCCGTTCTTGCCATTGCCAGTCTGCTTGTCCTACTTGCTCCGTCCGTCATCGGTTATTTTACTGCCTACGTAGCAGAACTCCTTAACTTCATCTTCTTCGTGACCATCAAGACTGATGTTACATTTCTCGCTGTACTCACTTCTACTACTTCTCATTGCCTTCGTCTTTCTTCGATTCACTCTCAGTCCATACTTTGCATTCATTAGACTTTTCATTCCGTTCAGCAGATCATGTAATTCTTCTTCACTTTTACTTCGGATAGCAATGTCATCAGCGAATCGTATCACTGATATCCTTTCACCTTGAATTTTAATTCCACTCCTAAACCTTTGTTTCATTTCCGTTATTGCTTTCTCGATGTACAGACTCAACAGTACCCTTTTTAATACGAGCACTTCGTTCTAGGTCGTCCTCACTTACTATTCCCTCTTGGCTTTTGTGCATATTGTATAGGACACGCCTGTCCCTACAGCTTACCCCTACTTTTTTCAGAATTTCGAACATCTTGCACCATTTTGCATTGTCTAACGCTTTTTCCAGGTTAACAAATCCTATGACGTGATTTGATATTTCTTTAGTCTTACTTCCATTATTAACCGCAACGACAGAATTGAATCTCTCGTGCCTTTACCTTTCCTGAAGCCAAACTGATCGTCATCTACCGCATGCTCAATTTTCTTTTCCATTCTTCTGTATATTATTCTTGTAAGCAACTTGGATGGATGAACTGTTGAGCTGATTGTGCGGAAATTCTCGCACTTTTCAGCTCTTGCAGTCTTCGGAATTTTATGTATGAGCAGGCATTTGTGGCCGAGTGGTTCTAGGCGCTTCAGTCCGGAACCGCGCTGCTGTTACGGCCGCAGGTTCGAATCCTGCCTCGGGCATGGATGTGTGTGATGTCATTAGGTTAGGTATGTTTAAGTAGTTCTCAGTCTAGGGGACTGATGAGTTCAGATGTTAAGTCCCATAGTGTTTAGAGCCATTTGAGCCACACATTAATATAATCTTCCGTACTGACAACAATCTTCAAAAGATAGAATTTCACAACTTAAACAATAATAACCCCCCATACAAAAATGTGGCATATACAATCTCAGCTGTTTAAGTTGCCCTCATCCTATAAAGGAAAAACTGGGGGATGTATAGGGACTCGGTTCAAAGTGCACATAGATGCCATACTTTTGAACTACGTATCAAAATCTAGATTTTCCATGCACACAACTGCCAACAATCGTGGAATAAAGAACATCGAAAACCACGTACGAGAATTAAACAATGCCAAAAAAGGTAGTTTTATTAATTTGCTTGAAGACATTGAAATACACGTACATAAAAGCAAATGACCACAAAATGTCCACAATGAAAAGACCGAGTTTGCCAATGCAGCCTTTCTTCAAAGTTTCACTCAACTGCTCTCCAGTGTAAAGTAAACACAACTGCCATTCCCCTTTAACAATAACAGTCAATATTAACCTAAGATAAAATAGTGAATAATATATATCTGCTTGCTTTGTCATACAATACCTTCAACTAGGTATATCTAAAAAATATAAATTAAAAATTAAAAAAACTTTAACGTCCACTGTGATAACATTTGTTTAAGTGCATCCATTCCAAAATATCTAATTTGTTTCCGATGTTTAGTATTTACGCAATATTTACTTACGTACATCTGTCGCTTATGATTTATAGTTCCAGTGTATATCATAATATTTACATAATATCACTACTGTATCGTTTTATAACAAATTGACTGCATTATTTGTTTATCTTCATTTTAATCAGTTTCTCTTAATACAAATATTAAGTAACGGAACATGAGTAATTTCTAAATTGCTACTGTCACGCATATATATCAAATATCTCTGAGAGTGGAAGTCTTTGGCGTTGTAATGGTTGCGATATCGCCAACTTTGTGAAATTTTTTGGCGTGTAAAGATGCCTCAGACTACGTGTATAATAAAAAAAGTGCATCATGCGGTTTTCGCTGCTTCTTGATCACAGGCAGTCACCACTGGAACGTAATGGCTCAGTTTTTTCCACGTATGTAACCAGAATATCTCCACTGGAATAATTTGTCTGCAACATCTAATGTCGTTGTGAGTCACAGTTACAGTTGAGAAGACATTGTGTCACATCTTGTTTTGGTCGTAGGACACCAACACCCCAAGGAAACTTCATCATTTGGGAAAACAAAAAGTGAAAGCTAATGGAAAAGTATTGTAACGTGAACTGGCAGTCTGAAGATGAACCCTTCGGTTTGAAACCGGTAAAGCCGCTTTTTAAATAAATAAATAGCATTTCAAAAATTGGCTGGTTGCTGTTGTCTTCTATGTAAGAGTCAACCTGTGTTATGTACACAGTAACGAACTCAGAATGTCATTTTTCGATAAATTAGCGAATGTGTTTCTGCGTCGTCTTAATTGTAACCATAGGGAATTGCTAGGATAGTGGAAAGGAACTGGAACAACAAACGAAGTATATTAGAATCTATCAGATACTTTACAGTGAGAAATACAAACGAATAAGGCGATCGACGGAAGCAAAAATGTTTTAAAATTTTAAAACCTGCAGTGCAAGTTGTTAACGGAGAGTAGAGATCAAGAACAACCTAGTGAAACGGCTTCAGGCCAAATGAGTTGTGAGTTGGACACGGAAGCCAAAAACTTAAAGTTACAGTGACGTAGAAATGAAGGCCAATCAAATTACAACTTAAGTATTCGGCAGTTTCTTGCTGCTTTGTTCATAGTTTGAAACTTTAAGAAAATCAATCAGCAAACTTAACAACTGCAAAATGGGCTTAAGGCTCATTAAAAAGTCTACTCCATTTGTACGTCAAGAGCATTAATTTCGAAGTAGGTGCTGTACACTACGGTTAGTAAAGTAATTATGCACGGCTAATCCGATAAGCCTATCATAGTACGTCACACAAAGAAATAGAACAGTTACATATTAACAACTAAACTAGTCACTGGTGCCCCCAATACTCACATTAAACACCTATCATCATTCCACAACCGCAATACCAGATCGGATACGTCTAGCATCTTGGCTGTACCTTTACATAACACAAAATATTTCTCCGTGTCATTCTCCATCTCAGCCATACGAATATGGAACGCGCTCCCCTGTGATCTGCGTCGTATCCAGAATCACTCAACATTCAAGAGGGAACTCAAAACCTACATATGAGGGACAGTATAGCCACCATTGTTGTGCCCCTCTCATCTCTTTCTTTCTCCTCTCCATCATTGCTTTGAATTTTACCATCCTATTTCTCGTCCTCTAACCTAGCTACCTCTTCGATACCTCTTTCACCCATTCTATCGTCTTATGTCTCTGTTCGATGTAACTCACAAGCTGCAAGAACATAACGAGAAAATTCCCAACTAGCAATAGGACTGACATTCATCAAAGAAAAATATGTTTACTTTCATATACATAGTCATTACTATTATTATTATTATTCTTGATTGTTATAATTATTTTTTGATTGTTATAATTATCCTTGTACTGCTGTTATCATCTCTATATTTTTCTTTAACATTAATACTGTACAACACGTGGTATGTCCATAATGTTCTCTACAAAATGAAATTCGTTCAATCTGAGTATGCCTGGTTAGGTGTAAGAGAGGGCCTGAAGGCCATTATCTTTCCAGGTAAAATAAACGCATAAATAAATAAATAAATAAATAAATAAAATGCTGAAACCAATGATTATACTTGCCAATAAAACGTTATTAGAATGTAAACCAAAAACAAAACTTTTAAGTGTAGTGTTGGCAGAAGAGCCAACACTGTTTTTCTAGAGGAGGCCGAAATGCATGCGTTTAATTACACGCTGACTGGCGTGAGGTCTGGAACAGGACAATATCTTGAGAATTGCAAATAAAGCACGTAGATGATGTAATACTTAACTTTAATCCACAATTGTAGAACATCTCTCTTGATGATACATGCTTCACTTAATAAATATCAATTGAATACGGCGCCTTGCTAGGTCGTAGCAAATGTAGCTGAAGGCTATGCTAACTATCGTCTCGGCAAATGAGAGCGTATTTGTCAGTGAACTATTGCTATAAACGTCGGCTGTACAACTGGGGCGAGTGCCAGTACGTCTCTCTAGACCTGTCGTGTGGTGGCGCTCGGTCTGCAATCCTGACAGTGGCGACACGCGGGTCCGACGTATACTAATGGACCGCGGCCGATTTAAAGGCTACCACCTAGCAAGTGTGGTGTCTGGCGGTGACACCACATTCCACCCCCGCAAATCGGCGAACGGTTGTGTTATAAGGCTTCCGCCCGCCGTGGGGAGGACCCCATGTTGACGTATGCGACGAGGTGGGGAGCCTAACAACAGGCGAGGCTGTGCCACCCGCACCCGGCCATTCGGTCCGAGGGGAGCTAAGAAACGCCTGAAAACCTAGTCCAGGGTGCACGCCAACATGCGGTGTATGCGACAGGAGGGGCCGAAGGGTCGACCTCCATCAGAACGGGGCACCCGACGGGCGAAGACGACATCTGGTCCGGAGCGGGCAAGAGCTCCATGTCGGTGGACAGCTGGTAACGGGAAGCGATCGGCGGCGCGTGACCCAGGGAGGCGCCCGGCGGCTGCAGCGACGCGTCCACTGCGGGCGGCGCCGGCGGGAGGACCGGCGGCGGCGGCGGCGCGTCGCCATGGGGCAAAATGGAAGGCAGCGTCGGTAACACCTGGGGAGCCAGTAGATGGGTCCCCAGGGCGCTGACCGGACGGCACCGTCGCTGAAAGCAGACGGGGAGCGGCAGAACCCGTGCGACGACAGAGGCGCAGCTGATTGAGATGCCGACGTACCTCACCAGAGGCCCCCAAAACCAAATACATAGCGCGGCCGAGGCAGCGGAGAATGCGCCCTGCGAGCCAACGCCGTGAACCTCGATAGTTGCGATAAAATACAACGTCGCCTGGAGCAAAAGCAGGAGTCTGCCGCTGCACAGGAACCTGATGCGGCGGATGCAGCAAAGACATCAAGGTTCGATGAGGACGACCGTGGAGCAACTCAGCCGGCGAGCGACCATCTCGGGGCTGAGAGCGATACGAGGACAAAAAGAGCAATAACGTGTCCTCCCGAGAATACGACTCTTTGAACTTCAACATCTGTAACTTGAAAGTCTGGACCAATCGTTCAGCGGCACCGTTGGACTGAAGCGAAAACGGCGCAGATGTCAGATGTTGAATACCATTGGCCTTGCAGAATGACTGAAATTCTGCGGACATGAATTGTGGGCCATTGTCGGAAACAATAGTCTGTGGAAGACCTTCAATACAAAAGATAGCGGATAACGCTTGGATGGTGGCAGATGACGTCGTGGAAGACATCCTGACAACAAAAGGTAAAGTACTGAACGAATCGACCACAACCAACCATCGAGCATTCCAGAATGGACCAGCAAAATCTATGTGTAATCGTTGCCAAGGGGAAGTGGCTTTCGGCCATGCAAAGAATTTCCGCGGTGGGGCGGATTGTTGTTCGGCACACGCCATGCAAGAAGAGCACATATTCGTAATCACAGCATCGATTCCGAACCAAGTACAGTGCTGACGAGCAAGTTGTTTCGTTCGCACTATACCCCAATGTCCTTGGTGGAGAAGCTGTAAGACAGAGGACTGCAACGAACGTGGGACCACGACCCTGGACTGATCATTATCAGAACGCAACAGCAAAACACCACGTCGTACAAAAAGTCTCTCCTTGCGAGCAAAAAATCAGCGAACCAACGGATCCTCGATCCGTGACTTTGACAAGGGCCATTGAGTAGCAACAAAACGAAAACGGTAGCAAGGACAGGGTCAGCAGCTGTGGCTGTAGCTACACGACGAAAATCAATCGGAAACGATTCGACCACGTCATCGGTTTCCGCATCAATGAACGTGCAAGCAAGTTCGGAAGAATCGAATGCTCTATCCTCAGCAACAGGCAAACGGGACAACGCATCGGCGTTTCCGTGCTGAGCAGTGGACCGATACAAGATATCGTAGCGGTACTGCGAGAGGAAAATAGACCAGCGAATGAATTTCTGCGCTGTACGTGGAGGTACAGGCTTGGTCGGATGAAATAACGATGTCAAAGGTTTGTGGTCTGTGATGATGGTAAAGTGACGACCATACAAGAAATCATGAAACTTTGTAACACCAAATACGAGAGCCAAAGCTTCTTTCTCTATCTGGGAATAATTTCTTTGCGCAGACGAGAGCAATTTGGACGCAAAGGCAATAGGACGATCATGCGATCCATCTTTGTGCGCAAGCACAGCACCGATCCCGAAATCCGATGCATCTACCATCAACAAAAGGGTTTTCCGGGGATCGAATGGCGTAAGGCAAGTATTGGAAAGCAACGCCGATTTCAACTGGCGAAAGGCGCGTTCGCATTCCGTCGTCCAGACAAACGGAACACCTTTACGGCGTAAGCGATGAAGCGGAGCTCAAATGGAAGAGGCATTGCGCACATAGCGATGGTAGTAATTTATTTTACCCAGCACACTCTGTAGCTGCTTCAAATTCTGCGGCGAAGGCAAGTCTTGTACGGCACGGAGGTGCTCTGGACTGGGATGTAAGCCTTGGGCATTGATTACATGTCCCAAATATGGTAAGTCACGAGCAAAAAACACACATTTGTCCTTCCGCAAGCGAAGACCATTTTGTCGCAAGACCTGAAATAATGTTCTGAGATTGGCTAAATGTTCTTCTTCTGTCTTTCCGGAGATCACAATATCGTCCAGATAGTTTTCTGCAGTAGGGACCGACGCACAAACAGTTTGCAGATATTGCTGAAACAATGCAGGGGCGGATGCAGACCCGAATGGCAGTCTTTTGAAGCGGTACAAACCAAGATGTGTGTTAACCACCAAAACGCGCTGGGATTCTTCGTCCACCGGTATTTGCAAGTACGCATCTGCTAGGTCCAATTTCGAAAAATATTTACCCGGGCACGGTTTGCAAAAAGATCTTCCGGGCGGGGTAAAGGAAAAGTTGCAATCACTAGTTGTGGATTCACTGTTGCCTTGAAGTCCACACAAAGTCTCAATTTTCCGGAAGGTTTTGGCAAAATTACTAAGGGTGATGCCCAGAGAGAAGCCTGCACACGTTCAATCACACCTTGTGATTCCAAATCATTTAATGTTCTTGCGACCTCATCACGCAATGCGTGGGGAACATTGCGTGCTCTGAAAAATTTCGGTTGCGCGTTTACTTTCAGTTCCAAATGTGCTTTATAGTTCTTAGCACAACCAAGGCCCGACGCAAAAATGTCTGCAAACTCTTCACATAGACGAGAAACACTGGCTGAAGGCACAGCCTGGTTCACTGAGAGGACCTGATTTACTATAGACAAGTTAAGCAACTGAAATAAATCTAAACCAAATAAGTTCACTGCAGAAGAAGAACGAAGGACGTACAATGACACAAGTTTTGTTTGTCCCTTGTATCGAGCTGGAATGGGATCACGTTGCCGTGAATGTCCAAATCTACAAAAAGTTTATTGTCTTGCTGACGACAAGAGCGACTGTCTCATGCAATTTGAACAGACACTGGTACAGAATCACTTGCTAATTGACGTGATTTCCGGCGACGTTGACGCACACTTTTTGTGGGACGCACACAGTCACTTTTAGAGAGAGTGGCACTGGGCGGAGTGGAATTAACTACATGAATGTCCATGGGCGAAGGGTCACGAGCCTGAGTATTCGTGGTTCGATTCCGATTCCGGCATGAAGCAAAGGGCCTGGAATGGTTGTGAGTGTCCGATCTGTGCTTTTTCTGGCAAACACTTTGAACATGTCCTTTTTTATTACAGAAAAAGCAAATAGCTTGGCGTGACGGGCAATTCTCACGCGAATGTCAAGTCGCACACCGCGGGCATGATTTTAGCACTGCAGTTGCCTGCTTATGCAGCACACGTGGCTGCGCGGATGGGCGCGAGGGCTGTTAACTGTTCCGTGCAGCTCGCCCGGCGGGACGGTTAAGGTGACACACGGCTGGCGAAGTTTCAAATGATTCCTGAGCATAGTCAAGTGTGTCTTGCCTATCCAATATGTCTATCACTTGTTGAAGGGAGGGATTGACTACTTTCAAAATTTGCTCCCGTATACGAACATCAGAAACGTTCTGTGCAATTGCATCACGTACCATAGTATCTGAATAAGGGAGTCCACATTCACACTCAAAAGCACAATCCCTTGTAAGGCTTTGCAACGTTGCAACCCACTCCCGGTTAGTTTGACCGGCTGTACGTTTTGTACGAAAGAACGTATACCTTTTTGCAACTACATTGACTGATTCCTTGAAATATGCATCTAATGCAGACAAAATTTCTTCGTAGGACAGAGTTGCTACGTCGCGTCGGGGAAACAATTTCACTATCACACGGTAGGTGGACACACCTACACATGCCAACAAAAAAGGCTGCCGCTCGTTACCTTGAATTCTGTAGGCGGCGAGATGGAATCCAAATTGGCGTGACCACTCCGTCCAGCTTTCCAGTGCCGCATCGAAATGACGAAAAGGTGGTGCAACCGCGTGTTGTCGCTGCGGTAGCGGTGGAGCGGCGGCTGCCGCATCGGTTTGCATTGCAAGTTGACCCTGGACGAGCTGTCCAAGAGCATCCAATAAGGCCTGCGTCTGCTGATTCTGCAAGCGATAAAATTCGGACAGTACATCTGGAGATTGTGGCGAAGCCATGAAAAGTAAATTAGAGCAATACAACCGTTAAATCCCATCCTCGTTGCCAATTTGTAGTGTTGGCAGAAGAGCCAACACTGTTTTTCTAGAGGAGGCCGAAATGCACGCGTTTAATTACACGCTGACTGGCGTGAGGTCTGGAACAGGACAATATCTTGAGAATTGCAAATAAAGTACGTAGATGATGTAATACTTAACTTTAATCCACAATTGTAGAACATCTCTCTTGATGATACATGCTTCACTTAATAAATATCAATTGAATACGGCGCCTTGCTAGGTCGTAGCAAATGTAGCTGAAGGCTATGCTAACTATCGTCTCGGCAAATAAGAGCGTATTTGTCAGTGAACCATTGCTATAAACGTCGGCTGTACAACTGGGGCGAGTGCCAGTACGTCTCTCTAGACCTCCCGTGTGGTGGCGCTCGGTCTGCAATCCTGACAGTGGCGGACCGCGGCCGATTTAAAGGCTACCACCTAGCAAGTGTGGTGTCTGGCGGTGACACCACATTAAGGGTACTAAAAATGCACTTTGCTTTTTCGGCCGCCATCCGTTTGGCCGCACTTTCTAATACGTCCTCCGCCAGTTCTGCCGCTGCGTTTTCAAGGGCCGTCACCAAGACACAAGGGCGCTGCCACGAGCGATCGCGCCGGTGCCAATGAGGAGAAAACATCCCTTCTCCAGAGCTCTAGTAGTGGGTATGCTTAAGTTCGAACAATCGTGCACTAACCCCTACTTTTTGTGTTTTCTAGTAGAATGACATTCACAGATTTTCAATGTGGCCAGGGATCGAATTTTTTGAATAGACATTGTATTCAAGAAAGACAGATTTATAAACCTTTTCTATCTGTTCACATTTCTACATTCACATCTATGTTAGCAATTGATGCTACAAATACAGCAACATAGTAGCATATTATTCTTACTATTTGATATTAGATGTAGAATAAATTAATATCTGAAATCTCTGTTCCTCGCTCCTGTATCCACTGAAGAACCAAACAGCGTGCAGAGGAAGTCGTAACAAACATAAACTACACTTTAATTGTATTCAAATAAGTAGGAACATGTATAGGTCAACTGAGTTAAAGGCAAGCAAGTTTTATAATCGGTGAAGGCGATTAAAGGGGTGTCTGATATTCGGCTAAATAGCAACAAATCCACTAATAACTATACAGTGAGGTTTACACCAGTATGGCCAAGCAAACAATAGGACGAACTTACGAATGGGGTGGATATTACTGATCGCGTCTATGTATGATTTCTCAGGATTACCTAAATACTAAAAACATCATAGGAACACAATCTGACGGAGAAATTCCAAGTGAGGTAAACCCACATCCTTGGGGCGACAAGGAAGCAAACAGATTGGGCAAGGCCCACGGGTAGCAAAATAAACACAGGCATGAAAAATGGCAGCACACAGGTGTCTACTTGAACAAAGCAGTAAATGACTAGTATTATGGACTTCAGGAAACCAGCTGGACAACGGCCTTACCTAAAATTTATAGATTACTTTTAATAATAACATCGCATAACCAGTGAACGTTACAGTGGAGTCGCTGACGAACAAATAATTAAATAATGGATTATCTATGCTGTAACAGGCATATAGACAGAATTAAACATTACTTAAATATGGTCCAATATACAAGCCTCAGTAGACGGAAATATAAATTCCATTGAACCAGCAATAAGGGCTAAATAATGTTTAACTGCGTTGAGACTAACGACACTATTTTTTTTTTAAAGCACGGTACTTAACAGTAGGCAGCAAAATGTAAGGGACCTTAAAGAGAAATAGCAAGCGTGACATAGAAAACTCAAGGCATGAAATTTAGGGTACGAAATTAAGAACAACGCTAAAATTTTAAAAGCTCCTTGAAGAAACTACAAGACACCTGTTCCATTTAGTCACGGGGTAACTACAAAACAGACTTGATACACATTCGTGACAGTTTGTAAAAATATTACTTGAAAAACATCAACGAGCGCCTTTAGCCTACTGTGTCAGATCAGAGCAATGACACAACTATCAAGGAGGCGGGAAACGAGCCAGGATGCCGGTATTAAGCAAGAACCTCACCATGGTTCACAATATGGCCAGGCAACGGTTCGCTCTAGCAGACTTGCTTCCATCAACGTTCGAGTAGCTGCCAGCTGAATTACCAACTAGCGTTACGTCTTCGGGGATACGCCACAGGTGAGGTGGCCCCCTTCCAGCAATATTCGGTCAAAACGGAGAACTCGCACCTCGTCCCTGGTAAACACAGATCTGCTGCCATCTAGTCTCGCCCAATAGCTACAGCAGCAGAGGACGGGCTTGTACGCTGCTGACCAAGCGTTCACTGGTCTCTCAGCAATGTAGCCAGATATAAACTTCAGACAGACACAAACAGTAGTAGAAATGACGTCATGTGCGCGAGGCACAATAATATTTGCGCCTTTCTTGATTTACTCTCAAGCCGTATTCTGTGTTCAGTACATTGTAAATTCCACTCACCATATCCTGCAACACATTACGCTTCTTCAGTGAATATTTTCATTTGCATTTTATGACCCTGAATTTTAATACCATACCAGACCGTTTTTTTTTCTTTCATATACTGACTGAACAATAAAGGAGAAGGACTGTACTCTGATCTTATGGCCATTTCAATCATCCATTTATATTCATATTATTCCCCCTTCACTCCCATATATGCTGTCTATTAACCGTCTTTCCTTGCAGCGTGTGATATTTTTCTGAAGACTTCTACCATCTTGGACCACTTTACGTTTTCAATTTTTTTTACTTACATCGATAAATCCAGTAAAAGAGTCATGAAGTTTCTTAAATATTGCTTCCATTAGCAAAAGCAATATCAGAAATACTTTTCTGTTACCATTGTCTTACCTAAAACCAAACTAATCGTCGTCTACACATCTTCAACTTTCCTTTTCGTTCTTCTGTTATATCTCGTCAGCACGAGCCATGTGTGAGGTATCAACCTGATTCTACAATGGTTTTCTTACTTACCTGCCCTTGATACCTTAGGGACATGCTGAAGCACCACCATTACTGTCAGGCACAGTGACTTCACTCAGAGACTTCCGTAAAGCTTAATGCTCTTCCATTTGTTGTTACGTCGATATTTGTCTTGGCTGCTCTTTATTTATGTATTTATTTGGTGAAATCATTTTCGCAGGCATGTGCTTAGTGAATTATATCTCCATTTTTGTTCATCCAGAGACTATGATCTATGATGCAGCTATTTACACGGAGATGAAGGTGTCATGTTATTAGAATACGTGAAAAGAGGCCGACGATCCTTAGTAATTAGAAAGTGTTTTATTTTTATCATTGTGGTTCGTATAAGTAAAGCGTTACTGTGGGAAAGGTCGCTGACGAGCGACAGGACGTTTGATTAGGATACATCCAGCCATCCAGACGAAATCTGAATCGATAGTATCTGGTCGTCCAGTCCCGTGACACCAGATGGTGCGGTAACATACCGTACTATATCTCAAATCAGCCAGAAGTATTTTACTGACTTAGTTTTTCTCCCGAACGAAGTTGATCCGTCCGTCGTACGTAAACATTAGGCATGGTGACCCTGGCTCCTCAGTGCATTATATAGCAACAATATTTAACGTTCGACATTACTTTCGTTATTCTCTACGTTCACAGATCAAGTGTCATGATACGAGACTTTGGGTTGTAAGGAGGGAAGCTTACATTCTGGTTGCCCGTCGGCAGCGGGGATCGTTTAAAGACAGAGCACAAACTCGAATTAAGGAAGGATTGGGAAAAAAATCAGCCGTGGTCTCTGCAGAGCACCCGACTTCGCGTGGTTCTTGGTTTTTAAGACTGAAGTCGTCAGACTAATACGATTTACTATACACGTAACTTTGTCCTTAAAAAAATTCCTTGAAACCAATCCGGGAACTAGTTTGAGCATTTCAACCCAGTATCCACTGAGCAGCTAAGTATCTATTGAAATGTAACATCTGATTCCCTGAGAAGGAAGAGCGGCCTACACATGAGCCCATATACAACTTATATTTGATAACGTAGGAAAAGTGTAATTCCATTCAAACTGGGCCTATGCTCCGGGGTATTCACTTTTAGTTTTCTATTGGTGTATTTCATTTTGCACTAGCTTCTTGCGGCATTGAACAAAGAAGTGCAAGTGTGCGACACAAAATGAGAGCACGTAGAAATTATTTCTTCCTGTACAGGCACACCTCATTTGCTGGAAAAACAAATTTATACAATCATGGTGTAGCTGATCATGTTACTGCCTGAGATTTAATTATGTGGAGATAGCCCGGCAAAATATATGCTCCAAGTGTGAGTGACAGGTAACTGTGTAAATGTGTTTGTGGTGTTTGTCGTTGATGAAGTGTGATTCCGGTCGAACGTACTGTGTGTGGATTGTGTGTCAAGCATAGGCAAGAGGGAAAGATGATCTTACTACATCACCCGCGCGGAAGTAAGACAGACCATCACCTTCAGACGACATATTCTGTGTTACAAATAATTTTGGCGCTGCCTGCGTAAAGATAACTCTACATTATGATATCTTTGTAACCACGCCTCAGTCACAGAGAAGTCCATCTGAGTGCCTTCATTTTTCCCTTGTTGTAATAACACCGTTAACTTTAGCTAGTAGTACCACTTAGTTCCACTGCTTGGGCCGGCCACTACGATTGCAGGGTCAAGTAAGGGTGGAACAAAAAAATGGTTCAAATGGCTCTGAGCACTATGGGATTTAACACCTGTGGTCATCAGTCCCCTAGAACTTAGAACTACTTAAACCTAACTAACCTAAGGACATTACACACATCCGTGCCCGAGGCAGGATTCGAACCTGCGACCGCAGCAGTCGCGCGGTTCCGGACTGAGCGCCTAGAACCGCTAGACCACCGCGGCCGGCCAGGGGTGGAACAGATTTGCGACGAACCGTAACATGTTTCATTACACCAGCTTCGTACATATAGAAAATAACCAAAGATGACTGAACAAGCGAAGTGTCAACAGAATTAATTCGAGGTTCCACGGCCACATAGACAATTCAGACAGTGGCTGCAGGAAGAACAACGTACATGAACGGCGGGGAATCATTGACCCCTATAGAAGAGTGATACAACGTAATATCCTTGAACTGTCTCATAGCACGAACGGAACAACAGGAATCATTCACGTATATCGGGCATACAAAGTAATTCAGAATGAGAAAAAACCCAGAAGATAACGTTCCACTCATTTGCATGTCCCTCAGTGCTGTCATATTGCTTAACCCCTTTAGGCAAACGCGTCAGAATAGCACAGTTAATGGTGTGTAAGGCTGTTCAAGAAACGCTTTCCGTTCTTGTTTAATGGTAATATAAGGGAAACGAATGCCAGATGTTTCGGACCTAGGTTTTTTCTCAACATTTCGTATCTATTACGACAGAAAACAGAATACGAGTATCGTATGTGCTCTCACGTACAGAGATTTCAGATTCTACTGTTATTCGATTCTCGTAGCCATATTGAGATTGTTACGAAAGTGTGATAATTTTACTTATACAACATTGTACAACTTTATTGTACGTACAATTTAATTATTGACATAATTTCCACCGAATTGGATTCAGTGATATCCGTGAGGAGCCAACTAATGTATTCCACCAGGGATTATTTTTCTTTCTTGCACAATAATTGTTTATTACACAGGAACACTCATCATGGACTGTGCGGCTGGTCCAGGCGGAGGTTCGAGTCCTCCCTCGGGCATGGGTATGTGTGTTTGTCCTTAGGATAATTTAAGTTAAGTAGTGTGTAAGCTTAGGGACTGATGACCTTAGCAGTTAAGTCCCATAAGATTTCACACACACATTTGAACATTTTTGAGGAACATTCATCGATCGACGAGCACTTGTTTTCCGACAACAGTTTTGAGGTTAGAAACAGCGACGAAAGTACAACATCGGGAAGGTAGACATAATTTGATTCTAACTCGAGATTATGTACAGGACTATTCGTTGTATCATAACGAAATTTGCCAAGGACCAGAATATTATCGGTGCGGTGTTAAGTAACATTGAACTGTACAATGAGCAACCCCACCGACGAATCCTCTCCTCTTAATGATCTCTCCTCCATGGTGGGACCACAGTCACATCGATTTTTTAAAGAAAAACGTTTTTCCAAAACGTCGAACGAAACCCCTTCAGAATCTCCCAGTATTTGATGATGTTTTTTTTATTGATCTGCACTCGAAGAGTCTGTCAACAATATTCTTTGACGGACAAATTAGAATATTACCATTTTTCCTATTTTGTTGCCTTTCACGGAATTGCTTTCACTGAGTAAAGGATCACAGAGATGTCAGCTGTATTTTCCAAAGAGTTTATGACTGTTTCACTCTTCTGTTCGTCGAGCAAAAAGATCCTGGAGAGCGTTCAGTAGTCATCGGTTAGCATCATCGGGTGTAAATAATGCAGAGCTTCCGGAAATTCGATTCGGAGATTATCTTTTCATACAGTACACTTTGAACAACTTCTGGTCGTATTTAATTCAGCCCATTCGTATGGGGTTGTCGGTTTCCTAAACTCGGGCTTAGAATATGTCAATAAAGGGGATAGATACAAACAATGGCCCACCGTTATTCTTCGTCGTGGAAAGCTGTTAGATCGTTTTCGAACTTACTGCAACGCACTTCCATATTTCCGCGTGACATAATTTTGCTATGAATAGCTACAGTTTTGAGATAAGTTGTCGGAGGTCTTCTCTCGTTTTGTAACTTCAAGGTAACGGGTGAGGTCATGCACGTGCTTGTTGGCAGGACGGGAACAGCTGGGATCATGTTTAATGCGGTTCTCACGCAAGCACTCAAGCTGCTGATCGTTGCCAGTGACTGTTATGTAAGGTAGACACCTCTCATTAAGCCGCAGTACGACTTCGTTCGCACAAATATAGTACAGATATCTACTATCAGGCACCCTACTTCAGGGAACCTCTGCTTGTCGGCGCTGCAGTCTCAGATTATTTTTTCCTTGCTGGTTTGTTTATTATTATTGTTATTATTATCTCTGCTTTCTTTCCGGCAGAATTTTTTAAACCAATTAATTTAACATACAATTTGTGAAAGAGAGTATAAATAATGTTTTAAAAGAACAATCTTGGTTGCAAGACAATGGTTACTTAGTTACTCGTTTGGTCTTTTTGAGGTGTGCAAGAGAGGAGAAAATTGCGGTAAAAAATTTTAAAGCAATAGGTGAAAAGGACAAAAACGAAAGAAGTCAGAGCAAATACTGATAACTTTATTAAAAAAAAAAAAAAAAAAAAAAAACAAGCACAGAAATAGGACCACGCTTACAGACCTGTTCAAATGTTGCATAATCTGTATACACAGATAGAACAGTAGTTTCCTCAAAATAGACGTGTAACCATATATGTCGAACATGAGGAAAACTTCGCAGCGCGTGAATTTTGATAAAGGAAACGTGACCTATGTCACATGAATAGAGATATTATCGATATTATTCATTTAAGATATTATGAATAGTTGCAAGATAGAACAAACAACAATACTACAAACATTTGAAAGAATTTCAAATAAAGCCGTAGAAGATGAGTAAATACTGAATGTACAGATTTCTATGCGTGGTTCTGTTCCTACACTTCTACGTCTGCGGATGTTGGTGTGTTTCAGGTAAATTTGGCAGTTTCTGCTCTGACATCCTTGAGGTTTTGTACCTTTTGCCTATTAATTTCAAAACTTCTTACCGCAATATTTGCCTCATAGGTCCATACTCCATCTCGCACATTTTGACGAACGCTTATTTTCCAGATACTAAGTAAGTATCTCCTGCAATGGTTTTTAAATTACTTATGTACTGATTGTAGTGGTGCACAACAGTACCATGCTCCATTTTCGTACTAAGATTTTTTTCTCTTTCCTTGTAGATAAAATTATGGTGCCAAAAAACAATCATTATCTTGCAACCGAGACTGTTTTCTTTTTCAAATAATTCGTAACGGTTGCTGTACTTGCCAACCAGGGGAGTGGAAAAGACTTTACATAAATAAAGTTTTGATATTTAAGAAGAATAAGAAAAAACAGAAGATAGGATAAATTACTGACGAGTGAATACCGTTACCGTTGTGACTGGAGGTGAACACCACGGAATTGTTGCTTCGAGCCGCTGACCGCCAGTCACGGTTCTTAAAATCATGTTAGTAGTAGAAGAATCACTGTGCAGTGGCTGTGTGGTTGACACTACAGCAGTGTGTAGTTTAGTCAATTATTAGTAGCCTAATTATCTATTGCCATTGTTATTCTATGAGTGCCTATATCTTCATAGTGCATTTTAGCCACAATACGTATATACTGTCTTGTACTTTTACTGAGATATAGGTTTAGAAAGCAGTACAAAGTAGCAGTTCGCGTGCACTATTTTAGGTTATGGTATTGTTGTGTCAGTCGTCCAAATTTGATTTTTGTCTGTCAGAATTTGCTATCTTCTACTTCTTCTTCTTGTCCGTCTCGCTACGGAATACGTCATGAGGTCACAAATCTACATGTCGTCTGCTGGTTGCTATTTGTATATAATTTTCGTATACAGCTTTGCAGATGTTGTTTGTTAAGTTGGGGGTTGGATGATTTGAGAGAGGGGACCAAAAAGAAATTGATCAGTCCCATCGGATTAGGGAAGGATGGTGAAGAAAGTCGGCCATGCCCTTTCAAAGGAACAATTCCGACATTTGCCTGAAGCGATTTAGGGAAACCACAGAAAACGTAAATCAGGGTGGTCGGACGTGGGTTTGAACCGTCGTCCTCTCGAATGCGAGTCGAGTGTTTAATTTTGTTGGGTCCTTTGTTCTTCGTTATCTAATTACCGTGCGTAAATATGGTTCTGTGTTATTGTAGCCTTGGTTTAATACGTCTCACACTTTCCGTGGAAGAAAGACTGTGTATTCTGGGGAACAGTCTTCCCCATGTATACAGCTTGGTGTCTGCATTAGACTCACGCGCTTAGAGCGTGTAAGATAAGGTCCGTATTGAGTTAATGACCATATCTCGGCTGGGATCAATATGTTTTATTCGTATCCTTCCCATTATGGCGGGTGAGAAGTCATTTAAATGGTTCAAATGAATCTGAGCACCATGGGACTCAACTTCTGAGGTCATCAGTCCCCTAGAACATAGAACTACTTAATCCGAACTAACCTAAGGACATCACACACATCCATGCACGAGGCAGGATTCGAACCTGCGACCGTAGCGGTCGCACGGTTCCAGACAGCAGCGCCTAGAACCGCTCGGCCACTTCGGCCGGCTGTAAAATGCAAAACTCTCCGCCTAGGAGAAAGCGATATGGGTAGAGGGCTCTGGAATTCTGGCAGAAAAAAAAAAAAAAAGAAAACAAATCTTATACTAGAGATGCAGCTATTAATACGGAAGTGAATTATTCGGAATCGTGTCTATCTGTATCTTGTTTACCAAACCTGAAAACGTGTGTTGCACTTTGAGGAGCGGTACAATAATGCACGGAAAAGCAAGGTACCAAAATACAGTACAACGAAGAGTCGAGCTCAACTACTAAAGTGAGAAACATTGCAAGTCACTGCCCCATTGTAGTGAACTACCGGTAAAGGAACAGAATTACCAACAAAGAGAAATATCAAGTCCAACAAAAGAGAAGTCGATGCACTTTTAAGTCGTGAGTCTGCACAATTAAGAGCTCGTAACACTGACTATATTCACTGCGACGCACAACTACAACGAAGAGTAAATGGGCATAAAGCCGCACCAAATTCATGAAGGGTTTGAATGTTTACTCCTCCTTGCCATGCTTCAAGACCCTCAAACCAGTCAATAGCGCTGAGGCATATAGTAAGAGCCAAATACCTGATGGGAAAATCTGTAAACTTAGTGCTTAAATGTTTTGGGCGAAAAATATAGGTTACGATACTGAAAAACTGCATAATTAGTTTGTTACAGCATGGTAAAGTAGTAACGATGACCGCAGTGCCATTCTCATATACGTAATACATGGATGAACGTAAGTTGTCCAAAAATAGCGCAGATAAACTGTATGTGAAGTAAAGCGTTATGTAAGAAATTCGCGAAGTAGATGATGAAAGAAATAAGATTTATATGTTTACAGGAATCACACTTCATCAAATCTGTAAAAGGAAAATATAAAAAATTATTCTGAATAAAGAAAAACTCAATTAATTGATCTTATCCAATAATCAGAAGTTAAAATTAATAATAATACCAATTCATTAAAAAAATCTTTAACTGATCTTAGTAAAAACTGTAATAGTAGAAACTTTAAAAATTATTCTGATCTTAATATTATTAAAATTAAATTCTTGTATTCCTTTTTTATTTTGTATAGAGAGTTTAGAATGAAATGGTAATTAACACAATCCAATTTTTGGTTCTTCTTATAGTAAGTTACCAGAAGTAATTAAAGATAAAATGCTGTAGTTAATGGAATAAAAGCTTTCATCATAATCAGTATATAATACACTGTCTGCATCAAAATATACACCAGTTTCTTCTAGTTTATATAATGTCATGCCACCTATGCCTTGCATTTGATGTAGTGAAGGCTGCTATAAAAATATTTGTAGCCATGTTATTTCTCACACAATATTTCTTTAAACTCTATTTCATTTGGACCATATTGCGGTTACTAAAATTTATATCTGTATTACCTAATTGATCTTCTAATGGTACATCATACCAATTCTATAAATCAGTAACATAATATATTTGCCTCAAATCATGACATTGTCCAGATTTTTCCTATAAATAATTGAGGCATATTTTAGCAGCAGTATATTTCCAAGCATTTTCTTTTATCTCATCAGGATCTAACTCACTATCCAGTTTTTCTTTCACTCCTTTGATATACATCTCATTGTCATCCAAATTGTTTTTACTGGTTTCTGTTTTCATTTTCATAAAGACTTTCATATACTTGTTGAAAAACATGTGGCTTTCATTTCTAAAGTTCCATACCTCTAAGACATCTCAAATTTTACATCTCTATTGGACAGCTTCTTCACCTCATCAGCTGTCCAATTTCCTTTAAAAATTCTTTCCCCATCATTCTGATTACACTTATTCATTTTCTCTTCTGCTCATTTGCCACTCAAAGGAAACAACAGTTTTTAATTTTTCTCAGTTTGTATTCATATTGGCAAAACAGTATGATACAAATGTCTGGGTGCCAATACTCCACATTTTATAAATCTGTACCATACACTATTATATTTTTATGATTTATATATTGTTACAAATGTTGTATGGGATGAAAATCGTAAAATTTTATGTTTGGATATGGACTACAAGTATATTTCATTTTTGTGGTAATGCCATTTTATTTAGCTCATAAGTTTATTGTGTTTGTACAACCATCATAAAAAAGCTTCTTTTCGATTCAATGGTTTGATAAATTCTAATAACTGTTTTAATTTTATTCCTACATTTTTTTTTACAATGCTGAGGTAATTTAGTTACATTCCCACAGCTCTACTAAATCATATACAGCATTCCATATTTCTCTACTTTTCGTTAACATCTTCTGATGTAAATCGTGTATTGATTCATAATTTTTCTTATTAATCGTTTCAGTTGATAACACTTTTTACATAAATGCCAAATACAACTGTGATACTGATCTACAGTATTTGTTTCTTTATGAAATCTGTTTATTTTTGTTCCAGCTATTTTTACTTCTCCACCATTAAGTGTGTTGAAAATTTTTATTATTTAAACTTTTTAAACAAGCTAAGGGTTTCTTTAGACAATTTTCTTTCAGTTTATTATCCACTGTGGCTATTGTGTTTTAAGGAAAATATTTGAATTACAGAACAGACCAATATTCACTGTATATATAACTTGTTTCCTTAGTTCGAAACAACCTCTTCTTAAAATATTTACATCAGAATTACAATATTCAATAATTTTTGCTTCATATTGAATACACATTTTTGTTTAACTCTCTGATTGTACCATTCGAGAAATTGTCCTCTGTCTTCAGGTTTCATAGTGTCAGCACAGTAACATTTGATAGATGGAATTGGACCCTGTAATTCTCACTATCTTTTGTATTCTATGAATTTGGAAAATATACTTTCTTCAACTCTTTCAAATGAAATATTTTTGGAAATTTACTTAGTTTGCCTTCTACTAAATTACTACCATCTACAACTTTAGATATATCTGTTTGACCTCCTATGACATTATATTAGTTTCTGTCTACTATATGGTTCTGTTGTATTTTATACAAAGTAATTAAGAATAAACTGTTAATCGTATCCTTCTGCATAGTAATCTATGAATGTACAGGTTTTCCCTTCAGATATCATCCATGTACACAATTCACTTTTTGTTTTAAATTTATATACAGTATCACTGCTAAAATTGTGAACAATTATAAGATTTGGAATAGGTACTCCTATTTTATATTGAGTTTCATAATCAGAAAACAAGTGTTTTTCTTTATAAGTATTTGGAATTTGTCCAGTTTTCCTTCTTCACACCATTTATGAACTGAATCTTGTACTCTTGGGTGACTGCTTAAACATTCTTCATTATAAAAATATTTATTGCAGTTTTCAGAATACATTTTATTTACCACAGTTTTGTGTTCAGGGGAAAGCGTAATAATGATACTTTTTCTTTTGTTTTTCCTTGATGTTTGTTCTTGCTGTTACATGGTTTACTACATTTATCGCAGAAAAATGGTGATAGTAAGAATGTTGATATAATACTAATCACATCAAAATGATTGTGATGTTTTTACAGATACATTTCTTTCTTGGCACTATATAAATCATCGAAGTGAAATTTTGGCTACATGCAACATACATCTGAATATCCAATAATTTCTCAACATCTTTAATATCAGTCACAGTGAATCCTTGTTTTTAGTATTTGCCTAACTCATTACATAAAAGTCTTGTTAGCTCTTTTTGTAATTTATTTATCTTATGCTGTGATTTTCTTAATTTCAGTATCAGTAAGTTCGGCCGGCCAGGGTGGCTGAGTGGTTCTAGGCGCTACAGTCTGGAACCGCGCAACTGCTACGATCGTAGGTTCGAATCCTGCCTAGGGCGTGGACGTGCGTGATGTCCTTAGGTTAGTTAGGTTGAAGTAGTTCTAAGTTCTAGGGGACTGATGACCTTAAATGTTAAGTCCCATAGTGCTCAGAGCCATTTGAACCAGTTTGAAGTAAGTTCTCTAAGATAACAGTTATATGATACATTGGTGCTACTGTTACCACTCCAGGACTATATAGATTTTCATTAGTACTAATTCTAGTAATGCATCTTTTAATCTGGTTACCAACAGCAAAATTCATGGTTTTATTACCTTTACCACCTCTTGGAAATGCTAACGTTTGAATATTAAATGTATTATGCGCTGTACAATAGGCACATTAGATGGTAATATGTATCTGATTTCATAACACAAAACTTAAATCGATCGTTTAGTGTTATTTGATGCTTCATATGTGCTAGTGTTAGTTGACGCTTCTTTATTTGATGCTTCTTTTACACTTATGTGATACTCTCCTACTTACAAAAACCTTTGTTACAAATTTTCTCTCATCACAACATAATTTTAGTTCCTCCATTAATGGAAACATCGTATGTACAGTGAAACAGTAAGTGCATTTCTTTGGGACGTCCTGTGCACCCATTGTAAAAGGTATGAACGCTGGTGTTAACATCTCCAACGTCTTTGTCCCACAGCTGATTATGAACGAAGCCGATATGTTCTCTTATTTTCGCTTCCCAAAATGACTTTTTCTCTTCACCTGACAGTTTTCATCTTTATCGTCGCGTTTAAAATATTGATTAAGTACGAGAAGGACGACACGCATCATAATTGTGTCAGCGAAATCTCTCGTCGATGAAATCAAGTTGTGATGAAATCTTGCAAACTACTAACAGAATCAAAGACAGGAAAGGTAAAATCATTTTAGGAGAGAGCACGAATCTAATTTAACACACCACTAATAGAATGAAAATCTGCTACCTTCTACTAGAAGTGGCGAGAATGCGTGCCAGGAGTTTGAAGTTCGCAGGGAATGTAACTTTGTGTGTTTTCTAACCGAGGTGTCACGTTAATGGAAGCATGCGACACATACATGTTGGGTAGCATAATAAATCCAAGTCGACACATAGAGCTAAGTCAACACAGTACTATATAGTCTGAGTTCTCCGTCACCCACTACTTTGAGAAGGAAAATCATCTAAACTACAAGAAGTAATTCTTTCGAACCAGCGATAAATAGCAAGTACTTATTCCTCAGAGGCAGAAACAGTACTTGGAAACGTTATCTCACTGATAAAATTTCTGTCTGCTTCGTGGGACAGACGCAGTGGTTTGAAAAGTGATCAGCCAATTCCCTACCATCACTTTGTACGTGTTTCTCGGCTTTAAATGCTCATTCAGTGCTACATCGCATTAGTGTAAATTGGATGTTAATATGAGGAAACCACACAGTTCACAAACACGTATCGGACCCTAGAATATCAGTGAGAACCTCAACAGTTTTTCCTGCGTACGCTCCCCTGTTTTCACCAGTAGCAGCAGTTGCAGATTAGGGCAACGTTGCAGCACTCTATGCTTGCGCCGACTTGGTTTCCACACCGTCGTTTTATCGACGCCATTGTCATACTTGCGGGTACATACATTCATCCGCACCGTTACCATTTTCATGAACGAGTCGTCTACGACATCAGCTTCCTCAGAATCTGACAGGAAGCATTACGAAGTACAGCTTGGAGCCATAGTTAACCAAACCATAAATTATAACCTGCATCTGCTGTCGCACTTTTGCCCTCTCTAGTCTTCTTTGGATGACCCTTGTCTAGATGTAGCAGTCTTCGAGAATTAATCAAAAGGTGCTGGGCCCCGAGACCGATCCTAACTTTACTTGAATTTTCGATAAATTTCATGAGCAAAGGTTTCAAAGACTTTTCGTATAGGAATTCACCCTCGTTCTGCCAACAGTCTTGTCGTAGAGGACGGAGATTTGGGTCGAGCCTTAGGGCACTTTCTTGCCCTTAGAATGAGAAGCTACCCCTAAACAGCTCAAGAATCAGTAATCATCAGCCGGATAACCTGCAGAATGCAGTGGAAACCACTACATCAAAGAAGGATAATGTGTATCCACAGCACATGTAGCCCCTAATTTAAAAAGTTTCAAGACCATTCTTCCAGTGGAAAATGATCTGGATAGTAAGCCTTTCAGATCTCTGGGAGGGACTGTCAACGGGGAAATAAGAATCAGAAAAGTATTGAATATCCAGTAAAAGGATAACATTATATGAGTCGGAGCGTTCACAGTAAGAGGTCTGATGTTGGGATGTAGTGAAGCAGGAAATCTGAAGAGGGAAATGCAAAGGCTCGATCTAGATATAGTGGCGTGCAGCCAAATTGAGCCGAAAGTAGATGCGGGTTTAAGGATATATATAATAAGGGATAGTATCGAAACAGCAGAAAATTGGTGTAACGGGATTATGATTTCTTATGGTTTGAAAGGGGGGGGGGGCAGGGAGTGAGTCACTGAGAACAATTCTGAATCGACAGTTGGCCAACGGAAACAACAATAGTTCATGTACACACGCTGGCGTTACAAGCTGAGGATGACGGGCAAGAGAAAGCGGGTGAATGCACTGAACGGGCAGTTCATTGCGTAAAGTGAGACAATAATCTAATATTCGTGGGGTATTGGAACCCAGTAACAAGGGAAAGAATAAAAGAGCGCCGAGCGAATATTGGTTTGACAATACAAATGACAGAGGTGGAAGACAGAGTTCTGCAGTGAAGTTCACCAAGTAATAGTGAACGGACAGTTCAAAAACACAGTAGAAGTGGTTTTTTTATTAGGAAAAAGCCCACAGACACGAAAATAATCCATTATACGGATTATGGATCATAAAGCGTACCCAGCAAGTGTGTATTCTGAAGGGATTGATTATTGAATAAGTGAACAGAGCACAACATATCAATGAATATGAGTAGAGCGGTTTAAGAAATTTTTTCCAGAAGAATTCTGTGGTGAGAAAGGGAAAGTTAAATTACTTAGGGATCATGAGCTGCATTTGTATATTTGGTAAGGCTGTAGTTACTGAGTATACGACTAACACTGTAGTCAATTCAGCAAAGAGGAATATGCTTGTATACAACTGGTAATCACTAAAGTTAAAGAGAATAAAACATGCGTATCAGGAAGAGAAAAGCGAAGAACTTTTGGGTAAAATAAGAAATTCTGCAGCTGACCGATGCAAGAAGAGAAAATACAGATGTTCAGCTAAAAAGAGGGCTGCATCAGTATAATTAACTGAAAATGAAAAATATAGCAGACGCAGGGAACCCATTGCGAAGCAGATGCAGGAAGAAAGCAAAGAAGATGAAAATGGGATGGTTGTCGGAAGGATATACAAAAAGTCAAAATAGCTTTCCGTGAAATGAAACAAAAGGAGTCGTCAGTTATTAATACTGGCAGGGGATTTAAATGCTGAGGAGTGAGTTGATACGTGGAAAGGCTGCAATGAAGATTTCTATTGATGGTCGAATTGTCTGACGTGGTACAAGAAAAAAGGGGAGCCGATATGGATGACATTTCCGAGCCACTATTAGAATGAGAGATGTATAGAGTTCTGTGCCACTTGCGGTCAAATACGGCAGAAAATGCACATAATATTACACCGGAATATCTAAAAACCTTTGTGGGAAGTGGCAATCGAACTAGTATTGAGACCGGTGTGCAGAATCAATGAGACTGGAGACGCAGTATAAGAATTTCGAAGAAGTATCATTCATACACTCCCGAAGTTGTTGAAGGTAGGGAAGTGAGAGGACTGTAGCACAATCCATTTAACAGATCCCGCTTAACAGATCCTGCATAAATAATACACAGAAGAAGGGAAAAGAAAACCGATGATCTGTTAGGTAAAGAATCGTTTTACTTTCTGAAATTTAAGGACAATAAAGACGCAGCTCTTATGCAGTGATTAGTAACGGAAACAAGACTTGGAAAAGAACAGTACACCGACGTAGGATTTTTCGACATAAAAATGCGTTAGGTATTGTTGAATGCTGCAAGTTGTTCGAAACTCAGAGGAAAATAGAAATAGCCTGTAAGGAAAACGGGTAATCTGCAGTACGTACATGAACAAACAGAATGAAAGACCAGAGTGAAGTTTTCGGATTCATAGACGAGGATGTAGCCTTGCACTTCTACTGATCAGTCTACACATTGAAAAAAACAGGAAAGTTAAAGAGCGGGATTAAACTTCAAAGTGATGGAATGTAAATGAGGCACTGAGAAACATAAGGGCCCAAAGCACAGATACCGAATTTTGAGAAAAATAGATGTTTATGACAAACTAATTTGTAGACAAACCACCAGCCTCATAGGTTGGACTTGTCTTTTAATCAAGTTTGGGAATCCTATATTTCCTATAAAAAATGAGTGTACCAGCTATATGTTTAGAATAGTAATTAATATTTAGAATTATATAAATTATTAATGTTAATTCACAACGACAAGTTTGTTTGAGTGGCCATCCTCCGCAGCACGTATAGAAATACTTGTTTTTTAAATAAAACCGCTTTTCCTTGCTGCCACTAAGTGGCAGCAGGAAAAGGCGGTTTTATTTACAAAACAAGTATTAATTCACAATGTTTACACATACAGGTTAGCGCCAATTATGTCCTTTGACAGTTGTAAAGTTTATAATTAAACTAGAATCCAAACATAAAGAACGGAAATTAAGTGCACCACACGTACAATTATGGCCTATTCCAACACTTCACTGACATCATTACTACCACGCAGTCTGTGTCTTGAGGATTAGATAAAACCGATAATATACCTCTGATTCCAAAGTACTACTACAGTGTGCATGACGCAGAGTACAATTTATGTTGGCAACGCTAGATAAGAACTGAACAGTTTATAGCCACAATATTATGTGTTGTCGTTTGAGCGAAATGGAAAAAGGCATGAGAGAATCCGGTGAGACAGGTTTTCGTGAATGTGCATACATAAAATGTAGACAAAGCTGGTTCGTTATAAGATCCACAGGGGCCAGCAACATGCAGACATACGCTTTTGTGATCTTAGTAATCAGTCTTCTGATTGGTTGGATACCGGTCACGAATTCCTCTCCTGCACTGACCCTTTCATCCCAGAGTAGTACTTGACCTTAGGTCCTCAATGATTTGTTGGATGTATTCAAATATTTGTGTTCTCCCTACAGTTTTTAACGTGTGCACTTCGCTCCAGTAACAGCAAGGTTATTCCTTGATGCTCTAATACTTGTCCCTTCTTCTTGCCAGTGCTTTCCATGTGCTCCTTCCTTCTGCCAGTTTTGCGGAGAACCTCCTCATTACTTATCACTCTACCGGACTGTCAATATTCTTCTGTAGTGCCACATCTCAGACGCTTCGATTCTTTTTTGTTTTAGTTTTACCACTGTCCCCGATTCACTACCATACAATGTTGAGTTCCAAACATACATTCTCAGAAATTTTTTCCTCAAATTAAACCTATGTTTCACATCTCTAGACTTCTCTATGCTACGAATGGTCCTTTGCCTGTGCTAGTATGATTCCAGTGTCGTCCTTCCTTCGTTTGCCATGTGTTGGTATGTTTCCAAGGTAGAAGAATTCCTTAACTCGCGTACTTCATGCCCACTAGTTCTGATGTTAAATTTTTTGCTAATCTCATTTCACTACATCTCGTTATCTTTGTCTTTTTCCGCTTCAATCTCAGTCCGTATGCTGTACTCCTTAGAATGTTTATTCTTTCCATAGACCCTGTAATTCTTCGTTTCAACCGAGCGAGGTAGCGCGGTGGTTAGCACACTGAACTAGCATTCGGGAGGACGACGGCTCCAACCAGCGTCCGGCTATCCTGATTTAGGTTTTCCGTGATTTCCCTAAATCACTTCAGGAAAATGCCGGGATGGTTCCTCTGAAAGGGCATTGCAGATTTCCCTTCCCATCCTTCCCTAATCCGAGGATGTGCTCCGTCTCTAATGACCTCGTTGTCGACGGGACGTTAAACACAAATCTCCTCCTCCTCCTCTTCGTTTCACTAATGACTGCAATGAAGTCAGTGAATTTTAACATTGAGTAACTGAGAAATCCGGCATTTCCCAGGTATTCATTTTGCCAATTTTCTATTAGAAAAGGAAACAAAAAATGAACTGTTATAGTGTACAGTTTGCGCTCAGCTTCGCATGTTTGCTATGCGGTTTTATATACGTGTCTTCATAGCTCTGTAGACAGCTATTGTTTTCGCCTACAGCTGTTTACACTTTGGAAATTAAAAGCTGTCAAAGTGCTGCCATACGTTAGGGATTTCGTGAAGTTGACTCAACTGCAAGACTACTTAGCAGTAAAGAATAAATATTTTAAAACTTCATGCAAGATTTAGCACTTTTTACGCATCTCACTGTCACTGTTTATGACGTCACATATATTGAACTATATGTCGTACAATGATATGTTCAAATGTGTGGGAAACCTTATGGGACTTAACTGCTAAGGTAATCCGTCCCTAAGCCTACACACTACTTAACCTAAATTATCCTAAGGACAAACACACACACCCATGTCCGATGGTGGACTCGAACCTCCGCCGGGACCAGCCGCACAGTCCATGACTGCTCGGCTAATCACGTGCGGCTTACAATGATATAGCAGTCTGTGTGGAAACTGTTTGCGAAATATATTGCGAATAAAAAGGAGGAATAAATTTAAACGTGAAGCATGATGTGACAGTCCTTGCCACATCTCACTATTTACGACGTTATATCTCCTGTATTGTGATAGATATGCGGCTCTTACCACATCAGCGATTGTATTCTGCCAGTAGGGGATGTATGTACCGAGCTTACTTCAAATAGTGGATTTGGAGTAAGAGATGTGGACAATATACACACACACACACATTCTGAAGATAAACCCTGAAAGCTTTTTTTCATGTATAGCACTACAGCGTAGTTTGGTAATTTGCCGATGGTCAGCGCTAGTCGCAAACATGGCGTGGGCGAGTTCAGGTGCGGAGCGAGCTTTCTGTGTGTTGGAGTTTGACAAAAACGCCAGGTCCCTCTCCGTGTGACTTTTTTCTGTGGCGACATACTAGAGATCTGGTGCAATAAATATACGTATACTTTTCTAATGCGAATGGATGTAATTCCACCTCGAATTTTAATTTCTCTGTTCAACCTTTCTTTTATTTCTATCACTGCTTTTGTGATGAGTAGATTGAACAGTAGGGGTGAAAGATTACATCTTGTTTTACACCGTTTTTAATTCGACCACTTAGTTGTTCGTCTTCCCGTCTTATTTTTCCCTCTAGTTGTTGAACATATTGTAAAAATACGTCTTTCCCTATAACTTAGTCCAATTTTTCTCAGAATTTTGAACAACTTGCACCATTTTATAGCTTGATGAATACTATGACTGTGTCTTGATTTTTCTTTAGTCTTGCTTCCATCATCAAGCGCAATATCAGAACTGCCACTCCGGTGTATTTCCCAAAACCGAAGTGATCATCTACCTGATATCCATGCTTTTCCATGCATGCTACACTCTTGAAACCGACGACGGTGTGCTTTACGCAATTGGCACCCAAACTTTTGGCTTACGGGCCATGATCCGGCACGAGTGCCAAAGCGCTCAACATCGCTGCTGCTGCACATTTCCCTCACCGCCACGCCACACTGTCTGACAGCATGGAGGGGAAGAGCAAAAAACCGTGAACCTGCAGCATTTAAATGGCAATGCAGTAGCACTGTAGTCGCCATGGTTATATATTTCACATTTTTTAACAGCATAGATCACGACCAAAACAAATTTTCAGTATTACTATATTATTTTTGGCTCTCTGGAGACATAATTTTCATCTTCTTTGAATTATCGGCACCCGAACAGACACATAATGTTTTACAGATTTTCCCCCCTCAAACTGGCATGTAATTGTGACTTACTTCATTTCACTATTGCATTCTCATTATGGAGACGTGCAAATTGTACCTGAGGAAAGCAATGTTGATGCCCTGGACAGTTTTAACGTAAAAATATTTATGGAAAACTGGGATTATCTTGCAGGTCAATTACATCTGCACACACAGAGAGTCGCTTTCAACTGAATCAGCAAACGGCCTCGAAAACAGGTGGAAAATCGATATAACATTGACAGTGTCATTACCTTTAAGAAACTATCACTGAAATTCACTCAAGGCCACAATGAATTCTTCAAACATCTCGTTTTCCTTAACAGCAGTGAGCTTAGGAAAGTAGAATACTTTTGTTGGATTGTGTCCCTTCTATAGTGCGATTTTCTTTTTAAATGCATACCCATCAGAGCAAAAAGAAATGTATCTCATCATGCAATATCTTACCGTGGGTAGTATGTAGCCAAGTACACTTAAAACGTGACGTCTGCAATCCATCCAGAGTGTTCTAATTAACGTTCCTGCACATATTCTTCCTTCATAAATTCGAGTATAGGAAACTTCAAACCGAAAATTCGTTTTGAGCGTGCAGCTCGACTTAACCAACGTACTTTTTAGTAATACATAGGAGCTCCGCACTCTTCGTTTAATTCCATCGAAAACTATTACAAACTAAACTTGCTCGGAATGGCCCTGAAGGCAATACGGTACTGACCGGCCGCCGTGTCATACTCAGCTCGCAGGCGTCACTGGAGACGGATATGAAGGGACATGTGATCAGCACACCGCTCTCCTGGCCGTATGTCAGTTTAGGAGACCAGAGCCGCTACTTTTCAGTCACGTAGCTCCGCTGTTTGCCTCAGAAGAGGTGAGTGCACACCGCTTGCCAACAGCGCTCGACAAACCGGACGGTCACCCATCCAACTGCTAGCCCAGACCGACAGTGCTTTACTTCGGTGATTTGACGGGAACCGGTTTTACCATTGCGGCAAGGCAGTTGGCTGAAACTCTTATAAACGACTGTAGAATATTGCATCCCACTTCATAAATTTTAGTATTCATATCACCAATTTCTTCACGTGTTACGTCCTGAAAATTCAGAAATTGCTGCTCCTTGATGTATTGAACAATGAACTCCATCTTTCGATAGCTCTAATATTTGGATCTTCCATGGTCAAGTAGATATTTGAATTCCTTCTGCAAGGTATTACAATGTCGTTTGACAGCAAATCTGCACCAAGCACCTGCATAACAGATATGGAGACTTCTCCTCCCTTCCTTCTTTCCTGACTTTCATTTTTGAAGGCTTTTGAAGACAGATCGCTAGACTCCGCGTTTTTTGCAAACATCTACTGGACGCGTGAACGTCCTCCGTGCCACGAACAAATAGCGAAGGGCCCTACCGCACTGGGACGCCAGGGCACATCTGCTGACCGCTCTGTTGGCAGCGCTTAGGTCTCGCAGTACGAGACGCCAGCAGATACGTCAGAGGAGTCCCTTCAGTCTGCACTCAGTGTAAGAGCTGGTAGCCCTGAGTGCAAGTTCGAAATAAAAAGAGAATGGAGATAAGTTCTGGGCATATGCCTTCATTTCTGATGGTGACATAAAAGAGTTATTTCACACGCTGTACAATACTTACAAATATTACAGTGCTAAATTTTCCAGTTTCTTGGAGCGTCAATACGTTCATTTGATCAGTTACTGAAGATCTTCCGAGATTAAATGACGCTGCTTTAGGAAAAGATTTTCGTGACCTGTCTAATCGGAAAATAGTTATTTCTCTGCCGTTATATTTACGGCTTTGATTGTAACTGCGAAGTGCGGATAGAAGTGATTCTTCAATTTTTATTTGTAAAGTACGTTATTGTGATGTGAATTCACTTCACAAATGTTTTGGGCAAAAAGTAGGAAACCTGCCTCATCTGTTTACTTATATCCTAAAATAATTCAAGCGTGTCTGATGTATTGGATCCATTAGCACCGCTCTCTGCAGCAGGAGGTGACGCTGTGCTATTTCGCTCTGGAAGTAGGTTTTGAGGAAAAGCTCTACAATCTGGACACTAAAATGTACTTTGTCTGTGATAGTAAGTTCTTGTGGTTGGTGCGGAGCATCAGCAACGGGTTGTGAGGAAATTGAGGATCTACAATCTCGACGATCTCCATTCGGCGAGAGTTCAGAAAGTGCTTAACTGTAGGTAGTTTGAAATTGATTATAACGTGGAGGATGTAACGGTATATCCTCCTCTAGCATTACTGTTCCTCGACAGTAGCTGTCGATTCCAGTGTTAGTTTTTGAATTTTGGACAAGTCAGTATTATCTCAGCTGCTTTTCTGAAATCTTTTATAACTTTATACACTATACGTTACAGTCGATAAGTACTAGCTCTGTAAATAAGGTTAAAAATTTTTTCAGAAACATTTGGAATTATGAATTATTTGGCACACTTAAAATTTGTTTTATTAATTAAGCAATCTATTACTGTTTACTATGTTCATTTCTGATTGCTTTATGGAATAATAATCGAAACTAATAGAAATTCATTTGTCAAGAAAAAATTGTAAACCCTTCGGAATATGGTTATTGCCTCAGAATGAAGGAGTTGTAAGCATGTCTCTGATGTGATCGGACGTATTTTTGTGTTTTGTGCGAACAATGTAATTTTGGCTTTGTTAATGTGAAAAATCGAAAATGTGACAACATATATTAACGTAACAAAAAAATTCTGGAACAGCAATCTTCAGATAAATTCAGCCATCAGGATCTAAACCGAGAGAATTTCAGCTTCAGGAATCAGACCTCTATGCAAGAAGAACTGGAGCCATCTCTGCGTGAAAAGATAAGTAAATTATATAGTTCATCGTAATCTTCGCTCATCTCAAATCTTCATAAAAGACTTATGTGGGCAATAGCAGCAAGTAGGAAGGAGGGAGCAGATTACACGGGGCTTAAACTCGGCTTCATTTCTGACGCTAATAGTTCGCTATGCTTTTTTTCTAGTTCGCGTTTTGAGTAGTACAGAGGTGGAGTGTCCCAAGTTGCTGATCTCATCTGAATCCCGCAGGTCAAATATACTGTGTTAAAAAAACTATGCAACTAGCACACGTGGGCGACAATAACTAGGTACGGGTGAGTCACATGCAGCGCTTCGCAGGTTTGGCGGCGTCCAGATGTGGGTACTGCCACAAGCCACTATGTGCCAAAGCAGCCAGGCTGGCAATCCTGCATGCAGAAACCTATCGGCGGCTTCGCTGCCGCAGAGACGTAATACACAGGTAGATGCCAGGTGCGGCAGCCTCCACAGCCCACCAGGCTGACTGGCGTCTCTGCCAGCAGACCTACCACGGCGTCACACTGCGGTAGGACGCGAAGAATGAACAGTTGTGCCGAAGTGAAGGGAGGGTCGGCCGAGAAATGTCAAACCGCAATACTAGCTTATCGGTATTTCATCATACGCTATGTGATCAAAAGTATCCAACACCCCCAGAAACATACGTTTCTCATATCAGATGCATTGTGCTGCCACGTGCTGCCAGGTACTACATATCAGCGACCTCAGAAGTCATTAGACATCGTGAGAGAGCAGAATGGGGCGCTCCGCGGAACTCACCGACTTCGACTGTGGTCAGGAGATTGTATGTCACTTGTGTCATACGTCTGCACGCGAGATTTACACACTCCTAAACATCCCAAGGTCTACTGTTTCCGATGTGATAGTGAAGTGGGAACGTGAAGGGACATGTACAGCAGGAAAGCGTACAGGCCGACCTCGTCTGTTAACTAACAGAGACTGCCGACAGTTGAAGAGGGTCGTAATGTGTAGTAGGCAGACAGCTATCCAGACCATCACACAGGAATTCCAAACAGCATCAGGATCCACTGCATGTACTAAGACAGGCGAGACGTGAGGAAACTGGGATTCCATGGTCTAGCGGCTGCTCATAAGCCACATATCAAGCTGGTAATTGCCAAACGATGCCTCGCTTGGTGTAAGGAGCGTAAACGTTGGACGATTGAACAGTGGAAAAATGTTGTATGGAGTGATGAATCACGGTACACAATGTGGTGATCCGACGGCAGGGTGTGGGTATGGCAAGTGCGAGGTGAACGTCATCTGCCATCGTGTGTAGTGACGACAGTAAAATTTGGAGGCGGTGGCGTTACGGTGTGGACGTGTGTTTCATGGAGGAGGCTTGCACCCCTCGTTGTTTTTCGCGGCACTATCACAGCACACGCCTACACTGATGTTTCAAACACCTTCTTGCTTCCCACTGCCGAAGAGCAATTCAGGGATGGCGATTGCATCTTTCAACACGATCGAGGCCTGTTCATAATGCATGGCCTGTGGCGGAGTGGTTACACGAAAATAACATCTCTGTAATGGAATGGCTTGCACAGAGTTCTGACCTGACTCCTATAGAACAACTTTGGGATGTTTTGGAACGCCGAATTGGTGCCAGGCCTCACCGACCGATATAGATACCTCTCCTCAGTGCAGCACTCCGTGAAGAATGGCAGCCCTGCAGCCAGGCAACTAGCGCGAGTTTTGGTGTTCTCTTAAAGATAAGTAATTTTAGATTACGAAAACAAATAGTTTAGTACTGATTACGTGGTAAATGCGTGTATTAGTGTGCCTTTTAAGTGTACCATTAAAGATTTCATTTGTCTTTACGTAAAATAGCAGTAAATGCGGAAAGATCGTACAGTCGTATTTTCTGTTAACGTTTTCCCGCAGTAAAACTATAAAATTTCGCTTAGTTGTTCTTTGCTCTCTGCAGCAATTTAACTGTAGCGTACCTCTTCATTATTTAACTCACATTTTTCGGAAAGTAGCGTAAAGTTTGAGCTGAAACTTTGCACTTTTGATTTTGTTTACATATAGTTGCGTATAGGCCAAATTTGTGGAACCATATTTACGTGCTTATCTGTAATTTAACTGACTTATTATTAATAAACTATTAAGTTTATCATGAGTGAAAAGTGACTGACTTGGCGTAGGATTGTTAGGTCGGGCCTTCAGTGTGACGGGTGCTGTAGTTTTTTCCATATGGGTGACTGTAATGGCGTGGGAATGTTGTTGTTGAGGTGGCCTTCAGTCCAGAGACTGGTTTGATGCAGCTCTTCATGCTACCCTATGCTGTGCAAGCTTCTTCGTCTCCCAGTACCTACTGCAATCTACATCCTTCTGAATCTGCTTCGTGTATTCATCTCTTGGTCTCCCTCTAAGATTTTTGCCCTCCACGCTGCCCTACAATACTAAATTGGTGATTCCTTGATGCCTTAGAACATGTCCTACAAACCGATCCCTCCTTCTAGTCAAGGTGTGCCACAAATTTCTCTTCTCCCTAATTATATTCAGTACCTCCTCATTAGTTATCTGATCTACCAAACTAATCTTCAGCACTCTTCTGTAGCACCACATTCCGAAAGCTTCTATTCTCTTCGTGTCCAAACTATTTATGGTCCATGTTTCACTTCCACACATGGCCACATTCTATACAAATACTTTCAGAAACGACTCCCTGACACTCAAATCTATACTCGATGTTAACAAATTTCTCTTCTTCAGAAACTCTTTCCTTGCCATTGCCAGTCTACATTTTATATCCTCTCTAATTCGACCATCATCAGTTATTTTGCTCCTCAAATATCAAAACTCATTTACTATTTTAAGCGTCTCATTTCCTAATCGAATACCCTCAGCATCACCCGATTTAATTCGACTACATTCCATTATCGTCATTTTGCTTTCGTGGATGTTCATCTTATGTCCTCCTCTTAAGACACTGTCCATTCCGTTCAGCTGCTCTTCCAGGTCCTTTTTTATGTCTCTGACAGGATTACAATGTCATCGGCGAAGCACAAAGTTTTATTTCTTCTCCATGGATTTTAATACCTACTCCGAATTTTTCTTTTGTTTCCTTTACTGCTTGCTCAATATACGGATAGAATGACATTGGCGACAGGCTACAACCCTGTCTGTTTCCCTTCTCAATCACTGCTTCCCTTTCATGCCCTATCACTCTTATAACGGCCATCTGGTTTCTGTACAAATTGTAAATAGCCTTTCACTTCCTGAATTTTACCCCTGACACCTTCAGAATTTGAAAGAGAATATTCCACTCAACATTGCCAAAAGCTTTCTCTAAGTCTAAAAATGCTAGAAACGTCGGTTTGCCTTTCGTTAATCTATTTTCTAAGATACTTCGTAGGGTCAGTATTGCCTCGCGTGTTCCAACATTTCTACGGAATCCAGACTGATCTTCCCTGAGGTCGGCTTCTACCAGTTTTTCCATTCGTCTGTTAAGAATTCGTGTTAGAATTTTGCAGCCGTGGCTTATTAAACTGATAGTTCGGTAACTTTCACATCTTTCAACACCTGCTTTATTTGAGATGGGAATTATCATATTCCTCTTGAAGTCTGAGGGTATTTCGCCTGTCTCATACATTTCGCTCTCCAGATGGTAGAGTTTTGTCAGAGCTGGCTCTCCCAAGGCTATCAGTAGTTGTAATGGAATGTTGTCTACTCCTGGGGCCTTGTTTCGACTTAGGTCTTTCAGTGCTCTGTCGAACTCGTCACGCAGTATCGTATCTCCCATTTCATCTTCATCTACATCCTCTTCCATTTCCATAATATTGTCCTCAAGTACATCACCCTTGTACAGAACCTCTATGTACTCCTTGCACCTTTCTGCTTTCTCTTCTTTGCTTAGAACTGGAGTTCCATCTGAGCTCTTGATAATCATACAAGTGATTCTCTTTTCTCCAAAAGTCTCTTTAATTTTCCTGTAGGCGGTATCTATCTTACCCCTAGTGAGATATGCCTCTGCATCCTTACATTTGTCCTCTAGCCATCCCTACTTCGCCATTTTGCACTTCATGTCGACCTCATTTTTAACAAATTTGTATTCCTTTTTACCTGCTTCATTTACTGCATTTTTATATTTTCGCCTTTCATCAATTAAATTCATTATATCTTCTGTCATCCAAGGATTTCTACTAGCCCTCGTCTTTTTACCTACTTGATCCTCTGCTGCCTTCACAATTTCATCCCTCAAAGCTACCCATTCTTCTTCTAATGTGTTTCTTTCCCCCATTCCTCTCAATCGTTCCCCAATGCTCTCCCTGAAACTCTCTACAACCTGATGTTCTGTCAGTTTATCCAGATCCCATCTCCTTAAATTCCCACCTTTTTGCAGTTTCTTCGGTTTTAATCTAGAGTTTATAATCAATAGATTGTGGGAATAGGGGAAGTAAATGAGACTCATCAGTGGTTTTGTAGGATATTCAGTAGAGATAGGAAGATACTATAACAGGAGGGGAAAATGCTGTCCTTCAGGCTGAGTTAGACAAAGCCAGGGGAGATATTGACAGGTTAAGGAGGGAGAAGGGTAAAGAGAGGTGGGAAGTGGCAACAGGCAACAGGGGGAACAGGCGCAGAACTTTGACTGACAGCTTCGTGGTGAATGTGGAAAATAGGTTTGACCAGTTACTTCAGTTAGAAGCTGGTGAGCCTCAAGCAGTTGCAGGTGTATACAGGGCACAACATACTTTCAGCAGCAAATTGAAACGTAAGAATGTAGGGAAATCAATAAAGAGAAAGAAAGTGTTGTTGTTAGGCAGTTCCCATGGAAGGGGTGTTGTCCAACTTTTGCAGGATGAACTATGACCAGAATACCAGGTCACCAATTTTTTAAAACCTAATGCTAGTCTGGAGCAGCTGACAGAGGATTTAGGACCACTTTCCAAAGATTTCACAAGGAAGACACCGTGGTTATAGTGGGTGGGGCAGGTAACAGTATTGACAGAGATCCTGGGTACAGTATAGAGTGTGACCTGGCGAAGATTTTGTAGATCAGAAATGGAGAAAGGAGGAGTTTCCACTTTCATCAGGAACTGTCATAAATTTAAGAACATAGACATTCATAAATTTTGCCTAGAACAGCATATGGAAGCATGTGCAACAGAATTAGAATTTCACAAAAAATCCTTCATAATATTAAGTGTATATCGAGCACCTGCAGGTAACTTTAATCTGTTTGTAAACCACCTTGAAGCTGTACTGGCCCATTTAACAACCAAAAACAAAGAAATAGTGGTTGCTGGTGATTTCAATGTAGATTTCCTTAAAGACTCTCCCAATAAGAACTTATTTGAGTTAGTAACACTATCATTGAACTTAATTCCCACTGTAAAGTTCCCCACTAGGATAGCCACTTGCTCACAAACAGACATTGATAATATCTTTATAGAAAAGTCCAATGAACAAAATTATATTACAAAACCAATAGTCAATGTCTTCTCAGACCATGACATGCAGTTCCTTCTGTTAAATGTTAATACTGAACAGAATATAAAGTCTGTTAAATCTGAGCTCAAGAGGGTAATCAATAAGCCAAAAATTTATTATTTTAGGACACTCCTCAGAGATATTCACTGGACTGATGTTTACGGTGCTCATGACATGAATGAAAAATATAACACTTTTCATAATAAAGTGCTTACCTAATTTGAACACTGTTTTCCCCCAAAACTGACGATGGTTAGAGCAAAGTCTACAAAGAAGCCATGGATTGCTCAAGGAACAGGGGTATCTTGTAAACCAAAAAGAAAACTTATCTGTCAATCCGAAACAGTTCTGATGTTGATGCTATAGCACATTACAAGAAATACTGCAAAAGATTAAAGACTCTAGTACGAACATCAAAGCAAATATATTACAAGGAAAAGACAGTCATATCAGATAACAAAATAAAGACAATATCTGATATGAAGGAGGAGACCAGTAGAACCAGACATGAAGAGGGACAAATAGCATTAAGACTAAACGATACATTGGTGACAGGTTTGTACACTGTTGCAAAACTTTGTAACAAACATTTTATAACTGTTGCTGAAAAGATGGGGTTGTCAGGTTCTGTAGATGCTGCTATGAAATACCGCAGACCGGACATTTCGAGTAACTTCCATTATGAATTTGACCCTCACTACCCCAGCAGAAATAATGTTCATCATAAAATCTTTAAAATCAAAAACATCTAGTGGGTATGATGAAATATCAACAAAGATAATTAAAGAATGTGATTTTCAGTTAAGTAACTTATTAAGCTATATATGTAACCAGTCGTTTATCAGTGGAATATTTCCTGAATGGTTGAAATGTGCTGAAGTTAAGCCACTGTTTAAGAAGGGAGATAAAGATGTAGCATCATATTTCCGTTCAATTACACTTTTGCAGCATTCTAAAAACTCTAAAAACTTTTTGAAAAAGTAATGTACAATCAGTTTTATAAGCATCTTATCTCAAATAACGTACTGTCAAAGTCGCAGTTCGGATTTCGAAAGGGTCCTGGTGTTGAGAAGTCTATCTATACTTATAGTGAAAATGTGCTTAATTCATTAGACAAAAAATTGCAGGCAACTGGTATATTTTGTGATCTGTCAAAGGCATTTGACTGTGTAAATCACAATTTCCTTTTAAATAAATTACAACATTATGGTGTAACAGGAAATGCTGCAAAACGGTTCAAATCTTATATCTCTGGCAGGAAACAAAGGGTGTTATTAAGAAAGAGACATGTATTAAGCTATGAGGCATCATCCAACTGGGAACTAATTGCATGTGGGGTCCCATGAGGTCCCATTTCTTGTGTACATCAATGACCTTTCATCAGTAACATTACCAGATGCCAAATTCGTTTTGTTTGTCGATGATACAAACATTGCAATAAGTAGCAATGCAAGTGAAGTCTGAGATAGATCGGCTCATAAAATATTTGTGGACATTAGTCTCTGGTTCCTAGCTAATTCTTTGTCACTAAACTTTGAAAAACACACTACATTCAGTTCAGAACTTGTAAGTGGTGTCCCACGAGTATTTGCCTAACATACGAAATTACTTTTCAAAGACTGATTTGGAATTTCAGGGGTTCTGCCACTACAATGGTATCCAGCACCTGAAAACTGCTCCTTTCCTTCTAGCGTCCAAATCAGAGGCGAAGCGCATGATCCGAAGTTTTCTTATAAGACCCAAAAGAGGAAAACAGTGTAAACAGACCCATAAAAGAGACTCTTTTGCAGGTCTTAGACACGTAGCGCATCGCCCCAGCTAGTGGGTGTAGTCCAGAGGATCTCCTGGATGGACGATGGTCCCATGCGTTCTTAGATCACCCCAGCGCCTCTCCCATAAGTCTTGTTATATACCCAATTTCCAGTGGATGCTTCTGTCTGGGTCCACAAGTTTGGGCCTCAACCGGGACGGGCAGAAGGGGTGAGTGACAGTTCAGAGCAGGGTTCAGCAAAGTTTTGAGGTGGCGTCCAATGACGTTAGGTACACAAGATACAGAAACCAGGAGCAGTGTCACACTACTCAAGAACCACCTCCGGAGTAGTCACCCTGTACGGCGATCTCAGTCTTTTCCCACAGCGTATGAGGCATGAGGCAGCAGGATTCACCACCTCCACTCCCTAATAGTTACATTAGGATCACGGAAGTCTTCCTCTTCCACAGTGCGGCGGGGGGTGGGGGGGGGGGGAGCAACAAATTGTGGTTAGGCAGCTCCCTCCGACATCGCCTCCACATCCCGTTGATAATGACGAAGAACAGTTGTATTTTGAACCGTTGGCAGGGCTGCTGCATTCTCCTTCTCCCGTCCCGAGACGTTTAAGACGTGGACCTGAGAAGCCCTTACGTCTCCGTTATAGGAGAGAGGATTTGCACCTGCTGTTAATGCTGTGGCGGAGGCGGAACCAAAGAAATTTAGAACTATTGAGCTGGCTCTGACGACCATCGACAGGGGGTGCCTGCGCCGTGTGTACTGTGCGTACTCTGGTTTCCGAGACGCTAAGTTAAGGCCACAGCCGTCTCAAATAAGTTGTGTGTTTACTGTCGTAGCAGACTGACCTGCTGGTATTCGGTCTTAGGGTTTGCGCGTGTAGGAGAATATCTCCATGTTGATCTGTTGATTGCATGCTTGGTTGACGTTCTGGCTTGTTTTCTGTTCTCGATGTATTTTTGATCTTCGGGCGTTATAATTCTCGCTGTTGACGTCTTGGCGCGGCTAGGACAGAAAAAACTGTGCGTTTATTTCTTTACGTAAATATTCAGTTACTGTATCATTTTACAACTGTGTGAAAATTTAACACAGTGAAAGAGGTGTGACTGTTAGAATTTGCCACTTAGTGTTCCCACCGATAGTAGGCTTGTTGTTGGTGCTGAGTGAAGCTCGTCCCACTGTTCTGGTACAGCACGTCCACCTTATTACGCCACAGCTACGTTGCGCATTATTAAGTAAAGGCACTTGTTATTGTTATAAAAAAAACGTATTTTCATAAGACTTAGGATAACTTTTGTGCAGTCATTGAAATGAACCACACAAATACTTTGGGCCTTTCTGAAAGTGCAAATTTGTACCTGTCAAAGCAAATGAGTTCCTTTAAGAGGTGAAAGGAGTCGTTCTGTTTGACCTTCTGATGGTCTCAGTTCCCGTTATCAGTCACAAAGTGCATCGCTAGTCGTGAAATGAACATCTTCGTCACGATGTGAGAATCTAAGTTTAGGATAGAGATGAAAGAGAAATGTCCCGTTTAATTCCTTCACCAAGTGTGTATCCTGAAGGGCTATGGTATTGCACAAGTGAACGGATCCTAAAAATGAAATTGGTTTAGAAACAAAGATAACGTCCCGGTTGTTTTGCCGATGGCGAGCTTTGTAAGAAAATCCGGTGACGTTATCCATGGTGAAATAGCAGTCTCTAGTATGGTTTCTTGCATAATGATCTATTATTCTCCTTATCCACAACGTATAAAATCGGTACAGTTACCACGGTTAGCAAAATGGGCTCTGTTCACGGTAATTACGCTTGAGAATATTTCCAAGGATGCTGAAATGGTATGCAAATGAAGGTACGGCACTGAATAATAAACTTTTAAAAATTTCGACGAATAATTACACGTAATTAATTAATATGTGAATACATGTCTTGATAGAGAAAATTGGTTTCCAGCATGACAATCTGCCTTATGAAAAGAATACGACATGCTAAATGTTTACAGCTTGTTTATCAATGTCTAATTTAATGACACCTACTTTATCTACATGTAGGTTTCACTCTGTATAACAACTGACTTCGTCGTAATTTCTGTGTAACCTATGAAGCATACAGTTAGCTATCTCACAATACTGGAAAAAAGTTCCTTGTAACTGGAAGCTGAAATGTGTGATTCGTCCACGCAAAGCATACGTATCCCACGCAGATCACGGACTGAGGTCATACTGCAAACGCACTTGACCTTTGTGCTTCCCATGACTGTGACTATATTTGCCTTTTCTACGAGTAGCTTCCACCTCTACTATGAATATGACACCATGTGACATAAAAACACTACATTAACACTGGAGTGCATCACATTTCATTAGAAGCTTGTTTTTTTACACGACCTTTTGGTTTTAATTCTTTCTTAACGTGTTAATATTTAGAAATACTAATGAAATGAAATGAAATGTCGTGTGACGAGGGCCTCCCGGCGGGTAGACCGTTCGCCTGGTGCAAGTCTTTCGATTTGACGCCACTTCGGCGACTTGTGCGTCGATGGGGATGAAATGATGATAATTAGGACAACACAACACCCAGTCCCTGAGCGGAGAAAATCTCCGACCCAGCCGGGAATCGAACCCGGGCCCTTTGGATTGACAGTCTGTCGCGCTGACCACTCAGCTACCGGGGGCGGACAGAAATACTAATGAAAGGATAATTATTTTTATCACAGACAGAAAAATTTTACCTATTTGTCTTACAAAGAAAAGGGAAGGGAAAACTAGAGTGGAGAACAGATGTATGGTTAGCGGCAACTCAAAGGACGTACATGTCCCAACTTGCCACTGGAGTATATAGAGTACAAGAAAGAGTCAATTTGGAGAAGTCTTAGACAGATTAATTTTCCCCTAACAACCTCTTGTTAACTAAGGAAAAACATTAAATCTTTGAAAAATAAATATTCTTTGGAGTAAATGACAGCTAACAAGACAGTGTGGAGCAGTTACAGCTGATGTTCTGATTCACGTACGTAATGTATCACTAACTCGGGGTATTTCCCCAGATAATTTACAATATGCCATTCTCAGGCATCTCTACAGAAAAAAAAGACACCACAGAGGTCAAGAATTGCCGACCGGTATCCTTGCTAAAAGCATTTCCAAAAACCATCGAGAAAAGTAATAGACTCAAGAGTGGTTAGCCATCTCAATACTAAAGGAATACTTTGTAAATCACAGTTCGGATTTCGAAAATGCTATTCCACTAAGACAGCAATATACAATATCTTTGCCACATAACAGAGTCTTTAAACAGTAAAATGTCACCAATAGGAATTTTCTGTGGGTAATACAAAACATTTGATTGTGTGAACTATGACATTATGTTGCAGAAATTGCAATTCTAGGGTATAAATGGAACAGCACATAAGTAGTCTAAGTCATATCGCATAAAGTTTCTACATATGGTTAAGTAATTTAAGGAGGTTTGCCAGTTCGTATAACTGGGGTGAAATTACATTAGGTGTTCCATAGGGTTCGATCATGCGCCCCTTCTGTTTCTGATGTATTTGAATGACCTCCCTTCTTATCTGAAACAAGAAGCAGAACTGACACTGTTTGCTGATGACACAAGCATCATTATTAATCTAATAAAAGGACTCCAATAGAAAATGATACAAATAATGCCTTTGGAAAATTTATTAACTGGTTTTCTGCTCAAACGAAAGTGGTTAGAATAATGTGTGGGACTCATAGTCGCACGTCTTGTAGGCATCTGTTTAAGAGGTTAGGAGTTCTTACAACAGCCTCACAGTACATTTACTCCATAATGAAATTTGTTCTCAAAAACATGGGCTGGTTTAAAAACAACAGTGACATTCATGATTATAAGAAGAAAGAAAGACTTACACTATGCCCTACTTAATCCATCTTTGACACAGAAAGGGTTAAAATATGCTGCTGTAAAACTTTTCGATGAATTACCAGATGAAATAAAATGTCTGAGAGAGAGCAGTAACAGTTTTAAAAATAAATTGAAATCATATCTCTTTGACAACTCCTTCTACACCATAGATGAATTCCTGAATAGGAATAAATATATCTAGAAGTACAATTTATGCATTTTGTTCCGTTTAGGGAATGAGGCAGTAGTAAAAATTACTTCATGTGTGCATTTCTTATGCACTCGAAACGTTCCACAACATGCCGGTTACTGTTGGATTGATCAATGGAAAATGTAACTAACTAACTGCTTAAAGAGGCTTACCCTCAACAACACAGTCCGTTCAGATTAGGTATACATAAACGAGAGAGTAAGGACCACGGATCTATCAATCAGATGTCATTCCTTATTAATATTTACCGTCATTTTATAACCGTGAACGATCCATCCTCAAGGCGAAGAAAGTAAATTCCTTCGAAAACTGTGATGTGGAACTTCCAACATCCAGCTATAGGAATTATTAAGTCATACTCAGTAATTGTGCCAAGATAGATAAAACTGAATAATCCATGACCTACTGGCTTGAGCCATAATTTGCCAGTCGCAATGAGGTTTGCCTGCTGTCTACAACATTGGTCTGTAACGTTACTCTGTTTGAGAGTGAGCCCAAACAACAGAAAAAATCTGGGCCGACTGTCTCTGTGTGCGGCCAAGAGCTGCGAGACACGACGACTGTGAGTCACTTTTGAGCACTGAACAAACGGCAGCCCCTACATTCCTGTTCCTGCTCATATATGGGAAACAAAATGGGGTTTGTGGAAATAATTAATCATGTCCAAATCAATTTCCGGCCTAAAATGCGCTGTATAAACGAATTTTACCTTGGATATACCTTTAAACTGACATGAGGTGGAAAATGGTTTCGATACTTCATTTTTTTATCGATAATGCATTATATGAAACTGCGCTTCTACCATACTGTTAGGCTTTTCTAGGAAATTCTCGTGAGTAACGTCTCCCTCCTTGGTCTCAGTTCCTAAATTGTATCTCACACAACTGCCCCCATGGAAATAATTAGTTCACGCAATGCTTTTGTCAGGAATTCGTTCCCCACTCCATAAGTGTGTAGGCAGATTCGCTCTCCTGACATACCATGAGGTACCGAAGCTTGAAAATCTGAAAAGAAAAATGCAAAGTTTCAATCTATACATACTGAGACTGGAGAAATCAAATGGTATGAAGATAAAAATTTCAGGTCAGACAAATATAAGGTAACATCAACAACAGTAGAAAATATTGTGACGGGAGAAGGAGGGTATAACAAAGGTAACTGTGAAGAAACCTTGTGAAGGAGAAGCATTACTTCGTTGATCAACAGAAGTTGTTTATCCATATTTTTAACTTTTTCTTTCTACTTTTTATTCTTTTTGTCATCAGTTCTCTGAGTATTCTGTTGCCGCTAGTAACGAATTACTCTACTGTGCAAGCGTCTTCATTTCCCAGTAGCATTTGCGAGGAACGTCCACAATTATTTGAGGAATGTATTCCAATTTTTTTCCCTACAGTTTTTACTGTGGCTTCATCTACTACCGTGGAAGTTATTCCTCGCTGCGAAACTAATGTCCTATCATCCTGCTCCTTTGTTCGTCTCATGTTTCTCTCCTTGCCGAATCCGCGGAGAACCTAATTTCACATGTTTATTGGGGAAAATTTGGATAGATAGATAGATGACAGCACCTAAGTTCTGTACATACAACTATCAATTGCATTTATGTCCAGGGGTGATGGAATTCTCACGAATCTAGGAGGAGGAGGAAAGTAGTGTTTAACGTCCCGTCGACAACGAGGTCATTAGAGACGAAGCAGAAGCTAGGATTAGGGAAGGATGGGGAACTAATTCCACCGTTCCCTTTCAAAGAAAGCACCCCGGCTTTGCCGGACCGATTTAGAGGAATCAGGGTGACCGGTGTAGTGGGACGAAATTAAGCGTCACCCATCCACCAATGTCAGCCCAGTTTGCAGGTGACTATAAGTTTAATTTAGTTTTGTTTATGTATTTTTCTTAATATTTGCAATAGCTGTGAATTATGTAAAAGTTTTGTATTTTTTTTATGTGTTTCATGTACGGAGAGGGCGGCGCAACGAACGGAGACAGCATCTTCGTTGCCGCGACCAGAGAGGAAATTGCTGGCCGCTACACGTCGCGGGTCGACAGCCAAGGAGCAACAGAAGATTCTTGAACCGAGTTGTTGCGTCGTGCTTCTAAAAATTAGAAATGAATTTTTTATACTCTTTTTGTACAACAATGACGTCATATAGAGCTTAATCTTATTGAAAAGTCAGTCATTGTTTTTCAACGGTCAAGTTCACATCTGTATGTGTAGGAAGCTAATAAAATAGTGTATGCTACTAAAGTTGAAACACGTGTTCTGAGGATTTATTTATGAAGAATTATGTGAACGGATTAATAATATATTTGACAAGATTATTGATTCTGACAGCGTTCATCGAAACTTTGAATCTCAAAAGTTTATTTAATGTGTGATTCTGATATCGATTAGATCAAGATAACGTGTGTCAATATAATTTCTGAGGAGAAACAAACGAAATTTAAATCGAAAAAGTTTACGAAAACCAATTGGCCCAAGTGATGTAATTCTTTGCATACGACTCTACTGATGTTTTACAGTTTCGTTCAAGAACCATTCTATGACAATTTAAAAAGCATATAAATCATTTTGAAGTGGGTTGTAACTGACGTTGATGACGAAGTCTGCACATGGTCATATATCAAACGAAAATCGGTTATAAAAACTTACGTCGTTACACTACACCGGACGTGGGTCTGAGTCGTCGTCTTCCGAAGTTGGAGTCCAGTGTGCTAACCATTGCGCCACATCATTCAGTCATTATTGTAGTACGTTCTCAGCAGAATATACAGGTTGTTAGGAGTATAAGCGCTGAAATTGCGATGATAGCTATCTTAATAAGTACCCACTTCAGAGTGTTAGTTGCTTTTTTTCCGTGTGTAAGAGTCTTTCCGCGAACACGTCAAATAATTTACTGCCTAATGGCTTCTGCATTGTCGTAACTGGAGCAATAATTAGACTGCGTCTGTCAGCAAAGGTTTACCGTTTCGTGCCAACGATTTAACACTTCTACAGGTCACCATCTGCCTAGGGGAAAATATGCATTAATGACTAGCTCTTGCCACATGTACTTGGAAGTAGTAACTATTCTAAAAACATGCTGCTCTTAATTTAATTAATAGTTAGAAAATGAAGTAAAAGCTGATATAGTGATGTTTAGTACTCTGTCTTCAGCTAATAATGAAAATATCTGCACTTATACCCCTAACACCTGTGTGTTCGCCTGATTATTCCTATGAATTTCATAATAGTTTCCTAATAATTTCAGACTTCAAGAAGAATATAATAATTCCAATCACAAACAAAGCAGATGCTGACAGATGTGAAAATACTAACGCGAATTCTTTACAGACGAATGGAAAAACTGGTAGAAGCCGACCTCGGGGAAGATCAGTTTGGATTCCGTAGAAATGCTGGAACACGTGAGGCAATACAGACCCTACGTCTTATCTTAGAAAATAGATTAAGGAAAGGCCAACCTACGTTTCTAATATTTGTAGACTTAGAGAAAGCTTTTGACAATGATGACCAGAATAGTCTCTTTCAAATTCTGTAGGTGGCAGGGGTAAAATACAGAGAGCGAAAGGCTATTTACAATTTGTACAGAAACCAGATGCCAGTTATAAGAGTCGAGGGACATGAAAGGGAAGCAGTGGTTGGGAAGGGAGTGACACTGGGTTGTAGCCTCTCCCCGATGTTATTAAATCTGTATATTGAGCAAGCAGTGAAGGAAACAAAAGAAATATTCCAAGTACGTATTAAAATCCATGGAGAAGAAATAAAAACTTTCAGGTTTGCCGATGACATTGTAATTCTGTCAGAGACAGTACAGGTCTGGGAAGAGCAGTTGAACGGAAAGGATAATGTCTTAATAGGAGGATATAAGATGAACATCAACAAAAGCAAAACGAGGGTAATGGAATGTAGTCGAATTAAGCAGGGTGATGCTGAGGCAATTAGATCAGGAAATGAGACACTTAAAGTCGTAAAGCAGTTTTGCTATATGGGGAGCAAAATAACTGATGATGGTAAAAGTAGAGAGGATTCCAAATGTAGACTGGCAATGGCAAGGAAAGCGTTTCTGAAGAAGAGAAATCCGTTAACATCGAGTATAGATTTGTCAGGAAGTCGTTTCTGAAAGTATTTGTATGGAGTGTAGCGATGTATGGAAGTGAAACATGGACGATAAACAGTTGGACAAGAAGAGAATAGAAGCTTTCTAAATGTGGTGCTACAGAAGAATGCTGAAGCTTTGATGGGTAGATCACATAACTAATGAGGAGGTATTGAACAGAATTGGAGAGAAGAGAAGTTTGTGGCACAACTTGACTAGAAGAAGGGATCGGTTGGAAGGACATGTTCTGAGGCATCAAGGGATCACCAAATTAGTATTGGAGGGCAGCGGTGACGCTAAAACTGGTAGAGGGAGACCAAGACATGAATACACTAAACAGATTCAGAAGGATGTAGGTTACAGTAGGTACTGGGAGATGAAGAAGCTTGCACAGGATAGAGTACCATGGAGAGCTGCATCAAACCAGTCTCAGGACTGAAGACCACAACAACAACAACAATAATTTCCTCTTTTAAAGTTTCGTTTCTTCCGCTATATATTTCCTTTCAAATGGGTGAAAGTGCACTGTATCGTATAATCTTGGCGTTCAAACGGAGGGGAGTAACCAACCTTCATGGACATGGCTCGCGTAACGCGAAATCACAGTTTAGACTGCGTCAGTCGCATCTACAGCTACGCGCGTGAGGTGGGAGTGCTCCACCAAAATGTGAAGGCAGCGCGGGATGACAGACGCTGCAATAACGGACCACGGGGATTCGCTGGGAGGAACAGCAGGGCTTTGTCACAGGTGATCCATTGTCCGCCGCGCAGATAACTGGCGGCTCCCGGAGCGGCGCCAACATTTACTCCTTTGCGCCCAGACTCCTCTCCTGACGCCAAACAAAAGACACCATCAACTACAATGGGTTCATCGATAGACAATGGCCTACTGATTGACAGCAAATCGCCTTTAGCAGTGAGTCCTGTTCCAGTCTCGTCTGAACTGACGGCCAAACAGGCGCGAGAGTCTATAGAAATGAGAAACATCGTGGACGGAGTATTATTTATCTTCGTTCCATAAGAATTGCTGGTAAATGAACTTCGTGAATAACGGATAATAAGGAAATAGTCGGGCAGTATGAAGTACGACTTGCCTGAACCACGTCAAAATGTTTCCGTGATGCTCTGTAGCGAGTCTAGTTCATCTCCAGACATCGTGTAAGCTAAGATGCAGAAAAATTGTTTTCGAAGTTTTATAGAAATTTTGCTTTTATGTTTTCAAAAATATGCAATATTTATTGAAAATGTATGCTAATTGTGGTAACTACATAAATAATTAAGTTGAAGGGGAATAAATTTTAAGTATTACTAATTATTGGCTATGGATGTAGTTGGTGTTGTTGCGAAGTCCAAGATGGTGTGCAGAGCAGTAGAATACTTGGTAAGATGCGGTCACACTTTTTTTCTACAGGAGCTGAGAGCGAAGATTACATTTGAGATTTCGGCAAATAGCTGAACATAAAACTTCAACTACACAGATTGATGTTTCTTTCAAAACGTAGTTTTAAAGTAACTTAACAGATTTGTTGTCGGATCAAATTGTTATCTCTGTTGTCGATAAATAATTCTTTTTAAGAGTTTAAGTTAAGAACGATGTAAGAACTGTGATTTATGGACATTAAATATGATTTTTTGTTTTCAAAGTTACCCGATAATAAGCATTGTTACGAACCTATTCCATATTTATCAACTATTACACATTTACCTTAGAGTGTAACTCTTCTTACACTTTTTTTTTTTGGTGGTTGGTATTTCGTATTTTATACAGGAAATAAAAATTTTTGTTGTCAGACAGTTCCCATTTACGAACATGTCAGGTAAAAAATACGGCCAGTTTTGGAGATACAACTAAAAAAGTAAATTTTGTTCCTTTTTAGCCGAACTTCCTCTCTTTTCAACATGCAATGAAAAGCCACTCTAGTTGCTTGATTAGATTTTTTTAAGTTAGCACGACAGGTTTCGGTTATTATATTAGGCCATTATCACTCGCATCGGGGAGTGATACAGCGGAGAACTAACGTCAATGATCGTTCATGTTTCTTGTCTACAGCTTAGCTCTCACATATCCGCGATAATGGCAATGAACATTGACGTTGCTTCTCTACAGCATAACTTTCAGTTGCACATGGTTCAAAATGGTTCAAATGGCTCTGAGCACTATGGGACTGAACTTCTGAGGTCATCAGTCCCCTAGAACTTAGAACTATTTAAACCTAACTAACCTAAGGACATCACACACATCCACGCCCGAGGCAGGATTCGAACCTGCGACCGTAGCGGTCGCCCGGTTCCAGACTGTAGCGCCTAGAGCCGCTCGGTCACCCGGCCGGCTCAGATGCACATGGTAAAAGCCCAATGCAAAAGTCGAAACCGGTCATGTGGACTTTATAAACTTCTAATTTAGCAACTAGAGAGGCCTTTCATTAACTAAACAACACCTTCGGGATCAGCACCCTGCAAACACGGACAACCTAATAAACAAGCAGCTATACCTTCTGCTTCACAGGAACTTAAGGCCTTATGTCACAATATGTGTTATTGTATCAGTAATCCTCCACGAAAACACCATCCCACACAAAGAGTTTTGTAGTTGCGTTACCAATGCAAGGGACACATTGCTCAGTCAATAAGTCATGAGTTACAGCTATACTCGTACATCTACATACAAACTCTGCAAGCCACCCCACAGCGTATGTACCACTACTGATCATTCTCTTTCCTGTTCTAGGAACGAGGGAAAATCAACTGTGTGTATACTTCTGTGTGTAGACGATTTAGTGTTCAGAAGTAGCTGAGTCCTATGCCAGTGGGGTCTTCAATGCCAGACAAGCCTCAACGGACGAACCAGACAAAGAGTGTCCTAGCTTCACCCCATCACTCTCGTATACATTCCCATGGTCCTCCCCATGTCCAAAAATACCCAGCCCAAGGTGAGATGTGATCCATGCCATGGGGCGCGCGGCAGATGTATCATTAACGAAGCTTCAGGGATACCTGTCGATCTCCCAGAGTAATTAGCCTTGCACTGCATGGGGCCTTCTGGTATCAGCTGAATATATCTACAGTTCTCATGGGACAGAAAGGAGAACACGCAACAAGGAAAGGCCAAAATTCCGGGACAAGACGTGCCCTCAAACGTCCAAGCATTGGGGTTGGAACCGATGGAAGTTGTTTTCGTTAGTGGATCGGGTGACAGACCAGTCCAAGATGCGGAAAGTGTAACAGAGAAGCTAGATCAGGTCAAGCTCAAATCTCTGTCTGGGCATCTCAAAGAACGCATACAAAAGAAAAGAACGGCTTCCCAAACAGAAATGGAGGGAGCTAGAAGGTCTTCAAACGAGAACTTCCAGAAACGGCTGCCTCACAGTGAAAGGGATAAACGGACCTCATCCACCTCTAACACAGGGAACAACAGAGAAGTCGAATACTTCAACCTCTCAGGATAATCGCAATCTCGGATCTTAGGATGGTGGATACCGATAACTGATATCCACCAGTCAACATCACTTCGCAGCAGATGTAACTTGTTCAGACAGTCCAGGATCCTAACTTAGGAGGGTATATATGGACAAAGGCGCTCATAACTCTCTCTGTGGGGTGATGTGAACAGTAACTTGCTGAATGAGAAGGTGTCCAAGATACCTCTGTGGGAGGTGGTGAAGCTGCTGGTCAAGACAGTGGCTGAGCTCTTCAGGAGTGCAAAGATATTAATTTGACCATCGAAACCACTTATAGCTACTCCTGTAAAGACCCTGTTCGAGAAAAGAAGGTCACAGAACCAAAAGGTCTTATCGAAAGAGTGGAGGTAAATCCATCCAAAGCTTACATCAGACGGCCAAATCTTTGTTGTGGAAGTCGGTGAACAATCCGTAAGGGCAATGTGGGAGTGGGGCCTGAGATTGCTCTTAGGGCTTTCAAAAGTTACTGTCAGAGAAATCAAAGATATTCGAAGCAACCATGGCAGAACCTGAAACACACTAAAGGGAAAAGTTCCGCCAAGAGTCGTCTTCTGCAAAGACACAAGGCGGATTTTGTCCTGATCTAGGAACCTACATTGAGTGAGGGAGCGGGCCGTCACAGACCTCGAAGGAAACAGAGATAAAGTGACTTATGCTAGGAATCTAAGAAACTCCAGAACATGAATTTATGTCAAAAATGGAATTTTAATCATGCAGATTGGGTATTTTTGTTCCATGGACTTAATGTCTATCCATATGAAACAGAGTGAAGGAGGAGGCACGAAATTGGGAACTTGTATTACCCTTAGTTTACCTTCATTACAAGAACGTGCTACACCCTCACAGGAAGTGGTGAGTGATTCATGTGCTCCTCAAGTCTCACTTTATCAGTGCAGTGTGGCAGATAACATTGATCAAGATTCAGTCACTGATTTCCAAGTAATTAAAGGAAGAACTAGGAAAATGCCAGAGAAAATGTTGAAAAAAGAAAGAAAATCCAGTAGGCTGTGGGAACGTTTCAACAGTTGTAGGCACCAGGATAAGATGGAATCTTCGCAGCTTTACTGCAACGAGCACGGTAAAGTTTTATTAGACTGTTACGTAGATTTTTTAGGTTTAGGCTAGGAGCAGGAATCATTCCTAATGCTTGGAGGAGAAATCATACCAAAGCTACGGATATGAAACCGATCAACTTGTCTTCCTTTCTTTCAAAAACATTCAGAACACTGGTTAATATACACGTTGTGGAAAGGAGGCTAAGTAAGGTTCCACTACAAGTAAACCAGCTCTCAAGTCAACTAGGCAAATCAATTGAAACAGCAGCTGCTCATCTCGTTGAGAAAGTGAAAAAAATCACTACGCCTTCAAGAAATCGCACCCTGCATCTGCCTTTATACGTAGAGGGCTTTTAACAATATAATCCTCGAATCCATAGTTAGAGCAGCTGCGTGATGTTGAGGACACCATACGTAGGTGTATTAGGACCATATCGAAAAGAATAAACGTGAAAGCTACCATGATGAAAGAAAAATGGCAGTAAACAGCACGAAAGGGTGTCTCATTACTCTGAAACCTAGTGGTGAATAAACTGAAGAGCTTAAACTAGAGGCAATTTTTGTGAGTTACACGCAGATTACTCAATCTTAGCAATATTTGGCCAATTTTATAGGACTGTTAGCACTAAGACATAATGTGCATTGAACATTGTGCAAAACTGAGGCGGGATACACGGCTTAAGGTCAGCTGTAAGAAAACAGTTGTAGCATTTCTTACAAGCACACATGTCGGAACACATGCAGCAATCTTAAGCTTCTCGATGAAACCGTAGCTGTACAGTGGGTAGTGAAGTATCTGGTCGTAACCGTGGATGTGAAATTACCATTGACTCCTAACGTAAAGAACAGGTACTGTTACGTGCACCACTTAGCCACAAGAGCATGTACTGGAAATGCACCAATGCACTAACGCTGATGATAAATTACGGAGCTACAGCTTGGTGGAATATAGGAGAACAGAAGGTGGCTGCCAAGGATCTTAGTGAGGTCCAGAGACTGGCCTACTTGGCCATAACAGGCGGAATAAGCAGCACACCCGCTGCTGGCATGGAGAGCATGTAGACATGCCCCCATGACACCTGGGGGTTAAAATGGAGGCTGCAGCAGGGATATACAGGCTAAAAACTGGAAATACCTTTAGGATATAGTGAATCCAAAACCAGTGTAGAGAATGTGTTAATTATAGGAATGGTCGGGGAAACGCCGTTGACTATACAGTAACTGCTTCAATAAATCTTTCCGTGTAACAGTTGGGACTAGGAATCGGTGGAAGAACGAACCACGACAGCATCACATTGTCTGATTTACTAACGGGTCGGAAACAGACGAAGGTGCTGAGACTGGGGTACACGGGATGCATCGTAGACAATGGAAGCTGCCTACCGTATTCTAGGCGGAAATACCCACTATCAGGTTGTGCGCGGAGGAGAAACTGCGTAGGCGCCGGAAGGATCGCATCTACGTTTATTCAGACAAGCAAGCAGGTATGAAATCTCTGCCAGGCCCTTCGACGAGATGTAAGATTGTTGCAGAATGGTAGAAAGTCCTTGTGAGATCAGGGGAAGTTAATAGAATAACTCTTCTGTGAATTACTTGCCACCTGAGGGACCAGTGATACTGAACACGCCGATAGCCTGGCCAGGACAGGTGCAACGACTCCATATATTGAACCCAAACTACGACACTGTGTCAGAAAGCATCTCACCGAATACTACAAAATGATCCAAAAACAAAGCCTCGACAAGCTAATGACGCCAAAGACATGTTTTAAGAGAAATTCTTGGCTTGAACCACAGACAGTCTGAACTCATAGTAGGACTAACAACAGACCAACGACAAACTAACGACAGACCAACTGTAAACTATTTGTAGGTAGTGTGGTGAGGGTGATAAAACCACATTACACCTAAGCTATCAATGCCAGATCACGAGAGACAGAATATCCAAGTCATCACGTCTTGAAGGAGTTGTATCTAATAAAGAACTGGTAAAGGACCAACTATTACTCTTTAACGGTACTGCTTGGCTTCACTATACCGCAGAGAGTGAAACTGCCGAATGTATCCTGTTTAGGTGCTAACAATAGTGGGCTAGAACCGCTGTTGTAATCATCTAACTGCCAAATCAATGAGAATTCATCTACATGAGAGTACGTTCTGCGCAAGTTACCACACTGTGCGTGTAATACTACTACTCATTCCATTTCGCCGGCCGGTCGCAGATTCGAATCCTGCCTCGGACATGGATGTGTGTGATGTCCTTAGGTTAGTTAGGTTTAATTAATTCTAAGTTCTAAGCGACTGATGACCTCAGAAGATAAGTCGAGAGCCATTTGAACCATTTGAACTATTCCATTTCCTGTTCCACTCGCTAACGGAACGAGGGGAAAATCAGCAGTCTGCGTACTTCTGTACGAGCCCTAATTTCTCTAATCTAGTCTTCGAGGTCATTGCGTGAAATGTAAGTTGTTGCCAGTAGACTCGTTTTGTAGGCAGCCGCAAATGGGAACTTTTTCATCTCAGAATAGCCCTTGCAAACTACAACCTAAATTATTTGCTGAGTTTCATCCAATGTCTCTCTTCTTCTACAGTCTTCATCCTCTACTCTCCTTCTAGGCCATGGAAGTTTATGCGTGATGTCTTAACAGATGCCCTGTCATCCTGTCCCTTATTCTTGTCAGTGCTTCCCGTATATTCTTTTCCTCCCTAATTCTGCGGAGAACCTCCCCATTCTCTTTTCTGATACTTCTCATTAGTTTTGTCTATCTTCCATTTACTCTCAATCATTGTTGTGTACGCATCGAACTTTTCATTCCATTTATCAAATCCTGTAATTCTCCTTCACTTTCAATAAGGATAACAACATAATCAACGAATTGCAACACTGATATTCTTTCGCAATGACTTTTATCGCACCCTTGAAACTTTCTTTTTTCCGTCATTGCTTCTTCAACGTACAGTTTGAAAAGCAGGGTCGAAAGACAACATTCCCGTCTTACCCCGTTTTTAATCCATGAACTTTGGTCTTAGTCTTCCATCTTATTGTAATGTTCTATCTTGGTTGTTGTACAATTCTGTATATTACCCGTCTTCCCCTACAGATTACCCCTATTATTCTCAGAATTTCGAACATCTTACAGCATTTGACGTTTTTGAACGCTTTTCTCAGGTCGCCAGATACTATGAAAGTGCCTTGACTTTTTGTTCAGCGTTGCTTCTATTTCCAACCACAACGCAGAACTGGCTCTTTGGTTCCTTTACTTTTCCTAGAGCAAAACTGATTGTCACCTAACCAATTCGCAATTTTCTTTTCTATTCTTCTGCATACTTTTGTGTCTGTATCTTAGATGGATGAGCTGTTAGGTTGATTTTGCAAGATTTCTCGCCAGTCTCATACTATCTGCACACCATCGTTAAGAGTCCTTTCATTTCCATCAACGTGAATAGTCCTTCCGTTTCCATTTCCCACAACGATTTTACGAGTAGAAATTTCGAGGGAATGTTACTCATTAATTCTGCCATACTTGATTTATGTCTTGCAAAGCTCTTCTAGAGTCTGATTCTGATACTGGCTCCACTATCTCCTTCCTATCGACTCACTTTTCTTCTTCTATTACGTCACCATAAAAGATGTGCCCCTCATAGAGGCCCTCGGTGTACTCTTTTCTCCCATCCGCCCTGTTCTCTGCACTGAACAGTGGAATTCCCATGTGCTTTAAATGTTAGGACCCTCGCTTTTAATTGTGGTGAAGAGCGTTTCGAATTTTCAATATGCTGAGTCAATCCTTCTGACAATCATTTCTTTTTCGATTTCTTCATATTTTTCTTGCAGCCATTTCGACTTAGCTTCCACACAATTCCTACTTACTTCACTCCTAAGTGACTTGTAATTCTGTATTACTGAATTTCCCTGAACGTTTCAGTACTTCCTTGTTTCGTCGGCCAACTGCAGTATTTCTTCTGTTACCCATGATTTGTTCACAGTTGCCTTCCTTGTATCTGCATATTTGTCTCCAACGTCTGTGACTGCCAGTTTTAGAGATTGAAAGGTCTCTGTTGGATTCCTTTCATGTTTAATTTCTTAAATCCGTTGTCATTTATGGAGTAAATTCCTCTCCTAAATTTACTGTAGCGTTTCTGACTATCTGGGAGGAGACTGAGTAGTGGAACGTGTTACTTTTACACATAAACAAGAACGATCTGTCACACTACTACACTTTAAAACACAGTTTATATGTAATTCATGTCACACAGTCTCATACGGAACCTACATCCGCTTTCTTTTATATACTGTATATGATAAGATACTGTCATCCCACTTCCCTTCTGTGTGAGAGTATGAATGAGCAAATGTATTTGTAGTTGCATGCTTGAGGGTAGCAGACAAGCCTGTCTGCTAGAGAACAGTAGGACCAACGTCGGAACAGGTAGCTACGCTTCCTAAAAGCAAAGAGGTTTCTATCCTTAGTATGGTTCTGTCCGTCCGTTGTCATGTTGGTATAGGAAGCTGCCCCTCTGGCCAATTCCGTTTGTCTTTGGGAGCCACCCTCAGGAAGCACGCTCGGCAGTAGGCGGTTGCTGTGGGACCGTGGCGAGCGTCTGAAGTGGTAAGATCTCCGGCTAAGCGCGTGTCTGCTAAGTCCGTAGGACAATGGATTTCTTAAGTTCAGCCTAACTGAAAACTTAATACCTTGATTTCAGATTTAGCTCTAAAATATCTAATGCTATCTTAAATTGCAGCGGAGTGTAATTCTCGTGTGAAGTTCAGATTATTTTGCGGTAGTTGCTTTGTCATCACTTTGTGAGTAAAGTGGAACCACGTGTTGATCAGTAACTCTAACTAAGTTCATCAATCTTAAATGTGAATGCTTGTGTGATTATAACGTCTCGTCTTGACAATATTTTACAATATAGCAACTTTTCTTTATGCTTTTCTTTATGTTCAACCCACGTGGAGTGTACTTTGCAAGACCAGTACCACGTGCTTATATAACTGTTTGACCCATCAGGTTAATAGTAAGACGTTAGTAACCAGTTCAAGGTTTTTCTTTTGTCAATTGCTTTTAGATCGAATTTATTTTAATTATCAAAATTACTGTGGAGTTATACGCTATCTGTAAACCAAGTTGACCACGTGGAGCATGTGGTGTAATCATCAAAGTAGCCTTCAGCTATTCTTTTTGGGAAGATTTCACAAAGAGTTAATATGAATTTAGTATGCCAGTGTGTGGTAATTACATGACGGACAGGATTGTGTTACGAACGTAATTTCTTTGGGTGAAAACTGAATCTGTTGGTTGTGGTTAATTTCTTCTTGCTTATGTTTCAACGTTCTTTGGGTGTTGTTTTGTGAATGCAGTGTTGTAGGCAGTCTCCCAATCTTGGCTCCATATTTGATGTGTTCCGTAAGATTAAAATCTCACATTTTTACAATCCTTAAACAAGGCACCAGCTCAGTTATAACTCACGTATAATATGCTGAAATTTCAATGAACAATCTTAAAATAAATTTCCAAATATAAACTGATTTCTTTCTTTTTATTTAAATTCTTCTTTTTATATATAGATATATTACCGGTTGTTGTATGACTGTAAAAGATTATAATCAATGTTAGTCTGATTGGTAATGTGGTAAACCTAGACTAGTTACCTGGTGAAACAGTTGCGCAGTAATGCACGGTTAACTTCTCCCCAGGCAGCTCACAGCTTTTAACCCGCTTTTATTCTACTATTAGCACCCGATTTCAGCATAGCAAATTCCTGTAGCAATATTACAAGATGTCAATTACTCTTCCACTGAACTGGCTGCTGAGCTATACCTTATAATAGTACGTTACTCAAAGCATACCCCTTCATTCGTTCGAACTTCCGTATCCCATTTCTTTGCACGTTGATACTTCCTAACTACTCTGTTAAATTTGTGTCTATTCTTCATCATAACCAAATTGTGACCTGAGCCCATATCTGCCCGTGCGTGGGCCTTACAATCCAATATCTCATTTCGGAATCTCTGTTTGGCCAGGATGTAACGTAAGTGAAAAAGTGCTGTATGTCCTGGCCTTTTGGGAGTGTGCCTCCTGCTCTTGTGATTCTTGAACAGAATATCCATCCGAAATTTATTGAAGAACTCAAGTAATCTTTCTCCTCTTTCATACTAACAAACCTATATTGTCCCGTAACCCTTATTTCTACTCGTTCCCATACAATCGCATTCCAATCCCCCAAGACTCTTAGATTTATATCTCCCTTTATGTATTGTATTTCCTATTAATATCCTCATATATTTCTTTTTATCTCTCCATCTGCAGCTTGCAACGAAGGCTTGTATGTCTGAACTATGGTTTTCGGTGTTGGTTTGCTGTCGATTCTGATGAGTGCAATGTTATTACTGAACTGTTCACATAACTCACTCTCTGTTCTGCCATCCTGTCATCTTGAACTTTCCTTCCGTTACGTCTTTATCTTGTGCTGTTGATATTATCCTATACTCATCGACCAGTAGATTGATCCTTACCATTTCCCTTTTCAGATTATGCAGATTGCTTAGCATGTTCAAGCTTCTTACATTCTACTCCCCACTCGTAGAACGTTATCCTTTCGTTCATTATTCAGTCTTCTTCTCATGGTTATTTTCCCCTCGGCAGTCCCCTTCCGGAGATCCGGATAGGGAGATAGTCCGGAATCTTTTGCTAATGGAGAGATCACCATGACACTTTCTCAATTTCAGGCCACATGTCTTTAATGCACTGGTTTCCATTGCCTCCTGCATCCACATGCTGTTGTTGATTGCTGAATCTTCTGCCAGTTATGGTCAGTTTCCCACCCCAATGGCAAAAGAGTGCCCGGAAACTCTGTCTGCTTCACCTCCCGTTTAGACAAGGCCTTTGGCAGCATTGCGCCTAGTTATGTCCAAAAGAACAGACATCACACCGAATCCCAAGCTACGATACATTATACGGAAACTGAAGGTGGAGGGGAGCAGAAAGGAAAGGGAATGAAAGGAAACGGAAGGAAAGGAAACGAAAGGAAAGGAAAGGAAAGGAAAAGGAAGTGAAAATGTGTGCCAGACCGGGATTCAAACCAGGGATCTCCTGCTTATTAAACACTTGCGTTAATACGCCAAAAAGAACAGACTTCAAGCATTCATAAGATTGATTCGCGTCGGTGGGCAACGAATCTACCTTCTTCAGCATCTGACCGTCGGGAATCTCACAGTAGCACACGCGGATGAGATGAACAAGGACTGTGGATAGTTGGTGCTAGGTGGTAGTGCGCGTCGGCCGAGTTCTGTGCCGAGATGGTCAGCACATTTGTGATAAACACTGTGTCTGGATGGCGCAGTGGTTAACGCAGCTGCTTAGTAATCCTGCACAGTAGCTCAACTTGTTCCGTCAGAGGGTTAGCTGCCTACGATCTACGATGAACTTGAACGGATGTCACGGGACGTCCGCTCCGAAAAAATGCAACGAGCGATAACAAACAAAATTAGATCAACAACAAAAATAGATTTAGCAGGAGATTCCGGGTTCGAACCAAAGTCTAGCACTTATTTTGATTCGTCGCCGATGATTCCGCGTAAAGTCCCCATGCTGTAGACATCAATAGTCCCTTCCTTTTCCTTTCCTTTCTCCCTGATCCACCTTCATTTTATAAATAACATTTTTCTTCATTTAATGCAAACTGCCATTGATCCAGCATTAACTAAGATTTTTTGTAAAAATTGTGTAACTCATCCTGTATTCTCCTACAGCCACTCAACGACGTCATTTCTCCTATACTACATTATCTTCAGGTACTCATCAAATCTATAGGATAGTTTATGTATATAGCGAAAAAGAGCGGTCCTATCACACTTCGCTGGGTTACTCCTGACGTTAGTGTTGTCTCTGAAGAAAACTCGCAATCCAGGCATTGTACTGGCTTGTGTTACTTAACAACTTTTGCAACCACTCAGATATCAGAGAGTCTATTCCCTATGCTTGGACCTTTGTTAGTAGTCTTTAGTGGAAATCTAGGGATATGGGTACAGCTGTTGTCTTTCTTCCGTGGATCAAATGATACCATGAGAAGAAAGGGCAAACTGAGTTTCACAGCACCAATGCTTTTTAAACCCTTGCTAGTTCGTGGACAAATGCTGTTCAGTCTTAGGAAATTAATTTTTTTTCAACTTAAAATATACTCAAGAACTCGGCAGAAAACTGATGTCAATGATTTTTGGTCTATAACTTTACAGGTCCGTTCTTTCATGCTTGTTATAAGCAGGATGAAATTTAGAAAAACTGACAGGGATGAATTGCTGATTGGAAATGGAGGAAAAATTGGTCCTACGAACAAGTGTTTGTAAATGCATCTTTGCCTCGGTGGATAGCGCTGACGAATGAAATTTCCTCTGACCAGGTGCCGTGTGTTCGTTGTGTGTTGCAAGCTGTGTGATTGCTGTAAGCGCCAGAACGGATATACATAATCATACTTGCGGCTTACCTCAAGTTGGCGGTCCACTTGCCTGGAGCTTGTATTAGTGTTCGACCCAATATTCTGTAGAACACAGTCACAGTTCGCAACCTCCCTTCACGTTCGTCTGTCTTAAACGACCCATGGTCACACAAACGCCCAAAAAGGCTTGAAATGTTTCATGGTGTGGTTGGTGTTTGTCAGAGTACTTGTTTCGGTGTAGTTCTGCTACCTCTGGACCGTTTCCATCGGCTTGGCCGTACACAAACACCATCTCGGCTTGTTACTGACATGAAGGATGGACTATTCTGCTGCTTAAATTACACTGCGCCAGTCATACTCAAGGAACACACTGTACGTGGTCAGAGGAACTACCTTTCGTCAGCTCCAGCTATCGTAGATACCATCGATTTCCGGATACATGTTCATAGGTCCTTTTCTTCCTCTGTTTCCAAGCAAGAATCTGTCCCTGTAGTTTGTCGGATTTATTAACGTTCACCCTGTACATGTGCTGTCTCCGCTTTCTTCCAAACGCTTATGACTTGGTTCTGACTGAGAGGATTACGTTAAATGCAAGCTATGCAACGGACGCAAAACGAAGAGTACTCCTTGCAAAAACCGCACTTGTGTCCATTCTAACCTGGTAACTTCTTCGCTATCAACTCTTGCAGTGGATCCTCAGTGCCAAGGACGAGCCTGACAGATCAAGCAGACAATAACGCTAATGAAGTTCCGGATGCTACAGAGACTTTGTGAAATTCCTTCTCTAAGTAGATGCATCCTTATCTTGCATTACTTGAGGATTCAAAATGTTGAGGATTTTGTCGAATGTAGACAAAACTCAATTCAACAGTGATATTTGACAATGTTGTTGCACTTTTTTCAGATTAGTGTAATGCCCTCCAATGACATCCTCATAACAACCTCGTCATATGGGTACACCCCAGAATCCGATATCACTTCATTTGTGCTACGGTATGTTTACGAGTAGTATAGGTTGTTTCACGGACTGTGCAAGCACACAGATGGGCTTTCAGCTCGAACCAATACTGCGGATGGCAAATCCTACCAACGCGTGAGAGCCGACCCGTTCCTTGTATTTGACAGGTGGCATATCGACTTTAATCGAGAAAGAGCTAGAATACGGCCTTAGAAAGAAGTCTGAGATAATTTGGCAGGTCAGATGAGTGTGTCTTCAGCATCTGCTTTCCAGGTTGTGCATAAACTGAAACTGGGGCCTTATATCAGTAGTGCTATTGGCTACTGTTCTCTGTGGACGATACAGGGATTAGCCTTAAAATGCTCCTTTGTTCTTATGATGCAGGGCTACACAATCTGGATTTGATGAGTTCGTAGAGCTATTGGCGTTGGTGTTCTGAACACCCTCTTTACAACAAGAGCTTCTACAGGATAGGAAGATAGTAGTGTGATGTGCAATTAATGCGACATGGATTACTGAGCAGATTTTGTTTCCCGTACAGTCTTAATTTCAGTTCCCTTTGTGAACAATATACTAGAACATTTCTTAGAGCTACGTACTAACGAAAAGGCTCGCTGCTGTTTCGTACAGCACAACGCAAGAGTTCACTCTGTCAATGAGTATTTTGCACTATTATGACATTCTTTTGATGACAGGAGTTATCTTACGCTGCCTGATAAAAATAAGTGTAACACAACTGGTTTGGAGCCGAGTAGAAGGCTTAAACTAGAGGCTCAGACGATCCTGCGGAGATCTGGGGTGCAAATTTCTCGACCTCCGCTATCGGGTGGAGAAATGTAGGGTCCTCCTGAATAGGTCGGGCGTGCACTACACGCCGGAAGCGGCTACAAGGGTAGCGGAGTACGTGTGGAGTGCACATGTGGGATTTTTAGGTTAGAGAATTCCCTCCTTAGATCCGACAAGACGCCTCCCGCGACGCGGCAAGGTAGGAGTAGGCGAAATGCAACAGGGAATAACAATATTAATGTGCAAATAGTAAACTGTAGGAGCGTCTATAGAAAGGTCCCAGAACTGCTCTCATTAATAAACGGTCATAATGCCCATATAGTACTAGGGACTTGTTGAACCAGACGCAAACAGTAATGAAATCCTAAACTCAGATTGGAATGTACATCGCAGAGACAGGATGGACAGTGAAGGGGGAGGCATGTTTATAGCGATAAGAAGTGTAATAGTATCAAAGGAAATTGACGAAGATCCGAAAAGTGAAATAATTTAGGTGAAGGTCACGGTTAAAGCAGGCTCAGACATGGTAATTGGATGTCTCTATACGCCCCCTGGCTCGGCAACTGTTGTGGCTGAGCACCTGAATGATAATTTGGAAAATATTACGTGTAGATTTCCCCACTATGTTATAGTTCTGGGTGGAGATTTTAATTTGCCGGATATAGACTGGGAGACTCAGACGTTCAAACGGGTGATAGGGACAAAGAATCCAGAGAAATTTTTTTTAGTTCTTTATCTGAAAACTACCTTGAGCAGTTAAACAGAGAACCGACTCGTGGCGATAACATATTAGCCCTTCTGGTGACAAACGGACCGGAACTACACTCCTGGAAATGGAAAAAAGAACACATTGACACCGGTGTGTCAGACCCACCATACTTGCTCCGGACACTGCGAGAGGGCTGTACAAGCAATGATCACACGCACGGCACAGCGGACACACCAGGAACCGCGGTGTTGGCCGTCGAATGGCGCTAGCTGCGCAGCATTTGTGCACCGCCGCCGTCAGTGTCAGCCAGTTTGCCGTGGCATACGGAGCTCCATCGCAGTCTTTAACACTGGTAGCATGCCGCGACAGCGTGGACGTGAACCGTATGTGCAGTTGACGGACTTTGAGCGAGGGCATATAGCGGGCATGCGGGAGGCCGGGTGGACGTACCGCCGAATTGCTCAACACGTGGGGCGTGAGGTCTCCACAGTACATCGATGTTGTCGCCAGTGGTCGGCGGAAGGTGCACGTGCCCGTCGACCTGGGACCGGACCGCAGCGACGCACGGATGCACGCCAAGACCGTAGGATCCTACGCAGTGCCGTAGGGGACCGCACCGCCACTTCCCAGCAAATTAGGGACACTGTTGCTCCTGGGGTATCGGCGAGGACCATTCGCAACCGTCTCCATGAAGCTGGGCTACGGTCCCGCACACCGTTAGGCCGTCTTCCGCTCACGCCCCAACATCGTGCAGCCCGCCTCCAGTGGTGTCGCGACAGGCGTGAATGGAGGGACGAATGGAGACGTGTCGTCTTCAGCGATGAGGGTCGCTTCTGCCTTGGTGCCAATGATGGTCGTATGCGTGTTTGGCGCCGTGCAGGTGAGCGCCACAATCAGGACTGCATACGACCGAGGCACACAGGGCCAACACCCGGCATCATGGTGTGGGGAGCGATCTCCTACACTGGCCGTACACCACTGGTGATCGTCGAGGAGACACTGAATAGTGCACGGTACATCCAAACCGTCATCGAACCCATCGTTCTACCATTCCTAGACCGGCAAGGGAACTTGCTGTTCCAACAGGACAATGCACGTACGCATGTATCCCGTGCCACCCAACGTGCTCTAGAAGGTGTAAGTCAACTACCCTGGCCAGCAAGATCTCCGGATCTGTCCCCCATTGAGCATGTTTGGGACTGGATGAAGCGTCGTCTCACGTGGTCTGCACGTCCAGCACGAACGCTGGTCCAACTGAGGCGCCAGGTGGAAATGGCATGGCAAGCCGTTCCACAGGACTACATCCAGCATCTCTACGATCGTCTCCATGGGAGAATAGCAGCCTGCATTGCTGCGAAAGGTGGATATACACTGTACTAGTGCCGACATTGTGCATGCTGTGTTGCCTGTGCCTATGTGCCTGTGGTTCTGTCAGTGTGATCATGTGATGTATCTGACCCCAGGAATGTGTCAATAAAGTTTCCCCTTCCTGGGACAATGAATTCACGGTGTTCTTATTTCAATTTCCAGGAGTGTATTTGAAACATTTGACGCAGAACAAGGAATCAGCGATCATAAAGCGGTTACTGCATCGAAGATTTCAGCCGTAAATAGAAATATTAAAAGAGGTAGGAAGATTTTTCTGTTTAGCAAATGTGACAAAAAGCAGATTACAGTGCACCTGTTGGCTCAACACGAAAGTTTTGTCTCAAGTACAGATAGTGTTGAGGATCAGTGGACAAAGTTCAAAACCATCGTACAATATGCGTCAGATGAGTATGTGCCAAGCAAGATCGTAAGAGACGGAAAAGAGCCACCGTGTTACAACAACCGAGTTAGAAAACTGCTGCGGAAGCAAAGGGAACTTCACAGCAAACATAAACATAGCCAAAGCCTTGCAGACAAACAAAAATTACACGAAGCGAATGTAGTGTGAGGCGAGCTATGTGAGAGGCGTTCAATGAATTCGAAAGTAAAGTTCAATGTACTGACTTGGCAGAAAATCCTAAGAAATTTTGGTCTTATGTCAAAGCGGTAGGTGGATCAAAACAAAATGTCCAGACACTCTTTGAGCAAAATGGTACTGAAACGGAGGATGACAGATTAAAGGCCGAAATACTAAATGTCTTTTTCCAAAGCTGTTTCACAGAGGAAGGCTGCACTGTAGTTCCTTCTCTAGATTGTCGCACAGATGACAAAATGGTATATATCGAAATAGACGACAGAGGGACAGAGAAACAATTAAAATCGCTCAAAAGAGGAAAGGCCGCTGTACCTGACGGGATACCAGTTCGATTTTACACAGAGTACGCGAAGGAACTTGCCCCACTTCTTGCAGCGGTGTACCTTAGGTCTCTAGAAGAACGTAGCGTTCCAAAGGATTGGAAAAGGGCACAGGTCATCCCTGTTTTCAAGAAGGGACGTCGAACAGACTTGCAGAACTAGAGACCTATATCTCTAACGTCGATCAGTTGTAGAATTTTGGAACACGTATTATGTTCGAGTATAATGACTTTTCTGGAGACTAGAAACCTACTCTGTAGGAATCAGCATGAGTTTCGAGAAAGACGGTCGTGTGAAACCCAGCTCGCGCTATTCGTCCACGAGACTCAGAGGGCCAGAGACACGGGTTCACAGGTAGATGCCGTGTTTCTTGACTTCCGCAAGGGGTTCGATACAGTTCCACACAGTCGTTTATTGAACAAAGTAAGAGCATATGGACTATCAGACCAATTGTATGATTGGATTGAAGAGTTCCTAGATAATAGAACGCAGCATGTCATTCTCAATGCAGAGAAGTCTTCCGAAGTAAGAGTTATTTCAGGTGTGCCGCAGGAGAGTGTCGTAGAACCGTTGCTATTCACATTATACATAAATGACCTTGTGGATGACATCGGAAGTTCACTGAGGTATTTTGCGGATGATGCTGTGGTATATCGAGAGGTTGTAACAACGGAAAATTGTACTGAAATGCAGGAGGATCTGAGGTGAATTGACGCATGGTGCAGGGAATGGCAATTGAATCTCAATGTAGGCAAGTGTAATGTGCTGAGAATACATAGAAAGATAGATCCCTTATCATTTAGCTACAATACAGCAGGTCAGCAACTGGAAGCAGTTAGTTCCATAAATTATCTGGGAGTACGCATTAGGACTGATTTAAAATGCAATGATCATATAAAGTTGATCGTTGGTACAGCAGATGCCAGATTGAGATTCATTGGAAGAATCCTAAGGAAATGCAATCCGAAAACAAAGGAAGTAGGTAACAGTACGCTTGTTCGCCCATTGCTTGAATACTGCTCAGCAGTGTGGGATCCGTACCAGATAGGGTTGATAGAAGAGAGAGAGATGATCCAACGGAGAGCAGCGCGCTTCGTTACAGGATCATTTAGTAATCGCGAAAGCGTTACGGAGATGATAGGTAAACTCCAGTGGAAGACTCTACAGGAGAGACGCTCAGTAGCTCGGTACTGGCTTTTGTTGAAGTTTCGAGAACATACCTTCACCGAAGAGTCAAGCAGTATATTGCTCCCTCCTACGTATATCTCGCGAAGAGACCATGAGGATAAAATCAGAGCGATTAGAGCCCACACAAAAGCATACCGACAATCCTTCTTTACACGAACAATACGAGACTGGAATAGAAGGGAGAACCTATAGAGGTACTCAAGGCACCCTCCGCCACACACCGTCAGGTGGCTTGCGGAGTATGGATGTAGATGTAGGTGTAGACCACCAGAAAAAAAACATATATGGTTAGAGGTGCAATTCTGTGTGACAGAACGGCCACCATGGTACGTAGGTGAAGTTCGTGTTAAGTTTCGCTAAATGGCCGGCTAGAGCATACAGGGCGATTCCATGATGACGTTACTAACTTTTAGGAATGTACGAGAAGCGTACACATTTCAATTTGAGGTAATGGACTCTGCCCCCGAACTGACTATTAGAGAAAATCTCTTTAATACCTCTGACAGCGCTACAAATGTACATCCACTGTTGTTGCTGAGAGTGTGCAATAGGGTGAGTAACTTTCAGAGGTACTAGGATGAACAGAAACAAGAAAAATGTAAATAAATATCTTTTGTAACATGCATGCCTTATGAGCAATGAGCACTTGCTCATCTTCGCTATTGTCATACACATGTTTTTTTTTTACTAAACAAACGAAAATACTGGTAAATGTGTTTCACTGTCAAACATATCAGAACGATTTTCGGCTGTAGCTTTCGCGTCGCTCGTTTCCAGACCATTGGTATATTTAGCCACCTCTATCATCTCTAAAATATAATAAGATTATCGTGGAATCATCTCATATAATGGGCGTAAACTGCGTCAGATTTTCACTATCAAGGACACGGAAATACCATGTACTCGTGTGAGGCAATGCTATCAACGTCTGAATGAGATAGAAAGGGACGTCATTATAGGTCTTCATATAACCGGCTGGTCGAATCGTAGAGTATTGAATTTTGTTGCGCATTCGGATTTGAATGTGGTCCTATGTTGGACTGCGAGGGAGTGTGAGGGCAGGCATATAATCTGACAACTACAAGGATTGATCACTAAATTGTGCTACAAGCTACTTACTTAACTTACCGCGACCAGCAACCAGATCATAGTTTTTTACAAGCCAGTATTGGGCCACGTCCGGGGCTTCTTTCCAGTCCAGCACAGATCGTTGAGGTTGCATCTGTGGGGAAAGTTTCCACAGGTGGTGTTACCATGTCTTGCAGAGCATCACAATCATATTTGTCGCCATTCATGACTCCACCTGAGAGTATCTGCATCGCGGCTACTCCTATTCTTATACGATTCGGGGCCTCCATGTTTCTCAGGTTGTCGTGGAGCTGTTTGCTGGTGAAGATGGAGGTTCTTCAGTGACCATGTTTGAGGACTTTTCACGTGATATCAGTCATCCAGACTCGCACTTCAGAGGATGTCTAACATCGATGGTTTGTCGGAGCCTCTCTGTGATTTCCAGAGATATTCTTCGGGAGCTGAGACTCTCAGGACCAACAGCTCTGTAAACCTTTGGTAGCGGCCTGAGTTTCATACACCCCGCTATTATTCGACATGTTCCATTAAGTCTTATGTAGACTTTTTCGTGTTGATCTCTTCCATACTGAGCTGGCTTATTTGGCCATAGAGAAGAAAAGAGCTTGCGAGATTGTTCTTATAATAGTGTGTTTTACTCTCCGTTTACAGGTTTTCACAAAATTATTATTTCTAGAGGGCACATGCTGACGCATCATCTCAGTGGTGTCTATATGTCAGAGATCAGCCCAATGTCACACCTAGATGTATTAGTTTACTTATTTGTTCCGGGAAGTACTGAGCTTTCGCTTTGCCTGTCGAGATAGAAGATGCAAAGTGCTTACTTGAATCTTTGAGGTAATCGGTTTAAGAGAGTTATTTTGTTCGTATTCTGACAAGTCTCTTAGTGCTTTCTGCTACTTCTACTCTATATCCTCGAATGTCCTTCCCTGAGCTGTCATTGCTAGGTCGTCTGCATATAGGAAATACTTAGTATAATTAGTTAATGGCTGGTGGTATGTGTATCGGTTAAAAATGGAGGGAGTAAGACGCTTCCCGGTACCATTCCATTTCTTCATTTCTACTTCGCTTCTTTTTTCCATCGAAAGCATACTCAACGGTCTTGACAGAGTGTTGATTTCTGAGTTGGTTGTAGAGTCTCTGGAAGAGCAATGTGTGGTTGACTGCCGGATGCAGAGCTGAGCCCTGTAATGCTTTTCTTTTCGTGCCCTTGTTGCACACGTTTCGTCAGATTGCTGTGTGATTTTTCAGTTCTAAAACCAGCTTGTTGAGGGATAAGTTTCAGATTGATCGAGTGTATCATAAGGTTCAATCTGTGTCTCCCATACATTTTGTCCACGTGTGTAGTCGTTTGCCGAATCTCGTTTCTTCCGAGGCTTTAGCAGCCCTACAATCCTTGCCGTTCTCCACGTCTTATAAGTTTCGCGGTGATGGTTGAAAGGTCCCGGAATCTACATTGTGGAGCGTGGGACAAAGTTTTGGTGTGCTCGGTTCACATGTCATCCACATCAGCCTGTTTACCATTTTCCATAAAACTGAGGTCTCGGTTGAGTTCGGTTTGCGATTGTAGGATCCCGTTGGTGTTTACTCTTTGGTGTTTTGTATTAGACTTTCCTTCCCAGAATAGCTGATGGGTTTGATTGGGTGTTACATCAGCAGGCTGTCTAGAACACTTTGGGGCACCGTTGAACGTTCTAATAAGATTCTAGGCTGGTTTGGTGCAGCGTGTCATGCCCAAGATCTGTGTAACGTCTAACGTTTCCAAAAGTGCTGGGGCCATAAGTTATAGTTTCTCCACTGAAAGAATCTTTCTGATATAGTTTATAATATTTATCGAGGAGTTTCTTAGATCTATGTAAGAGACCTGGGATGAACTGCTGTGTGTAGCCTTGTGGTACGTATTGTCTCAAGATTGTTTTTAATATTTTTACAGATGCCTCCTAGTTTTCCGCACCATATGGAAGAATTTCACAATGATTTTGTTAAGTTCCTCCTGGAAAGATTCCGATTTGGCTTCCTGAAGTTAAATCCTCAGTAGAACGGCACCGTAGTGGTCTTAACTGCAGCGTACACCTGTACCCGACTTGTATGTGATGGATTCGAGGAACGAGGTGATATCTTGTATTAATACAGCAGACTTGTATGTTAAAACAAGTGATACAGTTACTGGGGTTGCAGCCACACTTAGATATTCTACTTGTGAAGGAGCAAGGTAGTTTTGGGTCATGAAGCCCAGGGAGAGACTTGTGTCTGTCGACTCGTAATGCAGGAATCCGTTCTCATCTCTTTAGTTGTAACCCCAGTTGACGCTTGGCAATTGAAATCTACTACTACGAATTTGACAATTTGTTTCTTAAAATTTTTTGGCGATGATAAAGCGAATTTTTCTCTTGGAGATTTGTACACGGAAGTGGCTGTGAGCTTTCGACTTTCGACTGTTAGTATTTTCATGTTTTTATTTATGGTTTTATCGACAGGCGCCACAATCCTATGTGGTCGAGGGAATGTTGCACCGCCGTGTTAGCGGTTGTGGTGCTTCAAAAGCCAGTCGCATACCTCGAATTTCGTGTGTTTTTCCGTCTCTCGCTCTGTTGATTGCATTTATATCCACAGCAGTCTGACGATGAGATGTCTCTCTGGCTCAAATGGTTCAAATGGCTCTGAGCACTATGGGACGCAACTGCTGTGGTCATAAGTCCCCTAGAACTTAGAACTACTTAAACCTAACTAACCTAAGGACATCACACACATCCATGCCCAGACTGTAGCGCCTCTAACCGCTCGGCCACTCCGGCCGGCGATGTCTCTCTGGTTTATTGTAATTAGCACAATGGTTAGGTTTATAATCGTCATAGTTCGCTCAGGGAGATGTCTATTTTGGTTCTGATTTATCTTGAAGATAGGTTTCCTGTGCTGAAAGAACTTTCTTTATGTCGACTTTTGTGGATATCGTTTCAGGGGACGTCGGAATTTTCTATTTTCTGCTTTTTCATTTCGAGAGTGCTCCCTGGGAGGTTTCTCCCTTGCCCCCCTATTCTCCAATCATCAATTTGTTGACATTTCGAGCATCCTGTCGACAGTACTCAGATGCATATCGCACTGTCGATTTAGTAGTTTCTTCGAAACGTTCTCAAGTGCGCCTGTGCAATTTTCCTTTGGTGGGTCAACAAAATCTTGGTGTTCTTCTTAGTTGTCGTGAAGTGCTCCCCCATTTTCTGTTAAAATTTTAAATTCCGTTACATACTCGTCCCCAGATTTGGCAGGCTGTGCGTCTTTTTTATGTTTCAGACTCGTTTTGAAAAGGCTGTTCTTCGTTGCGAGACGCGGCCACTCAACCAGTCGAAATCCCCTTAGCGTGAAGCATTCAAATATTTTTGGGATATCTCGAATTTCGATGCTCCTAAAATCCGATTCCGGTATCTATAGCTTCCGCCCACTTTGCAGGGTCTATAATCATTCGAGATCCACTATCTCAGAAGCGTTCCTGAAGAACAGCTCCAGATCACGCAACGGACGTTTCTTATAAATTCCTCTTATCTTGCAGTGCTATCTATCATTTTTCAATTCTGTTGTTATGCCTACGAGATATGGCCGAAATAACTATAGACACGTAAGACAGTATCTCAATGTCCATAATGAGGTGCTGATTTTCGAGGATACACATAAAGCCTCACAATATTTAACAGAATGATTAGAACAAAAAATGGCTATATCTTTTCATATTACATTCCAGTGCATTAAGGGTGAAATACGGAATAAGTATGCGGGGCGTATTCTGTGTAATCTGATCTCATACTTCGTATGAGAGATGCGGGAGGGAGATTACGACTTAACATAACGGACGATAGCCGAATGTCGTAGATATTGAATGACTTTTTTCTTTTTTTTCTTTCTTTTTGATCATCAGCTTTCTGACTGTTTTGATGCAGCCCGCCACGAATTCGTCTCCTGCGCTAACGTCTTCATCTCAGAGTAGCACTTGCAACCTACGTCCTCAATTATTTGCTGGATGTATACCACCCTCTGCATTCCTCTATAGTTTTTGCCCTCAACAGCTCCCTTTAGTCCCATGGAAGTCATTACATGTCTCAACAGATATCCTTTCATCCTGTGCCTCCTCCCTATCAGTGTTTTCCACATATTCCTTTCCTCTCCGATCCTGCGCAGAATCTCCTCATTCAGTATCTTACCAGTACACATAATTTTCAACATTCGTCTGTAGCATCACATCTCAAGAGCTTCGATTTTCCTCTGTTCCGGTTTTCCCACAGTCCACATTTCACTACCATACAATGCTGTTCTCCAGACGTACATTCTCAGAAACTTCTTCCCCAAATTAAGGCCGATATTTGATACTAGTAGACTTCTCTTTGCCAGGAAAACCCTTTTCGCCATTGCTGTCTGCTTTTGATGTCCTTCTTGCTCCGTTCCTCATTAGTTACTTTACCACCTAGGAAGCAGAATTATTTAACTTCGTCTACTTCGTGACCATCGATCCCGATGTTAAGTTTCTCGCTGTTCTCATTTCTACTTCTTCTCATTACCTTCATCTTTCTTCGATTTACTCTCAGTACATACTCTGCACTCATTAGACTGTTCATTCCGGTCAGCAGTTCATGTAATTCTTCTTCACTTTCATTCAAGATATAAATGTCATTAGCGAATAGTATCATTGATATCCTTTCATCTTGAATTTTGGTTCCACTCCTGAACGTTTCTTTTATTTCCATCATTGCTTCCTCGATGTACAGATTAAACAGTAGGAGCGAAAGGCTACATTCTTGTCTTACACAGTTTTTAATACGAGCATTTCGTTCTTGGTCGTCCACTCTTATTATTCCCTCTTGGCTGTTGTACATATTGTACATGACCCCTCTCTCCCTATAGCTTACCCCTACTTTTCTCAGAATTTTGAATATCTTGCACCATTTTACATTGCGAACGCTTCATCCAGGTCGACAAATTCTATGAACGTCTCTTGATTTTTCTTTAGTCTTGCTTCCATTATTAACCGCAATGTCAGAATTGCCTCTCTCGTGCCTTTACTTTTCCTAAAGCCAAACTGATCGTCATCTACCGCATCTTCACTTTTTTCCATTCTTCTGTATATTATTCTTTTAACCCTGCGGCGGGCGTGTGGCGGCATACAGTGCTACCAATTTTGTTTTCGTTCAATAATTACGTCAGCGCGCCGAGCACACAACAGTGATGCTACATATGCTTCGATTGCTTAGTCAGGCGCCGAAATGCATTACTTCTCCGTCATTATACCCACCGTAACAGCTGTGACTCACCCGTGAAGTGGACGACTGCACCGAGACAGCACAGCGTACCGCACGCGCCCAGTAATGTAAGTACATGTAGCCATACCACTGTCGAATGTTTTGATGATTAGAAGCTTTGTTTTACAACTCTGTGGGTGAATGGTGATTTAGTTATTAACACTGCTTTGGCTTTAGAATTATTTTATTGTCTCTCAGGTCCGCACAAATGAAAGGACTAACACCAGAAGAATTCGAGCGTCTTCTTCTTCAGTCATGAGGAAGCAGAAATAATTGATACTGCAGATCATTCCAGCGAATCTGAGCCGTCATGCGTTGACGGGAATGAAGTGAAAGGAATGCTACATGATGACTGCCATTTTTATATTGGCAAGGACCAAGAAACTTTGTGGATAAATAATCAGTTAGCCGTACCAGGGAAACCAAAACGTAGGAATATAATCAAATTCCTACCAGGCCCGAAACGCAATGGTAGAAAAACTGAAACTGAAATTTTTCTCAAATTCTTTGTTCCTGAGATAATTGATCATGTCGTTGCAAACACAAACAAGTACATAAATAACAAGAGATCATCTGTGAATTACTCAAGGGCTAGAGATTGCAAAACTTCTTCTGCTTCTGAAATAACGGCTCTTTTAGGAGCACGGTTTCTCATTGCTGTACAAAAAGAAGGACGCACAAATGTATTAGAACTGTGGGAATCAAATGGAACAGGAATGATTATTCTAAGGGTAGCATTTAGCTACAAGCGCTTTCTGTTCTTGCTCTGGTCACTCAGGTTTGGCGATATTTCTATAAGAAAAGAACGACTAGCAACTGATAAACTTGCTGCCATCCGCAATCTCCACTCAGCATTTATGAACAACTGCAGAAATAACTACAATCCAGGGGACTTCACAACCATAGACGAAATGCTTGTCCCATTTCGCGGACGTTGTGGTTTTGTTCAGTACATGCCCAATAAGCACCCTAAGTATGGATTGAAGTTGTATGCGTTGTGCGATAGCAGGACTATTTATACTTTTAGTTTTGAAGTATACTGTGTCAGACAGAATCCTGGACCATATGTTCCATCTAACCAGCCAATGGATATTGTGATGAGACTGGTTGAGCCAATCAAGGGAACTCACAGGAATGCAACTACGGACAAATACTACAGTAGTTACCCTTTAGCCCAGCATCTTTTAGAAAACGGGCTACCGCTCATTGGAACACTGAAAAAGAGCAAGAAGGAAATTCCTCCGGAATTTTTGCCCAAAAGATCGTGAGAAATTGGAAATCGTCTTTTCCGATTTCAAGATGACTTCTGTCTTGTTTCGTGCCAAACAAAAAGGAACAAGGCTGTGCTTTTCCTGTCGTCAATGCATGAAATTGTTGAAATCGACACCGCTACAGGCATGTCCGTTGCAAATTTGGACTACAATGCAAGGAAAGGTGGAGTCGATACTGTGAATTATATGTGCACATCCTATTCTACACAAAGGACCACAAGAAGATGGCCTTTAGCGTTGTTTTTTCGTTATCTGGATATTGCTGGGATAAATTCCCAGGTCTTGTTTTTTGCAAACAATCCAGAGAAAAGATTCAGAAGAAGAACCTACCTAACAAACCTGGCCTTGGCTCTGATGGACTGGCATTTGAAAGAAAGGGCTCAGCTCTCTACTCTACCACGTGATACTCAAGGATTTCTGTCACCTCATCGATCAATTCCCGTCAACCACGACGAAACTGTAAGAAGGTGTGGGAGGTGCCATCTTTGTGGTGGTATAAAAAATAATAAAACTACTGCCACTTTCAATAGCTGCAAAAGATTCGTTTGCAAGCAACATTGCCACGATGTTGTCACATGAAATATTGCAGAGCTTCTCCAGAGTAAGAAAGTGTGTGATTCTTGACTGCCTTATTCTTTATTATTACTACAATGTTTTTATACATATTACACGTTTTTGTAAAACTTTCTTTAACAATGGTAAACAATCGAATCATATTTGTGGTTATAATTTATTTAGAATTTGTTATTAAAGTAGCGTTTAGGAAATATCCTGGAAACGGATGTCAGATATTCTGTAACAATTTTAATTTTCCCATGCACGTTGGATATATGTATACAGATCATATTAAAAGTTGCTGTTAAGAATGATGTTATAAACAATAAACAATTAATTCCACCAAAAAATTAAAAAAATGCTTTTTTATGTATTTAAATGTAGGCGGCACTGAGTGCCGCACGCGCCCGCTGACGCAACGATCTTCAGCGCGCCTGCCGCAGGGGTAAGCAACTTGGATACATGAGGGGTTAAGCTGATTGTGCGATAATTCTCGCACTTGTCAGCTCTTGCCGTCTTCGGAATTGTGTGGATGATGCTTTTCTGAAAGTCAGATGGTATGTCACCTGACTCACGTAGCCTTAGAGATCTTCAACAGTATCTCGTCATTCCTTTGTACTTCCGTATCCCACTTCTTTGCGTATTGATTCTTCCTGAATAATGTCTTGAACTTCAGCCTACTCTTCATCACTACTATATTGTGATCTTAGTCTATGTCAGCTCCTGGGTACGCCTTACGATCCAGTATCTGATTTCGGAATCTCTGTCTGACCGTGATGTAATTTAACCGAAATTTTCCCGTATCACCCGGACTTTTCTAAGTATACCTCTTCCTCTTGTGATTCTTGAACAGAGTTTTCGCTATTACCAGCTGAAACTTGTTACAGAACTGAATTAGTCTTTCTCCTCTCTCACTCCTTTTCCCAAGCCCATATTCTCCTGTAACCTTTTTCTCTAATCCTTCCCCTACAACTGCATTCTAGGCTCCCATGACTATTAGATTTTCATATGGCTCTACATGCTACAGTCCCCTTTCAATATCCTCATACACTTCCTCTAACTCTTCATCTTCAGCTTGCGACGTCGGCATGTATACCTAAACTATCGTTATCGATGTTGGTTTGCTGTTGACTGTGATTCACAGTAACACATTCTCTTTCCTACCTTCTTATTCATAACGAATTCTTCCCCCGTTATACCATTTTCTGCTGCTGTTGATATTACCCAATACTCATCTGACCAGAAATCCTTTGCATTTCCATTTTCAGATTTTCTAGTTTCCCTACCAAGTTCAAGTTTCTGACATTCCATCCCCCGACTCGTAGAACGTTACTCGAGTACGTTATCCTTCCGTTGATTATTCAATCTTTTTGTCATGGTAACCTTCCCTTTGGCAGTCCCATCCCGGAGTTCCGAAAGGGGGACTGTTCCAGAATGTTTTGGCAATGGAGAGATCATCATGAGACTTCTTTCAATTACAGGCCACATGTTCTGTGGATGCACGTGACGTGTCTTTAATACCGTGGTTTCCATTGCCTTCTGCATTCTCATGCTGTTGATCATTGCTGTTTCTTCTGCTTTTTGGGGCAGTTTCCCACCACTAGAATAAAAGAGTGCTCGGAACCTACGTCCGCCCCACCACCCTCTTTGACAAGGCCGTTGGCAGAATGAGAGGTGACTTCTTAAGCTTGAAGTTTCGGTCACCAATGCTGATTAACAATCAAAATGTAAGCAGCAGTTGGATTCGAACCCGGGATCGAGCGTGATTTGATTGCGAATCAAAGACACATCCCCCTAGACCACAGTTGAACATCTGTTGCCCAATACATGATTGCTTTATTACAGGAACAGACGAATGCGTGCATTAATTTCCTCTGCACTTCCTAGTGCTATCCGCGCATCATCGTAGTTATCTGTTCCTAAAATAGCGAATAACGGAGACGTTTAAAGTTCATTTCATATGTGGACCAGTTTAAGTAATTTAGGTAACACCTGCATAGTCGTAAGCTCTAAACGAAAAGGATAACAATTTTAATATCGTCTGTTACTACATGTACGTAGGGGAGAAACTGGCATATAATGACCAGTGGGGGCATAAAGGACATTTGAATTTTTGAGTCCTGTCATTTCTACAATCGTACGGAAACTGCGTCGGTTCCGCACAGTCATTTGAAGAAGCCAGTATATCGCATTGTTTCGCAGCTTTTTTTTTAAGACACTCTAATCCACGGTAAGCTCTCAATTCGTATAATTATTACAAACCATGTTGTTGAAACATAACTTTGCTGGAAGAGTGGTTACTTAGCGATAGATTCCCATGTCGAAGTTTGCTACATCGGAGGCCTTAGCCGGCTGAAAATAAGACCGACAGGATGGCTTCTAGGTGGCCACCATGGCCAAACAGTGGCAAATATACCTGCTCGGAACTAAAGCTTTTTCCTTCGTTTTTAATATTATTTATGTGAAAAGATCTTGAATACTGAATCCAAGAAGGTATCAGCAGGGAAAAAAATTTACCAATTGAATACATAAAGTCTGAAAATCAGTCCAGGATCATATTTTGGTACTTTAATTTACAGGCCCGTCTTGACCACCATATATTGTTGGACAAAAGACTTCTCGGCATGACAGTTAAGGATCTACAATGTGCAGCATATGAACCGTCAGAGGAATAATCTTGTGCCTAATGTTAATAAGGAGACCAGAATGACTGGAAAGGGATATATTGACGGTTTCTGGGAAAGATTTCCTAAGCTTAGATTGTCGTCAAGAGCCTGTGAAACCAATGTGTGCTGCTACTCGTGTAACCGAAAATGACTTTATGTGCGAAAACTGCGAGTAAAATTTTCCGAATCATGTTACTTTACTCAACATTCTTTTGAAAAAATAACAGACTTAACTCTTGCTAATCCGACTCTCAGTAATACGACTACCCAGTAATCCCGCTCACATGGCCTCTAGCCGCTCAAGCAGAAAAGGTGCGCACGACAATGAATTATAGTGCGCAACAATGTTGTCACTTGATTGCAATGACAAACAATGATATAAATACTAGAAATTAAGACTTTCTTTATAGTTCAGTAACGTGGATTCCAAAAGGAAAAATGTTACGCTAGACCTCGAGCAGTAATTCGAAATATTAAGTAAATTGAACTGAGGTTCTGCGGGAAAACCATTTGGTGCTGAGTACAGTGTCGGGAGGGGAACTTTTAATGACATTAATAAGAAAGATGTTATTGGAAAGTATGCAGGCCAAACGGAGAGCGAAAGAGTGAAGAACTGGATGTAGCTGTTATTGATGGTTCATACCACAAAGCAGTAAAGGAACTCAAGGCAGTTTGCCCGATAATAGAGGGAAAAGCAGCTGTGTTTAACAAACAACTTGAAGCCATTAACTTGTTTACAGCGGGGGGGTTGACTATCACATTGGAAAAAACGACATGGCGTGCGACAGGCTACAGTTACCAGGAAAAGTCGCTCGGCTCACGAAGAGGATGCAGAAGAGTTTGTAAACAAGATGCAAAAGACAATAGAGGAAGAAGATTTTACTTCTGATCTCTTGTATAAAGCTGGCGAAAGCGGCCTCTTACACAAGATGCTTTCTTCAAGACCGAGAAGGAAATTCGTGGGTACAAACAACAGGAACAGCGCGTGACATGAGTGGCGTGTTGTAATGCAAATGGGAGTCACAAGTTCGCAATCACAGTAACTGGCAGATCCCAATACCCATGGCCGGCCGCGGTGGTCTCGCGGTTCTAGGCGCGCAGTCCGGAACCGCGCGACTGCTGCGGTCGAAGGTTCGAATCCTGCCTCGGGCATGGATGTGTGTGATGTCCTTAGGTTAGTTAGGTTTAAGTAGTTCTAAGTTCTAGGGGACTGATGACCACAGCTGTTAAGTCCCATAGTGCTCAGAGCCATTTGAACCATTTGAACCCAATACCCATGTTTAAACACAGTGACACTATCAGTGCAATACTGTGCTCGGAAGAAAGGGTGGATGGGAAGAGAAGTACTCTTTCGGTGGTTCGACGTAACATTTTTCCTGCCTTGGGAAAGAGCTGAAGAAGAGAAAGATTCGACCGAAATCTGTCCCTATAGCTCACAATGCTTCCAGTCATCTCTCAAATGTGATACAAAGTTACCCTAAAGTATGACGAATGCAAACACTCTTTCTCCCACCCAATGCCAATCCTGATTCAGACTATGAACCACGGAATTTTGGAATCAATTAAACTCATTATCGACTCTCACTTCTTGTCGCATTGCTGGATGAATATGTAAAAGATTCTACGAAGGCTAAATGGTTCAAATGACTGTAAGCACTATGGGACTTAACATCTGAGGTCATCAGTCTCCTAGAGTAAGAGCTACTTAAACCTAAATAACCTTAGGGCCTCACACACATCCATGGCCGAGGCAGAATTCGAACCTGCGACCGTAGCAGCAGCGCGGTTCCAGACTGAAGCGCCTAGAACCACTCGGCCACAGCGGCCGGTTACAGAGGCAATGTTGAAAGTGTGGCAAGTAATAACCTTTTGTGATGCTGCGATCCAAACATCTTCTAAAGTTGAGGGCGCTACCATAATGAAAAGATGGAAAAATGATGCACATTTTGAGGCGAAACAAGCGCTATATTATTACAAGAGGTACAGAGGCAAGCGTGTGTGTTGGGGCTCCCCTGGTTCACTACTACCAGAGCCACGTCGTCGTAATGCCCCTGTGCGTAACATCGAGGGATTGCACCATAACCTAAAGGCGGGTCAACACTGAGCGCGCCGCGCTGCGCAAAACGGCTGTGCGCGGCTCTGCGCGCTCAGTGTGGACGGCGGACCGCGCTGCGCCGCGTCGTGCCGCGCCGCGCAGTTTTCCGGCTGTTGTCGGTACATCAAAGGCTGTGGCGCGTTTGCGCTCGCTCAGTTTAGGCGGGGCTTCGGCTCGCTCCATCTTCAGACCGTGCGCGCGCTCCAACTGGAACACAGTGGGCGCCTCGGAGCGGCGCGGCGGGGCGCGGACGGCGCACTCCTCCCTGCTACAGCTGTGCGCGGAGTGCAGCAGTGCAGCGCAGCACGGCGCGGTGCGGCGCGCTCACTGTGCACCCGCCTTAAGAGTGAAATCAAAAATTAAAATAATTTCTCTAGAGTTCTTCTGTGTGTCCTTCAATATATTAATGTGAAACTGTAAGGAGTCAGAATGAAACTTCCTGGCAGATTAAAAGTGTGTGCCCGACCGAGACTCGAACTCCGGACCTTTGCCATTCACGGGCAAGTGCTCTACCAACTGAGCTACCGAAGCACGACTCACGCCCGGCACTCACAGCTGTACTTCTGCCAATATCTCGTCCCGAGTTCGAGTCTCAGTCGGGCACACAGTTTTAATCTGCCAGGAAGTTTCATGTCACCGCACACTCCGCTGCAGAGTGAAAATTTCATTCTGAGGAGTCAGAATGATCAAATGAATATGTTAGTCGAAATATACGATCACAAGAACAAAGTAAGTGGCGCCGAATATTAAGAATAAAAACCTAAAATTGTTCACAATATGTAAATGTATATCACTGTTAAAAGTTACAAGTCTCAATTTGATCAGAGCAATATTTTGGTGACAATCAGCATTTTTAAGAAAAACTGAAGGAGCTAAATATTATCCTCAAAAATATGAAAATTCGTATGCAACCTCAGTTACATGTAGAAGCCTTATATATGTCACACCAATAAGCTACCTCAGTTTTCATCGTATTTACAAAGCATCAGATTTGGAGGAAAAATGTCCTTATTCATAATAGATGAAGTATCATCTGTATCTGTAACAGAATGCTCAACTTACAGTATTCGATTACATTAATGTAACAGCACACCTGTACCCAGCTCCAATATTGTATTGTAATTAATAATAATTACGAGGATTTTAAAGAGCCAGTTCAGAGGTCATGTCCTACTGTCGACTCCATTCTAAAAATTCTATGCAGCAAACTTCAAATGCAGTCAAAACTAAAACTTTTCCAGGAGCTAAGGCAATAGTATCTCATTTTATACACAAATTAAGTAGATTATGAACTCCTAAACGACAGAGCTACTGATTAATACGTGTTTCAGAAAGGGCCTATTGGATGCTGCTAACTGTACTTAGGGCGGTTGACAGCAAAATGGCTCTGCGCACTATGGGACTCACTGCTGAGGTCATCAGTCCCCTAGAACTTAGAACTAGTTAAACCTAACTAACCTAAGGACATCACAAACATCCGTGCCCGAGACAGGATTCGAACCTGCGACCGTAGCGGTCTTGCGGTTCCAGACTGCAGCGCCTTTAACCGCACGGCCACTTCGGCCGGCCTGTTGACAGCAGATGTTCTGTTTGGCACCCATATATTAATACAGACAAAGAAGCAGAGGGAGAGGCACTTCTCACCGAGTTACTAATCCGTTCACGTCAGTCAAACTCCATCCCTCGGATGATGTCAGGACTGATTTTCGATAAAAGAAGGAAGTGAACTAGCGAGGACTGTACACCGACCTGCATCGCTTACATTTCACATAAGTAACTGTTTGTGCGCTGCCAGTTGACGAAACCGCGTGACGAGTGCCGTAATTATTTTCCACTTTTAAGGCGTACAATTGATTTTTGGTGGTTAGAAGTCAGGGCTCTTTACCATTTTACTTAGAACTTCCTGTAAAGGTCGCCTCTGAATTTTTAATAATCCAGTTCCCGACAGGTACAGTATATTACATAGAATAGTAAGACATACCTTATGCGTGGGAACTTTTACTGAACATATCAATCAGTTAAGGGTGAAGCCTTTTATTTATAGTTATAGTTCCGGATCCTGCTAGGTGAATAGCAAGATGGGACAGATACATTCAATGAGTACAAAGAGTAATATGGACTTACAAACTCGAGATCATGGTCGGTATGCTCTCCATCGCTTTCTTTCTGACCGCAAAAATAGTTTTCAAGCTCTTGTAAACGGCGAATGTAGATGTAAAGAACAAGCGGACAATTTCAGTGTCTTTTCATAACAACCATTTGATTATTTACTTGCTGCCCTCAAGATGAAACCAGTGCTGAGTGACAGTGATGAGATACTAAATTCAGAAACATAACTTGCTGACACTTTGTACATTGACATGTTCCACCAGCATCGAGGAGGAAGAGAAATTGATGAAAGTGAGGCTAAGTGTGAGATAGGCTAAACTTGAAGTAATCAAAGAACGTAGGAAAGTAATGACGAAAGTGAAGAAGAGGCCGACAGAATGAAGCTTTCTTACACTACTGGTGTTGCATACGTGAAAGTGGAATATCTTATACAACCACCAGATGTATGCAGTACTGATGTAATGCTTGTAAAGCAGTTACATGATAAAGCATGTCCACGTCGCATATCATCATTGCGACGGCTAAAAATTTTGGACGGGTTTCGTAGTGAGTGATACTACTGTATGTGAGCATACACACAGACTAGCTTTTCTATGAAAAGACACACATCTCTCTGGCGTGTTCTAGAACGTCAACCTAACTCCAGGCATCAGCGTCCAATAACACTACCTGCTCTGATTTCTGGTTCTAAAAATTAATGGGGTTCCATTCCTTCATAGACTTCCAGGCACCTCACTGAAATTGCCACCAGCAGAGTTCAAGACGTCATAAATACGTAGGGTTGACACACTCCGTATCTGTGACCAGTAATAGGTGTCTCTCTTGTTTTGATTACACAGTGTATCGTTCATTGTGCAATCAAGGTGCACAATTGTAAAAGATATTAAAAATAGTCAATCTCAGGTAGGAAGTAACATAAACTCAACCAACTGGTTTTGTTTTTCTCGCCCTTATAGCAAGCATGCAACGCCGCTTATAACCATGATGATATATAACTGTAAAATTTATTTGTACTGTACTTGTAATAAGCGTTGTGATGCAGATTTGTGACGTCAGAAGCCAGGGAGATGGGACAGCTAAGATTTAGCGCATGCAGTAGTGTAAGTCAGCGATGTTCTGTAGTTTCGATGGCGACCAGCCCCATTCGCTAGCAACATAGTTACTTCAACGTTGTGGATGCAAATTTTCGGAGTTAGACTCGAGTGCTATGTAGCAAAATCAGCGAGTTATGCTGATTAATGAACATAACCTATGATTAATGAAATTAACTGACTAATAAAAACAGGACTGTTGAACTTTATCAAAATATATATAAAATATTTGTGCAGTTTTCTTTTTTTTTAGATGGAGTTGGCTGTTTTTTACCATACGTATGCTTTTATTAAGTCTCTCGTCTTTGATTTGAAATGACCACGCTGATTCTCGTTTAGTGGAATAAATTCTGTTTAAAACTTATTTTCTGTTTACTTTCGTCCTTGCTTTGCAACTCTTCAGAAATGACATTTTCCGACTGTACTGTTGTTACAGTTATTTATTCACCACGATCGAGATATCAGGTTTTTATGTCGCTTTCAAGTCATAGCACATTACCATTTGCGTCAATGCACCATTCCTTTTAGGTGATTGACGCCGTTGTGGCATCGATATTTACACATTCCATTACTGAATAAGATAGGAGTCTCCGTTATTTATGTAAAAACAGTGTGACGTTGTTTTATATAAATGACGAAGACATTTAAGTGAACAATCCCCTCATGTCACTCGTGTTTAAACGTACGAAACGATATTATATCTCTCTCATTATAGCTCTCAAGTCCTCCAAGTGGTGAATCACCTCCTCTTAATATGGCAAGCGTTAACCAGGAATTACCACTAACAACCTCTGTAGTGGTACATGAAAATTGTATCTTGCAACCAACAAAAGTAATCGGTCCTTGGAGTAGTTCTTGTTGTCCAGTTTCATTAGGTGTAATAGAAAAGGTATCAACACTTTTGTACACTGGCATCCTCGATCTCCTTGTATATCTCCTCCTCCTGTAAGGCATGGCTGTGTGCTTGGTGCGGCTGCCTCGAGTCGAATGAGCATGCTGTTGCCTCACGAGAGAGATATACAGTCGCGTGACGTCATACTTAAAAGGTACGATGTATTCAAGCACTTCATAGTGAGCTATCACTCGAAAATAGCACAAAACGCCGAACTCGCAATCATTGTGAATAGCGGAAAGGCGAAATAACTGTTATCCTCAGGTTTAGCAAACGATCAGGGAACTCTGAAATGACACAGTTTACAATCAGGCTATCCTTTTACGTGCGTGGCTTTTTCATTCACGGTGGACAAAAGGAAAGTACCTAAATAATTAATAATGCGAAAAATAACCGAGTGGCTACTGCGGCCAACAGGGTAGGGCACAATGGCCACACAGCCAAAGACGGCTAAGTAAACTGAGAACACCCGTTTTAGCTTTGAAAAGGCGTAGTGACAGTAAAAAGAACTTATTTAGAGTACAAATTACATGCTGACAATAAGAGGCTTATCGAGTAATACGCCATAAGTAAAGCGAACTCGTGCTAATTCGGCCATCCTTTGCATATATGGGTGACGGATTAGTGGAAATGTCGGATTATCTGAAATTTCATTTAAACACCTAGGTACTATTTCTTTCTTTCTTTCCTTTTTTTGTCTTATGGGACCAAACTGCTGAGGCCATCGGTCCCTAAGTCTACAGACTACTTAATCTAACTTAAACTAACTTACGCTATGGACAACACACACAACCATGCCCGACGGAGGACTCGAACCTCCGACTTGGGGAGCCGCACGGACCGTGACAAGACGCCTAAGACCGCACAGCTATCCCGCGCGGCATATGGACTATCCTTTATTAAAATACTTTATTATATTCCATAGTTCACCATCGGAACTGCAAGTGGTCGTATATAAGGCTCTCCGGGCATTCGCTGAGCCGTAGTAAAATTTGCTGTTTTGAAGAGCGCGCGGCAGCGCGTAGTGTAAAGCAGTCGCCTTCCGTTTCTGGCGGTGGCGACGCTGTGGTAATCGCAGCTTGGTGTCTCCCTCTGGTGCGAAAGGGGAAAAGTGGCCTGTTCGCGTGCATTTAAGGAGCGCTATGAGCTCCGCATAGGGTCTGTCAGTCGGAGGCAGTTGGTCAGCCAGGGCAGTCTGTCAGTCTCGCCGAGTGTAGGCAATTGGTCAGGCGGAGTGAGTCTGGGTCAGTCACTCGTCACCAGTTGTTGGTCTGTCTCTCGTTTGCATATGTGCGGCAGTCAGTGTCTGTTTGTCGTCCGGAGTGCTAGTATGTGTTAGGCCGCAAGTCTGCTCGAGTTTGTTTGGGCAGTGGGCATTGGCGGTTCGATCGATCGGTTGGTCGGTCGCGCACTGGGACACGAGATGTCTTGTCCGTCTTGAGCGTCGTCGCTTGTGAGGTCGCCACGTGAGTCCAGTGGGCCGCGCCGTATAGCGAGGGGTAGTGGCTTCGCGGCCGACACGAGAGCAACAGGAGTCAACCCACGATATCGGCCTGCTCGGTGAGAGCTGCGACGCCATGAGACGGAAGACCGGCGCGCCTTCCTGCGTCCGTTGAAGCGGCTGGCGGCGGACGATTCGGGAGAGCGTTTCGGGGGTCCTGCCCAAGGTCTTCGCCAGACAACGCAGTTTTAGAAGTTAAGTGATTAGTGATATGTTGTTTCATTTACTTGTTAAATTCCACTTGTTTTCTTGGTCAGTCTCTCGTCCCCAGCTTGCTCTTCTGTCTCCCGTCCGCATTTGTTAGGCAGTTAATGTCCGTCTGTCTTTCTGTCGGTCTGCCGTACGTAAATAGCTTTCTCTGTCATGTTTGTCGGATTCGGTGTTAACGAATTTGTTGCTTAAAGGCCGAATTCCTGAAATATATTTCTATCTTGCCTATCATCTTGCGAGGTGGTATACGTGTAATGTAGAGCATGTTGTACATTTTATGTAAGTCTGCATTTTATGTGTTTCATTTAAATAGTCATTTCAGGTTATAAGCTTGCCAACCTTCCACCGTAAGAGTCCTTTAAAAAAAATTGCACTTTCGGTGGCAAATAATTTGAGGGTTGTACCATTTCCATCACTCTTACGGGGTGCATAGTTTACATGTTTGTGTGAGTCGTTAAAAATTTTTTGTTTAAAGTAATCTGGTGTGTTGCAGATTTGCACCAGTGTACTCTTTCCGGTGTTGTTGTGAGCGGTCATGACTACGGCCATGTTGAAGGCAAGCTTCGCAGCCCGATGGCTCCTACTGTTAATATTGTTCTTTGCCTCTAAATAAAACTGTAGCTTGATATTTCGAGGGTGCTTTTCTGCTTATAATTTTAAATCTGTTTTGAAAAAGCTGCATTCGAAGTCACTGAGTTCTTCTGGCTGACCTGTTTTGCTGTTCTCCTTCTCTACTGACAGCAAAATACTCCCTGCCTTCTTTTATACTTGGTGCTCCTCCTCTGTGACATCTACTTGTCGATTCTCCTGACATAAGCGCATCCGAATACTTTTGATTAGGTAATATGTGTAACTTACTGATAGTAATGATTTTAGTGTCATTCCTATATGAAGTTCTCTGTTTTGCCAAATCGAGCATAGAGGCTGTTGCCATTTATTAACGTTCTCTCGTAATCGACTTATTTAGCTTTCATCTTATTATCACCTTTGCTGTGTATATCTGAATTCAATACATCTTTCGACACTATGTCACGAGAATAAAGCTCTCCTAGCTCGAGATGCTATTAGGTGTCAATCTGTTTCTTGCGACTTCTTCATTGCAAACTAATTAGTTTTGTATTCCCACTTTTTCGCCAGTCTGTTACATTCTACTCCTGTTATGAGCAGCTGAAATGATACTTTTATCGAAAATTATCCAATAAACACTCGACTGTTAGAATAAGGTAAGTACTCTCTGCATCATCCATTTTACAATTACCAGTTCAATTTCCTATACTGCACTCCAAAAATATTTTAATACAATTGTCGTGGCGGGAAGTCATCATCACTAGTAACTACCTTTCCGCATTGTCGTAAGTCACTGTAAATGGTTATTACGCAGCATGTCGGTAATCTCTGTTTACCTTACCACACCCACTCGGTAAAATTATGCTCATATTCATTTACATAGCCTCTCGTAGAGTAAGATTTGGAGATTTGGATAGAGTGGCGTTCGGGCTGCAGTTTCTTCAACCATTGACTCGGTTTAACAAGTAATTTTCAAACATAAAACTTCTTGACGAGAGAGCAATAAAAATTAAAAATAACTTATTTTGCATCATAATATAGTTCTACAAACAGGGCTGAAGCCAAAAATTAACAACAGAAATGCTTTGATCAAAATGAAATAAAATTCAATGAACAGAATTAAAATTAACTTACCTAGCACATAGAGTAGGGTAACTACAATAATCATTACAGTATACGTTCCTTGGACACAGACAATGAAACCGGAAAAAATGAAGCGTTATAGGTTCTGCAGTTTGAGTTCATTAAGATCATCGCCATAGCACGGGGCTAAGCTTTGGTTTCCGACTACTCTCATCGGAAACTAGTCACTACGACAAACTGCTACCAACTTTCCGCAGCACTGCCTGCGCCTACACAAGAGTGCTATCTTGTCTTTAATAAACGTAATAATGTATCACTCTTACAGCGGAAAATATCAAGGTTATCTTCTTTGGATAAATGGCGTGAACCGGTCACTCATGCTCACAGGTTAGTAAAAACAAGATCTCCATCTTTGCAATAAAACATACAAATCAATAATGCTAACTTCGTGTAACTAACAAATGAAAATGGCTCTCACTTACACACAACACACTCGCACTCACAGCACGCTATCAAAGGCAACCGTAATTGAGTCGTGCATCGGCTCATACTGATGTTAGGAGTGCGGATATAGACATTGTTACTTCGTCGTTAGTTAACGGATTTCCGGAGACGTCGTTAGTTAACGGATTTCCGGGCGTTCCATAACGGGTTACGCGAAGGCGTGGCTAAGAAAATCAAGCGACGGACGCGGGTGGGTGAGATCTGTCTCACTCGGTACATTGCCTGGCATTGATGGTGTCTGAGTGCTGCAGCGGTGTGCCATACTACGGGCGTATCGTACCCAGTATTTATACTCCCATATGGTATGAAGTGTGGTGGACCGTAAGGAAGTGTGGCAATTAGCAGCAATCGTCCCTGTGGTGAGGTGCAACGGACGGAATGTTGCCACCGGACGGGCCCTCAGCTCTTAGCTGCAGACGTTCTTTACTGATGGTACACTGGAATTCCATTCAAGTAAGTAGAGTATGTTGAGTCTGGTGAGCTGGTGAGCCTTTATTTATTACACTTGTACCAATAGCTTTGATTCAATGAAAACCGATTCTAATGCAATTTAACTGGCAGCGGTTTGGCAAAGTAAAATAAAAATAACAGTATTAGAGGCTGTCAGAGTGTTTTATAAGGACATTTTCCACGTGGTGAGACTAAATGGTATTTGGTTACGTATCTAGAAACTAACTAGTTTTAAAGCCAAGCAGTAAGTCTTGCCTCTGTTACTACAAGAAAATCTCTTGGAATTGGTTATACATGTAATTGCGTAGGCTTCCGCGGCCAGAGTCAGTCGACATAAAAGTTTTCTGGGTTTGGTACCGCGTCATAATGTAAAAACTACTGGTGCTATAGAAAAGCCAACGTTTCGGCCACGATTGCAGCGGCCTTCTTCTGGGTCTGATGGTGACCTTTAGACCCAGAAGAAGGCCGCTGCAATCGTGGCCGAAACGTTGGCTTTTCTATAGCAGCAGTAGTTTTTACTTTATGACGCGGTACCAAACCCAGAAAACTTTTATGTCGTTGGTTATACATGCATATTATATTTCCACCTTGAATGGTGTGCCGACTATTTCTTGGGCTATTATTTTCGGTACGAATTTCACGTTCGACGGCCTGTCGACTTTGTGTACTTCTTTAATGTAATTACATACGTGACATGTATAAAACTCTGTTTTTTTTATTTTGTAGTAAAGTGACCGTTTAGAACGAGTTGCTTTCGTAATTCTTAAACTACGTGATAATTTTTAAGGTGACTGAAGTGTTGAATCGGCGTCCAGCAGACGTTCTGTTATCTCTTTTAATCATTGAAGCTTATACTCTGCCTGGTAATCTTCCAAATGCTGAAGTAACTCCAATTTACATTTGAAAACTGCTTCACTTTTAACTATGTTAAATTCCCTAGATGACTGCTTTCGTCACTGTAATAGGTTAACTGATGATGGCAAGAAACGTAGTAGAAATGGCAACCACAGCTGCGACTAATCGTCTTCGGGATTAGGAATTCGCTTCAGCTGTATTTAATCCTTTTAGTAACAGACCCCAATCTCAAACCATATCCTCAGGGGACATTAACCAAGGCGGTGTGAGCTACCTAAGTACCTCGGAATATGGAATCCAACAGTCGTTGTCAGCATTCGTTGCACGTTTCGAGTTACTTGGCTCCTACGAATTGGTTACATGTCCCCTCAGGATGTCGTTTCCAGAGCTCCGAAACCGGCTGTGATCTGGTAACAAAAATATTAAATACAGCTGAAGAGGCTTCTTAATCCCCAACATAACTCAAGATTGTTAATGCTGTGTTACATTTTCTTCCAAGATTTCTTTAACTGTGATAGGTTTAAGTAATTCTTCGTTGAAATATTTTGTTCTTAACTTGTGTTAAAATTTCTTGAAAATTGTCTTTCCTAAACTGTGCTACATTTCCTTTGTTGCCCCTCTCATAAATAATAAAAGAAGATAGTTGTGTAAGTACTTTACTTTTACAGCGTCCAGTACCTTACCGCTCTGTGCACCATGAACTCTTATACTCCATTCGCATTCTAACCACGCTCGCTCCGTGAATAATATTACTTGTTAACCAGTACATCCAATACACTGCTTGTACACTGCCACATACACAATACTGGATCACCTAACTATCAAGATTCAGCCGCCAGCTACTAAAACACAAACTTAGTGCTCTTCTTGAAATGCTGGAGCCACTACCTCCACCTCCAATGGAATTCCCTCTCCAACGGCCCACGCTGACCATTAGTGATGCCCCGTAGATAGCTTCTTGGCATGCCAGCCTGGAGAAGGCTTCCCGTCCTTCGTCCTGAGTAGCTGACTCTCTTACTTCTGGCACTGATTCACACTGCTCCCAGTTGAGCTCACGGAAATCAGTTGCTTGTGGCGCTTGTGTGACACACCGGTAAGCATGACTCACTGGTTATGGGCAAGACAAAAGTGTGGCTTGACACAAGCCACTGTGTTTCAGATGGAAGATATGCATCTTCTAGCACTGCATACTCCTTATCTAAGGGACACAGTACGAACTTAACGGGCCTAGCAGGGCGGACATGCTGCATGTTCCCGCCTGCAACGCAAGCACGCTCGTCTTCTTTACTTCTTCGGCCCTCCCTGACGTGACGTCGTAGCTTGACACCATCATGGCGAATCAGTACCTAAAATCAACACTGAGATTTGATTTTGGAAACGACTTTGGTAAACCAAACGCACTCCATGTCGACGTTGCACTACTGGGACCACTCTACGCAGTCCGACACCTTGTCGATCAGTGAGACTGGCCGGGGGCGAAAGTCGGACCAACGCAGTCGATATGGCCAGAAACTGCAGCATAATGGCAATCGATGCACTTATTGTACTAAAGGAAGCCATTATGATGGTGGGGTGTGACTCACTGCCATCGTTCTAGACGAAAGGCCACACAGAAAATGGCGTTCTCCGAAACGCCCCAAGCGACGCTGTAGGACCACGTCAGAACACGGCAGCTCCCTCTAGCAGGAAGAAGAAGAACGTATATTGTTGGACGCCGACCATAAGGCTGACACCATTGTCAATAACTCAACCCCCGAAAGACGGACGGCGGAGCCCGAAGACTGAGTCTGTTTGTCAGTCTTCTGCGAGGAACAGTGATCAACATCAAGGTTCCAATGCAGACTGACAGGCCACTCCCTATCAATCACCTCGACGTTATGGAGCAAGATCCAGTTTCTGAGAGGAATAACACTAGCCACAGGAGTCGATTATACATTCTTGGGAAAAGTGCGAAAGACCGCATAGCCGAATCTTTATGGCTACACAACTTACTGGCGCCTGGTGGTCCCACAGACTGCATTGTGGATACTTTAGTGCGTGCTGGTCGAAGCCGCCGACATCACGTATCCCTCCTCAAGAATTAAAGGTCACGGCACTTCACACTCGATTCATTAATGTCAATGCACCGTCGAGCACCGCCATACGTCGTGACTGAGGACGGTGAAGAAGGCACTATAAACCGCTCACGACGACACGACAGCTGCAGAAGTCCCCACTATGCATCACTTTGAAACAGAAGTGCGTCAACACCGCCGACAGTTAATCACACACATTACGACGCTAGAAGGTCGCTCCTGTACGACCCAAGTAATCGTAGTGAAAGTAATGCAGGATCGTTTTCGTCTTCTTTACCAGGTAAGAGCCGTAGGCGACGAGGCCACTGTGTAAGCGCTACAAGAGGTGGCACACACTATCGACACGGCAACAGCGGCAGCATTAATTGAGGAAGTCTCGTCTGTGGAGGTGGGGGATGCCTTGGACAAAGGTGCAGTCAATGAGTCTCAAGGGCCCAAAGTGAGTCTCAAGAGCCCAATGCATTGCCAGTCGAGTTTAACCGGTTCTTCCGTGATATCACGAAGCCCCACTAGGATACAACATACCGATAGCTCATGCACACGGACTGCACAGTGCTACATTCCTTCGACGAAGGACTTCTCATACCGATACATAACCCAGTGTGAGGGCAATCGGTCAGTGACAATCGACCCCTTATGTTGTTGAACGCCGACTACCAAATCGCATTATGAAGACATTACGAATAATTCTCGCCTCAGAACAGATATGCAGGGGAAGCCACTGACATAAACAGTCACCGGCTACTGCAGGGAATTAATAGCCTCGCTTTGCCATGACGCTTGCGAGCGGCGATCGTCTCCATCGATTTCAATCGGGCCGTCCATAGAGTCTCTCTCCTACAGGTGATCGACTTTTACTCCCAGGCTTATCCACACCGTGCATTGATTTCTGTCAACAGCCAGCTCTCAGGTGCGGAGCAGCGGGCGGAAGGTCGACACAGTACCAATCAAGAGGTTTCTACTCCAAAGTTGCCCCCTTTCTTCCTACCTCCATTCGCTCGAGCGACACTTCGTGGGTCTCAGTCACAGGCTCTCTGGTTTCACCCTACTGGACATAACTTTCTGTTACACGGCGTACACCGACATCATGATCATGCTACTGCTAGTTCATTCCGCTGATAAAGTCCACAGTTTACCAAACTGGGTCGCGCCGTGTGAACGGGCTGTGGACTGTCTTCTGGGTAAAGCGTGCGGTCTCGGGTCTGGCACTGTTGCTCCCCTCTTTCCAGCGGTATTTAGGAGTCACATTTGTGATGGATGTGCGCGGGACGGTAGCGGCAAATTACCGATGGCAGCTACAAATTGTACTCCTGACGGTGCGCTAGAACGTGTTCTGCGTGCTTGAACCACCTCCAACGTGAGGAATACATGAACGCCTACGTGGCATCAAAGCTTTGGCTCACGTCCTCCTCCTATAGGCGGCGATAGGTAGCAGACTTACGATTATTTCCTGTTCACAGGTCACACATATTCAAAGAGCATTATGAGATGCAAGAGACGGAAATGGTTAATTTCCAAACAAGGCAGCTGCCCTTTATACGAGCAATATGTGGAAACGATAGGCTACGGGTCGCCTATTGCAGGTCCTGATGCCAGTCTCTCACGTCCCGTGGGAGTGGACAAGAAAATTCTAGTTGCACGTTTTCTTGAACAAAAATTGTTTTAGCTGAAGTAGCACAAACAATACACATAGCTATTTTAGTTTATTTTTTATTGTAACATTCGATTGGGGCGCGTGGGGTGGGAGGTGGGGGGTCCGGTAGCGTCTTTGATTGGCCATGGGTTCCAACGCCGCCACTGCTTAAATTGTGAATAATAATCATTGGCAATGTCAGCCGAAGACTTCCTGCGTGAGACGCCGCTCTAATTCTGCCAACTGCCTTGTAAGGGAAGGCAGAGAAGTGGACAGAGGTTCAGGGCGCTCTCTTATCCTTGGGGTGGCAAACTACTACTGAAAGGCTAAAGAATCAGCAGCGTTCAGCTGCATGAGGATGTAGAAGGCAATGTAAACCACTACATTAAAGACATTAAACGTGTATCCACCGGACTTGTGGTCTATAACTGAAAAAGTGACATGATCATCTGATCATTGGCAAAAGATTCCGGAACAGTCCCCCATTCAAGTCTCAGGGAGGGAGCTTGCCAAGGAGGAGGTGACCTTGAGAAAAAGATTGAACAACCACCGAAATGATAACGTACTACGAGTCTGGGCGTGGAATGCCAGGAGACTGAATGTGGTGGGCAATATAGTAAACAGCTGGTGACAGGTAGGTCTTTTTAAATTAATATACAAAACGTAGGTACGTTTGAACATATTATTTCGGTTGTTCCAATGTGATACATGTACCTTTGTGAACTTATCATTTCTGAGAACGCATGATGTTACAGCGTGATTACCTGTAAATACAACATCAATGCAATAAATGCTCAAAATGATGTCTGTCAACCTCAGTGCATTTGGCAATACGTGTAACGTCATTCCTCTCAACAGTGAGTAGTTCGCCTTCCGTAATATTCGCACATGCATTGACAATGCGCTGACGCATGTTGTGAGGCGTTGTCGGTGGATCACGATAGCATATATCCTTCAACTTTCCCCACAGAAAGAAATCCGGAGACGTCAGATCCTGTGAACGTGCGGGCCATGGTATGGTGCTTCGACGACCGATCCACCTGTCATGAAATATGCTATTCAATACCGCTTCAACCGCACGCGAGCTATGTGCCGGACATCCATCATGTTGGAAGTACATCGCCATTCTGTCATGCAGTGAAACATCTTGTAGTAACATCGGTAGAACATTACGTAGGAAATCGGCATATATTTAGATTGCCATCGATAAAATGGGGGGCCAATTATCCTTCGTCCCATAATGCCACACCATACATTAACCCGCCAATGTCGCTGATGTTCCACTTGTCGCAGTCATCGTGGATTTTATGTTGCCCAATAGTGGATACTATGCCGGTTTACGTTACCGCTGTTGGTGAATGACGCTTCGTCGCTAAATAGAACGCGTGCAAAAAATCTGTCATCGTCCGGTAATTATTCTTGTGCCCAGTGGCAGAACTGTACACGACATTCAAAGTCGTCGCCATGCAATTCCTGGTGCATAGAAATATGGTACGGGTGCAATCGATGTTGATGTAGCATTCTCAACACCGATGTTTTTGAGATTTCCGATTCTCGCGCAATTTGTCTGCTACTGATGTGCGGATTAGCCGCGACAGCAGCTAAAACACCTACTTGAGCATCATCATTTGTTGCAGGTCGTGGTTAACGTTTCACACGTGGCTGAACACTTCCAGTTCCCTTATATAACGTAACTGTCCGGCGAACGGTCCGGACACTTGGATGATGTCATCCAGGATACCGAGCAGCATACATATCACACGCTCGTTGGGCATTTTGATCACAATAGCCATACATCAACACGATATCGATCTTTTCCGCAATTGGTAAACGGTCGATTGTAACACGGGTAATGTATCACGAAGCAAATACCGTCCGCACTGTCGGAATGTTGCGTGATACCACGGACTTATACGTTTGCGACTATTACTGCGCAATCTATCACGAAGCGAAATAAGCGGTCCAACTAAAACATTCACATTTCTTTACATACTGCACGAATATGTAATAAAAATTTAAAAAACACGCAGTTGATATCCGTTTGACCTATGACAGCGCCATCTAGCGGGCCAACCATAGCGCCATCTGGTTTCCCCCTTCAAGCTAGACGAGTTTCGTTCTTTCTAGTTTTTTTGTTTGGTGCTTATTTCGTGAGATATTTGGCCCGGTCACTATCAATGGACCACCTTGTAGAGTAAATCGAAGAAAGTTGAAAGTAATGAGAAGTATCAGAAATGAGAGCACTGAGTAACTTGAAAGCAGAATTGGGGATCATGAAAAGGACAAAGTTAATGAATTGTGCTACCTAAACAGCGAAATAACCCATGACGGACGGAGGAGGCGGACGTAAGAAACAGAGTAGTACTGGCATAAACGGAGTTAATTAACAAAAGAAGTACGGTAATATCAAATATAGGCCTCAATTTGAGGAAGAAGTGTTGAGAATGTACTTTTGGATCACAGAATTGTATGGCAGGGAGGCGGAAACTAAGGGAAAGCCGACAAACAATAGAAGCATTTGAGTTATGGTGCAGGAGAAGATTGTTGAAAATTATATATATTATATACAACGTACTTAACACCAGATAGATTATAATTATTTTACATAAATTTACTACTTCGCTTGCATACACCTTTGTTCTTGGTTATCTTTAATTACCGTTCATCACTGGTATAAATATTACTGTGTAACTCCTTTGAAATAACCTGTAAATATTTGTTCTGTTACTGTAGGAGCACGTAATTTTTTAGTAGTTGGTACAAAGATCTCATATATCACATCCCTCACAGAACTAGTACGTATTATTCACCGAGCACGACGCAATAACATTGCGCCAATTTTCCAACAAACAATAAAAGTACAGCGCCAGATCGTCCGTAGGCAGTATGTTACAGTGCAGTCTCCCCACCGCGAATTATCTTTTTAATTCCTCCTCAAATTTTAAGTGCGATAGGATCCGCAGCAATAAGCGACAATAACCCATCGACATTTGCTGCACACTTAAAAGACACCAACCACAAAATACCTAATACAGACGGATCACTTCAAATATTACATAAGTTACAGAAAGAAAAATCGTAGATATCGGGGAAAAAATTGAAATGGGATATTCCTAGACAACTTTCTATTAGTTCTACGGCGAAGCATTACAGACGCATAGAATGCAAAAATGTCACTACAGTCATTAATAAGTATGACTGTAATGTGAAATATCACGCAAAAATAAAGCAATTTTTATTCGAGTCTCGTAGTCATCAGTTCTGTTTCGTTATACACTCCTGGAAATGGAAAAAAGAACACATTGACACCGGTGTGTCAGACCCACCATACTTGCTCCGGACACTGCGAGAGGGCTGTACAAGCAATGATCACACGCACGGCACAGCGGACACACCAGGAACCGCGGTGTTGGCCGTCGAATGGCGCTAGCTGCGCAGCATTTGTGCACCGCCGCCGTCAGTGTCAGCCAGTTTGCCGTGGCATACGGAGCTCCATCGCAGTCTTTAACACTGGTAGCATGCCGCGACAGCGTGGACGTGAACTGTATGTGCAGTTGACGGACTTTGAGCGAGGGCGTATAGTGGGCATGCGGGAGGCCGGGTGGACGTACCGCCGAATTGCTCAACACGTGGGGCGTGAGGTCTCCACAGTACATCGATGTTGTCGCCAGTGGTCGGCGGAAGGTGCACGGGCCCGTCGACCTGGGACCGGACCGCAGCGACGCACGGATGCACGCCAAGACCGTAGGATCCTACGCAGCACCGTAGGGGACCGCACCGCCACTTCCCAGCAAATTAGGGACACTGTTGCTCCTGGGGTATCGGCGAGGACCATTCGCAACCGTCTCCATGAAGCTGGGCTACGGTCCCGCACACCGTTATGCCGTCTTCCGCTCACGCCCCAACATCGTGCAGCCCGCCTCCAGTGGTGTCGCGACAGGCGTGAATGGAGGGACGAATGGAGACGTGTCGTCTTCAGCGATGAGAGTCGCTTCTGCCTTGGTGCCAATGATGGTCGTATGCGTGTTTGGCGCCGTGCAGGTGAGCGCCACAATCAGAACTGCATACGACCGAGGCACACAGGGCCAACACCCGGCATCATGGTGTGGGGAGCGATCTCCTACACTGGCCATACACCACTGGTGATCGTCGAGGGGACACTGAATAGTGCACGGTACATCGAAACCGTCATCGAACCCATCGTTCTACCATTCCTAGACCGGCAAGGGAACTTGCTGTTCCAACAGGACAATGCACGTCCGCATGTATCCCGTGCCACCCAACGTGCTCTAGAAGGTGTAAGTCAACTACCCTGGCCAGCAAGATCTCCGGATCTGTCCCCCATTGAGCATGTTTGGGACTGGATGAAGCGTCGTCTCACGCGGTCTGCACGTCCAGCACGAACGCTGGTCCAACTGAGGCGCCAGGTGGAAATGGCATGGCAAGCCGTTCCACAGGACTACATCCAGCATCTCTACGATCGTCTCCATGGGAGAATAGCAGCCTGCATTGCTGCGAAAGGTGGATATACACTGTACTAGTGCCGACATTGTGCATGCTCTGTTGCCTGTGTCTATGTGCCTGTGGTTCTGTCAGTGTGATCATGTGATGTATCTGACCCCAGGAATGTGTCAATAAAGTTTCCCCTTCCTGGGACAATGAATTCACGGTGTTCTTATTTCAATTTCCAGGAGTGTATTTGTTTGTTCTGCAGTGTGCCTTGGGTTGAGAGTGACCAATAGTTGTTGGCGCTTCTTCTTTGAAGCCGCGTGATTCTATTAATTGGTAAACCGGTTGTGTGCACTAGCTTGGGGTGCAATACTACGGATTGAAGTGGTAACAGTGCTTACTATCACTGTACCCGGTGGTAATGTCATGGTAACGGGTATGGATTTGAAATTTAATTGTGGGTTAGTAATGTGTATTTATTCTAAATCACCTTGAGATGCTTAACTGGTAACTGAATTTCGTAGGACTACCAACGAGTGAAATTTTCTGCCTTGCTCAGGGGTTTAACTGCAACTGCTTTGTTAGTACTTGCACCTTGTCAGTTACATGTATTCGCTTATCATCTTACCTAGACAGAGGCGTATGTATTTATTGTGTACGCGAAATGCATTCTAACTATCTCTATCAATCTTAGCGAGTTTCCTCTGATCTGATTAAATGCTTTGTGGAGGCATATATATACAGAGTGAGTCACGTAAGACGTAACACCCCCCATTATTCCGGGGGCGATTGCACGTATCGACAAGCGGTGTTCGGCGAACCATAGCGGACTATGGGGCACATACGTTGGTACATGCACAATAATATCAACGTTTATATTGACCGAGATAATGAGGCAAGTACAGGTTTTTTAAATGGGACGCTATACTTTTTTTGCCATCATTCGAAGGCTCTGGAAAAGACGCGTATAGTGATGTAACGCATGTTGCTATTGTGATTCAAACTTCGCTTAGAAGACGCTGGGAAATATTGTACGATTGAAGGTCGAGGCGGTCGGAAGCGGCTGCAGACTGTAAACAGGCCTCCCGCGACCCGCAGGCCGAGTTGCCGTCCTCTATGCAGCATGCACGGTCTAGGCTGCGTAGGTACATTTTTCATCCGCCCTCTTGAATTTTGGTAATCGGAGGCTATGTATACCCAAACATGTTTTGGACGAATTAATAAGATACGTGCACGTGAGCTATGCTCATTTTGGGACACACAAATGAAAAGAGAACGTCATCTTCGATAACATGGCACGGAAAGTACAATCAAATCTAAAATATTGCGATCTCAGTCAAAACACTAAAGTGTCTACGATTCAGCACAAAGGATTTATGCATAGCATTATACCTCAAAACCCTTGTGAAATTTCAACTCTCTATCTCTGGAGCGCTACCCAGATCAAAACGAAATTTTACTCCAATTTTGGTTGTTATGGACGTCTTTAAAAATTTGTATGCCTTTTCTCACCCAGGAAAGCCAACAGTAAGACTGTAATCAAGATACTCAGGAAAGGATACTTCGTAAATACTGTAAAGCCAGAGTGCACTTTTTTGGACAATAGTCCACAATTTCGGTCACACCTACGGAAAGATTTTGTTGAAGATGAAGGTATTCGACATATTGAAATTTCGTCTTTCAGGCCAGCATCCAACCCGAATGAAGGCCAAATGCCTGAACTCGGACGTTCATTTCGTGCACATTGTGGGAAGAAACATCAAATATGGGTAGAACTATTGACAGATTTTGAAACAGTAATTAATATTTTTTAACATGATTCAACAGGATTGCCACCATGTACAGTTCTCTTTGGAAATAAACCTGACAGTATCTCTCGCGAATACATCTACTTTCCGCAAGAAGAGGAAATTACGCAAGAGAAGCCCTTTAAAATCGCGTTGGAGACGATGAAGAAACGAGCACAAGAACGGAAGCTGGCACATGACAAAATAGTGAAGCCCATTACAGATGAAGTCGGTGATTTCAGTACTCATTCGAAGTCAAACGAAATCATCAAGTGTAAATGAAGAGATAAAGAAGTTTCATCGCTACAACCTGCGGGCCATTCAAAATTAGATAACTTGTTAGCCCTAATTCGGTTGAAATTGAAATGCAGCATTCTGGTCAGAATCATAGCCTACAACAAGTACAAAACATTAAACTGTATCATCTGTAAGAAGTGTTGTAAGACAAGAAATGCTCTATAAAAAAATTGAACGTTGTGTTATTTTTAAATATATCATTTTCCTGTTAGAAAGTAATTGGACAATATTCGGTAGCTATTGTAAGTTACTCATAGTGGACAGTAGTAGGCAGCTACTGTGAACTAGGTGCAATCAGTTTTAAACAATCTGCGTCGTCAAATAAACATCGTAAAGTGCTTGAGTCAGAGTCACATCCATAAACAATAACAGGGATGCGTGACGCGAGTGTTGTGTTTACTGCTGACTGACTGATCTGCACGCGCAGTGTTTGTTTTGTTCACCCGCTGCCGCAATTCCCTTTTGTGTTTGTGTGTTGGCGAGCCAACATGGAGCCACCGAAGTGAAGCGATGCGTGCGCAGCGCGATCGTTGCTTGTCGCTACTGCATCAGTGAATCTGTCAACACCTCCGAGGACCTAGCACGCAGCGTGATTGTCGCTTGTTCCAGCGCTGCGCCAGCTTGTGACGTTGGCGAGCTGTGTAGAGTGTGGAACTATGGGATGCTGACAGCGGTTTAGTTGATCAACAAGCTTCATGACGCGGAAGTCGCTGTTATGATGCTGTCACAATTCCACCAATTTGCAGAGACAACGAGTCTACAGTCCCCAGCGGCTTCGATGCCACAGCCCTATAATTCATCGAGAGCTACGAAAATGTGTGTTTTGCATCGCATCATATAGGAAAGTGAAAAATCAGAGTAATCATTGAAAGTGCTGTTGTTATTGTGGTGGTGTAACCTGGCGGCGTCGATGCCACAGCCCAGTAAGTCCAGTGTGTTTGCGTGTAATTTACGACTCAACATATGGGCAGCGATTAAAGCGGAGGAATTAGATAAATGATTTACAACGAGAATATGAAGTCTTCGTGAAAGTGTTTTCCAGTGTGATGATTCGTTTATGGATTACTTTCCAAGGTATGTGATTTTTGTCAAATTTCTTCTATTTCTAGCCCTGTAAACTGGGTGCTAAAATCTAACAGTACCATAATTTCAAAATATCCCGCCCCTATGAGTGTAAATTTATATGGGGTAGTAGTAGAATATTTCCATGTCAATGTTGCGTAGTAGAGTTCTCAGTTTATTGTTTTGTTTGCTTTTGAATCACAGTTATCCGGTTAGGCCAATTTCTATTCATTCGATACAGTGACAATACAGGATGTTACAAAAAGGTACGGCCAAACTTTCGGGAAACATCACTCACACACAAAGAAAGAAAATATGTTATGTGGACATGTGTCCGGAAACTTTTACTTTCCATGTTAGAGCTCATTTTATTACTTCTCTTCAAATCACATTAATCATGGAATCGAAACACACAGCAAAAGACCGTACCAGCGTGACTTCAAACACTTTGTTACAGGAAATGTTCAAAATGTCCTCCGTTAGCGAGGATACATACATCCACCCTCCGTCGCATGGAATCCCTGATGCGCTGATGCAGCCCTGGAGAATGTCGTATTGTATCACAGCCGTCCACAATACGAGCACGAAGAGTCTCTACATTTGGTACCGGGGTTGCGTAGACAAGAGCTTTCAAATTCCTCCATAAATGAAAGTCAAGAGGGTTGATGTCAGTAGAGCGTGGAGGCCATGGAATTGGTCCACCTCTACTAATCCATCGGTCACCGAATCTGTTGTTGAGAAGCGTACGAACACTTCGACTGAAATGTGCAGGAGCTCCATTGTGCATGAACCACATGTTGTGTCGTACTTGTAAAGGCACATGTTCTAGCAGCATAGGTAGAGTATCCCGTATGAAATCATGATAACGTTCTCCATTGAGCGTAGGTGGAAGAACATGGGGCCCAATCAAGACATCACCAACAATGCCTGCCCAAACGTTCACAGAAAATCTGTGTTGATGACGTGATTGCACAATTGCATGCCGATTCTCGTCAGCCCATATATGTTGATTGTGAAAATTTACAATTTGATCGCGTTGGAATGAAGTCTCATCCATAAAGAAAACATTTGCACTGAAATGAGGATTGACACATTGTTGGATGAACCATTCACAGAAGTGTACCCGTGGAGGCCAAACAGCTGCTGATAGTGCGTGCACACGTTGTATATGGTACGGAAACAACTGGTTCTCCCGTATTACTCTCCATACAGTGACGTGGTCAACGTTACCATGTACAGAAGCAACTTCTCTGACGCTGACATTAGGGTTATCGTCAACTGCACGAAGAATTGCCTCGTCCATTGCAGGTGTCCTCGTCGTTCTAGGTCATCCCCAGTCGCGAGTCATAGGCTGGAATGCTCCGTGCTCCCTAAGACGCCGATCAATTGCTTCGAACGTCCTCCTGTCGGGACACCTTCGTTCTGGAAATCTGTCTCGATACAAACGTACCGCGCCGAGGCTATTGCCCCGTGCTAATCCATACATTAAATGGGCATCTGCCAACTCCGCATTTATAAACATTGCAGTGACTGCAAAACCACGTTCGTGATGAACAGTAACCTGTTGATGCTACGTACTGATGTGCTTGATGCTAGTACTGTAGAGCAATGAGTCGCATGTCAACACAAGCACCGAAGTCAACATTACCTTTCTTCATTTGGGCCAACTGGCGGTGAATCGAGGAAGTACAGTACATAATGACGAAACTAAAATGAGCTCTAACATGGAAATTTAGCGTTTCCGGACACATGTCCACTTAACATCTTTTCTTTCTTTGTGTGTGAGGAATGTTTCCTGAAAGTTTGGCCGTACCTTTTTGTAACACCCTGTATAATGATTGGTATTCAGTTCATTGTGACAAATTACATGAACAGTAAATGCTTGCTGACAATTGTTTTTAATGTGTCACATTTAGCCATGCTATTTCAGTGGGACGCTACAGCATTGGGTTTCATGTTTCCATGTTATTTCAGTGAGATAATGCAGTATGCACAAGCATTTGTGATTAACCTGACTTATGTTGTTGCTTTTACTGATTAATTGAATGAGTTAATGAAATACTTCGGCTGTAATGCAGTCTAAGTAAGTGATACTAGCTTTCATTTCTTCAATGCCATTTGCCATATATAAACAAATATTGCAAACAGGGACTCAAAAAAGAATTATTTTTAATGAATTGAGGTTCTCCATTGATTACTGTAATTTTATAATTTTAAATTTTACATCTTTTACTTTCTTGTCTTTCTACTTATTTTTAAACTTTAATATTCATATCTAATGTCGCCATTATATTGTAACATATTAAGTGTTATTTGGGTGGGGATATGTAAGGGTGCTGTACCCTTAAATAGTATCGATCATACACTCTATGCAGCGCTCAGAAACTAAAGCAAAGACTGCAGTGCAGTCACAAATGTGTGAATGGATGAGCGAGAGTCGAGTGTTAAAGTCCGTGAGTGGAAGTTGGGTGTGAGAGAGGCTCGAGATTGTTGCTCAGTAACTAGGCTGAAGATTAGTGGCAGATTATAGGCATAATGGAACACAGTATTTGATTTCTGTTAAGGATTTATAAATGTTGGTTTACAAAGCGGTGTTTTAATTAATAAAATTAAGTATTTGAGAAACGACATGTTATCATTTAGTAGTTTTCCTCTGGTTTCACAATAAAATAAGAGCTCGACAACGAGTTCAATGCAAAATTAATGAAATGTAACTAAATTTTCGGCTAATGTGAATAATAAAGTTCGTTGCGAAACTGGGGGGAGGTTATAAGTTGATTGGGAAACACGCGAGTCTACCTTGGTGTTTGCAGCCATGACTTCTGGGCTGCTAGGTTGGCGGCATCCTGCCAGATGCCCTAGGTCTAAGTTATTGCCGCGGGAGCACTTTGCCACGTCGTCTGTCATACCTAGGAAATGTTGAGCAGTTGTCTTTTGCCTTGGAGCTATTTCTGGGTTGAGCGACTGCCACCAGGATTGTAGGCTGTGGAGCTTGGAGGCATTCACTCATGAACTTTGTAAATTCCGATTAAAATTTCTTCTTTTTACTGTTATAAATTCAGAGGCTATGTGTTTATTGAACACTGTTTCCTTTTGCTTATATAGGTAAATCGCAGTAATTTGTCACTTTATATGTCACTATAATTTTGATTCAAATTATTCATCTGGAATTTAAGTGGTCAGTATGTTTTCTTCAACAAATATTAATTTCGTGAAAATGACGAGCTATCTGATGGACCTCCCTTCCACGTGTTGATGTTTGATCCTTTCCTATCCTGAACCTGTTACCTGGATTCCACATGCTGATATAAATTTGCGTAATATGCGCCACTGGGCAGCCAAAAATACACACTGGTTTTGTCACGCGCAACATCCACAGCCGTGGAGTGTAACATGTTGTGTGGCATCAAATGAAATTATATTGTGGGCATTACTTCATCTCAAGCGCTCTAAATGGACTTTCGTACGGACACTTTCTGACGAACTGTCTGCCGGTTCTTCTAGAAGAGGTACCACTGGATATGCGACGTATACATGGCTACAATACGACGGTTCTCCAGTTCACTCATACCGTGCTGCAATGGAGGTACTGAGTGAGAACTTTCCTGGACTACGGATAGGACGAAATTCTGTTGTTAAATGACCAGCGAGGTCCCCCGATTTGACTCCTCTTTATTTCTCTTCGTGAAGGGACACAAAGATCCATTCTATGATGAAGCTCCAGCTACACCAGACGATATGTGTTGTCAAATGGCCAGTGCATGCTGTACCGTATCGTCCACAGTAATTGCATTTGCTTATTGTTCTTTCAGTCTATGGTCAACAGTTTGAAAACAATGCTTAAGTAGAGGATAAAGTTATGTTTCTGGAAGACAAAATTTATGTTATATGATTTGTGTGGATACCAAATAATTGTTAGTGAATTATTTACATCATTTTCATGTGTACGAAATTGCATTTCAGTGTCAAATAATCGACAGCGTGTATTGCTAGTAGGTTGTAACAGTCATTATTCGCTGACTTGCAGAATGAAACGATGTTTCATTGAGAATAATATTCATTTTGTGGTGTACAGATTGTCAATAAAGTATTTTTAATAAAATGCTTACTTCAACAATTGTATTCCATAGTGTGTAATTTGGACCGCTGTAGGCAGAGACACCTTTCTAGCAGCAAGTATTTGATCTCTAAGTAAAAGATAAGTCAAATTTTCCTTCTAACATTTCGATATTTAGTACAGTAGTCGCCTTTTGCAGCACGTAGAACGTCTTCATTTTTGAAGAATAAACATCTGACACCTCTGTTTCAGCCCACGTAAATCAGGGAGGATACACAAATGTGAAACAGTTTTCCTAAGCCTTTTGTGATATGTTAGAGTGTGGCCTATGTCGTATTTCTAAGTACAACATTCGTAGGTGAGGCTGCATCTAGGTGGAGAGAGGGTTCAAGGTGAAATAAAGCTTTATTATAGTAGCACAGAAGTACCTTTTATTATATTATCACGCAGCCTGCTTAGCAGTGTTTCCACCATAAATGCCGTTTCCGTCCACCGTAACCTCACGTTCTAGGACATCTCTCGAATTCTGTTACGACACTTTTCAAGATCAACATTAACAAAGTCTATATCACTGTACTTGTTTTCTGAAGACCTGTCGAAAACAATTATAAATGTATACAGTTCCATTTAAAAAGTAAAATAAAGAGTAATTACTTCAATATCTCAGTTGGTACCAGTGCTAAAAATATTAACAGAGCAAAACACATGAGATCTACGACGCTCGAACATTACCAAAAACCACGTTTCGATATATGTAACCGTTCACTAAATAAAAGGGTTGTATCATGTTACGTGACTCACCTGGTATACGAAAGTATAGTATTAGAACAGCGGTCCTGTCCCAAATACTCCAGTTTCCGTTCTTGAGCATTTCCGTTACATCAAACCATAGGCTACAGTGACCTGTTATGGTCATTGCATTACGGCCTTACTTTCATTCGATATCCCTGACCAAGTCTTTTTGATAAGGACATTCTGATAGAATTCTGGATGTGATATCATTAGCGCCTTGTATGTTAGTTTCCTTTACAGACGCATTGTACTCTACTAGAATACTAGATACTTCAATCTGCCGTTTTCCTTTCATACTTGAGATTTTTATGTCTTTGTTCCAATTCATATACGAGAGCTATCCACAAAGTACATTACGTTTTGGAAATAAAAATAAATAAAGTATTGGAAATTTTTTTTTATTATATACAGATGAAAGCCACACTTAAATACTACTTTTCTACATAGTTGCCATTTAAATTAAGGCACTTGTCGTAGCGATGGACGAGCTTGGAAATTCCTTCGTCGTAAAATTCGGCCCCCTGCGCCTTCAACCACGTGGTTAATCAGTAACGCGGTAGAAATACGATTTTTGTGGATTTCCTGGAAAGAGGCACTACGATAAACTCTCAAAGGTATTGCCAAACTCTGCACAACCTCAGAAGAGCAATACAAAACAAGCGCAGGGGAAAGTTGGGCTCAAAGATCTTGCTGATTCACGACAACGCCCGGGCCCACACGGCAAATGCCACTCGTGAAGTTCTCGAATCTTTTAAGTGGGAGTTGTTTCCTCATCCGCCGTACAGTCCCGACCTGGCACCGAGCGACTTCCACTTATTCCCAGCAATGAAGAAGTGGTTGGCTATGCAGCGTTTTGATGACGACGCACAGCTTCAAGAAGAGGTAACCACGTGGTTGAAGGCGCAGGCGGCCGAATTTTACGATGAAGGAATTTCCAAACACGTCCATCGCTACGATAAGTACCTTAATTTAAATGGCAACTATGTAGAAAAGTAGTATTGAAGTGTGGCTTTCATCTGTATATAATAAATAAATTTCTAATACTTTATTTTTAATTCCAAAACGTAATGTACTTTGTGGATAGTCGTAAAATATTTAAAAGATTTGAGGGCGTTAGAATTTTACGACTAATCAGGTAATCGTATTTACGCTCCATAATGTGGATATTATATTTCATTTACCCTCACTGCAAGGGATCTGTCACTGAATCCAGAATGCTCAAATCATGCAGTGGAAATCTGCATGAATTAATTTAGTTCCAAAACAATATTTGATGTCAAACTCTGAATGAAACTCTTGTAAAACGTTCCCAAAATTTGCAAGGAATGGATATCCGACGCAGAGATAATTGCTAGTAGACGGGATGCAAAACAATGCCTCTAGGCTAACAGTAAAAGATAAAATACATCAAATACTGAGGTGAATTTAATTCAAGTTCCAGAGGGGCAAGTATTGACAGGTGTTGGTAGTACTCCCAAACCTTCAGATTAATACGTGAAGGTTACATGACACGAAATATTTAGAGATGAATGGGAAAACTGACCTTGGGGAAGACTAGTTTGGGACCGTATATGTGGAATGCGGGTTTTTTACTTCTGTGGCCCATACTGAATGAGAAGCTTCGTGTTTCGTCCCTGGATCGTCTAGGAGGCCTTAGAGCGTTTCACAGTGCTGAACAACCTGCGGTGTCAGATTCTACGAGAGAGTATTGGAACATTGCAGACATACCGCGTCATCGAAGGGAGGCGGGCTTCACACTAGGACTTCATATTACTTCCTACGAAATACGTTTCGCAATACAGCGACGAAAAGAAAATAAGACTTGTCTCCTGAACAAGTATCTGCCGAAGCACTTCAGTCTGACGACAGCAGATTCTCCTCAGATCAAGGATCCCACGGTGCAATACGCGTTGCGCAGTATTACAGTTCCCATGCAACACATTACGTGGCTGAATAACTGTCTCCTAGAGTAGTATCATGTCTGATTTTTCTCATTTCAGCACAGGGACAATTAGCTATAAACACACGACTGAGTCAGATTAATATGACCACTGCCTAGGTTCGACGTCAACGGAAAGTAAGCACTCACAGTCGGCATACGGCAGCACTAGCAGTGCGGTACACTAAAATCTCAGTAACTGCGTATCAGACATGAAAAGTCCAAAGAAATGGGTAATTATGAACTTAATGCATTCTAGCATGATGAAATGTGTCCTACTCTCAGGATTATGGTGTGTACAGGGACTGGAGAACAGTCATTCAGTAGACGCATATGGTACATCAATAGCAATGCGGTCGCAGGTTCAAATCCTGCCTCGGGCATGGATGTGTGTGATGTCTTTAGGTTAGTTAGGTTTAAGTAGTTCTAAGTTCTAGGTGACTAATGACCTCAGAAGTTGAGTCCCATAGTGCTCAGAACCATTTGAACCATTTATCCAGCAGATAAAATAGTCCAGACCATCTAGGATGCCCTCCTTCAACTACAACGACTGGGGAAGGAGGTGGCTTTCTGCTGCTTTTCAAGTCACATTAGTATTGCTCGGAACGAATGGGCAGATCTTGCTGCCAAGAAGACGTTTCTCGATTCGCAAGTATTTCAGTGTGCCATCCCCCTGCATGCACTCACCTCGCTCTTGAGCTCATGAGTCATGCGTCGGTGGGAGGATGACTGACAATAAGCTCCGCTTAGTCAAACCCACAATGTGTGTGTGTGTGTGTACTTCCTTCTAACCATGTATACGGGGCGAGCTTCTCCTCACTCTGCTTCCGACAGGCCACAGTCCTATGACACATGGCTTCCTGCTCTGGCGAGAGGACCCTCCAACGTGTGGTACTTGTGTCGACCAGGTCACTGTGCGCCACGTTTCATTGGATTGCACTTTATTTTTATGACCAGCGGGTCATGCCTGACTTGCCGAAGGATGATCTGCTATATTTTTTAGGAAATTTAAAGTTTTGAAGTTCTGTCACTTGTCCAATGTTTTTACCAAGATTTTAGGGAGAGGGTCTTAATTTGTTCACAGGGTGACTGGCTTGCCCATATTTTACGCAAGTGGGCAGCCAGTGACAATTTCCTGTGGCATCCTTGACGCTCCTTTCTCATTTTCCTTACGTTTTTTTTCTTATACAGCATTTTCCCGCTTTTTTGCGTGTACCCTTCGATTTTACTAAATTTATCCACTTATACTGTGTTTCAGGGCACTTTGAGCGTCCGTAAGCCCCAACACACACACACACACACACACACACACACACACACACACACACATACACACACACACACCAATTAGCGATGTATCTATTGGATCTAGTTATTGCCCTTTCTTAGGAACAGCAGGGGCTCTCATATCATACAACATGACAAACGGTCTCTCTGATAAGCAGGATTTACTTTCACCACGTATTTATGGAAAGGGAGAGGGGAGCGCAGATCTGGTTTTATTGGAATTTTCTGCAGGCGCACAATTATACCTAAACCCATGCCTTCAATTGCTATTAAATTTAATTATTTAGATTACACAGATCAAGTTCAGAAAAAGACACTACAAGAGGAGTCGGTCGGGGCGGAGGAGTATCTGCCTAATTATTTCCAACTTCATTAAAACGTGCGTCAAAGTGGAGGGAGCATATGGTCCACATGACTCTGAATGGCAATTTCGGTTTAATCCTGCATTCCGAAACAACAGCACGTTACTTAACTGGCGGTGCAAGAACATTTACTAACATGTGGCGGGAAAATTCTACAAGTCCGCATTCCCACAGGGTAAATGTCAATAAACTCGCAACCTTCTGCGATACAATAGTTTACCCTAAATACTTGGTAGCATACATCATGGCATTTAAATCAAAGTAGTAATAGAGGCACAAGAAGCACTGACCATCGAACGGCGGGAAAATTATGCAAGTCCCCATTTTATCAACAGGCATTAAAGTCGGAACTATTTGTAGATACAATAGTTTAACTCGAGCACTTCACATAATACACTTCATTGTAAGCAAAGCAAATGGTTATGGGGGGCAGAAGGAACATTTAGTACTTATCACCTTGATACTAGTTCACACACGTGGTCAAGTTGGGGTAGTCAACAGAAATGCAAAAATTCTGACACACAAGATTATATCTGTCGTATCTCCCACTCCCGCACTACCGTGTAATTATTTACTCATACCTTGTATCAGTTGATCTGTCCCACCTTCCTATTAACGTCCGTTGACACAGTTTGGCGCCAAAATGAATGTGGCACAGTCCGGTGCCAAAGTGAATACGCGCACATTTCATGATTCAGAGTTCTAATTCTCTGCACTAATTGACTATATCTGAATTGAGCTACACAAAATTGTAGCGAAGCTACTGTACATTTATGGAACGAAACTACACTTTACTAACGTGGCGGTTGTTCCAACTGACCACATGGCGGGATACCAAGTACACGAAGAAAACATAAAAGAAATCAAAAAAGTCCCCCAAATTTCACTGTGAAAGAAACACCACATTAAAATACTTTAAATGAATTAACTTCGGTTACGCCCACAGAAATAATTAGACCGTGAGCTTAATCAAATTACGAAAATAAACTCCCTTACGGGAGTTTTGCGGCAGTCTCACACTTGATTTCAAAACCTGGACCTTATTAACGAACATATTTGAAACATTCTACTACCTTTGATAATATTACCATAAAATCGAGAGCTAAGTCTTAAACGTCTGCACAGCGCCGCTACTCGAGAACCAGTGTCCTGAGGGCCACATCGCCTAACCGTTGCACGTTGGTTGGGATGGAGAGGGTGGTTTGCTAACTTGGGAGAGCCAATACTCCTGCCTTCACGTCCTCTCTGACCTGATTTGCGCACTTCCTCTCTTCCAAACTTGTTCGCGCTTGGGGATTGGTACTACCCTACCAGAGAATCATTCTACTCATGTGATGCTAAAACCTCTGACTGAAGCTTTCTGCTACTTCACATAATTTCTCACTCATACAGCCCAGGTTGCTCAAGGGGAAGGATGCCGGGAAACGTCGCACACACTAAATAAAATCAGTAAATAAATAAATAAACAAACACTGTTTGGTCCATTATCTCCAATGTGTTGCCAACTGATTTATTTCTGCTGAGAAAAACCTTCCCGCTATTAATTTTCTTGTACCGGAAATTTAACGAGAAAAAATGTGGAACAGTACAACAAGTTGTGTTTCATCATTCTCGGGTATCTTCGAATAAAATGGACTCAGAACTATCTTTCCGATGGAAAGACAGTCCAGGACTTTTTTTTTTAGTTGGTGCTACGTGAAGGAGACCCTAATCTCCACGCTACACCAGTCCATTTTTTTTTCAAATGTTATGCTTGGCAGGGTTCAAAGTACATCATTTGAAAAAGATAAGTTACGAAGACCACACAAATGGGTACTACTGACACAGTGACCATTGCCACAATTATTCAGACCATTTAAAAAACTCTATAAATGAAATCATCTTAAGCAATCAATCACACTTATATCAAATACAGGTTGATACTCATAATGTAAACACAATACATTATCATAAAACATTAGAATACACAGACTCATAACAAAGGTGACTGTTAGTGAATGTCACCAAAACCATAGTATGTACTATGCAAAGGGAATCAATAATATAAAACACTCAACCTTCAATGGCTGGACATTTTCTGTTAGTCACTAATCAGAAACTCTGATAAAGAAAATGCATGTTCGAAACTGGTCCACTATTGGAGACGATTTGCTCGTAATGAAACCCTTAATAACGTATTTGAGACTGTTAACTGCTAGAATCTATTTGCCCATAATGAACCTCTTCATAATTCATCTTTGATTAACACCAAATCGCAAATTAAATTAGTACAAAAGTATATAATGGCACATCAGGTAGATCACAAATTTCATGGGAAAAGCAACTTTGTACTTTAACACATTATTAAGTTTTACCTAATTTGTTCATTACTGACTAGCAATGAAGTTATGTGCCTCATGAAAGCAGTGTTATGATCTACCATCTTTATCTAGTTAACTAACTGAGTAATAGCCCTTTTAAACATATTATGACCAGATAACACTTCACTACGTTATATGTACTATCTTTAGGCTTAGGGCCTCCTTGTCAGTTCTGGACAGACAGGAATGAGGGAAACACCGTCGACCTACTTTCTAATTGAGTTATTAGACAACATCTTCCCTTGAGACAGCAAAAATTTTGTTCATCTTACTGCACCAGTTTCAGGCTGATAAATAACAGAAAACAACATACCCTCGATCACTCTTCTAAGATCGGAGATAACTCTTTATATTAAATCAAAACATCCACTCTTTCATCTCTGCTCAGAACTGTTACTCAGTGAACAAGTTGCTGTTCTCTTGCACGTTTCATCAAAGAAAGGAAACACTAATGAAATGACTAATCTAGGACAAACATTTCATATCCTACGCAACATAAACAAGGACTGAGGATATTAATATGAGGATACATTGACAAAGATTCACATTATGAACATTACCAACACGATACAGAATAAACATTTTGTCCTAGCTGTCACGCTAGTTCGGTGACTGTTGGGCATGCACTTCGTTTGAGTAGTCACACGGCACTATGGAATCTCTCTCTCTCACACACACACACACACACACCATACAGTGTAACTTTCATGTAGGGCTTTCTTCGAAAGGAACTTGGAGGTGGGTAGCCTATTACACTCTGCCAACTCTCTTTCATTCCATGCTGTTGCGTAAAATTTATTTTACCTTAGACACCTCCTTTCTGCAAAATTATGGCCGCACACTAGTTGTCCATCTTCAGTCAACACACTGTCAGAAACCAGCTCCCATTTTCACTAGCCTTAGAGCAGCTTGACTAGTGGAATGGACTGGACCACGGCACATCAGTTCTATTAACCCAAATAAAGCCGTCTGTCAAACAACTACACTGCATGTTCGTGTCCCTAAGTTTTTGACCTAATCCCACTGTCCTCAGTCTATTTCCGAAATCTTTAACAGGAATTTGTCATGGTTTACGACTGTAGGTTCTGTGATGAACAGTTTCTAACAGTTTCTAGCCTGGTACTGCTGTTGGTGGGTACCCTTCACCGTCATGGGTCACTAAAACCAAGTGAATTTCATCATAACTGCACACACAATTTACCCAATTAAATATCGGCTTATTTATGCCCTCTTTCTAAGTTCGAAGTCCATTGTCTTTGGATTGAAAGTTCTACAGCGGGTTCTCCCTATTCTCCGTGTCCATGCAGCCTAGAAGGGTTACTAATGAGGCTATCAGTCCTTAGTATTTTATCCTTTATCCTTTGGCCCTTGCAAAAACAACAGTGTCCTCCATCACCAACTAACAGGTTCAGTAGCACTAATAGCCTCTGCCAAAGTCGCCGCTTCCTGTGTCCCGGCGGAACGACATTGTGATCTCCCTCTGACAAGATGCCCCGCAGCGATAGCAACAGGGATCTTCTTTGCAGTGGAAAGATTTTAGCCGCTCTGACCGGCAGTGACCCTTTCACAGGTAGCTGCCCGGAGTCGACGTACACCCGTAACTCGGTGCCGTGTGTCATCAGTGCGGGACACCGTGACTGCTTTCTTCCTGTCAGGCTCCGCCTCAGCCACGTGGAGCGGGTGGGGGGGGGGGGGGGGGGGAGTGGAGGGGGGAGGGGGGGGGAGGAGGTAGCCGCGGGATTCCCTTCATAAGTCCCGCCACTGCCGCTCCCGTCCCCGCGATCGGCTGTTGGACTGGGACAGATCCTCCCGTGTCCTTGCTGCCTGGAGCCGACAGGCTGCCCATTCCTTCTCGCTGTCACTTTGCAGCGTTTAAATGGAACAACTGTCACTCCCTTAAACTTTAGGGGTTCTCATTTTTTCAGTACTTCGCGCCAAGTGCAATTTTCACGTAACCCACCGTACACCAAAACTTAATTATCTACAGAATTCGCCAGAGCTTTACAATTAGTGTCGAATAGCTTTTAACAAAAATTAAACAATCCTAAACATCTACATACTACATGTTTGATTACTTACACAGGCCTATAAAATGTCCATTCTCATTTGTTAGGTACTTTACACTTACTAAACGAATTAACACTGCAGGTCTTTTGATCCGTGAATAATAATTAAATAAAGAAAATAAATCTCTAGAAGTCTGTACAATGTTGGAGACACCCTATAATAACTAGCCTATTGCTTGCTTAAATGTATTATACCCTCTTTGGAAATTTAATTATTATGGTCACATTCTTAGGTACAAATCATAGTTGAGTGCCCATAAAGGAGCAAATTGTGAAGCCAGGTATCTTTGGTTGTAAGGATCGGTATGCTATTCACTACACCATCACCACAATCTACATGTCCTGCCATTCTACCTGCTCACATCTCATTGATTATCTGGGTCCAAGTTACTTGCTCATTATCCAAAACCTTTACTAATCACATCAAGGTCTTGCATATCCTCTTTCACTATCATCTTTTCCTCTAGTCTACCTTCAAAACAGGTTAGATGTTTTATTACTGTTCCTTTACCACACACAAACAGCCAGTACAGGTGACAGTAAGTACTTAAAAATGCTGATCTGCGTTTCCTGTCATATACAGGGTGTTACAAAAAGGTACGGCCAAACTTTCAGGAAACATTCCTCACACACAAATAAAGAAATGATGTTATGTGGACATGTGTCCGGAAACCCTTTGTTTCCATGTTAGAGCTCATTTTAGTTTCTTCCACCTACGCTCAATGGAACACGTTCGCATGATTTCATACGGGATACTCCACCTGTGCTGCTAGAACATGTGCCTTTACACGTAAGACACAACATGTGGTTCATGCACGATGGCGCTCCTGCACATTTCAGTCGAAGTGTTCGTACGCTTCTCAACAACAGATTCGGTGACCGATGGATTGGTAGAGGCGGACCAATTCCATGGCCTCCACGCTCTCCTGACATCAACCCTCTTGACTTTCATTTATGGGGGCATTTGAAAGCTCTTGTCTACGCAACCCCGGTACCAAATGTAGAGACTCTTCGTGCTCGTATTGTGGACGGCTGTGATACAATACGCCATTCTCCAGAGCTGCATCAGCGCATCAGGGGTTCCATGCGGTCCGCAGCTCGTGGTCGTGCGGTAGCGTTCTCGCTTCCCACGCCCGGGTTCCCGGGTTCGATTCCCGGCGGGGTCAGGGATTTTCTCTGCCTCGTGATGACTGGGTGTTGTGTGCTGTCCTTAGGTTAGTTAGGTTTAAGTAGTTCTAAGTTCTAGGGGACTGATGACCATCCCATAGTGCTCAGAGCCAGTTTTGATTCCATGCGACGGAGGGTGGATGCATGTATCCTCGCTAACGGAGGACGTTTTGAACATTTCCTGTAACAAAGTGTTTGAAGTCACGCTGGTACGTTCTGTTGCTGTGTGTTTCCATTCCATGATTAATGTGATTTGAAGAGAAGTCATAAAATGAGCTCTAACATGGAAAGTAAGCATTTCCGGACACATGTCCACATAACATATTTTCTTTCTTTGTGTGTGAGGAATGTTTCCTGAAAGTTTGGCCGTACCTTTTTGTAACACCCTGTAGTCAACTTTGCGTTCAGACCTTCTTCACACTGTTCAACATGTTTCTCCTTTTTTGTGGGATACTATTGTTCTTTTGTCATCCGATATAATTATTTCATCGGACATTGCATTTAACAACGTAAATATTGTAACCCCATTACGTGTATTCTCCTCTTAGGCATGTTTACCTACTTCTTGTCAATCTAATGAAGTATATCTTCAAGATTAACTTCTATACACGAAGTTTATACCGTGTGTGTGTATGATAGACAGACAGAGAGAGAGAGAGAGAGAGAGAGAGAGAGAGAGAGAGAGAGAGAGAGATACCTGAAGGATTTTTTTTTTTTTTTTTTTTTTTTTTTTTTTTTTTTTTTTTTTTTTTTTTTTTGAGGAGGTTGGTTGGTGGTTGGAAGTGTATGGTGTGTGTTGTACTAGCTGTGAGCGAGTAGTTGAAAGCTTTAGTGACAGCTGATTTGATTTTTCGCTTCAGTACTCTGTGGAGGGTTTTGCGGATAAGTGAGTGTAAAGACGTTGGGTGGTATTATTATTATATTGGACAGATTTATAACATTAATCTTCCTTAGGAGCGTTATTCTATTATTTTAACTACTAGTGTAAATAATGAATTGCTTGGCATGTGGGCATGTGTACTTGCTCATTCATCAGGATTTGCTTTCTGCTTTGGTTTGCTGTATGTGGTAATTTTGTTGCAGGGTTAGGAGATATTTCTTACTATAGATTCTAAATATTTTCATGTCATCTTCTCTAATGATTGGTTTGTGGTCATGTTCTCTTAGGTGATCTGCAAATGTGGAGTGGTTTGTCCTATTCCAGGTTCTCATGTGTTCTTTGTATCAGACTTCAAATGTTCTACGTGTTCGTCCTATGTATCTCGCCTCACAAGTATTCCATTTGTAACGTTCCCTGGCCGCGCACACACTATTAATAAACTACAATTTAATTGTACTATATACGCCGCTATGAAGCAATTTCTATATACTGTAACTATTTAACAAAAAATATTATTTAATTTTGGTAAAGGACATTCGTTATTATTGTAATATTTTCTGTAATAATATTATCGATGTATTTATGATTGTAATATTTCTATACTTATAATGTAATTACGAAATGTGTCAATATCTGCAATAAGAAAAATGTAAAACACAGCCGCAGATTGCAAAGAGACAATAACGGTTGAGAGTCGTATAAATAGGAATACATAGTGTGCATTCTTTGTCGTCTTCCTCGAGAGCTGAGAGAGAGAGGAACCTGTGACGTAGCATTTTATGAATGGGTAGACTCCATCTGTCTGTATCTAGATTTAGCCGCCATTAGAGGAGAAATTACAAACTAATGTATCTTGAATTATTTTTGAGGTCTAAATACATTATAATTTAACAGATGTGTGTATGGTGTCACCGCCAGACACCACACTTGCTAGGTGGTAGCCTTAAATTGGCCGCGGTCCGTTAGTATACGTCGGACCCGCGTGTCGCCACTATCAGTGATTGCAGACCGAGCACCGCCACACGGCAGATCTAGAGAGACTTCCTAGCACTCGCCCCGGTTGTACAGCCGACTTTGCTAGCGATGGTTCACTGACAAATTACGCTCTCATTTGCCGAGACGATAGTTAGCATAGCTTTCAGCTACATCATTTGCTACGACCTAGCATGGCGCCATTATCAATTGCTATTTATCTTGTGATGCATGTACCGTCAGACCGATGTTCACCAATTATGGATTAAAGTTAAGTATTCCAGAAGCTACGTACTGTTTTTGCTACTATAAAGACCTTGTCCTGTTCCAGACCTCACGCCATCCTGAGTGAGCTTAAATGTGTGCCCTTCGGCCTCCCATCCTAGTGGATTGGCTGTCTTGCCAGTCCACAAAAGTTGGTGACGAGCGCGTTCGTATTGATATAGCCCTGATTAACTTGTGTAATGGCTTCGCCACAATCTCCAGATGTACTGTCCGAATTTTATCGCTTGCAGAATCAGCAGACGCAGGCCTTATTGGATGCCCTTGGACAGCTCGTCCAGGGTCAATGCGCACTGCAAAACGATGCGGCAGCTGCTGCTCCACCACTACCGCAGCCACAACACGCAGTTGCACCACCTTTTCGTCCTTTTGATGCCGCACTGGAAAGCTGGACGGAGTGGTCACGCCAATTTGGATTCCATCTCGCCACCTACAGAATTAAAGGTAATGTGCGGCAGCCTTTTTTGTTAGCATCCGTAGGCGTCCAGACGTACCGTGTGATAGTGAAATTATTTCCCCGATGCGACGTAGCAACTCTGTCCTACGACGAAATTTTGTCTGCATTAGATGCATATTTCAAGGAATCAGTCAATGTAGTTGCGAAAAGGTATACCTTCTTTCGTACAAAACGTATGGCCGGTCAAACTAATCGGGAGTGGGTTGCAACTTTGCAAGGCCTTACTAGGGATTGTGCTTTTGAGTGTCAATGTGGCCTCCCTTATTCAGATACTATGGTACGTGATGCAATTGCACAGAACGTTTCCGATGGTCGTATAAGGGAACAGATTTTGAAACTAGTCAATCCCTCCCTTCAACAAGTGATGGACATATTGGATCGGCAGGACACACTTGACTTTGCTCAGGCACATTTGAAACTTCGCCACCCATGTGTCAGGTTAATCGGCCCGCCGGGCGCACTGCACAGAACAGTAAACAGCCCTCGCGCCCGTCCGCGCAGTTGCCGCCTGGCTCTCGGCCACGTGTACCGCGCCGGCAAGCCAAAGCAGTGAAATCATGCCCGCGCTGTGCTACTACACATTCACGTGAGAATTGCCCATCACGCCAAGCTATTTGCTTTTTCTGTAATAAAAAGGGACATGCTCAAAGTGTTTGCCCGAAAAAGCTCAGATCGGACACTCACAACCATTCCAGGCCCTTTGCTTTGCGCCGGAATCGGAATCGAACCAAGGCTACTTGGGCTCATGAACCTTCACCCATGGAAATTCATGTAGTTCATTCCACATTGCCCAGTGCCACACTCTCTAACGGTGACTGTGTTCGTCCTACCAATAGTGTGCATCGACATCGACGGAAATCCTGTCAAATCGCAAGTCATTCTGTCCCAGTGTCAGTTCACGTTGCACGAGACAGTCGCTCTTGTCGTCAGCAGGACAATAAACTCTTTGTAGACTTGGACATTAACGGCAAAGTGATACCATTCCAGCTCGATACCGGAGCTGCAGTTTCACTGATCAATCACGACACGTACAAACAGCTGGGCACACCTCCGTTGCGTGCCGCAAATGTTAAGCTCAGTAGTTATTCAGGACAAGCAATCCCTGTGTTAGGACGGTGCAGCCTTCTTGCAACATACAAGGGACAAACAAAACTTGTGTCATTGTACGTCCTTCGTTCTTCTTCTGCAGTGAACTTATTTGGTTTAGATTTATTTCAGTTGTTTAACTTGTCTATAGTCAATCAGTGAACCAGACTGTGCCTTCAGATAGTGTTTCTAGTCTATGTGAAGAGTTTGGAGACATTTTTGCACCGGGCCTTGGTTGCGCTAAGAACTATAAAGCACATTTGGAACTGAAAGTACATGCGCAACCGAAATTTTTCAGAGCGCGCAATGTTCGCCACGCATTGTGTGATGAGGTCGCAAGAACGTTACACGATTTGGAATCCCAAGGTGTGATTGAACGTGTGCAGGCTTCTCTCTGGGCATCACCCTTAGTAATTTTGCCAAAACCTTCCGGAAAATTGAGACTTTGTGTGGACTTCAAGGCAACAGTGAATCCACAACTAGTGATTGCAACTTTTCCTTTACCCCGCCCAGAAGATCTTTTTGACAAACTGTGCCCGGGTAAATATTTTTCGAAGTTGGACCTAGCAGATGCGTCCTTGCAAATACCGGTGGACGAAGACTCCCAGCGCGTTTTGGTGGTTAACACGCATCTTGGTTTGTATCGATTCAAACGACTGCCATTCGGGTGTGCATCCGCCCCTGCATTGTTTCAGCAATATCTGCAAACTGTTTGTGCGTCGGTCCCTACTGCAGCAAACTATCTCGACGATATTGTGATCTCCGGAAAGACGGAAGAAGAACATTTAGCCAATCTCAGAACATTATTTCAGGTCTTGCGACAAAATGGTCTTTGCTTGCTGAAAGACAAATGTGTGTTTTTTGCTCGTGACTTACCCTATCTGGGACATGTACTCAATGCCCAAGGCATACATCCTAGTCCCGAGCACCTCCGTGCCATACAAGACTTGCCTTCGCCGCAGAATTTGAAGCAGCTACCGAGTGTGCTGGGAAAAATTAACTATTATCATCGCTATGTGCGCCACGCCTCTTCCATTTCAGCTCCGCTTCATCGCTTACGCCGTAAGGGTGTTCCGTTCGTCTGGACGACGGAATGCGAACGCGCCTTTCGCCAGTTGAAATCGGCGTTGCTTTCCAATACTTGCCTTACGCCATTCGATCCCCGGAAGCCCTTTTGTTGATGGTGGATACATCGGATTTCGGGATCGGTGCTGTGCTTGCGCACAAAGATGGTTCGCGTAATCGCCCTATTGCCTTTGCGTCCAAATTGCTCTCGTCTGCGTAACGAAATTATTCACAGATTGAGAAAGAAGCATTGGCTCTCGTATTTGGTGTTACAAAGTTTCATGATTTCTTGTATGGTCGTCACTTTACCATCATCACAGACCACAAACCTTTGACATCGATTTTTCATCCGACCAATCCTGTACCTCCACGTACAGCGCAGAAATTCATTCGCTGGTCTATGTTCCTCTCGCAGTACCGCTACGATATCTTGTATCGGTCCACTGCTAAGCACGGAAACGCCGATGCGTTGTCCCGTTTGCCTGTTGCTGAGGATAGGGCATTCGATTCCTCCGAACTTGCTTGCATGTTCATTAATTCCGAAACCGATGACGTGGTCGACTCGTTTCCGATTGATTTTCGTCGTGTAGCTACAGCCACAGCTGCCGACCCTGTCCTTGCTACCGTTCTGCGTTTAGTTGCTACGCAATGGCCCTTGTCAAAGTCACGGATCGGAGATCCATTGGTTCGCCGAATTTTTGCTCACAAGGAGAGACTTTTTGTACGACGTGGTGTTTTGCTCTTGCGTTCTGATAATGATCAGTCCAGGGTTGTGGTCCCACGTCCGTTACAGTCCTCTGTCTTACATCTTCTCCACCAAGGACATTGGGGCATAGTGCGAACGAAACAACTTGCTCGTCTGCACTTTACTTGGTTCGGAATCGATGCCACGATTACGAATATGTGCTCTTCTTGCATGGTGTGTGCCGAACAACAATCAGCACCACCGCGGAAATTCTTTGCATGGCCAAAAGCCACTTCCCCTTGGCAACGCTTACACATCGATTTTGCTGGTCCATTCTGGAATGCTCGATGGTTGGTTGTTGTCGATTCATTCAGTAATTTTCCTTTTGTTGTCCGGATGTCTTCCAAAACGTCTTCTGCCACCATCCAAGCGTTATCCGCTATCTTTTGCGTTGAAGGTCTTCCGCAGACTATTGTTTCCGACAATGGCCCACAATTCGTGTCCGCAGAGTTTCAGTCATTCTGCAAGGCCAATGGTATTCAATATATGACGTCCGCGCCGTTTTCGCCACAGTCAAACGGTGTCGCTGAACGTTTGATCAGGACTTTCAAGTCACAGATGTTGAAGCTGAAAGAGTCGCATTCTCGGGAGAACGCGTTATTGCTCTTTTTGTCCTCGTATCGCTCTCAGCCCCGAGATGGTCGCTCGCCGGCTGAGTTGCTTCACGGTCGTCCTCATCGAACCTTGATGTCTTTGCTACATCCGCCGCATCAGGTTCCTGTGCAGCGGCAGCCACCTGCTTTTGCTCCAGGCGACGTTGTCTATTATCGCAACTATCGATGTTCACGGCGTTGGCTCGCAAGGCGCATTCTTCGCTGCCTCTGCCGCGCTATGTATCTTGTTATGTGGGCCTGGTGCGTCGGCATCTCAATCAGCTGCGCCTCTGTCGTCGCACGGGTTCTGCCGCTCCCCGTCTGCTTTCAGCGACGGTGCCGTCTGGTCAGCGCCCTGGGGACCCATCTACTGGCTCGCCTCAGCCCCAGGTGTTGCCGCCGATGCCTTCCATTTTGCCCCATGGCGACGTGCCGCCGCCGCCGCCGCCTGTTCTCCCGCCGGCGACGCCCGCAGTGGACGCGCCGCTGCAACCGCCGGGCGCCTCCCTGGGTCACGCGCCGCCGATCGCTTCCCGTGACCAGTTGTCCTCCGCCATGGAACTCTTGCCCGCTCCGGACCATATGTCGTCTTCGCCCGTCGGGTGCCGCGACCCGATGGCGGTCGATCCTTCGGCCCCTCCTGTCTCTCAATGGCCGCATACACCGCATGTTGGCGTGCGCCCTGAAGCAGGTTTTCAGGCGTTTCCTAGCTCCCCTCGGTCCGAATGGCAGGGTGCGGGTGGCACAGCCTCGCCTGTTGTTAGGCTCCCCACCTCGTCGCATACGCCAACATGGGGGTCCTCTCCACGGCGGGCGGAAGCCTTATGCCACAACCGTCCGCCGATTTGCGGGGGAGGAATGTGGTGTCACGGCCAGACACCACACTTGCTAGGTGGTAGCCTTTAAATCGGCCGCGGTCAGTTAGTATACGTCGTACCCGCGTGTCGCCACTATCAGTGATTGCAGACCGAGCACCGCCACACGGCAGGTCTAGAGAGACTTCCTAGCACTCGCCCCAGTTGTACAGCCGACTTTGCTAGCGATGGTTCACTGACAAATTACGCTCTCATTTGCCGAGACGATAGTTAGCATAGCTTTCAGCTACGTCATTTGCTACGACCTAGCGTGGCGCCATTATCAATTGCTATTTATCTTGTGATGCATGTACCGTCAGACCGATGTTCACCAATTATGGATTAAAGTTAAGTATTCCAGAAGCTACGTACTATTTTTGCAACTATAAAGACCTTGTCCTGTTCCGGACCTCACGCCATCCTGCGTGAGCTTAAACGCGTGCCCTTCGGCCTCCCGTCCTAGTGGATTGGCTGTCTTACCAGTCCACAAAAGTATGTATTACTAATGTAAATTAGCTTGCCCATTTCATCTATAATATTTCTGTAAAGAATTTTCAGCATTTTTAGCGGTGTTGCTGGGCTGTGCCGTGACCCAACGATTTGCAGCGGCGGCACATTTAAAAAATTGTTCCGCTAAGAAAAATTAACCAAACCCGTAAGTCGGGAGCAGATCAAAATTAGCAGTGAATTAAGTAAATGTCTTTCTTTTACAGCGATCCTGAGACTGACGGAATTTATTACTAGTTTCACATTTGTGCATTCATAGGCGGGCCGGCCAAAGTGGCCGTGCGGTTAAAGGCGCTGCAGTCTGGAACCGCAAGACCGCTACGGTCGCAGGTTCGAATCCTGCCTCGGGCATGGATGTTTGTGATGTCCTTAGGTTAGTTAGGTTTAACTAGTTCTAAGTTCTAGGGGACTAATGACCTCAGCAGTTGAGTCCCATGGTGCTCAGAGCCATTCATAGGCGGATAGTTAACGTTGAAATTTAACAATTTGTTGGTTCTTTCAAATAACTTAAATGTATAGTGAAGTGTGTTTTATCAATGATAATTAAACGTCGGCTTGGCAATATTTAACAATTTTCTGCTAATAGAGACAGTCTTGTGTTCCATAGCTAACGCCGGGAAAGAATTCAGTAAATATTAAAAAAAAAAAACCACTCCATTTAGAAAATGTGTGCCAAGGCCGAATTATATAAAAGATTTAATTCTCAACTAAATATTCTTAGTCAGTTAACATGAATTTATCAGCATGAGAGTGCTGACTAGGTTCACGTAATTTTAAATGTACTTAATTCTGTCTAAATGATTTTTTATTACCACACGGAAATAAGGGGTTCTACAACAAAGTTCGTACGTACTGAAAGAAAGAGCAAATAACAAAAAACAAATAAAAAAGGTAATTGTTTATTTTTTTAATTTAATTTAATTTCATTAAATTGGCGCCCAACGTGGGGCACGAATATGCAGTGGCCACAAAATACCCATGAGATAACTAGGGAATTATTGTAGTCGAACTTTGTTGGAGAACAATTAATAATTTTTCATGTATTGTATGTATTGCCTAACCAATATTGTGTGGTAATACCTGTATATGATTTTTTGCATTGGAACACTATATACCCAGAGGCAAGCTGAAGAAGAGAGCTCATTATATCAAAAAATTAATTACCTATTGAAGTGTCGACAGAAGTGCCAACACCGTGTTGTTTGAGGAAGCCGAAATGCACGCTATAAGCTCACGCAGGATGGCGTGAGGTCTGAAACAGGATACGTAATGAATGCTATAAAGAAAAGTACGTAGCTTCTGGAATACTTAACTTTAATCCACAATTGGTGAACATTGGTCTTGTTACTGTACATGCTTCATTAGATGCATAGCAAAGGATCAATGGCGCCTTGCTAGGTCGTAGCAATTGACTTAGCTGAAGGCTATGCTAACTATCGTCTCGGCAAATGAGAGCGTATTTCTCAGTGAACCTTTCCTAGCAAAGTCGGCTGTACAACTGGGGCGAGTGCTAGTAAGTCTCTCGAGACCTGCCGAGTGGTGGCGCTCGGTCTGCGATCACTGACAGTGGCGACACGCGGGTCCGACATGTACTAATGGACCACGGCCGATTTAAAGCTACCGCCTAGCAAGTGTGGTGTCTGGCGGTGACACCACACCTACCACAATACCAGGGGGCAGCTGCACCCAAGATAGATCACCAAAAGGTAAAGCTACAGTGTAGTTGTCCTGTGGGTAGTAAAGTAGCCTCAGTGCAGTGTTCTCGGATCATTAGTGGTGTGCTTGTTGTTAGTGTTTTTTTTGTTTTTTTATATAACAGGACATTTGAGTAGTTAGTCATCGTAGTATATAATAAGTGTGTTTCAACAAATGACCATCTCTTGTGTGATTATGTCAGTGAAACCTGAATGTTAGGATATTTAGTTCAGATTTTGTTTCTTTTGTTGACTATGGTTAGATTGCGTAGTCAGAAAGATATAAACATGGATAATGAACAACAGTTAGCAAGCAGTGATGCCGAGTTAGAAAGTGGGGCACAAAGTAATGTTAGTGGCGTAGTTCATGAAGTACAATGTGAGAATCTGGGGGCAGATGGGCAAGAAATGTTGCCACTGCCAGCCAGTGATTCAGTTGATAGTAGAAATACTGTGCCACCCACAAGCACTAGACACGGACCAGAGAGTGGTGAGGTGTCAGAAGTGCAGTCATTAAGGGTTATGTTCGAGCGCATGCTCAATTTCCAAGCTGAATTTGCACGTATGCAAGCAGAACGCGATAGAGAACGTGATGCTAAACAAGCAGAGTGTGATCGACGCCAGCATGAGAGAGACTTGCAGTTAATGCAATCTTTGGAAGCTATGCAAAGTGAGATTGTTAGTTTGAGACAAAACTATGAAACCATACCCAAAGCGGTGCAAGAACTGAGCGAAAGAGTAGATAATATCCAAGTGGCTAACGCCAGTATCGTGGGTGAAATCAGTGTACTGGCTAACAGGATGGAACAATTATAAATTGACACAAGTCAAGTACTTCAGCACAAAATGTCCGAACAAGTGCACAAAACTGAAACCAGTTTATGAAAACAAGAAAAATAAGACGAGAACGTGCACGCCGCGATTGAGGCCAAGGACGTGGGCTCCAATGCGGAAGCGCAGTGTCTACAAAATGCGGTGCACAGTTTATGAAAACAAGAAAAATAAGACGAGAACGTGCACGCCGCGATTGAGGCCAAGGACGTGGGCTCCAATGCGGAAGCGCAGTGTCTACAAAATGCGGTGCACACTGACATTCCGCTGTGACAGCGGAGTGTCGTCTAAGTTGCACAGGCGTTAGCCACGCCAGTCAGGTCCAACATATAAATACAGCAGTAAAAAATTGCGACTGCGAGACAGAATAGGCAACCAATGTTAGCGAAACAAACAAATGTCACTCCAAAATAGTGATTGAAGAAAGCCTGATTAAAAACCGACAGTTTCAGATCTTTACAACGGAGAAGAAATCTGTTCACCCTGTAGTATTTATCAAGGGATTTAGAAATATTTTGCCTAGCGTTTGGAGTCATACATAGAAAATACAGTTCGTTATGTCTTACATACAAGGAGATGCTGCATTATGGGCAACCGAAGCAGCTGACAGTTGCGACACATATGAGCAATTTGAAAAGGCATTCTTGGCCAAATATTGGTCAACATGTATTCAGGAGAGATTACGGAAAGAGGTATATAATCCAGAGCCGTATTCTCCACGATTAGGCAATTTGCGAAAATATTTTGAGAAATACAATAATAAGACCCGTTACTGGGACGAGCAGATTTCATCCCGGGATTTGATCAGACTTTTGAAATCACACTTGCCGATACACGTAAAGGAAAAACTTATACACGTACCGGAGAACGACATGGAACATTTCTTGTCTGTTCTGGACTCAATTGACCTGATTCAGGAGGATGTTAAGGCAGCCTCTGAACAGGCTAGAAGTAACGGAAAGGGTTGCAGAAATGGTCGAAATAACACGCCTCCACCAAATAATGGAACGGCGGAGGTAACAATAGGAGGCAAGATTATGTACAAAACGGGAATAGAGGTAGAGACCGGAACGGCAATAGTTCAAATGGTTCAAATGGCTCTGAGCACTATGGGACTCAACTGCTGAGGTCATTAGTCCCCTAGAACTTAGAACTAGTTAAACCTAACTAACCTAAGGACAACACAAACATCCATGCCCGAGGCAGGATTCGAACCTGCGACCGTAGCGGTCTTGCGGTTCCAGACAGCAGCGCCTTTAACCGCACGGCCACTTCGGCCGGCAACGGCAATAGTCCGCCGGTGAACAATAACCGGAAAAGGAGGTTCGATGACGGGTATGAAACAGGCCCAACAAGCAATAGTAGATGGAAAAATGCCAGGGGGCCGTGGAACACTAATACCTATAACGATGCAAACCGAACTTGGCCACAGAACCAGAGGCCCAGTGCAGACCGGCAAAACAGTGAATGATATGACAATAACCGACCGCCACCACAAAATGCGCCAATTGCGCAACCGTGGCGGCCGACGCAACACAACTTACACATAGTGGAGGTTAGCGACACAGAGCAGCCACACCCATCCACCTGTAATAATTCAACAAACTAGATTCAGCCGAGATACGCTCTCCATCGTTGGCTGAGGTTTGGAGTGAGAGCAGCCCGACACTGAACAAAACATCGAGAATCTGTATCCTCAGGTATAATGACGGGGTACAGATGGGACATGAATCAATAACTGAACCACCCACGTGCTTAAAGGAGCACAAAGTACAAGCGAAATAAAAAAGGTAACTGTTTATTTTTTTAAATTTAATTTAATTTCATTAAACATTGTAGTTGATATATAACTGCTTTCAGGTATACGTCTGCTTCTTATCAGTTTTGGGGTGCATTTTTGTACAGAATTATCTGTGGTGTATGCTTGTTTTATTCCCTGTATTTTGAAAACGTTGGTGATTTTTATGGGTGAGTTTGCGTTTGTGTGTCATTGTGTACCATTTTGTGTTTTCTTTCATCGTTTTACGATTATCCAGTGTAGTTGTTTCGAGACTGCAGTTTGTGTTTGGTTCTGCTGTGTTGTTGTCTGCGGTTTAGTGCTTTCTACTTATATTTTAATTTTGTTGTTCAGCTTTGTGACTATGTTATTATTGTAACCGTTATTTTTTGCTATCTGCGTTATAATGTCCATTTTCTTTGGTAGCTTTCTTTGGTTAGTGGCACTGTGTTGAGCCTATGGAGCATGTGTCGTAGTGCTGCTTGCATTTGTGGGTGGTTCGAGGGTTGCGGAATGATAAAGACCGTTGATGTGGGTTTATGGTGAATTTCAAACATATGCTTATTGATTTGTTTTTGATTGTAATATCAAGACTGATAGTTTGGTTGTTCTGCTCTCTTTAAATTGTAAATTTTATATTTTTAAGTACCTTGTTGATGTCAGTATGTAATTTTTCAATTTTTGTTTGTGGTTCATCTGTTAAGCAAGAGATGTCATCCATATAACTGAAACAACGTTATATGTTGTATTCTTTTGCTGCAATTTTTTTGAAAATTGTCTTTTCAATGTGGTTTACAAAAATATTTACTAAGGCACCTGAAACTCGGCACCCCATTGGTAATCCAGCTTCTTCTAAATAAAACTAATTATTGAATAGGAATTAATTTTGTTCTGTTATGAGCTTTATTAATGTGTGTATTCCCTTAAACTGTTCATCGGGGAGTTGACTACAAGTTTTCAGGTTCTTATCTATGATTTCTATTGTTTTTGGTACTGTTACGTAGGAATACATGCTTTCTATGTCAAATGTTGCTGTGTCTGGGACTTTTATATCTTTAATTTTTGGTATTAACTGTGTAGTGTTTTTAACGCTTCTGTCTTCTTGTATTTTGAAATTTTCAGACAATAATTTTAACACGTATCCTGTGAACTTGCAAGTGGGGGGTTTTCTAAAATCCTGTATTGGCCTCACAGGAAGATTCGGTTTGTGGATTTTTGGTGGGCTTCAGAGGACAGGTGCAGTGGGACTGTCACAAAGCTAAATAAAAAAAATTCTAAGTAAAATCAAATCAGAAAGCACCAAACCACAGAGAAGCTTAGTAACGAACAGATTTGAAACGATATAATACCTTTGATAACATTACCATAAAATCGAGAGCTAAGTCTTATACATATGTTCTTTGATATACACACAGCATAAAAGGTTTTCCATCAACGTAGTTCCCAGAACTCCTGAAGATAGACGTTGACTGTGGATAATGAATGACAGACACACTTCATTTGACAGTTCAGAGATGTCAGTAAACCCACCCAAAGATATATACAATCACGCATGAGCAGCGCCTATTGGACGGATGGTTTCCGACAGGCGATCAGTTCCATTCATTCCACAAAGAAGGAGGTACATGGCTCGTGTCGCCTATAGTTCAACCATATCGGCAGCGTATTGGCGAGTCATTCTTCATCGTGGACGACATTTCGCGTCCCCATCGTGCACATCTTGTGAATGACTTCCTTCAGGATAACGACATCGCATGGCCAGCATGTTGTCCAGACATGAACCCTATGTAACATGCCTGAGGGATCTACGACGAATCGCCGTTTAGGAGTGGGAAAATCTGGACCAACTGTGCCTTGATGAAGTTGTGGATAGTATGCCATGACGAATACAGGCATGCATCAGTGCAAGAGGACGTGCTACTGGATATTAGAGGTACAGGTGTGTACAGCAATCTGGACCTCCACCTCTGAAGGTCTCACTGTATGGTGGTACAACATGTAATGTGTGGTTTTGATGAGCACTAAAAAGGGCGGAAATGATGTTTATGTTGACCTCTATTCCAATTTTCTGTACAGGTTCCGCATCTCTCGGATGTCTGTAGTTCATGATGATGATGTTTGGTCTGTCCAAATTTTTTCGCAATTCATTCTAGCCACTGTCCCGAATGATGATGGAGAAACGATGAGTACAACACAAACACTCCTGCCTGAGCAGAGTAAATCCCCAACGAGGCTAGGAACCGTACATGGGACCCCATGATCAAGAGGTAGCAAAGCTAGCTTCAAGACCACAAGCTATATACTTTTATACAGAGGTGGAGCCCCTGTACACCCACACTGGTATGACGGCCAAGTCAAAATTTCTGCTGCCATCTCTGCATAAGGGTTAGTTTTCACTAAAGTGAAGTGTCGCACGATGTGGGCACTGCACTGCTTGCATACATCTGGTTAAGTTTAGCCATTAATACTCGCTGATGTGGATATGGATTGGGTCGAAAGTTGAACGGAAGGTAGCTGTTTGAAGGGCAGAGGGAAAAATGTGGCAAGGCAAGCACCGAGGCTCAAATGGTTCAAATGGCTCTGAGCACTATGGGACTTAACTTCTGAGGTCATCAGTCCCCTAGAAGTTAGAACTATTTAAACCTAACTAACCTAAGGATATCACTCACATCCATGCCCGAGGCAGGATTCGAAACTGCGATCATAGCAGTCGCACGGTTCCCAACTGAAGCGCCTAGAACCGCTCGGCGACAATGGCCGGCATGCGCCAAGGAAAAAAAGAATCTCTGCGATAGTTAGGAGGGGTAGTAAGAGCTGTAGCGGATGTCTTGCTGACTGCGACAGGTCATGCAAGGGTTGGTTACGTTAACTGAAGGTATCGTGCAAGAGAATACCGTGCCAGTGCCATTGGTCATAATAATAAAAAAGGTGTCCAGTGTGGTAGCGCAGTGCGTTGCCCTGAGCCCTTTCCTGTGGCGTGTCGTCAGTGGGGCAGGCGCCCAAAAGCCCTTGTATGAGGTTGCAGAAGTGTTGCAGGGTTTCGACCCCTTGTGGTGGACGTAGGCCTAAGGCAAGGAGTACAAGCCACGGCGGCTGTGAAGGCAGCCCTACCTACCGCCACGACGGCTTTGAGGGCTGCTGTGGCCTCCTCCACGGCGGTGGCGGTGGCGCGAGCTGCATCCCGTGCGTCCGCCTCTTGGCTGTCGACCCCGCAGCTGGTGGGGAAGCTGCTTCTGCGCTGTCCCTCCGCTGAGCCAGGCTGGTCCGCGCCTGTCGTCGTAGCCGACGTCGTCGCCTCCTCCGCTGCGTCGGTGCGGCCACGGCCGCTTCTCCTTCGGTAAGACTGTGGCTTGAAAAAGCCTGGCAGCAGCGCCAGCTGGCGACGTGCGGCCCGCCACACCGGGCGCAAGTCGGCACCAATTCTCTGCCGCGGTCGCAGGCGCGGCTCTCTTGCTCGCCGGAGCGTTTGACGCACCGCGCCGCGTTGCTGCAGTACTTCGCAACATGGTACTCACCCTGGCACTTGAAGCATTGGGGCTGGAGGTCCATGGTGGTCGGGAGAGCCTCTGTAGTAACCGGGAAGCCCAGCAGCTTCCGCAAGCCGATGATGTCGCGCTCGTCGTCGGCCGTTTGCACAGTCACAGCGTAGAGCGGCGGCCTCTTCTTGTTGGTCCGATTTTGCAGCCTTTCCATTGCGTTACCGAACCCGGCTCGCAGCAGCTCCTCACCAGACACAGGATCAGCAGGCCTTATGAGTATCAACACTATAGGGTCTGTAGCGAATTACCTGCAGTAGGAGCTCAGATAAGGACAAAAACGATTTTATTTTCAGTCCATGGTATATAGGCTGCCTCATAAAAGTAAAGTTGTGTAGGAACAACATTGGTCTGACAAATTGAAATGCTTTGCAGGGAAGCCAGGGCCTGACGTGTGGGCTGCCCTACACGTGGAGTACTGTCAGTCTGCTGTATCGACCTGCTTTGCAAGGGGGGAAAATGAGCTTCAAGCCCCTGATGTGTAGCCTGACCAGCATGACAGGCATGTTGTGCTACGACTATCAGCCTTCTTTATTCAACTGTATTGCGGGGGCTACACATGCCAATGGGCTTGGCTAGGAACGGTTTGAGATAGATGGATGGGCTACGGACAGAGCGAGGAGGAGAGGGAACTCGACAGAGAAAAAAAATGGTTGAAATGGCTCTGAGCACTATGGGACTCAACATCTTTGGTCCCCTAGAACTTAGAACTACTTAAACCTAACTAACCTAAGGACATCACACACATCCATGCCCGAGGTAGGATTCGAACCTGCGACCGTAGCAGTCACGCGGTTCTTGACTGAGCGCCTAGAACCGCTAGACCACCGCGGCCGGCACTCGACAGAGAATCATCAGTCTTCTGACTGGTTAGATGTGGCCCGCCACGAATTTCCCTCCTGTGCTAACCTGCCTAAAGCACATGAAAGCTGTGGTGGAGTGGTGGGAAGGTGGAAGAGGAGGAGAGGGTGGCAGAGATGGTAGGACAGAATGGGAAGAGAGTTTCCTCAGAGAGAAGGGGCAGGGCGGAAGGTATTGTCGGAGAGGAGGTGGAGGAACTGGACAAACAGAGGAGGAGAAGGAATGAAGAGACAGAATGGGGAGGAGGAGATAGAGGTGGGAGGATTAGGCGGACAGACAGTGGCTGGAAGAGGCGGATAGTTATAGTTGGACGGTTGAGTCTGCTAGTATGCTCGATCATTATAACATACATAGTGAAACCGTGTGTTTTAATTTTTTCCAATTGTGAATGAATATTTCCATAGTGCTTATGACAAAGTGTGGTACATGTTGCGGAATGACAATTATTCGTTCTCAGTAGCTTAAGATACTATTAATATCGCACGAGTCTTCAATAGAGTGAAAGTGAATGTTATCAACGGAGCTAAGACTGTGAGTAATCTTCTGTTTGACGGACACAGTAGCAAAAGATGCTAGGTGAGTGGAGGTGATGCAATGTGGCCACGCTCTGTCAGTAGCAGATGTTTCATAATCCGTACAGACTGCTGTTCGAACAGTCCACGGGTATACTACCGGTTCATAGTGTCCAACGGGCAGAATATTTCAGCGATCAGACATGTCGAAATATTGTGCCCGTTGGACACTATGAACCGGCAGTATACCCGTGGACTGTTCGAGCAACAAATATGCCGGGAGAAACTGAAGAATCACATTGTACAGACTGTTGTTCAAATGCCAAGAAAGCGATGTACTGTGACGTAAGTAAGAGATGAAGAACTTAACGGGACGGATGGCTAGTCATTTACCGGGGAGAACAGCAGCAGGCGCTCCTGTTGTGGAGACGAGTTTAAGCGGCCCGCGCGCATCGCTTCCCTACGCGGCGCGGCGCGGCGCGGCGTGCAGCGGGTCGGCCGCCTGCCCCTTCTGCTTTAAGCCGTGAGTCTGAGGCCGAGGGTGCTCCAGACAGGGCGAAAGGCTGCCGGGCCCGTCTGCCGGCCTCGAGGGCCCGGCGTCCTGCGGGAGACCCGACGAGGGGCCGGCGTGTAATGAGAAGCTTTTTGTTTACGGTTCGCTGCCGAGGGATGCGCCAGTTGCGCCCGCGGCTGTCTGGCACAGCCGGGTCAGTTCATCGAACAACTGCCGTGGCTTCTGTTTCTATTTTTGAGGAAATTTTCACTGAGTGAAAAAGACGAATCTCGGCGTTTCTGGATATGCGAATGAATGAGAGAAAGGATAATCCCTCAGTATTATTTCGTACTTTAGCATCACGAAGTATGAGAAACCTCTGGATTTAATTAGACCCCAATTAAAGCTCTGAGATGTGGGTAGATTCATAGAGTTGCTGCAAATTAAGTGGACTGATGGGGTAATGTCTTCCCCAGAATCGTTGAGGAAAGGAATATTTCCATATGGCTAATTATAAGAAGGGACCGGATACTACCGTAGAACCTGTATTACGATATCTAGGAAAGATCTGCGTGGTACTGTAAGTCTAATACTGGAGCAGGAGGAGGGGGGAAATAGGCGTTTTACGTTACCTGTGTATTTGGTCTGCAAGCTAACATTGAGGAATTTGCACTGGCATACGATTTATTCGTCATAGCACTGAAACAGTTTTGGAAAGTACCGATGTGTTATTACGGTGATTTAATTACTATATTTTCCATGATTCGCTTGTTATTTGGCAGCGAGCAGCTTTCTGTATGGTACCTGTTAGTTAATATAATGTACAATAACGGTATTTTTTGCGACCCATCTGGCAGTAACTCATCGACCAGGCTTCTATATCACAGTATTTTGTCACTGAGCTTTACCTATTGCAACCTACTTTTCTACACCACTTGCTTTCATTGATTGTACACTATAGGTTCTATAATGTAGCTATATAACACTACTAGATTCTGAACTGCTCGCTGACATTGTACTAGGGCTACCAATCTTTGAACACTATTTTCACATTTGTACAAATCTTTAAGCTTAAAGTAAATGCTCCACTCTAACCTGTATCTCCTTTATCTACGTGAGGGAATTATTGATGTACTCCTACCCTTACACACATATTTGATTTTGTTTTTCATTACACACTGATGCTTGTCCCTGCATGAGCGTTTCATAGGTGAATACACATCTCGACATTTTGGGTTTAACTTTAAAACTTGGCTTATTTATGGTCCAGATTGCCAATATAACGATTATAACTTTTGATTTATGAATTTATGTATACTTCATAATGCATCTTTCGTAATTCGTTTTATTGAACTGCTAGATGTTCACCTGTTGTACATGTATTACTATACGTTACACCATTTTTCGTTGATAATTTTCACCTAACTCCTAAAATCAGATTGATATTTGTTGACTAATAAACTGGGAGATATAATAGGTACAACACGAAAATGTCATTTAATTCTATATTACATTAATGAAATACACTCCTGGAAATTGAAATAAGAACACCGTGAATTCATTGTCCCAGGAAGGGGAAACTTTATTGACACATTCCTGGGGTCAGATACATCACATGATCACACTGACAGAACCACAGGCACATAGACTCAGGCAACAGAGCATGCACAATGTCGGCACTAGTACAGTGTATATCCACCTTTCGCAGCAATGCAGGCTGCTATTCTCCCATGGAGACGATCGTAGAGATGCTGGATGTAGTCCTGTGGAACGGCGTGCCACGCCATTTCCACCTGGCGCCTCAGTTGGACCAGCGTTCGTGCTGGACGTGCAGACCGCGTGAGACGACGCTTCATCCAGTCCCAAACATGCTCAATGGGGGACAGATCCGGAGATCTTGCTGGCCAGGGTAGTTGACTTACACCTTCTAGAGCACGTTGGGTGGCACGGGATACATGCGGACGTGCATTGTCCTGTTGGAACAGCAAGTTCCCTTGCCGGTCTAGGAATGGTAGAACGACAGGTTCGATGACGGTTTGGATGTACCGTGCACTATTCAGTGTCCCCTCGACGATCACCAGTGGTGTACGGCCAGTGTAGGAGATCGCTCCCCACACCATGATGCCGGGTGTTGGCCCTGTGTGCCTCGGTCGTATGCAGTCCTGATTGTGGCGCTCACCTGCACGGCGCCAAACACGCATACGACCATCATTGGCACCAAGGCAGAAGCGACTCTCATCGCTGAAGACGACACGTCTCCATTCGTCCCTCCATTCACGCCTGTCGCGACACCACTGGAGGCAGGCTGCACGATGTTGGGGCGTGAGCGGAAGACGGCCTAACGGTGTGCGGGACCGTAGCCCAGCTTCATGGAGACGGTTGCGAATGGTCCTCGCCGATACCCCAGGAGCAACAGTGTCCCTAATTTGCTGGGAAGTGGCGGTGCGGTCCCCTACGGCACTGCGTAGGATCCTACGGTCTTGGCGTGCATCCGTGCGTCGCTGCGGTCCGGTCCCAGGTCGACGGGCACGTGCACCTTCCGCCGACCACTGGCGACAACATCGATGTGCTGTGGAGACCTCACGCCCCACGTGTTGAGCAATTCGGCGGTACGTCCACCCGGCCTCCCGCATGCCCACTATACGCCCTCGCTCAAAGTCCGTCAACTGCACATACGGTTCACGTCCAAGCTGTCGCGGCATGCTACCAGTGTTAAAGACTGCGATGGAGCTCCGTATGCCACGGCAAACTGGCTGACACTGACGGCGGCGGTGCACAAATGCTGCGCAGCTAGCGCCATTCGACGGCCAACACCGCGGTTCCTGGTGTGTCCGCTGTGCCGTGCGTGTGATCATTGCTTGTACAGCCCTCTCGCAGTGTGCGGAGCAAGTATGGTGGGTCTGACACACCGGTGTCAATGTGTTCTTTTTTCCATTTCCAGGAGTGTATATCAATACTTGTGTATTTTTTGACATGTGATTGCCATCTAGCAGTCTTCTTTACCTAACACTTTGATGTGTACAGTTAGTTTGCATTCAAATGTTGCCGCATAAGTTAGACCACATACTAGATATCCTCGTATGACAAAGGTATTTTAAATTTTACGTAGAGAACGTATTTTGGTGAGCTGTAGCTTCCTTTTTCTTCCGATCAGAATTTTATATAATTTTATCAATTTTCGTTTCTGTGTGTTTGCTTCTTCCGTTTTTACGTAGCACAGTTTATGTAATTTTACCAAAGTATCTACACTGATACCGTTTCATGTGCTGTAGTCCTTTGAGAATGGCGTAATGTCTGCTGTATCCGTCTAGTGGTCGATTCGTCTTTACACGAGGAAGGCCGAGCGGGCAGCCGCCCCGCAAGGAGGACGTGTGTAAACGGCTCTCATCAAAACAGAGATATTTTCGTTGTACGGCCTGGCCTGTTTACCACGGAGGACAGTTATTTCTGCTGTATGTAGTTCTGTGGATATACATCTGAGGTTATTATAACTGAGTTTTGTTTCTTCCAACTCTTCTCACCTTGAGGATACTTTAAGGTCGAAACGCGTAAGGTTAGCATAAAATTAAAAAACACGTTGATGAAGACTAATACCAGTTTTTGAGTGGAGAACGTAATGATCGGAATAAAGCCGCTCTCAGTAAACTGCACATGTCTGGATTCTTCGGATTTAGATACGATCACCGACAAATATATACCGACGATGCGCAGATTAGCTTTTGGCACACACCTATGGTGTACAAAAGGCGAGCATTCTTTGTACAGTAAACCCTTGTATTCATAAAGCTTTAATTGTTACCTCGAAAAAATAATGTTACGTATTTATTTGTTTGCACACACAGATCTACGGTCCTGGTGCACACTGAAATCCGCACACCATTTTATGCCGCTAGAAAAGACAAAGGAAATTGTCACTGCCCTTTAATGATGTGGAGAATCTTGCGGTAATTAATCTCCCACATTTGAAGGGAAAAACACTATAATAATCCGTCTAGCTTTGTTGAGACGTATGACAGCAACACATTATCACATCAGACGGCGATCATGTGGCGCTCAAGCCTCCATTGTGGTAACGTATGTCTGAATGGCGTAGAACAAAGTGACAGGATATCTCTACTATTACCCCTGAAATAACGCCATCACCAAGTTTTATCGTCGCAGCTTGATTCTTTTGACGTGATAACTAAAACCTTATGACTAGCTCATGAAGCAATATACTGAATATGGTACACTCAGTTGGGGGAAGCTAGGCAAACACGTACATTACTGTCCATGAGTGATTAGGATTCATCCCATCTGAGTATCGATTACATTTTCACACAGTAAACACCAATAGCAATTGTAAACTTTGGTTTCAAACTAAAACTCGTATGCATTTCACTCAGTTACCGTTACAATAGATGATTTCACTTGTGTCACTAATGGTGCATTTGTATAACTGCACGTATTATAACTAAAATTTCTCCTGTGCAATAGCTCACAAAACACTATTTGCTTAGTTACTGCGGACCTGCACTCACAATGCGACATTAATAGTGTGGCGTCCTATGCCACTGCCCCTGTTGGGCTGTCTGTCATTCCGTCATGGTGGCGCGCATGCGTAGTCTACATCTAAGCGGGACCGAGATCGGTGATGACTTGGGCAGTTGTCTACAGAGCTCGCCAGTTGCGGCCGCACTGCTTTGTCATGCTTAGACGTATGTACCAATCGGGCAAGGCCTTTATATCATTATTCCTGGTCAGCCAGTTAGCAGGACGTGATTTACGGCCAACGCCCTCATTCTGTCGAGCAGAGTATAATTCATGGCCCATGAAGTCGGTGAGGGCTCTTCCACGGACTGCATCAGGGTTCCTATGGAGTTCATCCGTAGCTTGCGCTTACAAGAGGACCGCAAAAACTTTCCCTTACCGATTTGATTCACATTGGCAGGGTGTGTAGGGCACGACTGTTACTTCAACACATGTGAATATGACGATGCTGCTCTGAACCGTTTTTGGACTGCTGTTCCACTGATGAGCCAAAACATTGTGACAATCTGCTTAAAAGCGTGATGGTCCACCTTTTGAATAGTTGTCCTGCTGGCAGATTACATCGATGATGAGGAAGACAACAAGCATAAGTGGTTACAGATGGTCCCTAATAATACTCACGTAGTCTACAGCTGTCATGGTGCCTTAGATTACTGCCGCAAGCCCCAAGGTATTCCAGGTGAATGACGCCATGACATGGTACTACTCCCACTGGCCTGCGTCCGTGGCCCAATGTATGTTCCGAGCAGCCGTTTATTCTGGATGTTGGTGTATCCGAGCAAGACCTTCGACCTGGTTTAACAAGAAACGTAATTTATCCGACCAGGCGACACGATTCCATTAAGCCACTGTCTGATCTCGATGGTCTCGTGCACACTACAATCATAATTGGCGATGCTGTTTGATCAACATGGGAAAATGTAAGGCTCTTCTGCTGTACCGAGTTCAGCAACGTACGCTGAACGGTGCACTCCTGAACACTTGTGTCGGCTCCAGCTTCGTACTCTGGCGTCAGATATGCCACACATCGCCATCTGTGGTGATTTAGAGAACGAACAATCTTTCGATCCCTATTTTCTTTGATGAGGTGTGGAACGTCCAATTTCTTCGTAGTCCACATCGTGCTCTACACATCTTGCCAATGTGAATCAAATCGGTGAGGGGAAGCTCGTACGGTCCTCTTGTTAGCAGAAAACTGAAAAGAACAGCCGCCAGTCTCGATTCAGCCTCCTCCAGTTACTAGCCCATGAGAATAGAGATCGCTGTAGCCCTTGCAGCAGAGACGTTGGTAATGGAATTAATCTCTGGATAAGTGTTTACTTCTGCAAGTGATTGACTATATGAGACTCAGTTCTCTGCCTGGATATTCATATTAGTGCCTAACATGAATTGGGTGTTACGACTCGCATGTGTGATAGAATAAAAACGAGGCCAATTTCGACGTATTCTTGTGTAGCAGTGTTCTACAATCCGATCACGAGAGAGGTGCCCACCCACATACAGTGTTTAGACGAGTAGAAATGAAATCGATACACATAAATTACAGTAAAGAAATTCCGCACGTCTCGTCCGAGGGGGATTTATATTGCATCTGGCTCATTATTTTGCCAATGTGTGTGCAACAATGAAATACAAACTGCTCCAGGGTAAATCCATTCGCAATACTTTTTCACAATCTGATTCCTAAAGAGTTGAGAATTATCGTCCATGATTTCAGAGTGAGTCACCACTACGGAATAAAACCTGTGGAATGATTTTTCCTCCTTTGGCTTCAGAATCCCGTTTGGCTTTTCGATTACTCATAATTATTTTTGACATCTTTAACTGAACCTTCTTTTTTTAATATGGAGGGAATGAGGTGAAAGGAGAACTTCTTGTGTCTGAAGCTTCTGAACATCATATTCGACTCCATGGGAATGATTGTTTCCTGCGTCCATGATGCAATCCAGGGCAGAAAGAAGGTCAGCGCCGATCATAATGCACTGATGACTGCTGCGCTGTTAGGTGAAATCCAGACATGCAGTGAGGAAGACATATGATATTAAGAGCTATATGCTGACCTTCTTTCTGTCCTAGATTATGCACAAGTAGGAAACGTAAAAGGCAGTTACTGAGATCATCCTTACTGACACAAGACAAGACAAGAACATGATACGACCACGTTCAATAGGAATAAAATAATGCCTCCAGAAATAAAGTCCAACCACTTTCAGGTATATAACAATTCGTAGTTATTTTTGAGTCTTCTGACTGGTTTGATGTGACTTGCCATAAATTCATCTCCTATGTCAGCCGCTTCCTCTCGGAGTAGCTCTTGCATCAAACGTCATGAAATGATTGTTAGCTACACAGATCAACAATAACATTATGACTACGACTTACTATAGATATAAACCCGTCCAGGCGATAGCAGCGCCTTCTGGCGAGGAATGAGGCTGCTGGTCAGACAAACGCACGGTTATGTACGAGGGTTGAATGAAAAGTAATGTCTCCTTCTTCGTTAATTGGGTTTGGATCGGAATATTTTAATAAATCAAATGCAGAAATAATCCTTAGAATGTGATTTTTAATTACCAATATTCACTTTTCCACATAATCACCAGCCAGTTGGATACATTTCTACCAACGATGAACAAGCTTTCTGAAGCTGTCACGGAAGAAGTCGACACTCAGTTTCCGCAACCAGTCTCACAGTTCTCTCAGCGTCTTAGTCCGAAGAATAATGATGCCCCCGAGGGTCGTCTTTCATTATCGGTCACAGATGGAAGTCAGACGGTGCTAAAAGTGGACTGCATGGAGGATGCCGTACGTCTGTGCGCTTTCATTGCAGGAGTCAGCATCCAGGGTCCCCATCAGGCACAGATCTTCCGATACCCAAGCAAAGCTATAATCGCCGGCCGAAGTGGCCGTGCGGTTAAAGGCGCTGCAGTCTGGAACCGCAAGACCGCTACGGTCGCAGGTTCGAATCCTGCATCGGGCTTGGATGTTTGTGATGTCCTTAGGTTAGTTAGGTTTAACTAGTTCTAAGTTCTAGGTGACTAATGACCTCAGCAGTTGAGTCCCATGGTGCTCAGAGCCATTTGAACCAAAGCTATAATCAGACCCACACATTCTTGTGAAATGCTGACTGTGCTTGCAGTTTCTCTCTGAGTAATACGACGATCGTCCTGAAACAATCAACTCGGTGGTTGCTGTCACACGACGTCCAGCTCTTTGTTTGTCACGAAGGTCAAATGGTCCCGCCTCAACATCTTTAAACTTACTCGCCGAACGACGCACAGTACTGACATCAACACAATCACCATAAACTGCTTTCATCCTCTGATGAATCTCTTTTGGGATGACACCTTGTGCTGTCAATAATTCAGTGACTGCACGTTGCTTAAATCGCCTTGACCGACCGTCTGCGGAGGGTTCCATACTTTACACTGTAACAACACAACCGTTCAATGCTAAGGCCTCCCGCCAACTGCAGCTGTAAATAAGAGGCTACGGAACACGCCAGTACCTGCTGCATACCAATGCTGCCAACTGTTGAAGAGTTATAAAGGTTTAGGCATTAATTTTGAGTCAACCCTCGTATTATCAGTGAGCGTGCTTTACCTTTATGAAAGAGGTGCGCGATCTGAGTATGACCGAGGGCAGACTACGACGACCCGGAGGTTCGGCATGAGCATTTCAGAATCTGCATGACTTGTTGGATATTCGAGGAGGCTGTGGTGAGTGTCTTCAGTACGTGGCAGACCACACCTCATTACGGATGTCGGATGTTGTAGGATGGGCAGACTGGTAAGACAGGATATGAGGCGAACTGTGGCGGAACTAACATCAGACTTTAATGCAGGGCAGAGTAAAAATGTGCCTGGACACACAGTGAACTGAACACTCTTAACGATGTGCCTCCATAGTCGACGATTCCAGCATGTGCCAACGTTAACATACATCGTCAACTACGGCTGAAACGGGCACGTGACAAACGGCACTGGGTGTTGCCAAAGTGGCAGAGCGTTACATGGTGCGATGAATCCCCATACGTTCTTCACCATACCTATGGGAGTGCGCGAGGCCGTCGTCTTACAGGGCGACAGCTTCTTGAGACCTGTACTGCAGAATGGAGACAAGTTGGGGGCGGCTCCGTTGTGCTCTGGGAAACAATCACTTGGCCATCCATGGGTTCCATGGAGCTCGTCCATGGCACGATGGCGGCCAAGGAGTAGCGTACACTGGTTGCAGGCCACGTACACCCCTTCACGTCGGTCATGTTTTCTGATGGTAGTGGCATTTTCAGAAAGATAATGCGCCATGTCACAAGGCAAGGAGTGTAATGGTTCAAATGGTTCAAATGGCTCTGAGCACTATGGGACTTAACATCCATGGCCATCAGTCCCCTAGAACTTAGAACTACTTAAACCTAACTAACCTAAGGACAGCACAGAACACCCAGTCATCAGGAGGCAGAGAAAATCCCTGACCCCGCCGGGAATCGAACCTGGGAACCCGGGAGTGTAATGGACTGCTTCGAGTAAGAAAGTGGTGAATTACAATTGATGTACTGGGCCCCCAAACCCGCCAGATATGAAGCAGATCAAACACGTCTGGGATGTTATTGAACGTGGGGCCAGAGCTTATAGCTCCGCTATACCAGCTATCAGCCAGGTAATCATAATGTTCTGGCTGATCAGTGTATATTCCGATCTCTGTCTTGCTATTCCTACAGTTTTTACCCTGCACAGCTCCCTTTAGTACCATGTAAGTTGTTACCAGATGTCTTAATACTTTTCTACACTACTGTCCATTAAAATTGCTACACCAAGAATAAATGCAGATGTTAAGCGGGAATTAATTGGACATATATACTATACTAGAACTGACATGTGATTACATTTTCACGCAATTTGGGTGCATAGATCCTGAGAAATCAGTACCCAGAACATACTTCTGGCCGTAATAACGGCCTTGATAAGCTTTAGCATTGAGTCAAACAGAGGTTGGATGGCGTGTACAGGTACAGCTGCCCTTGCAGCTTCAACACGATACCACAGTTCATAAAGAGTGGTAACTGGCGAATTTTGACGATCCAGTTGCTCGGCCACCATTGACCAGACGTTTTCAGTTGCTGAGAGATCTGGAGATCTGCTGGCCAGGTCAGCAGTCGATCATTTTCTGTATCCAGAAGGGGCCGAACAGTACCTGCAACATGCGGTCGTGCATTATCCTGCCGAAATGTAGGGTTTCACAGGGATCGAATGAAGGGTAGATCCACGGGTCGTAACACATCTTAAATGTAACGTCTACTGTTCAAAGTGCCGTCAATGCGAACAAGAGGTGACCGAGACGTGTAACCAATGGCACCCCATACCATCACGCCGGGTGATACGCCAGTATGGCGGTGACGAATACACGCTTCCAATGTGCGTTCACCGCGATGTCGCCAAACGCGGATGCGACCATCATGATGCTGTAAACAGAACCTGGATTCATCCGAAAAAATGACATTTGCCATTCGTGCACCCAGGTTCGTCGTTGAGTACACCATCGCTGGCGCTCCTGTCTGTGACGCAGCGTCAACGGTAACCGCAGCCATGGTCTTCAAGCTGATAGTCCATGCTGCTGCAAACGTCGTCGAACTGTTCGTGCAGACGGTTGTTGTCTTACAGACGTCCCTATGTGTTGACTCAGGGATCGAGACGTGGCTGCAAGATCTGTTACAGCCATGCGGATAAGATGCCTGTCGTGTCGACTGCTAGTGATACGGGACTGTTGGGATCCAGCACGGCGTTCCGTATTACCTTACTAAACCCTCCATCAGCGCCAACCTTGTGTTAATGCTCTGAAAAGTTAATCATATGCATATCACAGCATCTTCTTCCTGTTGGTTAAATTTCGCGTCTGTAGCACAACATCATTGTGATGTAGCAATTTTAATGGCCAGAAGTGTATCATATTGTCCCTTCTTCTTGTCAGTGTTTTCCGTACGTTCTTTTTTTCACCGATTCTGCAGAGAACCTCCTCGATCGATATACGCAATATATTACTCGTTTTTCACTATACGTTATACCTTTTTATCTCAGAATAACGGCAATCTTGGTTTATTTTACCTTCTAGAAAGCTTTTTCTGTGGCGACATGTCTTATGAAAATGTCTTGATTTTTCTTGTTTATATTATGAAGCGCAACGTCAGAACTACCTCTCATTTAATTTTACTGCCTCACCTTTCCGAAAGTGAAAGCGATCGTTATGTGGCAGCTCCTCGATTTTAAAGACCATTGCTCTGTGTATTATTCTTGTCAGCAACTTGGATGCATAAGAAGTTACACCAATTGTACGATATTTTTCACCCTTATCAACTCTTTATATCTTCAGAATCATGTGGATGATATTTTTCCGAAAGTCTGATGAAGTGACTCCAGTCTCACACGTTCTACAGTCGAATAGCCAGTAACCGACATAACACAACAGATCGCCTCTGTATTGTATCATTCACCCGAAGCAGATTGAGGCTGAAGTTTCCGCGCCTCGGCTGCTTCCTTTAAACGCAGCCAGTGCAGGACGGCTTACGTCGCGTTTGCCGAAGGGGAGCGTCGTTCGGTTGTGGCGAGAACGGACTGACTGAGGAGCCGCTCATGGTATAGTATTCGTCTGATGGTCGATATACTCACAGAGATGTAGCAGATTATCCTCTCCGCCACTCTCGGAGGATGAGCCGGGTACAGCTGGAAGCATGCTTGCTTCTGAACGTTTTGCGGACGTGGTGGGAACGAGAGTTTATGTTGTGTTAGGGACGTATCGTGTCTAGGCATAATATTTTTTATCAGTGACGCATTTAGTTTGGCTTTTGGCTTACTGATAATTTATTTCACGTAAAAGGAACGATAACTTGACCACGTGGCAAAATCCAATCGTTGTAAGAGAACGGACAGCTTCCTGACACGATTGAAGCAACCTCGCCAGTACGGCCCGGTGGACAGAGTTCAGGGTACAAATAAATATAGCAGAGGAAAGGAAATACAGCCCTAATTAGACTTAAGCAGATGTTGAAAGTGACCATTCATCTTCGGCACTTTTGGGCCCTCGTCAGTAAGTTGTTGAAGGAGGATCGAAGCTGGACTGCTGGAATTATTGCAGTCTCACCCGAAATGTTCTGCTGCAGCTCTTGAAGACTATGAGGGTTGTTGCTATACGCCTTGGACTTGATGGCTCCCCAAACAAACTAATCACACACTGACAGCTCAGGTGACCTAGGTGAGTATGCTGATAAAATAGCTCCATATTTAGCAATTACACACAACCACTCGCTCACAGAAAGATCCGTACCTAAAGACTGGAAAATTGCTCAAGTCACACCAATATCCAAAAAGGGAAGTAGCAGTAACCCGCTGAGTTACAGGCCTATATCACTAACGTCGATTTGCAGTAGCGTTTCGGAACATATACTGTATTCGAACGTTATGAAGTACCTCGAAGAAAACGATTTATTGACACATAATCTGCACGGATTCAGAAAATATCGTTCTTGTGAAACACAATCAGCTCTTTATACTTATGAAGTAATAAGTGATATCGATAGGGGATGTCAAATTGCTTCCATATTTTTAGATTTACGGAAGGCTTTCGACACCGTTCCTCACAAGCGTCTTCTAACCAAACTGCCTGCCTGGTTCTGAGACTGGATTCATGATTTCCTCTCAGAAAGATCACAGTTCGTAGCAATAGACGGAAAGTCATCGAGTAAAACAGAAGTAATAACCGTCGTTCCCCAAGGAAGTTTTATAGTCCCTCTATTGTTCCTGATCTATATTAACGACATAGGAGATTGTTTGCAGATGATGCTGTCATTTACCGTCCTGTAAAGTCATCAGATGACCAAAACGACTTGCAAAATGATTTAGATAAGATATCTGTATGGTGCGAAAAGTGGCAATTGACCCTGAATAAGGAAAAGTGTGAATTTATTCACATGAGTACTAAAAGAAATCAGCTAAATTTTGATTACGCGGTAAGTCACACAAATCTGAAGGCTGTAAATTCAACTAAATACTTAGGGATTACAATTACAAATAACCTAAATTGGAACGATCACATAGATAATATTGTGGGTAGAGAAAACCAAACACGGCGATTCATTGGCAGAACACTTAGAAGGTGCAACAGGTCAGCTAAAGAGACTGCTTACACCCTGCTTGTCCGCTCTATTCTGGGGTATTGCTGTGTAGTGTGGAATCCGCATCAGATGGGACTGACGGATGTCATCGAAAAATTACAAAGATGGGCAGCTCGTTCTGTATTATCACGAAATAGGGGAGATAATGTCACAGACATGATACGTGAATTGGAGTGGTAGTCATTAAAACAAAGGTGTTTTTCGTTGCTACGGGATCTTCTCATGAATTTTCAATCAACAATGTTCTCCTCCGATTGTCAAAACTTTCTATTGGCACCCACCAACATAGGGAGAAATGATCATCACGATAAAATAAGAGAAATCGGGGCCCGCACAGAAAAATTTAATTGCTCAATTTTCTCGAGTGCCGTTTGAGAGTGGAACGGTAGAGAGACTGCTTGAAGGTGGTTCATTGAACCCTCTGCCAGGCACTTTATTATGAATAGCAATGTAATCACGTAGATGTAGATGCAGATGTGACTAGCCTGCACCGCGACCAGCCAGACCTCTGCTAACAACTCTGTCAGGCGTGAAGATTGTGTAAATGTGCTGCTAGGTTCAGCCGGCTCTATGGACTGTTGCTCAATCCTGCTGTAAGTAAATGTAGTCTTTTTCTCCTGGTTACATGCATATATTCACGTCCAATCATACCCACTCTTTCGGTCTACTTTTATTTGCCCCACCCTGTAAGTTCACAACATACAGGGTGTTACAAAAAGGTACGGCCAAACTTTCAGGAAACATTCCTCACACACGAAGAAAGAAGATATGTTATGTGGACATGTGCCCGGAAACGCTTACTTTCCATGTTAGAGCTCATTTTATTACTTCTCTTCAAATCAAATTAACCATGGAATGGAAACACACAGCAACATAACGTACCAGCGTGACTTCAAACACTTTGTTACAGGAAATGTTCAAAATGTCCTCCGTTAGCGAGGATACATGCATCCACCCTCCGACGCATGGAATCCCCGATGCGCTGATGCAGCCCTGGAGAATGGCGTATTGTATCACAGCCGTCCACAATACGAGCACGAAGAGTCTCTACATTGGGTACCGGGGATGCGTAGACAAGAGCTTTCAAATGCCCCCATAAACGAAAGTCAAAAGGGTTGAGGTCAGGAGAGCGTGGAGGCCATGGAATTGGTCCGCCTCTACCAATCCATCGGTCACCGAATGTGTTGTTGAGAAGCGTACGAACACCTCGACTGAAATGTGCAGGAGCTCCATCGTGCATGAACCACATGTTGTGTCGTACTTGTAAAGGCACATGTTCTAGCAGCACAAGTAGAGTATCCCGTATTAAATCATGATAACGTTCTCCATTGAGCGTAGGTGGACGAAACTAAAATGAGCTTTAACATGGAAATTAAGCGTTTCCGGACACATGTCCACATAACATCTTTTCTTTATTTGTCTGTGAGGAATGTTTCCTGAAAGTTTGGCCGTACCTTTTTGTAACACCCTGTATAACTGACACACGAGATTAAATGGTTCTCCTTGACAGAGGGTGAGAAAACCCCGTTATAAAATTGAATAGAAGTACAAGTGATAAAGTCTCATCCGGAGTTCTGCACTTAGTCTTTCTTTCTGATGTATATTCCCCTCGTTTGTTAACGCAGAGATCACGTTATTCCTCTAACTATGTCTGATACGTAACTGGTAGTTATTAAGAGAGATGAACAGGATAGCTGTTTGACCAGGTATCGAATAGCGGATGTCCAGCCAACTTATAAACCGGATATTCGGTCACAAATAGATTCGGAGCGTGTCATAATCTGTAGATCTGAGTGAGCCCGCAGAGGGTAGGGGTGGGTCTTCGGATAGATTCGGCTAAATTCGGGCACCGTCGTTCATGAATGCAGTGAGAGAGTGACTTATTAATCGACTTGTTTACAGATTTGTTTCCAGTTGTGATCACTCTAACTTGTTATTTAAAGTGACTACTGATAACAATTTATTAACTGGAAGGTATATTACGAAAACTGGCAACAGTAAAGAAAATACCACCATTTTGGGAATATTTTGATACGAACAGTGAGAATGATAAGTTTTCCGGTGGTTGTGCGGGTTGGAAATTTCCCATTCTGAGGAAAGGAAAACGAGATAAAATTGTACTGGTTGCATCTACTGGCATATGGACCGTATTCTGCTACTGAAATTATCTTCTGAGTTTCGTAACTACTCATCCACTGCAGAAAAATATCTTTTTTCCACATCACTTCAGGCAAATGCCGGGATGGTTCCTTTGAAAGGACACGGCCGATTTCCTTCCCCATCCTTCCCTCACCCGAGCTTGTGCTCCGTCTCTAATGACCTCGTTGTCGACGGGACGTTAAACACTAATCTCCTCCTCCTCCTCCACTTATCGTGGTGCTTCTCATTTACTTTAGATAACTGTAGTTTCAGAATAAAACTACACTCACAGATTCGGAAAGTGACACATCATGAAGTACCAGAACGATATTTATCCAATATTGTGGACATAGTTATTACGTAACTGGAAATAAAATATGGAAGTCTTATTCCATTCGAAACTGACGCTCGTCATCAATATCAATATGAAGTGTGACCTCCACGGGCACGAAAACGATTTTGTATTCGTTGTGGCATGGAAACTAACAGCTTCCGAATGTTTTACTGAAAAACTACCAGCAGCCACATTTCTCCTGGTGTTAGTAGCATAAACTGCAGTATGTGGGCTCGCAGTGTGATGCTGGAATATGCAATTTCGTAGCGTGGTGAAAATAATATATCAAGCCAGGATTTACCGTTGTTACCAGATCCTGGCGAACATTCAGCCTTCGTTGGAAAAATACCAAATCAGTCATATCGTCATATCCAGTAGCTGTAGATAACGTGATTCCTTAAGGTGAGGCGGTTTGTGTCTGTAAGATCGCGCTTTACGTGATTTTTCACCAGGTCCGCTACGGGCAGGTGGATATCGATCTGACCATCGCAAATAGAGTCGAGACTCGCCGCTGAACACCACGGAGTCTCAGCACCATACACCCTAGAGCACTTAATGGGTGAAAATGCAGCATTGCTACTAAACAATAGTAAATTTTTCTACTACAAATTTCATTCAAAACGAGCCATAATCTGTAGGTTATAGAGTAACTAAGCACAACGATTAGATATCTAATAGTATGTTCCTCACAATGTAAGTACAAAATGTCCTTTTTTACACCCTATAATGACAGTTATATGCTCAAAATATTATTAGGAAAGAAGTCAAAATTGATTTTATTGACTAGTTAAAATCGTCATAATTATTATAATTCCAAGCATATTTTACTCACAAAATGAGTGGAGAGTATTCTGCATTAGGCACTGTTTCTACAATTCAATCAAGACCTATCTTGGCCTGCCATGATCACCCAGAAATTCTTCTTCCGATTCCTTGTTTTCCTCATTTGCTATTTCAAAGTCTGGGTCTACATCACTGTCATCTGTACACATAACGTTATTTCCTTCACGAAAATCTTTCTCCACTAAATTCTCCATTTTCTGAGTCTTGATCACATTCATGAAGCAAATCACAGAGTATGTTTGTGTCAAAATCAAACTCAGCACCATATATAGTGTGCTAATGTCAATAACAAAGAAAGGGATGGCCGAGCGGTTCTAGGCGCTTCAGTCTGGAACCGCGCGACCGCTGCGGTTGCAAGTTCGAATCCCGCCTCGGGCATGGATGTGTGTGATGTCCTTAGGTTAGTTAGGTTTAAGTAGTTCTAAGTTCTAAGGGGACTGATGCCCTCCGCAATTAAGTTCCATAGTGCTCAGAGCCATTTCAACCAATTTTTTGAACCACTGGATGGGGCGAATGTAATACGAACTAACAGTGTTCTAAGTTTATCAGGTTGATATTTCCCCTAAGATACCAAAACAAGATAAATTCCAACGATAAAACAAATGTGGTGACTATTTGTAAACATGCACACCATTTCTAAACATTCGTAATATTTACAAGAGCACCAGTTTCAGCTATGAATAATTCAGCCATTGTTAACAACACGGATTGCCATGAAGGTACTCAATAGCATGTGTTTCTCATGTGTCCAGATTGGTGGGAATTGCAATGGAAAATTTTTCTAGGGTTAAATGTCCCAGTTGGCTCCTTAGTGTGAGTAGTGTAACTTTCATACCTGTTTCGTCACTGAAACGAATTAATAATATATAGTTTCAGTGAAAATGTGATTACTAGTCTATCTATTACACTCAGTTACTAATAAATAAAGGAATAGGTACGGGTCATGGGTGGCGACGATAATAGCCTGCTGCCTATTGTACACTCCTTCGCGTAGCATTTGTGCAGGAAATTATATAAGAATAAAGGAAACAGCTGCATCTGGCTCCTAATAACAGTGTTTCCGTTTTCCATGAGATATTTTCCTTCGTAAAAGTTTAAAGCTGGAGTCGCGTGTCGCTACGAACACAGGATGCAATTACTCGTCACGCCACGACCTCTAACTTAAGGATATCCGTCTCATCAAATGCTGTAACATTGATCTGACAACAGAAGTCATCGCTAGGTCAAACTGCGAGCTTTTTCCATCAAACACTTCATTAACAAAGAGAAGAACTTTCATAATGGATTATTAAGAAACAATATGTAAATGTAAAAACTATTTGATAACACAAAGCGAAATACTAGCCTATATACCAATGCTAGCAGAAATGTTCGGCGTCAGTATTCTTCTAGCAAGGGGAGGAGAATGGTGGCTCGAAGTTCCTATCGCCTCAGTCTGCGCCGACTTCTTAGATTAAATTTCTCGTGGATTGGAGGCATTCTACACTACTGTTGGTTGTCCGTCCTTCGGAAGGGATTTGAAACTCGGCTGCCCCTTTCGATCTATTCTAGAGCAGTATGTCATGTACCGCCACGATACTTACGAATCTTCGTTCTCTCATCATATAACAGAAGTATTACACCATACTGCGCACTTCTATTTCAGTCACCCATACTTACCAAATACGTCACTCTCCCCTACGGCCAGGGAAGGTGCTACTGAGCCGAAGGAAGAAAACCCTTTCCGATTAGGTGGCTCAATGTAACCGGAATCTGTAAGACAACACTTACAAAAACTCTTATTTACTTTCGTACTGTTGCCTACTATTTTGATAATAGTATTGGTTAAGTTGTCATGAACTGTTCCCTTAGTGTATTTTGTTGACAAAACTACCAGAAAACCGCACTTAGTGACTGTGTAGAATTCTGTAAATATTACTGTCGATACTGGCTAATTTGAGACTACATACCATTTCACATAAAATGCACATTTAACATTTTATTCCAACGGCGCAATGTTATTTTTACAGGTGGCTTTCGCAATCTTCTTTTTCTGATTCGATCCCACACGTAGTCGTTTAGGCAGATGTCGATTGACATTAGAGTTGGACGCACTATGCTTTATAATGACACTTTTTTTAACTTATTGACGCTGTTGCAATGAATAAAATAGATCTCAAATTTAGGCGGAAAGCCTATTCTACAGTGAGGTAATAAAAGTCATTTGATAATGATATGCAGATATACATGCGGTGGTATTATAGCGTACACAAGGTATAAAAGGGTAGTGCATTGGTGAAGCTGTCATTTGTATTCAGGCTATTCATGTGAAAAAGTTTCTGATGAGATTGAGGCCGCACCACGCCAGTTAATAGACTCTGAACGCAATATGTTAGTTGGGGCAAGAGGCTAGCGATATTCCTTCCGTTTCGAAATCATTAGCTAATTCAAAACTACGTGAACCATAGTGCCAAGTGTGTGCCGAAAATACCAAATTTCATGCATTACCTCTTAGCACGGATAAGACAGTGGCCGACGTCCTTCTCTTAACGACCGAGAAGTGCTGCGTCTACGCAGAGTTGTCAGTACTAACTTACACAACTGGCCATTAAAATTGCTACACCAAGAAGAAATACACACGATAAACGGCTATTCATTGGACAAATATATTATACTAGAACTGACATGTGATTACATTTTCACGCAATTTGAGTGCACAGATCCTGAGAAATCAGTACCCAGAACAACAACCTCTGGCCGTAATAACGACCTTGATACGCCTGGGAATTGAGTCAAACAGAGATTGGATGGCGTGTACAGGTACAGATGCCCATGCAGCTTCAACACGATACCACAGTTCATCAAGAGTAGTGACTGGCGTATTGTGACGAGCCAGTTGCTCGGCCACCATTGACCAGACGTTTTCAATTGGTGAGAGATCTGGAGAATGTGCTGGCCAGGGCAGCAGTCGAACATTTTCTGTATCCAGAAAGGCTCGTACAGGACCTGCAACATGCGGTGGTGCATTATCCAGCTGAAATGTAGGGTTTCGCTGGGATCGAATGGGGGGTAGAGCCACGGGTCGTAACACATCTGAAATGTAACGTCCACTGTTCAAAGTGCGGTCAATGCGAACAAGAGCTGACCGAGACGTGTAACCAATGGCACCCCATACCATCACGCCGGTAGATACGCCAGTATGACGATGACGAATACACGCTTCCTATGTTCGTTCACCGCGATGACGCCAAACACGAAAGCGACGATCATGATGCTGTAAACAGAACCTGGATTCATCCGAAAAAAATGACATTTTGCCATTCGTTCACCAAGGCACGTCTTCGAGTACACCATCGCAGGCGCTCCTGTCTGTGATGCAGCGTCATGGGTAACTGCAGCCATGGTCTCCGAGCTGACAGTCCATGCAACTACAAACGTCGTCGAACTGTTCGTGCAGATGGTTGTTGTCTTGCAAACGTCCCCATATGTTGACTCGGGGACCGAGACGTGGCTGCACGATCCGTTACAGCCATGCGGATAAGATACCTGTCATCTCGACTGCTAGTGATTCGAGGCCGTTGGGATCCAGCACGGCGTTCCGTATTACCCTCCTGAACCCATCGATTCCATATTCTGATAACAATTATGGATCTCGACCAACGCGAGCAGCAATGTCGCGATACGATAAACCGTAATCGCGATAAGCTACAATCCGACCTTTATCAAAATCGTAAACGTGATGTACACATTTCACCTCCTTACACGAGGCATCACAACAACGTATCACCAGGCAACGCCGGTCAACTGCTGTTTGCGTATGAGAAATCGGTTGGAAACTTTCCTCATGTCAGCTCGTTGTAGGTGTCGCCACCAGTGCCAACCTTGTGTGAATGCTCTGAAAAGCTAATCATTTGCATATCACAGCATCTTCTTCCTGTCGGTTAAATTTCGTGTCGGTAGCACGTAATCTTCGTGTTGTAGCAATTTTAATGGCCAGTAGTGTTCAGAGAACAATGCGTGAAAAAACCGATGAAAAGAAAGTGGAACTAACAACGAACGTATCTGTTAGGACACTGTGGCAAATGTTGGCGATATTAGACCTTGGCAACAGACAATAGCAGACAGTCGACGGGAGTTACTTAGCTGACAGCATAACATCGCCTGCAGAGCTACTTCAGGACTTGTGACTATCGGTCAGACCATTGACCGCTGGAACACCGTGGGCTTGTCAGATGAGTCACGATTTCAGCTGATTTCATTTGGTATGAGCTGGTGATAGGATTAGAGAGTGGCACGGAATGAAATTGGTCCTGTGGTCTAGCTGAACGAACCGTTGTCAAGAAATTGTTATACGCGGCTAGTTGGAGATCATTTGCAGCCATTAACGGACTTCATTTTTATGGATGAAAATGCGCCATGTCACCAGTCCGCTACGCATTTGGTTTCAAGAACATTGTGAACAATTCGAACGAAAGATTTGGCCACCCAGATCGCCTGAAATGGATCCCATCGAACATTTATAATCAAGACGTCAGGTCGTGAACTAAATCCTGTACTGGCCACACTTTTCATCTGGGGGTGGGCTACTGAAGCAGCACAGCTCAATATTTCCACAGGGGACTTCCGAAAACTTGTTGTTTCCATACGACGTTGAGTTGCTGCACTACGCCGCGCATAAGGAAGTGCGAGACGATATTAGGAGGTACCCCATGATTTTGGTGGCCCCACTGTATACTGTTCCGCCAACGTTTTACTATATCTCGGAGTGTAAGATCACATTTGATTGCTCGTTCTCATGACAAGCGGAATTCGCTTTTGGCAGTCGCCGTTATTGTGCTGTAGCCAGTATAGCTGATTCTGTTCTTGCAGATTTATATGGTTTTTACTTCATATGGCAATTTTCAATAATTCTGTCAGTCGACTGTGTGGCAGGTAGAACCTCTTGAAGCTGCATGTAATGAATTCATCAAACGCTTTTTCATGCTTATAGTTTTTCCTTGACGGTTTCTAGGTCTATGCCTTGCTTCTATTCGGATGTAGACAGCATCTAGTTTCCGACAGAAAACGTTTACAGAAACTGATGGAAATACTATTGAAAATAGCTCTGTGATACTTGCAACGCCGTGCTACTGGTTCTTCACAAAAATGTCGTGCACTATCAATAGGCCACGACTTGCTAATTGAAATAGATACATGTGGTAGAGTTATTATCCGACCACTTTTGTACGGGGATAAACTATAAATTTGACTCTGTAAAGAGGTAGTATATTTAATTAGCACTTTCTATTGATTCAAATCTACGACTTCTATTAAGAATTCATCTTTTTTATTAACAATGCGGATATGTATCATACAGAATAATTTGTAAGTGTGCAGTTTGTAGCACAAGGTAATAATTACAGACATAAAATAACCGTTAGTGAGAATAGATTTACAATTTACTAGTATAGTCATTTAATTCGTCTGTAGTCCACTTTTACAAAAATATTGTACTTTTCATGTTATTGTAATAGAAGCAAGACAAAAATGATTCAGTACATTGACATTTACTTACTAACAGGTGTAGTTTGACGAAGAATAATTTTTTGACACCGACGTACACAGGGAGGAACGATCACCACGATAAAATAGGGGAAATCAGAGCTCGTGCGGAAAGATATAGGTGTTCGTTCTTTCCATGCGCTATTCGAGATTGAAATAATAGAGTATTGTGAAGGCGGTTCGATGAAGCCTCTGCAAGGCACTTAAATGTGATTTGAAGAGTATCCATGTAGATGCAGATGTAGATGTAGAAAGTACAGAGATTTTTATATGGCATCTTAAAACATGCACACAACTATGTGTTTGTTTCTTTTTCTGTGTCTAACAGCCTTCCCACAAACATGTCACATAATTTACTACGTGATGTCTTGTGCACAGTCATAACTGCACCACTTAGAGGAATACACTGATCTGTAAAGATCTACCGTTTTGCGTCCATTTGTTCACATTTCAACACCTGACCTGCTGACCATGGGAAGATAAGTATCAGTGAGTTGCATTCGTCCTATGTAGTTGGATCTACTAACCAACCCAAACATATGGGACTAGTTATAGGCATATATATTAGTTTGCAAACGACACAAATACTAATGTAATGTTCAGTTACTAATAGAAATGTCCGCACTTATACCGGTTAACCCTGTATTATCATTATTATTTTACATGAGTTACATTCTTTTACCAGTCCCCTATCTGTACAGAATGTATTGCTTAGCAGGTAGTTTTTAACTGTCTTTTTAAATACGTTCATTTTAGTAATCTCCATAATTTCCTTGGGAATTTGGTGTACAGTTTTATTCCTTGGTATTAAATTCTGTTTTGAGTTTTACCTTTATTCTTTTCTGATAATTGGAAGCCCAGTCTAGGTTTTGTTCGGTCATCAAGGATGTAGTTGTTTGTGGATTATTTATTAGCTTTATTTTTCATGTGTACAACTGACTGCTAAAAGTATACATATTGTGAAGCTACAATCCCTAGTGTTTTGAACAGATACTTACAGTGAGCTCGACTGCATTTTTTTGTTTTTTTGATAGCCCTTTTCTGCAGTTAGAAAACTGTGTTCATATTTTGTGCATTCGTTCCACACAAAAGAAATCCATAGATAAGCACTGAGTGAACACGCGAAAAGTATGTAAGTAAAAGACAATGACTGGTAAACATTCATCACAGGACTCCTAGGGCACTACATTCAAGCAAGTATGTTTGTGTGTTCACCCTACTTCAACCGAACATTAATATCTGTAACAAGAAATCATGTGTATGTTACACAGTCTACACAGATACCATCTACATTTGATTTAATGTTACATTTGTTTTCAGCCTCAAATCTTTGGCATTTCCTTCCTTTTCAGTGCCACTTCCTCGCATAGTAACTAACTGCAAACTCCTTTGAGGGATTCTTTTGCTTTCGCTGTAACGAGGTATCGAGTTTTCTCGCTGACTACAGTGTCGTTGGTGTTTGCAAAGAGAATTTTTCCCAATGACTAACACTATTATGAAACTCATTTGTGCATGAACATTATTGGTCCTAATATGCTAGCCGTGAGGAATTCCTTTGTAAATGTGTTTTAGTTCTGAAAAATGTTTCACTAAGAGCTTGGTCTTTGTTGAGATACATGTTACCTCTACTCTTTGTAGTCTAGCTGCTAGGTACGATCAGAATCAATAAATGACTATACCTATTATTCCTAATGCTTCTAACCGGTTTTACGACAGCATCAAAATCCTTAAAACGATGCCTTTAACACACTCCACTTTGTAAAGACCAACCAGTACCTCTTTCCAGAATTTTATGAATAACTGATTGTTTGTTCCTACCACTCCAGAAACCAATTTGTCATTCGTTAAGAAGGTTATATCTATTCAAGGAAATGATTTATCAATCTCCCATAATGATTCTACTGTTTTTGGGACGATAACTGCAGGTAAGGGGACCGTTATATTTCTATGTATTTTGCTCTATTTTTCTTTAGCACTGGGATCATTTAATCTCAAACCATACAGGTCATGTCAACTAGTGGTCATGAACTTTTCTGGAAAATATATATGTTAGGCCACTATATCATAAGTGTTAAGAAATAAAATATGTTCGTTTTATCTTAATTTTTGTAAATGATACAGACCTTTGAAAAACGTATATTTTGCGAATAACTCTTAAAGTGGTAGAGAACAAAATGATATATAACTAATAAATCAAAAGTACTGGAGACCTGGCAGATGTTTAGCGCTAAAGCTCCCTCTTAATGCGTTGAAATTTAGTTGACATCTGCACACTTACGAGCTTCCTTTAACTTACAAATTTAAGATGAAAATACGAAATTAAAGTTCATTTTCTCACTAAATTTGTTTCTTATTTGGAAAGTCACAGAACACTATGTTTTCTGTCATGTTAGCAGATACTACCGATTTAATTATAAACAGTATCTTCTCCGCTGCTGCTCTCTATACTATGTAAATATTTATTACTTAAAAAAGTAAAAAAGATGTATTTTTACTAATTTTTACAAGTTGCTTACTCAAAAATCCCCATCCGAAACATTTAAGAGCTACACAAAATATTGTTTGGTTAATATGTTAGTAGTCATTGCAAACACAGTGGGCAATATTTTTCTCTGTAAAGTGTTTTTCAACATTCTGCATATTTCGCAGAACTGAATTTCTGGTGTAAAATATGCATGCTCGCAACATTGTTTTGAGCGCTCTTCTGTTTATAACAAACGATTGGGAACTTGCACATAAACCAGTTCTGTATGTGGTTTGAACATTTTGTTTGGTACAATGTCAGTGAGGAAATACAATAGTGAAAGAGTGAGGTATGTGGATTATGGAAAAAGATGCAAGAAGATGGTGTTTAATGAAAGTGAAAAACACTTCACAGTTGTTGGATATCTGTCGAAGATATTGGAGAAATATCTTGGTCCTCCAGTAACGGTATTAGCATCACATCCATTGTGCAGTAATTGCTGCACTCACCACAAGAAGAAATTTCGTGACAACCCACCTGAGCGATACCATCATCCGAATGCGAAACTGAAGAAGACAATGCAGATGTTTATATTGCTGGGTGTGAAGGTGTTGATTGTAGATGCTTTGAATATTAACATTTCTACTGTAGGCTCTACTATATCTAAGGGTGGATATATTAGGAGCTACAGCAGAAATTCTAACATTCGACGCATCATCAAATTCATGCCCAGGAATATACGCCCAGGAAAAGTAAGAAGCACAAGAAGAGCACAATACATAAAAAAGAAAAGTGGGAAAAATTGAATCAGTTTTGACACAAGAAACATCTTTAAAACTTTGTGAAGTGTGTAATGCAGAGGCACTTGGTGCAGAACCTGAAGATAGTGATACATGCACAAAATATGACGTGTTGTCTCAAAACCTAAATACTGCTACCTCAGCAATTACTCGTACCTAAGCTAAGAAAGTACAGTTACTGAAACAGGTACGAGCTACCTGCTCTAAGCAACAGATACAGAAATAAATACCCACTTCTTCACATTATTTGATTTCAAAAACTCGTAAAATAAAGAATGAGAAAGGTATTTTGGCATGTCCAGATTCTTACTGTGGGCATCTGTAGCAAGATTATACGTTTATTGTATCTCTAGAATATGAACTAAGTGATGAAAAAGATCGCAGCAGCAAAGTACTAAACAGGCTGATCTTCTCTTTGTCAGTGAAAAAAAAAAAAAGTACAAATGTGTGTGAATTCCTAAGGGATTATACTGCTGAGTCCATCGGTCCCTGGACTTAGATACTACTTAAAGTAACTTATGCTAAGAACAACGCACACACACCCATGCCCGAGGGATGATTCGAACCTCCGGCGGGAGGGGCTGCACAATCCGTGACATGGTGCCTCAAACAGTGCGGCGACTTTGCGTGGCATTTTGTCAGTGAGAATGGTGAAAAAGTTAAAAAGGTAAAAAGATATACGACAAGATCAGTGAGACAAGCATATCTCCTAATGAAGAACAAGAACCCGAATTTAAAAACTGGTCTCACAAAATTCTACTCCGTACGACCAAAATTGGTAAAATGCCAGCCAGGGAAGGAAGTATGCACATGTTTTTACAGCACTAACTTGAAACTTCTTTGTTTCGCCATAAGCAGTGTCACAGGAAAGAGGTACTCAGAGATACGCTTACTGTTGGTCTGGAATATTATGTAAGTGATGAGAAAGATCGCAGCTAGCAAGAGCCGCGAGATATATCCTGGTTTCCGAAGTGTGCAATGTATCCTTGTGCTGAAGAGTTGACTGTGGAAGCATTACACCTTCAGGATACTGACGATGACGTAACCTATGCATTGTGGGAGGGAAGAGAGTTGGTGAAGAAGACAGTAGAGTCAGAGACGTTAGTTACAGAGTTTAGGTATTAGGTCATGAAAGAAATATCTCACCAACATATCCGGATGGTTTAGAGGTGGGCCATAGCAGAAATGAAATCAGTGACATCCCAGAATAATGACACTTTAGTTCCTCATTCAGAATTTGCTGAGAACTCGTCTGTTGCTTTGCAGAACGAAATTCAAAGATTCCAGTGGCACACATCACCGGTATCAACATTCGTATGTGTTACTCACTAACTTGGAAAATCATACTGTTTTGCTACTGTCATAGATGACAGTGTACAAGCACGCTATGCTGTCAGCATGATAATCGATAACATAGCATCTAAAAACCATGCATTTCCTGAACTTGGCTCATGGTGCAGCATCTCACTGTAAGAACAACTTTCAGCATTATGAGCTTGGTCAACACTGTAGTGTGGGCATTGAGACAAAAATGGATATTGGAGCTCAAGTTGAAATTGTTATATTTTTTATTGATTATATGTTTTAATGTAGGATTGTTAAATCTGTGAAATGTCTAGTGTAGCTACTTTTCTATGAGAAATAGAATTGCGTCATTTTGTGTGTTGAAATCTATCTTATGGATGCTTATTGGAGAGCTCTTTAAACTGCTTGAGATACACAAAGTAGTAAAACCTTTTGGCTGGTTTAATCCTAAGACATGTATACTCCTCCCAGATCCACCACCTTTTCTTACACGTGTCACTTGTACCAGTCTGTCCTCTGTAGCCCTGCTTAGGCGTAGGCATGGCTAATGAAACACTATCTATCGACAGTCCCTACTGGTGCCAGAAAAATTGCGCAAGTCGGCTACCATCAGTGCCATTTCTAACACATTAATCTATCTCATAACTCCACTATGGCGTCCCTGATCATGACACCGATGTAGTTCGACAAAGTGTACTTTTCTGCCATGAGTTAGGGATGCTGTATTGTCCAGGTCACCATTTACGTCATTTCCACATCCCTGTCCAAACTGTTTCTCAACGGACCCACAGTCACTGCAAGGTTCTGTTCTGAAGAATCGGTGCATAAATACGTAAGTCCTTTCTCATTTGACTTAGCCTTGGTATGGTTCGAAAATGCTGGTGCCCTGGAATGCAGCCTCTAGGTTTTCCTGTAATTGAGGTCCCACACTTTGCCTATGGCTGATATCTAGCAGCAGCAGTTTCTTCTTCCAATCGATCTGTACATTCCTAGGCTTCTTGATTTCAGTTGAAGCGTGCTGTCGAATGAAGCGTGCTGCCAATTTTCTGGTCCTACAATTACCTGCGGCTCTGATTGGGGATAATACCTGTTTTTAACGTTGGTGATATTATCAAATGGCGTTCTTTTTCTCTTTACCGTCCTATCCACTGCTAGGTCCGAGCTAGTCTTATCCCCTATGCCTTCCTTGATCCTGATGAACTGCTTTTATTTCTTCCAACTCTACTTGAAAGGCACAAACTTTCCTTCCTGCTGCACTATCAAAATGTTCTTGATCCATACTCTGTGTTCCAGGAGAGAACGTCTTCTATTTTCTCAGTGTTCCTCACTTGTATATCCCTCCTATCCCCCTCCAAACCAAATCAAAATATTTACTGCAAGATTGGCGACAAATCCACCTGCTCAATATCCTGAACAGTTCACACTAATCACGAAAGTATTTGGACCACTACAGCATTATTGCCCATAGAAACGAAAATAATAAACGTTTCCTCAACTGCTGCCATTGAATGTATGTCCATAAGGAGATGCAATGCAAGATGGAAGGAGATTATAAGCCTTCTGAACCGTCGCGGTCACACTGCTGACTACACTAAGATACCATTGATGAGTTTTGTTACAAAAAGGAGTGTGTAGAGACATGAATATACAACTAGCTCCCATTAGAATTTGCTGTAAGTGGGTAATATTGGCTGGAATAATATATAGTTTAGATTGACATTATAGCTACTTATCTATACATGGACCATATTAATACTGTTGTTCCCCTTCGTGTTTTCTCTATTGCATATTACATTACTGCATATAATCCGTATCACTAGATCCATGACAAAGCAACATATACGAACGTTAGGCACGGATACAATGAAGCCCTGCTAATTGGGGGAAGGGAGTGCTACTTCCTATTAGCCAAAATGATGTACTCGTTCGTGTTCGCATGCCGCACTTTCGTAGGTTGTATATGAAATTTTTTTGCATAAAATCAAATATCACTAGCAGATCACGTAGCATGTGTTTCGAGTGGGAGGGAATTCATTAACAGTTGACCTATAACTGTCTGAGTGCAATACCCAAAGTTTAATTCTACAAAGCATTAGACGAACCGTGAACGCCTTAAGTTCAACCGAAGCATTGAAGAAACAACTTTCTGTCCTTTGAATGGGGATTGCTGAATAAGTGCTGATTACATTGCGAAACGGCTTTTCAGACAAACAAGGACGAAAGACAAAGGACAGACGACCAAGAGCAGCTGCAATTACTTCAAAGCATGTCGCCAGAGCAAGGAAACCGCTGAGTTATGGCAAGGAGAGGACCTGAAATAATAATGCGAGAATTTCTTTTTGATTTATGACATTACAGAAGTAACAAATGGAAAGGACTTAGGAAAATGCTATTAGAGAATGCTAAAGATGAAGCGCTCTCATTTAATACAACGTTATGTCATACACAAAATGAGGGCGGAAAGGCACTGCATGTTTGCATTACTAAAATAAACCCAAGAGGAAAGGGAAATAGCCGGAGACAAAATAATGTCTTGAAATAAGATGGTTTGAGTTGAAATTGAATTTCAAAGCACGCCAAAAGGAACTGTGTCAGGTACATATTTTGAATTGTACAATTAAAATGATAAAAGAGTGTGTATTACATATTTATCACTGTTTCTGAAACGAAGGACTGTATTTCTTCGAACACATTATAAGGAATACAAGTGAACTTGCAGAAATCCATGAAAAGAGATTTGAGTTTTTTAGTAAATAAGGCTCCTACAATGTTGGTAGACTATCAAAATTTACTTAGTTCATAAAAATAACACATTTTAGTCGTTGTGGATAACATAATAAATAATCATAATGAATAATGAACTAGGTCAAAAATGGAAACTAAAACACTAACGTAGTAAAATAAGCGTCGGTAATGTCAACGGTATACAGTATGCTCTCTCGGGTCACTTGAAGTTTTGTGTGGGACATTATATCGTATAGGGATCAGAAATGTAATCCACAGCATGGTTGTCTTCTTGTTGGTAATATCATAGCATTAGACACTCGTTAAAAGGTATCTACTCGGTTATGGTGAACAGTTAATAACATTGTGGAAAGCTGCTGCTTTATTTTTCGGCAAGTCCCTGAACCATGGAACCGATGCGTTGTTGTGTGAGAGTAGGAAGTAAATAGTGTCATGGATCAGATATGCTCTCTAGCCGTTCGTCGTTTTGTGGCAGGTGGAGGCTAGGAGAGTGGCAGTGAGAACCTTTCGTAGGCACTCATAGAACTCACACAGCTGTGTCAGAATAAGCAGATCCCACACAGCTTCTTCAGCAGTATCCATCCGGTTCCGTCTGAATCCACAGAACATAAACAGTTTTTCAGCATTCGCAGAATCAACACACATTTTTCAGTACATGCATACACTCCTCCCCCCCCCTTCCCCCACCATTCACACGCACACGCGCGAACGCACGAGCTTGCGAGTGAGCGCACACACACAGACACACACACACACACACACACACACACACACACACACACACACACAGTGAGAAAGATAGATAGATAGAGAGAGAGAGAGAGAGAGAGAGAGAGAGAGAGAGAGAGAGAGGGAGGGAGGGAGGGAGGGAGGGAGGCAAGGCAGACGGACAGACAAAGAAACTTAATAAGGAATTTAGCTCCCCTAAACAGTTTCTAGTATTTTACCACCATAGAAAATGAAACAGCCAATCGGTTAATGCCCAACCTTACAAGGAAATGGAAACGTGTACCCAAATCGCGACTATAGATCCACCTCTATAACCACATGGTGCAAGGCACAATGGACCACCAAATTACAGGCTATAGTGTTATTTCAACATCTAAACTGTCTGCACTGGTTTCTAATTGCGCATAGATTTGTTCTATAACAGTACAAAACGAGTGTAGCTCACTTATTGAAGCTCCAGGTAAAAAGTAAAGCAATATGGCATTGTTGTTGTTGTTATGGTCCTCAGTCCTGAGACTGGTTAGATGCAGCTCTCCATGCTACTCTATGCTGTGCAAGGCTCTTCATCTCCCAGTACTTACTGCAACCTACATCCTTCTGAGTCTGCTTAGTGTATTCATCTCTTGGTCTCCCTCTACAAGTTTTATTCTCCACGCTGCCCTCCAATGCTAAATTTGTGATCCCTTGATGACTCAGAACAAGTCCTACCAACCGATCCCTTCTTCTAGTCAAGTTGTGCCACAAACTCCTCACCAATTCTGTTCAATACCTCCTCATTAGTTATGTGATCTACCGATCTAATATTCAGCATTCTTCTGTAGCACCACATTTCGAAAGCTTCTATTCACATCTTGTCTAAACTATTTATCGTCCATGTTTCACTTCCATACATGGCTACACTCCATACAAATACTTTCAGAAATGACTTCCTGACACTTAAATCAATACTCGATGTTAAAAATTTCTCTTCTTCGGAAACGCGTTCCTTGCCATTGCCAGTCTACATTTTATATCCTCTCTACTTCGACCATCATCAGTTATTTTGCTCGCCAAATAGCAAAACTCATTTTCTACTTAAAATGTCTCATTTGCTAATCTAATTCCGCCAGCATCACCCGACTTAATTCGACTACATTTCATTATCCTCGTTTTGCTTTTGTTGATGTTCATCTTATATCCTCCTTTCAAGACACTGTCCATTCCGTTCAGCGGCTCCTCCAGGTCCTTTGCTGTCTCTGACAGGATTACAATGTCATCGGCGAACCTCAAAGTTTTTATTTCTTCTCCATGGATTTTAATACCTACTCCGAACTTTTCTTTCGTTTCCTTTACTGCTTGCTCAATATACAGATTGAATAGCATCAGGGAGAGGCTACAACCCTGTCTCACTCCTTCCCAACCACTGCTTCCCTTTCATGCCCCTCGATTCTTATAACTGCCATCTGGTTTCTGTACAAATTGTAAATAGCCTTTCGCTCCCTGTATTTTACCCCTGCCACCTTCAGAAGTTGAAAGAGAGTATTCCAGTCAACATTGTCAAAAGCTTTCTCTAAGTCTACAAATGCTAGAAACGTAGGTTTGCCTTTCCTTAATCTTTCTTCTAAGATAATATGGCATTAGTCGCTGGAAGACCCGAAGGGCAGGTTTAGCCGCCTGAATTGATGTTTTCTATCTTTTCCACCTCTAACCACTGTAACTCCACATAGCGCGAGCATTGTGTGTTGTGTGAATGTAACTGACATACGTAGGTGATAAAAATGGGTGTGTCTAGAATGTGATGACAAAAGGGAGACGGTGGAGCCCAGTGTCGATTCGTAGGTCATTCTTTCTGAACAGAAGCAAGGAGCCCAACGAGCTAAATGTCTTCATGTGGCAGACGGATCACAATCAACAGCGTCGCAAGCGCTCACTTGAGTTATTGTGGAGGGGGTTGTTCAGATGGTTCAAATGGCTCTGAGCACTATGGGGCTTAACATCTGACGTCATCAGTCCCCTAGAACTTAGAACTACTTATACCTAACTAACCTATGGACATCACACACATCCATGTCCGAGGCAGGATTCGAACCTGCGACCGTAGCGGTCGCGCGGTTCCGGATTGAAGCGCCTAGAACCGCTCGGCCACAACAGCCGGAGGGGAGGCTTGTAATTTAATCCCAAACATTGGCGCCAAGACTGATAATCAGGAACTTCAGGCCACCAACCCTTCTGTCCTTACTGAAAGCAAAGCAAACAAATGACAAAAGTGTAGAGTATACGCGGATATCCACCCATCCAAATATTAACGTGATGATGCTTAACTTCGGTCATCTGATGGGGACGGTGTATCCACTGTGTTACAACTGTTGACGTAACTCCTGTTGTAACATACGCATTGGGGTACATTTGGGGCCCAAAGCACGACTGTGGTTCAGTTTTTGTACCCACTTGGTGGAAGGCACTACGGACCTTGCAATTAAATGACGCAAGGTTATTATACTCTCTAAATTGTCTCCATTATCTCTTATAAACAACGTTATTTGTTCTACAGCTAAACGTTACTGTGGTTCGTTCTTTGTGTCCACTTGGCGCAAGCATTAATGGACCCGCAAATTCTGTAGCGCAATGTTATTTCTACACTGATCCCGGCGGAGGTTCGAGTCCTCCCTCGGGCATGGGTGTGTGTGTTTGTCCTTAGGATAATTTAGGTTATTAAGTTGTGTAAGCTTAGGGACTGATGACCTTAGCAGTTAAGTTCCATAAGATTTCACACACATTTAAACATTTTGTTATTTCTACATCTAAATATTGTCTGTACCATTTATAAAATTCGTATGAACCGCTTGCAGTTCGATATTTTCATTCACTCCTTAATGAACCCTCAAATTAAGTTGCATGGTATTATTTCTACCTCTAAATTGTCTGCTTTATGGCTCAAATGACTCAAATTGCTTTAAGCACTATGGGACTTAACGTCTGAGGTCATCAGTCCCCTAGACATAGAACTACTTAAACATAACTAACCCGAGGAAGTCACACGCATCCATGCCCGATGCCGAACCTGCGACCGTAGAAGCAGCGTGGTTCCGGACTGAATCGCCTAGAACCACTCGGCAACAGTAGCCGGCTTTAAATAAAATTTCGACACCTTGTGTACACTGCTTTCCTGGCAATGGATGAGATAAAATGAAGGATATGCAGAGTTTACGCTATGCCTTTTTACCTCTGCAAAATCTATAAAATACATTCAATGTTTTATTCAATTTTACACAGCACAGTAACTACGACATAATTATAACGAAAAGAAATTCAGTCTTTTATCGAACGAAGGCTCAAACCGCAAAAAGTGCAAAAGTCCAGTTTTTCAACAAATTCTTGCTTAAAATCAGATGATAAGTTTTTCTTGGCAGCTGGCCAGACCACATGGGCACAACTGGACGCATCACGTGCGACCATCTGTCGGAAATAAAACACAGTCACACGAGAACAAAACGAGATATCTTCCTGCTCTTAATTTTAAATAGAGTTTCGGTATCTGATCTACATTCTGTTCATTGCAACGTATGTTCTAAGGTCAACCACATGCAAAGTTTTGACAATGTGTTTTTACTCTTTCATTCCATGCGTTGTTTTACTTAATTTTATGCAGCGCAGTATGATGGGGAACTAAAAGAAATTCAGTTATTTATTAAGTGTAGATGTCATACTGTAAAATGCACAAAACTCGATTTTTTTTACTGAATGGTTTTCGAAATATCTGATGGTAAACCATATCGGCCAGAATTCGGTCTCCCAGGACCGGCACCAGCATTTGGTGAGCAGTTCAGTCAATGGGCACAACGTATCTCTCGCCGGAAAGAGTTAAGTAATGTATTTTCTCATGTATGTGAAATTGGGAAAATCATCGGGAGGCTTTACATTAGTAAATACAATGAATTTCACGGTTGAAAGTAGTTTTTCTTAGAGATCACTTTCTTGATCTGTTCTGTGGTGATGTTTGGGGTTACTTGATTTCCAGTCATTTGCAATTTTATGTTATTAGTTAAATCACCATGTGAAATGAAATGTGCATCTCCTTAAGTTTAAAGGATATCACTTTTGCGGTAGGAGGAAGATGTGTATCTTTTATTTCTTGAATTGATACTAAGGAGTATTTTATACCGCTATTATTGTGTAGTGTGTAACGTTCAGCAACTAGCAAGTATTGTTGTGAGATCTTTGCAAAGTAGTGTATTTTAGCAGATTTGAAACACATAACGCGTCTCACAGAAATAATGTTTTTGTGTATTTTGTGCTGTCTTCTGAATGTTAGTGCTACTGGACTGACGTGTACTAAGCCTGTTTGTAGTGTTATTGTAAGTTTTTGTCATTTTCTTGTGTGTTATTCAGTTTCAATTGAGTTATGTTACCTAGATCAGATTTTTGTTCCACAGATGTATTTCTCAGTCACAGGTCTCAGGTTGTACTTATGTATTCATTTTGATCCATCGGCACTACGTGTACCTTTTGTCTGCTATTTATTGTTCAGGACCCAGTATGAAGTCACACACGCACGCACACAAGCACACACACACACACACACACACACACACACACACACACACACACACACATCTGTGCTGATTTTTTTCCTGTCTCGAACGGTCTTCCCTCAAACATAATTTACTAGCTGATGTCTTCTGCATGGTTAAAAGTACATGGCTAAGAGGACTGTGCCTTTCATTATTAGCTAACCATATTCTATCCACATGTCCATACTTCAACACCAGAACTGCTGATGAGCAGAAAAGCAAATTTTAATGCTCTAGCCACATGCACTTGAAAGTATTAACCAACCTGAATACATACTACTCCTACTATTTGCAATTAGTAGTCCGTAAATGAAATAAATACTGATGTAAAGGTGTTCAGCACATATCCCCTCATGTCCTCAGAATTCATTATTTCTAGATGAAGTTGTTTAGTTAAACAGCTTAAAATTTGGCCCTGAGATCTACTATTTTGTATAATTACACGGTACACGATCCTCAGACACCAACAGAACAGAAACATCTGCCACTATAACGTGGTCTAAAGTCCGGAGACTGGTTTGGTGCAGCTCTCCATGATAATCTATCCTGTGCAAGCTTCATCATCTCCCAGTGTCTACTGCAACCCACATTCATCTGAATCTATATAGTGTATTCGTCTCTAGGTCACCCTCTACGGTATTTACCCTCCACGCTGCCCTCCAATACTAATCTGGTGATCCCTTGATGCCTCATAATATGCCCTACCAACCGATCGCTTCTTCTAGTCAAGTTGTGCCACAAATTTCTCTTCTCTCCATTTCTATTCACTATCTCCTTATTAGTTATGTGATCTACCCATCTAATCTTCAGCATTTTCCTGTAGCACCACATTTCGAAAGCTTCTATTCTCTTAATGTCTAAACTATTAATCGTTCACGCTTCACTTCCATACATGGCTACACTCCACACAAATACTTTCGGAAACGACTTCCTGACACTTAAATCTATACTCATCGTTAACAAACTTCTCTTCTTCAGAAAAGCATTCCTTGCCATTGCAAGTCTACATTTTATATCCTCTCTACTTCGACCATCATCAGTTATTTTGCTCCCTAAATAGCAAAATTCATTTACTACTTTAAGCGTCTCATTTACTAATCTAATTCCGCCAGCATCACCCGATTTAATTCGACTACATTCTATTATCCTCGTTTTGCTTTTGTTGATGTTCATCTTATGTCCTCCTTTCAAGACGCCGTTCATTCCGTTCAGCTGCTCTTCCGGGTCCTTTGCTGTCTCTGACAGAATTACAATGTCATCGGCGAATCTCAAATTTTTTATTTCTTCTCCGTAGAATTTAATTCCTACTCAGAATATTTCTTTTGTTTCCTTAACTGCTTACTCAATTTACAGATTGAGTAACATCGGGGATAGGCTATAAACCTGTCGCCCTCCCATCCCAACCACTGTTTCCCTTTCCTGCCCCTCGACTCGTAACTACCATCTGGTTTCTGTACAAATTGTAAATAGCCTTTCGCTCCCTGTATTTTACCCCTGCCACCTTCAGAATTAGAAAGAGACTATTCCAGTGAACATTGTCAAAAGCTTTCTCTAAGTCTACAAATGCTAGAAACGTAGGTTTGCCTTTCCTTAATCTACTTTCTAAGATAAGTCGTAGGGTCAGTATAGCCTCAGGTGTTGCAACATTTCTACAGAATCCAGACTGATCTTCCCCGAGGTCGACTTCTACCAATTTTTCCATTCGTCTGTAAAGAATTCGTGTTACTGTTTTGCAGCCGTGGCTTATTAAACTGATAGTTCGGTAATTTTCACATGTGTCAATACCTGCTTTCTTTGGGTTTTGAATTAATATATTCTTCTTGAAGTCTCGGGGTATTTCGCCTGTCTCATACAGGCCTAGCTCTCCCTAGGCTGTCTGTAGTTCTAATGGAGTGTTGTCTGCTCCTGGGGCCTTGTTTCGACTTAGGTCTTTCAGTGCTATGTCAAACTCTTCATGGAGTATCATATCTCCTATTTCATCTTCAAATACACTCTCTTTAATTTCTATAATAGTGTCCTCAAGAACATCACCCTCGTATAGACCCTTTGTATACCCCTTCCACCTTTCTGCTTTCCCTTCTTTGTTTAGAACTGGGTTCCCTTCTGAGCTCTTGATATTCATACCAGTGGTTCTCTTATCTCCAAAGGTCTCTTTAATTTTCGTGTAGGCAGTATCTAGTGATAGCGCCTCTACATCGTTACATTTGTCCTCTAGCTATCCTTGCTAATCCATTTTGCACTTCCTGTCGATCTCATTTTTGAGATGTTTGTATTCCTTTTTGCCTGTTTCATTTACTGCATTTTTGTATTTTCTCCTTTCATCAATTAAATTCAATATCTCTTCTCTTACCCGCAGATTTCTATTAGATCTCGTCTTTTTACCTACTTGATCCTCTGCTACCTTCACTATTTCATCTCTCAAAGCTGCCCATTCTTCTTCTACTGTATTTCTTTCCCCCATTCTAGTTAATCATTCCCTACTGCTCTTCCTGAAGCTCTCTACAACCTCTGGTTCTTCCAGTTTATCCAGGTCTAATCTCCTCAAATTCCCACATTTATGCAGTTTCCTTAGTTTTAATCTACAGTTCATAACGAATAGATTGTGGTCAGAGTCCATATATGCCCCTGGAAATGTCTTACAATTTTAAACCTGATTCCTGAAATGCATTTATCCCATATATATCAGCGGATATATTTACATGATTGCTCTGGTATTCACAGTAAAGTGCCTGGCAGAGGGTTCAGTGAACCACTTTCAAGTTGTACGCTTTGATCGTCTAATGACTTTACAAGACAGTAAAAGACAGTGTCATCTGCAAACAATTTAAGAGGGTTACTCACATTCTCTACTATGTTGTTAATATATACACTCCTGGAAATGGAAAAAAGAACACATTGACACCGGTGTGTCAGACCCACCATACTTGCTCCGGACACTGCGAGAGGGCTGTACAAGCAATGATCACACGCACGGCACAGCGGACACACCAGGAACCGCGGTGTTGGCCGTCGAATGGCGCTAGCTGCGCAGCATTTGTGCACCGCCGCCGTCAGTGTCAGCCAGTTTGCCGTGGCATACGGAGCTCCATCACAGTCTTCAACATTGGTAGCATGCCGCGACAGCGTGGACGTGAACCGTATGTGCAGTTGACGGACTTTGAGCGATGGCGTATAGTGGGCATGCGGGAGGCCGGGTGGACGTACCGCCGAATTGCTCAACACGTGGGGCGTGAGGTCTCCACAGTACATCGATGTTGTCGCCAGTGGTCGGCGCAAGGTGCACGTGCCCGTCGACCTGGGACCGGACCGCAGCGACGCACGGATGCCCGCCAAGACCATAGGATCCTACGCAGTGCTGTAGGGGACCGCACCGCCACTTCCCAGCAAATTAGGGACACTGTTGCTCCTGGGGTATCGGCGAGGACCATTCGCAACCGTCTCCAGGAAGCTGGGCTACGGTCCCGCACTCCGTTAGGCCGTCTTCCGCTCACGCCCCAACATCGTGCAGCCCGCCTCCAGTGGTGTCGCGACAGGCGTGAATGGAGGGACGAATGGAGACGTGTCGTCTTCAGCGATGAGAGTCGCTTCTGCCTTGGTGCCAATGATGGTCGTATGCGTGTTTGGCGCCGTGCAGGTGAGCGCCACAATCAGGACTGCATATGACCGAGGCACACAGGGCCAACACCCGGCATCATGGTGTGGGGAGCGATCTCCTACACTGGCCGTACACCACTGGTGATCGTCGAGGCGACACTGAATAGTGCACGGTACATCCAAACCGTCATCGAACCCATCGTTCTACCATTCCTAGACCGGCAAGGTAACTTGCTGTTCCAACAGGACAATGCACGTCCGCATGTATCCCGTGCCACCCAACGTGCTCTAGAAGGTGTAAGTCAACTACCCTGGCCAGCAAGATCTCCGGATCTGTCCCCCATTGAGCATGTTTGGGACTGGATGAAGCGTCGTCTCACGCGGTCTGCACGTCCAGCACGAACGCTGGTCCAACTGAGGCGCCAGGTGGAAATGGCATGGCAAGCCGTTCCACAGGACTACATCCAGCATCTCTACGATCGTCTCCATGGGAGAATAGCAGCCTGCATTGCTGCGAAAGGTGGATATACACTGTACTAGTGGCGACATTGTGCATGCCCTGTTGCCTGTGTCTATGTGCCTGTGGTTCTGTCAGTGTGATCATGTGATGTATCTGACCCCAGGAATGTGTCAATAAAGTTTCCCCTTCCTGGGACAATGAATTCACGGTGTTCTTATTTCAATTTCCAGGAGTGTATCAGGAACAATAGAGGGCCTGTAACACTTCTTTGGGGAACGGCTTATATTACTTCTGTTTTACTCGATGACTTTCGGTCTATTACTTCGAACAGATAGAATAGACAAGGGTGTGTCATTATCATAACTTGTACTATACATTTCTGTTCCCTAAGAAACCATTGTGCACATTGAATGTAAATATTGTACAGCCAATATTGCACGAAGAATTGTCTTGACATAATTTTCGCACCAGTACTTGATGTATTTAAATCATTCAGTTAACTGGACTACAGTGGTGGCCAGGGAGTGTGATGTAAAAATTTTATGTATCGTATGTTAAGAAATATATTGTAGTTTGGAAATTTGTGGTAAGGTCCTATGGGACCAAACTGCTGAGGCCATCGGTCCCTAAGTCTGCACACTACCTAATCTAACTTAAACTAACTTACGCTATGGACAACACACACCCACGCCCAACGGAGTACTCGAACCTCCGACGGGGGAAGGCGCACAGTTCGTGAGAAGGCGCCCTAGACCACGCGGCTACCCCACGTGGCCTATATCTCGTACTGAGTATGAATTCAACCAAACACGTTATTTTTAGGTACTTGGTCGCATTTAGTATGTAAGCCAGTCTCCTCATGACAGTAAGCTAATTAGTTGTAATTTTCAGTTACACTCCTGGAAATGGAAAAAAGAACACATTGACACCGGTGTGTCAGACCCACCATACTTGCTCCGGACACTGCGAGAGGGCTGTACAAGCAATGATCACACGCACGGCACACCGGACACACCAGGAACCGCGGTGTTGGCCGTCGAATGGCGCTAGCTGCGCAGCATTTGTGCACCGCCGCCGTCAGTGTCAGCCAGTTTGCCGTGGCATACGGAGCTCCATCGCAGTCTTTAACACTGGTAGCATGCCGCGACAGCGTGGACGTGAACCGTATGTGCAGTTGACGGACTTTGAGCGAGGGCGTATAGTGGGCATGCGGGAGGCCGGGTGGACGTACCGCCGAATTGCTCAACACGTGGGGCGTGAGGTCTCCACAGTACATCGATGTTGTCGCCAGTGGTCGGCGGAAGGTGCACGTGCCCGTCGACCTGGGACCGGACCGCAGCGACGCACTGATGCACGCCAAGACCGTAGGATCCTACGCAGTGCCGTAGGGGACCGCACCGCCACTTCCCAGCAAATTAGGGACACTGTTGCTCCTGGGGTATCGGCGAGGACCATTCGCAACCGTCTCCATGAAGCTGGGCTACGGTCCCGCACACCGTTAGGCCGTCTTCCGCTCACGCCCCAACATCGTGCAGCCCGCCTCCAGTGGTGTCGCGACAGGCGTGAATGGAGGGACGAATGGAGACGTGTCGTCTTCAGCGATGAGAGGCGCTTCTGCCTTGGTGCCAATGATGGTCGTATGCGTGTTTGGCGCCGTGCAGGTGAGCGCCACAATCAGGACTGCATACGACCGAGGCACACAGGGCCAACACCCGGCATCATGGTGTGTGGAGCGATCTCCTACACTGGCCGTACACCACTGGTGATCGTCGAGGGGACGCTGAATAGTGCACGGTACATCCAAACCGTCATCGAACCCATCGTTCTACCATTCCTAGACCGTCAAGGGAACTTGCTGTTCCAACAGGACAATGCACGTCCGCATGTATCCCGTGCCACCCAACGTGCTCTAGAAGGTGTAAGTCAACTACCCTGGCCAGCAAGATCTCCGGATCTGTCCCCCATTGAGCATGTTTGGGACTGGATGAAGCGTCGTCTCACGCGGTCTGCACGTCCAGCACGAACGCTGGTCCAGCTGAGGCGCCAGGTGGAAATGGCATGGCAAGCCGTTCCACAGGACTACATCCAGCATCTCTACGATCGTCTCCATGGGAGAATAGCAGCCTGCATTGCTGCGAAAGGTGGATATACAATGTACTAGTGCCGACATTGTGCATGCTCTGTTGCCTGTGTCTATGTGCCTGTGGTTCTGTCAGTGTGATCATGTGATGTATCTGACCCCAGGAATGTGTCAATAAAGTTTCCCCTTCCTGGGACAATGAATTCACGGTGTTCTTATTTCAATTTCCAGGAGTGTATTTTATTGACATGATTGTTAAAAGATAAGGCTCAATATGAATGTGTTTCGTTTCAAGATATATGCTCCTGTATATAAAGATTATTTCATGGCGCATGTACTAAGAATTTGATAATGTATTCTCAAGAATAACTTTCGAGTTTGGACTGGGCCATAGTACCTTATCTGGGACAGGGCCGGAAAGCAGTTAGACCTGAAGGAACAAATGAGTTCCATAACAATTTTAACCGTCTGTCTTGGCCAATATTAATATTGTTTGTTTGTCATGTGACCAGAGGTTCAAAATGGTTCAAATGGTTCTGAGCACTGTGGGACTCAACATCTTAGGTCATAAGTCCCCTAGAAGTTAGAACTACTTAAACCTAACGAACCTAAGGACATCACACACACCCATGCCCGAAGCAGGATTCGAACCTGCGACCGTAGCAGTCCCGCGGTTCCGGACTGCAGCACCAGAACCGCACGGCCACCGCGGCCGGCTGACCAGAGGTATTTCCTTATGTGACCAGTAACAAAGTGGCCAGTAGACAACTTAAGCACTGACATCTTGTATTCTGTGGTTCATCCAACTAGCTTCCAGCGTTACTCATTGTGTTACTGTATTTAAGTAAATTGTTATGCTCTATTCCGTGGCATATAAAGTAGTTTCCTGAAATATTTTTTTTTTACTAATAGCATCTTTTTAATTAATAAATGTTTGTGGCTGTGATTCTGCAGTTCAATTAGCCTGACTCAACTTCCCTACGCCTTGTGATACAAAAGTGGCGGTAGAGTGACGTGATCTTTTGGGTTGGTGCAGAGTAACAAACAAATACAATGTGCTGAACCTGTTGTTTTATTGGCATCTCTTTTTGTAAGACATGAGGGTTATCTGTGTAGAGATGAACTACAGGAAGAAATTCGCAGGAAGGGCACTGAAACGCAATCACGAATATTGGAAAACAGTGAGTGGTTGTGTGGAATTGTTACTTCATACACAATATTTTGATAGTACGGCAATGGAGACGTTAAGCAATATGAATTTCCACGGACAAGTATGATCGCCAAATTATCCAGCCCCTTGTAACCATGCCAGAGTATTGAGCGTTGTTGGAGTTAATTTAACTCTCATATACACTAATTGATCTACAAGGCCAAACACGAGTAATGAGAATAGCAAACCATGAAGTATCAAGGATTTTTGCAATTAAAATATGAGAAATCTTATCAGAGTCGGTCTTACAAGCAGTTCAACTGAAGCAAAATACCGATTAATTGTCCAGCGTGGTCACTGATTTTCAAGAACATGATACCATGTAGAGTGTTCCACTCTCAGTATACTGTCGGCATTGTGGAGAGCAAGGATGGAAAGAAAATAAATGATAGATCTGTTAACAGACTACTATAGACTGGAAGAACTTTGTGCCTACGATATACCAAGATGGAAATTAAACAATATATACTTGATGGCTTACACTAGAAGATAGACAGGTAGCCGTATTCTGTGAGGCACATGGACCTTTAAGGGGGAACGTTCATGAAACTGATTGAAAATTTCAATTTTCAGTTTATTTTTTACTTATTAGTAGAACTCATAGACAATAAATTCCCAAAGTTTCAGTGATGAAATGGCACTCAGAAAACTAGAAAAATAGTTAACTGTGTGACGCAACTTTTGATGCAGCATCTCAATATTATCGATGTGAACAACGATTCTGTGGATTACTTTCAGGCAAGCTTGCACGGGATACTTGCCGAAGGCTGTATCTGATATAAGCTCCTTGGTTTTACAGGTCATCTGTGAAAAACAAAAAGTTGGAAAATGAAAAAGGCACTGATGAGAGACACTATTCAACGGTATTATGAAAAGGCCATGAGTCAGAATCTATCCAGTGCAAGTGATATGAAAAGTGCAGTATGGACTACATATTTCCACACGGCACCAACAGATGAACATCCCTTTCGCCATCTGCACCGCATTAGATTGTGTAGACTTCTACGAATTCAGAGGGATAATAACACAGAGAACACAGAGAGGCTTCCAAATGGTCAATTGGATGTTGTCAAGCCCACTTACTTCTGGTCGATCCAGAACTTCTAACATTGTGTAACTTCTAACATTGTGCGTTCATGGCTAAACTCAGATTCCAAATGAGACTCTAAATTCACTCATATGGAGAGGAATCCCTAAAACCACGTTTTCACCTAATAAATTTGTCAGAATTGCAACTAATGATGCTCGGAATTTTTTGTGAATTTTACATTATGCAGGATGTCTCACGAAAGATGCCCGGGAGGAGCCCGTGAGTCGCGTGGAGCGTTTACCGGCTGTTGCCATTGTGTCTGCCGGTTGTCGCTATACATAGTTCTCGGAAAACAAAAAGACTTGGCACGTGCCCCCTACACTGAGCGACCGGTGTACTACTGTTTTCTGTTGAGGTTTCTTCTCAAGTTCAGCCGCTTCACATACTGTTGCTAGGCGTCATTATTGCAGTTGCGGCGAGTCCGAGGCTTCCCGCGCCCGTATGTCACTAGCTCCGGTCCTCAGACAGAAACCGTTTCTCTCGACGAAAGATCCGTACCCAAAGACTGCAAAGCTGCACAGTTCCCACCAATATTCAAGAAAGGTAGTAGGAGTAATTCACTAAATTACAGACCCATATCGTTAACGTCGATATGCAGCAGGATTTTGGAACATATATTGTGTTAGAACATTATGAATTACCTCGCAGAAAACGGTCTATTGACACACGGACAACGTGGATTTAGAAAACATCGTTCCTGTGAAACACAATTAACTCTTTATTCACGTGAACTGTTGAGTGCTATTGAAAGGGGATTTCAGATCGATTCCGTATTTATGGATTTCCGGAAGGCTTTTGACACTGTACCACGCAAGCGGCTCGTAGTGACATTGCCTGCTTATGGAATATCGTCTCAGTTATGTGACTGGATCTGTGATTTCCTGTCATAGAGGTCACAGTTCGTAGTAATTGACGAGAAGTCTTCGAGTAAAACATAAATGATTTCTGGCGTTCCCCAAGGTAGTGTCATAGGCCATTTGCTGTTCCTTATCTATATAAACGATTTGGAACACAATTTGAGCAGTCGTCTTCTGTTGTTTGCAGATGACACTGTCGTTTATCGGCTAATAAAGTCATCAGAAGATCAAAACAAATGGCAAAACGATTTAGAAAATATATCTGAATGGTGCGAAGAGTGGCAAAAAAAATGGCTCTGAGCACTATGGGACTTAACATCTATGGTCATCAGTCCCCTAGAACTTAGAACTACTTAAACCTAACTAACCTAAGGACAGCACACAACACCCAGCCATCACGAGGCAGAGAAAATCCCTGACCCCGCCGGGAATCGAACCCGGGAACCCGGGCGTGGGAAGCGAGAACACTACCGCACGACCACGAGATGCGGGCGAGAGTGGCAGTTGACCTAAATAACGGAAAGTATGAGGTCATCCACATGACTGCTAAACGGAACTCGTTAAACTTCGGTTACAGGATAAATCAGTCTAATCTAAAAGCCGTCAATTCAACTAAATATCTAGGAATTACAATTACGAACAACTTAAATTGGAAGAAACACATAGCAAACGTTGAGGGGAAGGCTAATTAAAGACTGCGTTTTGTTGGTAGGACGCTTAGAAAATGTAACAGAGCTACTAAGGAGACTGCCTACACTACGCTTGTCTGTTCTCTTTTAGAGTACTGCTGCGCGGTGTGGGATCCTTGCTAGATAGGACTGACGGAGGTCAAAGAAAGGCAGCACGTTTTGTATTATCGCGAAACATGGGAGAGAGTGTCACAGAAATGATACAGGATTTGGGCTGGACATCATTAAAAGAAAGGCGTTTTTCGTTGCGACGAAATCTTCTCACGAAATTCCAATCACCAACTTTCTCCTACGAATGCGAAAATATTTTGTTTACACCGATCTACATAGGGAGGAACGTTCACCACGATAAAATAAGAGAAATTAGAGCTCGTACGGAAAGGTATAGGTGTTCATTCTTTCCGCCCGCTATACGAGATTGGAATAATAGAGAAATTGAAGGTGGTTCGATGAACCTTCTGCCAGGCACTTAAGTGTGATTTGCACAGTATCGATGTAGATGTAGAGTTAGATGTAGAAACATCGTGTGCGCATCTTCTATACTGTGCGACACAGTGTTCGAGTGTTTTGTTTTGAGTTTCTTGCCAGTTTCCATTTAATATAGTATAGACGGAGGATAAATCAGTGATTCTTGTGTTGAACTATGCCAAAACAGAATCGTGTGTGGGATCTTGGCTTGAATTCATACGAAAATTTTCCTGTGCGCATGTTCCCAATAATTAATTCTAACTCAGGCACTGTTGCACGATGTCATTATTGCGGCTCACTGTTACAGTCTGTGCATGATGGTATAGTTGATCCTGAGAAGCTTTTCTTTCTGTGTATTTGTCAGGATATGTAAATTCTCAGAACTGTCGGCTTTAATCTGAAACTAAACTCCGCCTGAACAGGCCAGGGAGGCCCAACAGTACGGACAGGCCGCCGTGTCATCCTCAGCTCATAGGCGTCACTGGATGCGGTATGGAGGAGCATGTGGTCAGCACACCGCGCTCCCGACCGTATGTCAGTTTCCGAGACCGGAGCCGCTACTTCTCAGTCAAGTAGCTCCTCAGTTTGCCTCACAAGGGTTGAGTGCACCCCGCATGCCAACAGAGCTCGACAGACCGGATGGTCACCCATCAAAGTGCTAGCCCACGCCAGTCAGCGTTTATCTTAGGTGGTCTGACGGGAACCAGTGTTACCAATGCAGCAAGGCCGTTGGCAACTGTCGACTTTGGAGTTCCAAAAATCCTCATGAATTAAATGAACAACTTCTGCCTGTTCTGAAAACAGGAGTGTGGTTTGCAATTAGTGCAAGACGAATTATTGGATCAATCTTTCTCCACGGAACAATAGTTTCTGACAGGTATGTAAACAACATACTGCGTCCTTTTTACCGCAGACTAACATCTAACGAAAAGATGTACAGTTATTTCATGCAGGACAATGCAAGTCCACACCGTCTATGCTTCTATAACAGCAGTACGATTTTATTTTCTTATGGTAGGATAGTTATCCGGCCTCCTCGTTCTCCAGATCTAAATCTGTGTGATTTTTATCTTTGGGGAGTGTTACAAGACAAATTGTATGCTAACAATCCACACACTCTCGAAGAGTTGGAAGAAAGGGATCAGCTAGTCATTTCCCAGATTTCGGCAGCCGAAGTTCGTCTAGTGTTTTCTAATGTGTTTAACAGATGTCAGGCTACTCTTATCAGAGAGGGACATGAGCACCTACTGTCAATCAAGGTAAGCTTCAGTTAATCAGACGGCTGAACTCAGGGCAAGCAAGCGCGCAGCCGACTACCGGCAGATTAGTGTCCGAGAGTCGGGCGCGACGGCAGCCTGCCCTCTCGGGCATCTTTCGGGAGACACATTGTACATACAGAATTGTAATTTAAAAAATTATTAAAATTCTCCTGTTCGATACATTCAAAAACCTTATGAGAAACGCTTACCACATTCAAAGAGATTGAAGGGAGAAAATTTTGTAGGAACCTATTGAATAGTTTCTGAGAAACAGGCACGTATTTTATCGGTTGAAAGGGAAATTTTTAAATTTCAAAAGAAAGTTAAATATACACAATCCAAGGAACTTAATAGTAAGTGTGTCAGTTTTATGTATAGCATGGTATAAAATTTCACTGCCGTATCTTTAAGCCGCGCTGGATTAGCCGAGCGGTCTAGGACGCTGCAATCATGGACTGTGCGGCTGGTCCCAGCGGAAGTTCGAGTCCTCCCTCGGGCATGGGTATGTATGTTTGTCCTTAGGATAATTTAGTTTAAGTAATGTGTAAGCTTAGGGACTGATGACCTTAGCAGTTAAGTCCCGTAAGATTTCACACACATTTGAACGTATCGTCAAAATTGTGGATTCGGTGCATGTTTTAAATAATGTGTTTTCCTCATGAACGTCTACCCATGCTAAATTCACATAGTTTGGTACATCAGATAGAGAGGATAACGCATGTGGATGACAGGCAAGGAAAAGACAGGAAAGGGAACTGTCAACAGAAGCAGATTATATGTTTGCATATGGACAGGGTTGTTAGCTATAAATATAATTCATTGGTACAACATTTTAGGATTATAGAGGGACTCTGTTGGCATTGTGGGATGGATTGGTATGTTAGAAGGTGGTGTAGAAACAATGTAGATCCATATATAAATGTTAACAGTGTAGAGGGGACTCATCACACTAATACACGTTATGAAAAGGGATTAAACGAAGAAATCAAGGCAAACTAACATTTTTAGGTAATGCCCGAAATAAAGAAATAAATGTGCCTTACTGGATTGTAGTAATGCCATGACTCCTTTACGTAGACAATAGTTTAAGGTACATAATAATCATTGAAAATCTCCACTGGTACTAAAATTCCCAAAAGCTACAAGGCTGATAATAATATGAGTATGAAAGTTACATAACAGGCTTTCGTTAAGGTAGAGTAAGCTCCCTATCGTTGGAAATTTAAAGCTAGCTGAATAACAGGTCTTGTCATACCATTTATATTAGGGCCCCAACTCGATCTCCAAAGACTGACTTTTTCAGATTCAAACTAAAAACTAAGATTGCCTTTTGCTAGCGTAAGGACAGTCATACCAAAGTAATAGGTAGCGAAGGTAAGCAGCACTTATCGTAGATAGATAGTTCATCACAGCAGCGCGAGTTTAAGGGAGAATTAAACCTGCCTGGCAAGAATTTTCTGGGACGCTATCCACAAAGATAGGAGCTACCTCCTTAATACAGTACTCCACGGAGGTGACTGACAATATTATGGGGTTAAGACACCCACACAGGCTATCGCCATCCAGAATTAAAATATTACTTGACTGATACTACTATGTTGTATAAGTCGGTAATTCGCCCTCCTGAGTCGCCCTATGCAGTTCCTATAATTTCAGTCTTTAACCGTAATGGTGAAAGTAGTTCTGTGGTCGACTGCAGAGAATTGAAAGAAAGAACTGAATGAAACCTTGTTGTATGAAAATACCCTTACCCACTATACAGTTCAGTAACACATGGTTCAGGGAAGCCAAGTCTTTTACCACCCTGGATATTAACCAGGTTGTAGCCAGATACCGTTAGCTAAGAAAGGTTAGCCCCTTATTGCCTTTCCGACTGATTGGAATTTTTGCAAATTTAAGAGAATCATATTTTAGTTAGCTACTGAAGTATGTGTACCATCACATATAATGAACCAGATAGTTTCTGATACAAAATTTTATTACATCTGTGACCATTTTGATGATTTAGTTACCTATAGTAGGAATATTAATAAACATTTGCATTTGTGCGAAATATTTACACATATTTGCAAAGAATGCCTTACAGTTAACCTGGATAAAATAAAATTAGCCACTCTTGCTATTCTGTTATTAGGCCATGTAGTATCGCATGAAGGCTACTACAGATCCGGAACAGGTACGATCCCCCTTCACATCTCCTGAAAATAGTAAATGTATAGCCCAATTAATTGGAATGACAATCTTTTCCAGAAAACTTATTCTGAGGTTCACTCATAAGGCAATTCCACAAAATGATCTGCGGAAGAAAGACCGGAAGTTAGAGTGGAGTGAATCGCGAAACGCTGTCTTCACTGCCTTAAAACAGTCAGTAATACAGCTCCAGTGTCAGAATCGCCCAATTTTCAGTAAATAGTTTATGCAACAGACAGATACCTCGATGTTGTGAATTAGTGCAGATTTACTGCAAGAAGTTCAAGATGGCAGAGATCCTATAGCCTAAGTTTCTAGAGCTCTCACTGCCTCAGAAAAGCTATATTTAGGTTGTGAGACCGAGGCTATATCAGTAGTATTAGATTTGGGAAAGTTTTACTTGGAATTTACACATTTTTCGTCTTGGATTCTATAACCAAGACCTGAGTTGGGTACTGGGGAGTCTTACAAGATGGAAGAACGTTTGTTGCGGAAACAGTAACTGAAGAACAGCAACCACGTTCCATCAATTTGATACGTACTGATTGCGCACAGTTATTCAGAGGAATTAAGGAATATCATGCTAACGATACAGCTATTTGGACCAATAAGTAAGGGTTACGGAATGGTGAGTAGTCAAACCATGTTCCCTGAAGCAAGGAATTTTACTTTTACTGTTAAATATGACTAGAAACCAAAAACTGCAGTACCTTTACAGTTGGTTTCATAAACATTCAATTATTTTTATGTGCCCACATTGGGGAGACATTGATGTTTCTTCAAAACTGGGAATAAAATACGAGAATCCTTTATATGGCGAATCATGGATGTCAATATTAAGAAGAGGAGAACAGCTCGTGAAGCGTGTGTCGAACGTTAACTGGCACTGAACACGAAATACTGTTTCCTGGCATGTAAAACAATAGTAAATATCCTGAATGAAATGTGTATTGACTTTCTAGGCCCACTTCCAAGATCTAAAGGGGTAAATGCTTACATTTCAGTTTGTGTTAATGCCTTTTTGCTTTTTACTTGGTTATCCCACAAAGGTGGCAACCGCAAAGTCAGTTCTTTAAAATTTACAAATCATATACTTCCGTATGAATCGGCGAGGACGTTGGTCGTCAATAATTCGGCATGTTCCACGTCTCTTATTTCAATGGATTTACGTCATAGTCCTTTTACACAGTGTTAGCCCAATCCATGCTATGCTGATAGAGTATACAGAAATTTACTCTCAGTCTTAATAGTCTCCCATAGTAAGGATCAACATCTTCGTACTTCCATATCTGATGTTGGCCTTCAACCCCACAAGAGATGTAACTGACAAAGCCACACCTGCTGAATTGCTATTTAGGTTCAGAGCTGCAACTCTATTGAGTAACATGTGGTCTATTGAGGATTGACTGCCTTAGATGGTATCTCCCAAGCAAGTAGTTTCTCAATGTCAAAAGCAAAAATGACGTAAGAGAAGCCCATACACGCAAAATGTAGATATACAGCACGGTCCAGTAGCTGAAACCTTATATGGTAGGAGATAAAGTGACGGTTAGAAATGTAGCTGCGAATGAAACTGTTGAAAAAATTACACAAAAACTATTACCTTGTTCCAATAGGCCATTAGAGATAGAGCTGCTTACTCCTACCTAATTATTATTGTCTGATGACGAGCAACAAGTGTACTTTCAGAACTCATCTTATCCAGGTCCAACAAGTAAATGGTGGTGCTGTTAAGTTGCTTAGAATATGACTTTCTGATTTCTGATATATGGTTGATTGTGGGTTTTGGTACGGTGGCCAGTTGGGGGGCAGGGGGGGGGCAGCGCTGTATGAACTGTAATTGTATAAACCTTTGAGTATTATACGAATATAACTGAACATACAGGATGGAAAAATCATTTGTGAATGGATACGCAGCACTCCAGCGAATGTGAAATACAAGTGGTACATTTCTTCTGTCCTCTAAGATGCTTGTATAATCTAGGTATTCGGGTGTATTCACTCTTGGAGACTGTGATTTCGTACTGGCTGTTTTGAGGTATCGTTTCCAAAATCATGTTCCGAGTTCGCAGGCGACGTCTCTGGCTTTTTAATGGCTGTTACTGAAATAACTAGCTCGGCATCGTAGCTTGTATTTATGAATTCATTATCCCAATTTATGATGGTCGTTAATGCTGAGTGGCCCAATTATAAGAATTGGTACTTTGACATAAGTTATAAACCAGTGCTTGATGTACGTTTTGGTGGAAATAATAGAGAGCAGGACGAATGAATACTACGTGTAGCAGCTTTAACGGAGGAGGAAAACACCTACACTTACTTCTAGCAGGTTGGAGCAGCGGCCCATACAGCCAACCGAACCTTGGAGCACATTTACATCCTCTTCACGCCTGACAGAGTTGTTGGCGAAGGTCAGCCTGGACGCGGTCTCACGTGGCCACGCAGGTCACCTGTGCTATTATCTTGTAAGCGGAGCCCTCAACTATCATAACAACTTTCATAATCTTCAAGAACTGCATCAGAACATTTCGGATGAGACTGCTACAATTCCAGCAGTCCAGCTTCGATACACTTTCAATACCTTGCTGATCAGGGCCCAATAGTGCCAAGAATGAATTTTCGTCCTACTATAGTCAAGTTAGTATTGTTGTGTTCTTAATACCCTGAAAGTCTGTTCTCCGGACCAATTTTATTTGTCCCATCCTGTATGAACTAATTCAGTACTCTGGACTACAACGGTGGTCAGAGAGAAAATTAAAAAAGAAGAACGCTTTCATCACAAAATCATGTAGTCGATGCGACAGCGTTACAGAGATGCTGAAAAAATTTCAGTGGCATATATTATGAAAGAAGTGTTTCGCATCACACAGAGGCTTACAATTGAAATTTCGAAAGCGTACTTAGCCAGAAGAGTCGGACAACGCATTACTTCCTCCCACATTAAAATTCGAGAAGTTACCCATGTGTCATTCGTGAGTGGGACAAGGAAAGGGGGCATCAGTTAGGCCGTGTCCTACGTGAGCGACAGAAGCCAGTGGCAGCGAGCGACTTCTGGATACGCGACACTTCAGCGACAAGCAGCAGCATCGGGCGACAACCTTCAGTGTCCTGCGTGCGAGCGACCATGTCGTGCTACAAGATGGCTGCTTAGAGCCAACCAGCTGTTTCTATAAAACGGCGTCCTTAACTTGTAGAATACTGTAGCTGGAGAGTAAGGCTACAGAATTTGGTTTACTTAAGAGAACAAGGCGAAAAGGAATGCTCTGCATGAAATTTACAAATGGAGGAATCTCCATGGAGAATTTAATAAGTATCGTCAACTACGAAGATCACCAGACAAGTTCTTCAATACAAGTGAACGAGCAGAGGAGCATTCGACTATCTCAGGAATAAATTAAATATGAATGTTTTCTTACATAATCAAGAACTTTTAAAAGCCAATAAATGCGGAGGAATGACTATTACATGAGTAACTTCGCTAAATACAAACATAAACACTAAGAAGATGTATGTGGACAATAGGAAAGTGTGGTGTAGAGGAAGCATAACTGGTTCAAAACTATGTGCGTGGGTAAGGTCCTGAGTTCGATTCCTAGCTATTCATATATTCTTACAGACTCAGTTAGGATTATCTATAGTAAGTTTTATGTATACTGTTTACACTGCATCGCTAAGTATATTTTTAAGGTCTTGCAAAAGAACTTGATCTTCACACCTATCCCAGTATGTCACACACATTTAATTCCTAATAAATTACAATGAACCATGAGATTTTACAGATATTTCATGTTGCGAACGTAATTCATCAGCAGTCAGTGTTAGGCCAAGCGTTTCAATTACGGCACTCTAATTAGTCTGTAAAAGTAAAGCTTACAAAATTTTGAAAAGAAAGTCAAACGTTTTGTGTAATGATTTGTCTAAAAGTACGACATAAAAAATATTAGGGAAACGTTTGGTGGACCTCATTTTCTGTTCATGATTTCGAGCATCATTCAAAGGCACGTAGAACGTTTCTCTGATCTACTTATTTCTTTTACACAAATAATTTTATAAAATATTTGAGTGATTTCTTCCATTTTTTAATTTCCAGTTTCATTCAGAAAGTGTGATCTTAGTGACCTCTCGTTTGCCTTCCTGACGTACTTGATTCGAAGGAAGCCTTTTTGACATTTAAATACCGCACCAATGTATCTTTTTATGTGCAAAATAGGTAGGTCTGGAACCGATGACTTTTTTGACACTTCATTTAAAGCAGCTTTTCGTGAAATATTTCAATTTGTCCTCAGCTTTTTAATTAAGTTTTCGTTCATTACCCTGATTACGTTCAAGCAGTTGAATGTTTTCATGCCAAACTAGACCTCATACTGGTCACTTTGATCCCCGTTTATCTGTTTCTTTCCCATTGTTTGCTTATGAAAATTTGGACGAAACCTCATGGTGTAAGTTATAGGGAGTCTTGTTTTCGCTCGGCTCAAGCGTTAGTGTTAATCATATGATAAAATAGCCCTTTCTGCATGCTGTCATTTCCAAAAATCGTCGTTTCGATATCTTGCAGCTTTTATGAGATACGACGATTTTTACGACCACTTGATTCCCGAAGCGCAGGAAAGTTCGGACGCGACGCAAGCGACCCGTCCGTGGATATAACAACCAGTATCTCAAAAATGAAAAAGAGATATCATTCCGGTATCAACTTTAAATACAATTTAGATATATTGGTTACATTTCATACGCAATAATGTATGGCCTTAAATGAACTACACGGAACGTCTACACAATGTGATTTTACCTCTGCAAATTCTTAAAAATTTCATGCAACCATGTACTCAATTTCGTGCAGCACAGTAACTATGAGGAATAACGAAAATAAATTCTGAGCTTTAAGGATATCAAGCTATAGGTTGTGGAAGAATCAAATCTTTTGACCGAATAGTTTTCTTAAAATCGGATGTTAAGTAATACATAGCTGCCGTCCCGTCTGCTCCACTGCTTTGCCAAGAAGACACGTGGCTGTCACACTGCGTCGCGCGTGCTGCAGCGACAAGATTCAAACACGTTTGAATTCAAACATCGCCAGTTGCAGCGGGAGACAGGCAGCGACGCAGATGTCGCTCACTTAGGACACTTTTATAACTACACCTGCGGTTTGGTCGCCTGAAGCTGTCGCGCGCTGTCACTAGCTTCTGTCGCTCACGTAGGACACAGCCTTAGTGGTAGCAAACATGCCTTGCCCCACAGATAGTCAGGTGGGTGGCGATGTACTGATGTACATGCAGATGTAGGAGTTTCATGTAAAAATTTTATGTATTTTAATTTAAGAAATATGTTGTAGAGTGAGTTATTTTTAGCTGCTGCTTTGGGGTTGTAGAATGTAAGTGGGGCTCCACATGACAGTAGACTTTCGGGATGTATTTTCGTGTTATTTCAAACAGTTTACCGATTTTCTGCTGAAATTCACGACAGACCACTACTAAATCACGTTATTCTTGTCAGTGCGGGTGCAGAACGTGCGCTGTATATCATTGGCGCAAGACACACAGCGCCTGGGAGGGCGTTGTTTGGCGTTAGACGGCCACCCGCCGCTCGCGGACGTCTGCTACGTCTGAAGGAAAGACATTGTTCACAAATTTTTCTGGTGTAGACAGACAGCAACGAGATCTTCCGTGGAAGTATTTTCATCAGTTTCGATATCACTATCGTGGTACAAAATGAACTGAATCATCTTTGAGATGTCAGAGTCCCACTTTTAGCAGACAGACAAGGTACAATACAAAAATTGAATGTAGGTTGGAGCTCCTGTCTCTGCATTTACACTTCACACTTTTTCACATATGACCACGAGGAAATGCAGCAGGAGAATAGCATGACAGCACTTTTTGTCGACATCTCCTCTTCCTTCAGTGTTGCTAGTTCTTGCAGATGTCTCTGCTTAAGAGTGTCCGAGGGGCGCCTAAAGTAAGATATGCAGGCTTAGTCTGCTGTCCTCCCAATATTCTTCCTTTCTCGTGTTGAATTTTCCCACTTAAAGAGAACGCAGGCTCGTAATTTAATTTGCAAAGTGGTTAACCCGGCGTACGAGTCCCGGTGCAGCTTGCTTGATTGACGGCTTCCAAGTGAAATCTGATCTTCCAGAGTGCGGCTTAACCAAAATGAAACACATGAAAGGACTGGGCATGGGCTTTATTCACACATCACGTACGAATTGACAAACTTTATCACCAGTAAAAAAGCTATATAAACGAAGAGAAACGAATTCTGAGATCAGCAAGAAATGTATCACACAGCAAACAAAGGGAACAACAGTTTGGATACCACCAAATTATAAAACGAAACAAGGTTTTTTTTATCAAATTTTAACTTCTTATAGAGAACCACTGTATATATTTTGACAAAGGGCACAGATTGGGAGAACAGCAACAGGTGCGAACAAGACAAATACAATTTTCCTTAAACTTTGACAAAAACGCCACAAACTTGCCCCACTGGGCTAACTCAACATTTAAACAACCACGAAACTAAGACGCAACAGCCTGAATTGTAAAATAAAAAAAAAATTGTGAAATGGCAGAACAAGGCGATGTCCCTATATCTCTAACGAGAAAAATACTCCTGCGCCGTAACTAACCTTAGAATTCAATGAGAGTAAAAACAGAGTTAATATTCGACGCAGAGGCCTTTTCTTTCCCCCCCCTTTTTTTTTTTTTTTAAAAAAAAGAAAGTGTTCAGCATCAAGGAACTCTATGCTGCGTTAGGCCGGTCACGGTAAACTACGTGCGGCCAGGATGTTCGCCAGAGGTAAATGCTTTGGCCACAAGATACAAGCCAAGCATTGCAGATTATTTTCTTTTCCTCTTAAATGATTTTACTGATAACACCAAACACAATAAATGGAATCCAAAGGTGCGATGACCAGACAAATGAGGGATAATTAAAAATAATATGTTTGTTTCTAGGTATCACGCCTACGAAACACAGCACGAGGTACCCAAAGGCAGTACCGTTACAGCCACCGACATTAAAAGAAAGAGGAGAAGGGTGGGGTGGGGGAGGAGGGGGGGCGGGCAGCCACGTTAAATAAACTACTAAACAAAAATGTTCGAGAAATGTACAACAGGAGTAGATTCCCATACTAATTTTAAAAGACTTGGCCAAGTTTAAGAACCAACTACCTTGAAACAAGAGGTACCAAACTGGAATAGAATAACTGGCAACTTAGGTCCTTAGAATGAGAAAAGGGCAGTTATATGAAAGAGTTACTAGATTACAATTACGTAAGTTTGCGAGCCGCGACCACCAGTGGCTGCTTCGGCTTTTAGAGTGAGGAAAACAGCAGTTACATGGAACTTGGCCAGCCGGCTGGGGCGGCCAAGCTGTTAAAGGCGCTGCAGTCCGGAACCGCGCGACCGCTACGGTCGCAGGTTCGAATCCTGCCTCGGGCATGGATGTGTGTGATGTTCTTAGGGTAGTTACGTTTAAGTAGTTCTAAGTTCTCGGGGACTGATGACCTTAGAAGTTAAGTCCCGTAGTGCTCAGAGCCATTTTTTGAACTTGGCAACCGCCGACATCCACGGCGAAGTAGGTGCGGGCTGGCGTGGCGTGTGGAAGCACAGGTGCAAAGGCACTACGGTCCAAGAGTCCCACAGGGCGGCACTCCCCACTGCCCTTGACGCTGGAACAGACTAAAAGCACGTCTAATTCCAAGCCACCATTACACGCACGCCACTGCAGCAGTTGCACCGCCCAACGAGATGGCTAAAGATGACAAAACGTATTTATGCACTGAAACATCAAACAAAATAGTATTGGCATGTGTATTCAAATAGGCAGAATACGGCGCTGCAGTCGAAAACGCCTACATAAGAAAATAAGTATCTGCTGCAGTTGTTAGAACGGTTACTTCTGCTACAATGGCAGGTTATCAAGATTTAAGTGACTTGAACGTGGTGTTACAGTTGGCGCACGAGAGATGGGACACAGCGTCTCCGAGGTAGCGATGAAGTGGGGACTTTCCAGTACGGCCATTTCACAAATGTACCGTGAAGATCTGGAATCCGGTAAAACATCAGATTTCCGACATCGCTGCGACCGAAAAGATATCCTGCAAGAACAGGACCGACGACGACTGAAGAGATTCGTTCAACGTGACGGAAGTACAACTCTTCCGCAAACTCCTGCAGGTTTCATCGCTGGGTCATTAACAAGTGTCAGATTGCGAGCCATTCAGCGCAACATCATCGATATGGGCTTTCGGAGCCGAAGACCCACTCGTATACCCTCGATGACTGCACGACAAAAAATTTGACGGCTTGCCTGGGCCCGTCAACACCGACATTGGACTGTTGACAGGAAACATGTTGCCTGGTCAGACGAGTCTCGTTTCAGATTGTATCGAGCGTATGGACGTGTATGGGTATGGAGACAACCTCACGAATCCATGGATCCTGCATGTCAGCAGGGTACTGTTCACGCTGCTGGAGGCTTTGTAATGGTGTGGGGGCGTGTGCATTTGGAGTGATATGGGACCCCTGAAACGTTTAAGGACGACTCTGTGATCAGGTGACTGGGTATCACTTTCATCATACGTCTGTATGCAAGATTTACACGCTCAGACATCCCTAGGTCCACTGTTTCCCATGTCATACAGAAGGGAAAACGTGAAGGGGCAGGTACAGCACAAAAGCGTGCAGGCCGACCTCGTCTGTTGACTGACAGAGACTGCCGATAGAAGAAGAAGGTCGTAATTTTTAACAGGCAGACATCCATCCAGAGCATCACACAGGAATTCCAACCTGCAACAGGATCCACTGGAAGTACTACGACAGTTAGACGGGAAGTGAGAAAACTTGGATTTCATGGTCGAGCGGCTGCTCATGAGCCACACATCACGCCGGTAAATGTCTAACGACGCCTCGCTTGGTGTAAGGAGCGCTAACAATGGACGATTTAGCAGTGGAAAGACGTTATGTGGAGTGACGAATCACGGTACACATTGTGGCGATCCGATGGCAGGTTGCAGGTATGGCGAATGCCAGGTGAACGTCATCTGCCAGCGTGTATAGTGCCAACAGTAAAATTCGGAGGTGGTGGTAGTGTTTCATAGAAGGGATTGGCACCCTTTGTTATTTTGCGTGGCACTACTACAGCACAGGCCTACATTGATGTTTTAAGCACCCTCTTCCTTGCCACTGTTGAAGAGCAATTCGGGGATGGTGATTGCATCTTTCAACATGGCGGAGTGTTTACACTAGAGACTGCCTCTAGTCACACGACGAGGCCCATACAACGGGCTTCAAGTGAAATTGCTACAGCTTGTTTAATAGAAATGACAAAACTTTATGGTTACGCAACAAGATTTATAAAGTTGACTTAGGACATGGCTTGTTTTGGCAAACATTTAAATAATATTTTATGTTCTGAAGAAGACATTACTAACTTTGAAACCTAGGTAAACGATAAAGTTAACCTGCAACTGTAGGCTGTATATTTTTATATAAACATGAAGTTATTTGTGAATACTGCTCGGAGTGACCTTCCTGGGATCAAAATCAAATCATGACTTTGAATTCCTCATGCTACACATTAAGTGACAAGTCCTCGATCACAGCATTACGAACGTATTGTGCAGTGTGTTACCAGATATCAAGCTCTCCAGCCGCAGGAAACATTTTTCGAACAGGCAGTAAACGTCTGGCACTTGTGCAACTACCCGAACTAAGCACTAGGTGCCCATCGGTTATTTCGGGCTATTAGATATTGAACTACAATATACAGAATTGTACTCTGATTCTTCATATTAAGTGTTTCTGTCGTATGTCATTGACATTGGCACACAGTTAGAGGACGACGAGGAGGTGATTCACACAGTGGAAGACTGACAGCACCACCAGGACAAGGATTGGTACTTATAGGGCGTACACGCCCTTATTTCTCGCTGGAGGAAGGCCATAGAACGGGTTAGAGACAGTGCAGATTAAGCAACATTTTCTCGTGTGTGTAATTCTCATTATGTTCAATAAAGAACTGTTGAAGAAGAAAATGTGTTGCATTATTTTCCGGGCAACCCTCGTAAGTCAGTTAAACGTGGCCCCAGAACAACGGTGTAGCATGACATTCTTACCATTTACAAATAATTACTACAGTTGAAAGAGCTTGCAAGTGACAGGAAAAATCCTATAACAGCGTGATTAGAAAACCAGACATCTTTGCAAATCTAGCCTGAAAGCTATTCACCTCGCCACAGAATCATATATTTCAAGACTATTCTGCTTTAATTCTGCCACGACAATCAATCTCAAAAAATGGTTCAAATGGCTCTGAGCACTATGGGACTTAACATCTATGGTCATCAGTCCCCTACAACTTATAACTACTTAAACCTAACTAACCTAAGGACATCACATAACACCCAGTCATCACGATGCAGAAAAAATCCCTGACCCCGCCGGGAATCGAACCCGGGAACCCGGGCGTGGGAAGCGAGAACGCTACCTCACGACCACGAGCTGCGGACAATCCATCTCAGTGTCACCTATCGTCATATAGGTTTATGTATCGCCTAAACTTTATTCTTAGTATTTCAGTATTATAATTGTTTCTGCGACGAAGATAGAAAGGTATCCTCACATTTAACTGCAGTGTGTGTGATAACACATATATATTCGCCCAGATTGATAAACGGATGCGAATAATCCTGATTAATTTGGTACATGCGTTCCATCCAAGTTTCGTTTACCTCTCTATGTTTCAAGCTAAATGATGAAGTTCGTCTTGTGCGTTTACAATACCACATAGCTGGAAGTGTACCTCATCTGACGATAGAAAAATTAAAACCTTGTTTAACATGTAACTCTTCAGGCTTTTCCGGCGAGATCTTGACATGTCGAATAATCGGATCTACTGCCGAATGTTTGTGTCGCTCTGGCACAATATTTGGGCCACCTAACTCGTTGTCTTCTTCAGGTGATACCTAAAACTGCCATATTGGAGGATCTTGTCCAGTATTTATGCCCAGAGGGCGCTGGGTGCTCTCTTTGCCGTCCGCGCCCGCCTGGCACTGCATGTAATGTGTTGCCTCTTACTCGGTGCTCCCTCAGACGTCCGCGCCCGACTTGGTCGCCATCTGCGGCAGCTCTCAGAGACCCGTCCAGTGTCAGGCGTCCCGTTCATGGTCCGCGCCCGCCTGGTGCTGCTCCTGAGGTTTTGGCCCCTCCCTGGTGCTCCCACGGGCGTCCGCACACGGCTCGTCCACCATCTGTGGTCGTGGCAGCTGTCTCGGGCCGGACCCGCGTTTGGCGTTCCGTTCGTGGTCCGCGCTCACTTGGCGCTCTCCCTGAGGTGTTGGCACTTCCCTGGTGCTCCGACGGTCGTCCGCGTTCGGCTCGTCCATCATCTGCGGTCGTGGCGGCTGTCAGTGACCTGTCCTACATCGGGAGTTGTGTTCACAGTCCGCTCCCGTCTGGCGCTGCTCCTGCGGTGTTACTACTTCTTGAGGAGTTTCTTGGTTCCTTTCGTTGGGCCCTGGAAAGCTCCAGAGCCGGACTCCACGCAGAGCTGAGCTAGTAACCGCTGTCTCGGTTTATTAGGTTGTCTTTGACCTTGATCTCGATGGCCTCCTTTATGACACTGTCCTAAAATCTTGGCGTCTGTGTCACAATTTTGGTGTTGTCGTAGTCCATTGAGTGAATGAGCTCCAGGCAGTGCTCCGCTATGGCAGATTGGTTGCCTGCCCGAGTCTGGTGCCTCTAGTGTTCTTTGCACCTGACGTCCACCGTCCTGGTTGTCTGGCCAATGTATGACTTTCCACACTCGCACGGGATGTTGTAAATGCCTGGTTTATGTAGCCCCAGGTCGTCCTTCACGCGCCCTAGCATTGTCCCAATTTTGGATGGTGGACAGAAGATACTCTTTATATCATATTTTGAAAGAATTCTGCTGATCTTTGCAGAAATAGGTCCAGCATATGGCAGAGATGCCACCTTCTTCGCCCCCTTTGGCTCTTCTTCTGTACCCTGAGGCTGGCTGGTAGCATGCAGTGCCCTTTCGATGTCTGTGGAGGAGTATCCATTTATGCTGAACACCAGCTGTAGATGTTTTATCTCTGTGGCTATACTTTCCGTATCTGACAGAGCCCGAGCCCTGTGAACTAATGTTTTCAAGACTCCATTCATCTGTGTCGGGTGGTGGCAGCTACTGGCTTGAAGGTATAAGTCAGTGTGGGTGGGCTTACGATACACACTGTGCCACAGAGTGCCATCTGCCTTCCTCTAGAATAGGACATCCAAGAATGGGAAATGTCCATCCTTCTCTAGCAGCATAGTAAATTTTATACTTGGGTGGCGTGAATTTTGATGTTCCAGAAAGTCGTCAAGCTTCTCCCAGCCCTGGGGCCAAATGACAAAAGTGTCATCGACACACTTGATAAAGCAATTGGTTTGGTAAGTGGTTGATGCAAGCGCCTCCTCTTCGTATCTTTCCATGAAAAGGTTGGCTACCACTGGTGATAAAGGGCTGCCCATTGCCACTCCTTCCGTTTGCTCGTCCGCAGCTCGTGGTCGTGCGGTAGCGTTCTCGCTTCCCGCGCCCGGGTTTCCGGGTTCGATTCCCGGCGGGGTTAGGGATTTTCTCTGCCTCGTGATGACTGGGTGTTGTGTGATGTCTTAGGTTAGTTAGGTTTAAGTAGTTCTAAGTTCTAGGGGACTGATGACCATAGATGTTAAGTCCCATAGTGCTCAGAGCCATTCCGTTTGCTCATAAAATTGACCCCCGTAAAGAAAATATGTTGAGGTCAGTAAATGCTTGAACCGGTCGAGCAGGGCACCATCGAACTTCTCTCCAATGATACTGAGTGAATCGGTGAGTGGCACTCGTGTGAAGAGCGACACCACATCGAAACCGACCATGATGTCAGAGTCCACAGTGTGTAGCTGCCTTAGCCATTGTAGGAAGTCCTCTGAGTTCCGAATGTGGTGTGCACATATGGTGCCAATATCTTCTTCAGGTATTGTGCAGTGAGGTATGTCGCTGCGCCGATATTACTGACAATAGGTCTAGCAGGGACCACCTCCTTGTGGACCTTGGGGAATCCATAGAGTCTAGGTGGTACAGGTGCTTTGTGATGAAGCTTCTCGATGACCTGTTCAGGTAGACCTGTCTCCTTCAGCAACTTCTGGGTTTTCCTGTCCACCTTGTCAGTAGGGTCGCCATCTAGTGGTTTGTAAGCAGTGTCTTCCAGGAGTTGTTGCACTTTCCCATCATACTCCAACTTGTTCAAGACGACCGTGGAGTTACGCTTATCAGCTCGCAGAACTACAACGCTGTCATCCTCTCGTAGCTGCCTGAGTACCACCCTCTCCTCGCTCGAGATGTTGGATTTGGGGGGGCTTCGTCCTGGTGAGTGCCCTGCAGGTCTCCCTGCCGATCTCTTCAGACAAGTTGGAAGGTAGCGTGTTGACGACTTGCTCAACCGAACTGAAGAAGGCTACAACAGGTACGCTTCTGGGAGTCCCTGCAAAGTTGAGTTCCTTGCTGAGTGGTTTTGAGGTGGCCTCATCGAGCTGCTTGTTGCTCAGGTTGACCACTGTCCGTGTGTCCCCATCCTGTTGTCTTAGATAGCACCTGAAGAAGGCAACGAGTTACGTGGCCGAAATATTGTGCCAGAGCGACACAAACATCCGGCAGTAGACCCGATAATTCCACTTGTTTAACATATTTTCCATTCATTATACGTTTGTCCACATAACGAAGATCAGTAACTCCATGTATAGTTCGTAAAAAATTCAATGTAATTCAGTAAAAGTGCTTTTTACTTCTAGTTCAGTTCGTAACGTTATGTCTCACCTTTGTTTTCATACACAAGAGCCTTTTTAAAATTTTTATCATTGATAGAGGGAGAAAAAGAGAGAGAAAGGGGTGGGGGGAAGAGCCTAGATTAGATTCCTATCGGTATGTAATATACAAACGAAAACGATTTTCATGATTGTTTTGTTTGATTCCTCATGCCTTGTCCTTTTACTCTGCTTCACTTATATCGATTAATACTTCCTAAAATGTTACACGCACCCAAGCTTTGAACTCTTCACAATTAACTTTGTTCAGACATTGCTTGAGCAATAGAGCTTATGTTTATCCTTCCTTCCTGGCTAAACGACATTAATCTTCCCCGTTTGGCGTCAGGTCTTTACTTTCCTCCTTCATTTCTTAGTTTGTGGTTCTTTTCATACAATGATTTCCAAGCCGTTGTTCCTCACTTCTCGAATGTACAGTTATCCGCAGATATTAACACAACAGAAATTTAATACCATATTCCCTAAATGGCTTAGTGCAGCAACGAAACGACCCTACAGTGTCCAGTAACCTAGTTGTAGCGTACAGATAACATAGTGTCATACTTTGGAGGTCAGCTGCTTAGCTACCTGCAGATTGGCCTTGTATTTTAGCTGACAACGAAAGGAATGTTTACGACTTTAAAAGTCTTTGAAATGTCTGACTTCCTCTCTAAAACATTAGAGTGGATGATTTACTGTGTCATCTACATTACTGTCTCATACAAGCTTCTTGTGATTGATCAGGCAGCCGCAAAATCCTTCTTGTATTATCCTTAACTTAATACAACATTTCAAAACGTTTAACCAAGTATCTTAGAGGAACGCATGACAGTGTGATTGTGTTGATGAACGTAAGTGAGAGAGTGACTGTAGTTTTAGGGATCACCGTTTACCATTGTTAAATATTTTCGAAGGCTGTAAGGCGTTACTTCCTACTCGTTATAATAAGGACTTTGATAACCCCTTCTTTGAGATCCTTTCAATAAAACACACACACAGACACACACACACACGAACGCTCGCGCCCGTGTGTGTACACCTACGAGATCTGATTTTTATAGAAACGAAATTGCACATTGCGAATCCCGAAACAGTACAGTGATAAATAACCTCGCTGATAACCGTTCATCTCTTCTAACGATCCTCCCACCCCCCCTCCCGCCACCCTCTGCCCGCTTCTCCCCTCGTTTCTTCTGCGACTGATGCAGTGACCCGATTTTAGTATGTGTTTAACCGTAAACCACAATGTGTTGTACGCGAAAAAGATGCAATTCTAAGATTTACAATATTGGCAAGCTCAGTGTCGGTCACTTTTGACTGCAGTATTTACAATGGTCTACCTTATCTCCTTTTGTTCAAATGGTTCAAATGGCTCTGAGCACTATGGGACTTAACATCTTAGGTCATCAGTCCCCTAGAACTTAGAACTACTTAAACCTAACTAACCGAAGGACATCACACAACACCCAGCCATCACGAGGCAGAGAAAATCCCTGCCCCCGCCGGGAATCGAACCCGGGAAACCGGGCGTGGGAAGCGAGAACGCTACCGCACGACCACGAGATGCGGGCGTATCTCCTTTTGTATTCGTGTACAAATAAAGGTAGTAATTATCATCATCCTTATATTTTACCCTAGAGATTAAACCAATCAATATTAAACTATTTTGCTTCCCTATGTAAGCAGACACGTAGCTAAATTGAAACTGGAGCACGGAAACATATTCAAATATCATGATCATTTCCGTTCAAAATCTTTGATAACACTAACTACGAGCGATAGAATGACCTCGACACGTGGCGTGGAAAAAGTACAATTATAACAAAATACCCACAGTTTTGTAAAAAGCAGGCGAACAGTTGCAATTGATACACAGCGGAACCGCGGCCGCCAGTCGCCGGTTTACCACTCGCGTCCGTTGCGGAGCCATAAATGGCAAACTCAATAGCACGCCAATAACGTCATGCAAGAAGACCATTACTACAGGAATACTGCAATTTCGAAGCACGAAAACCGAACAGCTACAGTGGACGCATCGGTTTTATCTTTTTACTGGCAACCCAACGTTATACAAACTTTTCACATTGCCTACCACAGGCAATTCATGGCATGGATTACGGAACGTGCGGTTCTTGTTTGGTGCCTCTTCTTCTTATTCAGATGACTATATGTGGATAAAAAGGAATGGATAGTATTCTGAAAGAATATTACATTGAGTTATAAAGCAAAAGTGTATGACATTCTGTGTGTCTATTCATTGTCACTTAAATGTGAAACATAAATGCGCATTACACCGTTAGGGCCTGTTGACTTATCGTTAGCAGGTGTGCTCAGTAACATGTACCATGTTAACTACGTGACAACGTTGTCAGATGAGCGAAACGCTGTGACATAAAATGTCTAAGGATCGCTGCCTCACTAGCGGTATTCACCAGGAACAAAATGTGCTGTGTCCTCAGACTTATGTGGAGTGATTCTGTGCAACCTATAGAAATTTACTCCAAATGAAGCCTAGCATGAGACACATGTTAATCACAACAAGTCTCTATATAAGAAGGAAGATCACCCATAGAGGGACATTCGTGGCCAATATGTACTCTTCGTACCACTCAGGTACCTCGCATACACCCTCCTGAACGCTTCATCACCTATACCAAAGAAGTTACCAAGAGAGTCATCAGAAGAGACGGCTACGTAGACCTTCGCTCAGGACGAAAAAGGCGTCATCTTTGATAACCAGCCGATGCGAAGGTCCCTATACTGCATCGTACTCAAACAAGCACTGGCTTTGTGATGCTGCTTCTGCGTTACATACACTACGCTTTTCCTTTTACTTCCCCTACACGTCACGCTTTCTCATCCCGTTTCCTATTCCCAAGATCTAAATGTCTTAACAAAAAATTAGTGTATTGTGTATATTAAATATTAGATCAAATTCCAATTTTTGTTCTACACTTGCCTCCGAATTTTACTGTTGGCACTATACACGCTGGCAGATGACGTTCACCTGGCATTCGCCATACCTACAACCTGCCATCGGATCGCCACAATGTGTACCGTGATTCGTCACTCCACATAACGTCTTTCCACTGTTAAATACATCGTACACTCAGTACAAAATAGTTTTTCAGAGTAATTTAGTTTAACAGTAACTTTTATTTGAAACAGTTTAGATACCATTAAGAAGTTTTATCAAGTTATACGGGACAATACTGTTTAAAACGCATATAACATCAAAATGAATTTCCCACCTAATGACGTCGCCTGCCATGCAGCTAAATGATGAGGATATTTATCTGTACCAACTATTAACTCTCAGTATTTTGTGCATTTATGTACACGACGTGACGAATAGCTGTGGCAACTGGGATCGTCTCTGCAGAAGTCACCAACACTTTTTCTGCCTATATCGTAATGTAACATACTGTACTTAATTGTAACGGTAGGCCCTAACTGAGGATTTGTTGTATCGTGCTGCAATGAAATCGCGTATTATGAAAATAACTTTGATGCCTGCTAATATTGTACTTATGACTGCAGTGGTTTGAAGGGCAGTAAACGACAGAATACAGCTACGGATATCGATGGTGCATTGCCGGAATCAAGAATATTATCATATGCAGAAGGTACGTGTCCTTGTTTTGCATGGCACAAAAGCTACGCCTGACACCTAAAATTTCTTTGAAGATATTCAGGGTTAAGCAGTGTACACAACACTTTTAAAATCTATAAATGTTATGTTTTGCTCCAAGCTTAATATTTCATTTATGAACCTTAGAAATAGTCACCCTTTTGCCTACTATTCAATTATGGAAAATCCGTTTTTCAGCTAAGTATGGGTGGAGACAATTCCAAACGAGGACAATACGCACTTTACGTACAGGTTGTGATTTCGAAAGAAGACAATACCATGACAAGTATAAACCAGAAACAGTACCTGTCTGTTTTGGAGTTGGGGTGTGCAGTTCTATCAGTGACAGGTCTCTATAGTTAATTTGATAAATGTATTGTCGAACTCCGTCCATTGCAACTATTTTTGATCGGTCTTCACCACTCGGAGCAGGTGGCTTTTTTTTTCTTTTTTTTCCAGCATGTGGTGGAAACCTTTTCTTTCTTTTCCATAGAATGAGGCCTACTTATTCAGGATTCGACAAATTTTATTTTAGTATTCAACTTTGGGGCAGAAACCATTTCCCGATGCCATGTACACTAGATTATGTGCTTTATCCTATTCTAACTGTTTATTGTATTCTCTGAAGTGAAATTTCGAAACCATGCCAGTCTTTGTCTAAAAGAGGGTGGCCAACCACCTAAAAACACAGACAAGCTGATCGGCTGGCTGATCCGCAGTGCGGATTAGATCCTGGTATGGCTCACATCTATGCTTCGAGACACAGCGCACTGCGCATTACGCCGCATGAGCGACCTGCAGCAAGAAAAGTTGAAAGGCACCAAGCTCTTGAGGCTTGTCCCCTTCCATTTTTTGCATTGATTCAACTTTTTCTCCTTACGTTCCCGATTGGTGAGGGCCAAGTAAGGTCACTAAAGTAATGAAATCTGCAATGAGGGCTTGATTTTCTTTTGATTATGGGTGACAGGGCCGGCGCTCTTTATTAGGCGTTGAAGATGTGTGGCGACACATCTGAGCGGCAAGATCAGAGTACGCCCCGCTCGTCGCACAACAAGGCGTGGCCGGCGTTTTCGCCTTTCACGTCGACGCGAGCAGGAAGCATTGTGACGCGCACAGCGTCGGGGCCGGCGCCTCTCAAATCGTTTCAGTGCCGTGGGGCCCGCTGATCGCCTACCAGGCAACGCTGGACGTCTCCATCGTCTGCGTTGGTTTGGAGAATTTTAATATCTGGATCCATGGGGCGTTGCCATTATGGCGCCCACATAGACCACTGCCACACGACGGCCAGAGAGAGTTTCAGGCCTATTCTTTGCACGGCGTACACCGAAAAACGTCACTTGATAGGATGACGCATAAGACGTGAGCTGAAGCAAAAGAGCGCACTCCAAACTTGGCGGGACGACAGACGGTATGAGGAAAATTTGTCGTGATAGTTTGGAGGGGAAAGGAGTGACAGATTATAAGAGTATGATTGGCAACTGTTTTTGGGTCCTCAGAGGGTCAGAGATTTTCCTGCACGGTGGGAACAAGACGCTAATCCATTTGTTTGAAGATGAAGTGAGGAGTTCATGGAATTTCGCTTTCGGATGACTGGAGAGATCGGTCATGTTTCACTTCTGGACTGCCAGAGTGAACGTCAGGGCTCGTCACTTCTGGTCACCTAGAGTGAAGGTGATCGCAAGAAAAAATGGTTGAAATGGATCTGAGCACTATGGGACTTAAAATCTGAGGTCATCAGTCCCCTGGAACTAATTAAACCTAACTAACCTAAGGACATCACACACATCCATGCCCGAGGCAGGATTCGAAACTGCGACCGAAGCTGATCGCGAGAGTCAGAAGCATTACTGTCTCGGGAGTCTGTGCAAAGCCTGTCAGCTACCATTTGTATTTGCAGCACCAGTGCAGTAGGGATTTGTCAAAATAATTTGACCCCTCCCAGCTTACGCTATCGCCTTGTCGCCATGCACTGTCACGCTTTCCATGTGAGATCAGTAAATTGCGCTCTGATTTACTATCACTTTTGTTCATAATAATCAGGGGTAAAGTGTTAAGGCATACTCTCATTCACAAAGATTTTAGGGCTCCGTAAAGTCACAATTGATACCACTCCTGTACGCGAATTCAGCCAACATCTCGTTACCCAAGTTACGTTGTTCTTATTTATATTCCATCAGTATTTGTGTCGTGTAATAGTTTAGGAATACTCTGCAAAAATCACTCTGTGATAACAATATTTTGTACTCTAATTTCACCTTTATTAACAGGGCACTTTACCAGATAAGAATGATCAGCTTTTAAAGTATCGTAAATAGAACTACGTCGGAGGTGCAACTCTTTATCTGACCACAATCAGGGCCATAACATAATTTCTCCACAAAGTGTCTGTTATGTGATAGCAACGGTGGTAGTTAACGAGGGGGGGGGGCCTTGAGTGTATTAGCCTAAGTAATACGGATTTCTTTAATGAATTAGGGTGACATGTCCATCTCTCAACAACGGCACCTCAACAGTAAGGAGTAAAATTTCTTACCAGTTGATTCATAATGGTAAGATACTACTCCTTCGCGATTTGCTTGTCAGGGACATAGTATATGCCGCCCAATAACCACCAGTTTCGAAGCTTGTGGTTTTATTGCAACTATTCTTATTGAAAGATGAAATTCAAGTAGACATGAACATAAAAGGAAATATACTGGAACGTCACAGGAAGTTTAGGGGAAACGAAGGAAGTCTGTCAATGAAATTGTGGAAAGCGTTTCTATATCTTATGATGATTAATAACAGATAATTTACTTTACGATGTATCAAGGTAGCTTACGTTTTCCACAATTTCCTATGACGTAATCAAAGGCTGATATTACATTATGATTAAAGTCACTGACATTTTAGTATATTACAAAAGCTTTAGTATTTTGAATCTTTTTTACTAGCACAAACTTAATCTCAATTTATCTTGGATGCACAGAATGTATAAACATCATTTATATTAGTTGTCTGCATTAAATTAACCTAGTCAGAGGCTCATTATCGTATGATATAGACCTGAAAAGAAAGCATGCCTCAAAAACAAGTGCTTTGCCCTGAGTTTCGCGAACGGTTTTGTTAACATATCACTAGAAACAGAAATACGTAACGTCAGAAAGGTGAAGCGAAATGGCCTCAGGTGGAATGGGTGCACATCATATTATGGCAAACAATATATTACTTTTAAAGGGAAAAGTAAAATCGCTGTAACATTGTTTCCTTAAAACCCTATTTCAAAATAGATGTGGATATCTGTCAAGTCTTAATTTTACACCAAGTCAGCGGTTGAATCATAAAATAGTTGCGAGTATATCAGTTTAGTAGTACTGACAACAGTTCAATGAATCTTTCCATCTAAGAAAAGTCGTCACGATGTAGCAATCTTCCAATCACGGTTCACAGTGGGAATAATAGTGACATCGCAGGAACCACACAAAAGAATATATACTAAAGAGCCAAAAAAACTGGTACACCTGCCTAATATTGTGTACGCCCCCGCGAGCACGCAGAAGAGCCGCAACACAACGTGGCGTGGACGCGACTAATGTCTGAAGTAGCGTTGGAGGGAACATACACCATGAATCCTGAAGGGCTGTCCATAAATCCCTAAAACTACAGGAGGGTGGAGACCTCTTCTGAACAGCACGTGGCAAGGCATCTCAGATATGCTCAATAATGTTCATGTCCGGGGGCCATGGTGGTCAGTGGAAGTGTTAAAACTCTGAAGAGTATTCCTGGAACCACTCTGTAGCAATTCTGGACGTATGGAGTGTCGAATTGTCTTGCTGGAATTCCCTATGTCCGTCGGAATACACAATGGACATGAATGGACGCAGTCGATCAGACAGGATACTTATGTACGTGTCACCTGTCACGGTCGTTCTTAGACGAATCAGGCTTACCACATCACTCCAACTGCACACACCCCACACCAATAGAGAGCGTCCACAACCTGGAAGAGCCCCTGCTGACATGCAGGGTCTATTCATTCATGGGGTTGTCTCCATAACCGTACACGTCCTCCACTCTATACCATTTGAGACTCGTCCGACCAGGCAACGTGTTGCTGTCAAGAGACCAATGTCAGCTTTGACGGGCCCAGGTGAGGCGTAAGGCTTTGTGTCGTGCAGTCATCAAGGGTATACAGGTGGGCCTTCAGCTTCCGAAAGCCCATATCGATGATTTTTCGTTGAATTGTTCGCACGCTGACGCTTGTTGATGGCCCAGCATTGACATCTATAGCAATGTGCGGAAGGTTTGCACTTCTGTCCCGTTGAACGATTCTCTCCAGTCTTTTCCAGTAGCAGTGTTGTCGGAGATTTGATGTTTCACCGGATTCCTGACTTGCACGGTCTGCTCGTGAAATGGTCGTGCGGGAAAATCCCCTCTTCATCGCTACCTCGGAGATGCTGTCCCGTCGATCGTTCGGCGAGTATAACATCACATTCAAACTCATTTGATAACCTGCCACTGTAGCTGCAGTAACAGAAATAATAACTGTGCCAGATACTTTGTAAGTAGGCTGTTTAGGTTCTTATATTGGTAACGCCACTGCCACGTAGCGCTCTGTATGAAAATCACTGGCTGTGCTGTGTGCAGTCTGTGGCTGGTTTGCATTGTTGTTGGCTATTGTAGTGTTGGGCAGTTGGCTGTTAACAGCGCGTAGCGTTGCGCAGTTGGAGGTGAGCCGCCAGTTGTGGTGGATGTGGGGAGAGAGTTGGCGGAATTCTGAGAGCGGATGATCTGGACGTGTGTCCATCAGAAACAGTACATTTGTAAGACTGGATGTCATGAACTGCTATATATATTATGACTTTTGAACACTATTAAGGTAAATACATTGTTTGTTCTCTATCAAAATCTTTCATTTGCTAACTATGCCTATCAGTAGTTAGTGACTTCAGTGGTTAGAATCTTTTATTTAGCTGGCAGTAGTGGCGCTCGCTGTATTGCAGTAGTTCGAGTAACGAAGATTTTTGTGAGGTAACTGATTCATGAAAGGTATAGGTTAGTGTTAGTCAGGGCCATTCTTTTGTAGGGATTATTGAAAGTCAGATTGCGTTGCGCTAAAAATATTGTGTGTCAGTTTAAGCGCAGTCGTGTATAATTATTCAAAGGGGACATTTCATATGGCGACTCTATAACTGTGTCAGACACTTGTTGTCTTATATAGGCTTTGCCGACCGCAGAGCCGTATCTGCCTACTTACATATTCGTGCTTATTAATACGCAAGCCTATATCAGTTTCTTTGACGCTTTAGTGTAGATCTCTTGGTGATAATCGTCGTTTAAGTTCTTACTGCTGTTTGGTAGTTCTTGTTTTAAGAAAACTTTCAGAACTTGATGGAGTTTGATATAATTTGCATTTTAAGTCGAAACTTTCATAGATTACCAACCATTTCTCTGCAACGTACTGACCACGTAGTAATGTACCGTCTGACTCCTGTGTACTAATACCTGTCAGTAACCTAGCTGCCATCGCTGTGGACAGTGTAAATTGAAGCGTTGGAGGAACTATTTAGGCTTCTTCGTGGCCTGAACTACACGGAGACCTACAGAATCATTTTCCTCACGAAAACTATCATCTATCTTTCGGTCATCACATAACCAGTGGGGATCGCTACAATTGACACTTACATATCTTTATATCGGAAGTTAATTAAATTCTTTGTTCGGCTTACGTTTGTAACACGCCATTTTGTGTGTACATTTGCGTGCCTGTGTGTTTGTTTTGGAAATTTGTGATAAGACCTTATGAGACCAAACTGCTGAGGTCATCGGTCCCTAAGCTTACACACTACTTAATCTATCTTGAACTAACTTACGCTAAGGACAACATACACACCCATACCCGAGGGAGGACTCCAACCTCCGACGGAAGGAGCCGTGTGTGTGTGTGTGTGTGTGTGTGTGTGTGTGTGTACGTGAGTGTCTTTTTACTTCAGTTCCTGGCAATTTACTTTACAAGGCTGTTAGTTCAATTACATATTCTTTTGATGAATGTATACAGTGATTCTGTAAAAAGCATCCAATACACGGACTGATAACTAATGTGTTCAGACGCTTTAGCATTTTGTTGAGATGCTGGTGATACTTGATGCAGATCTGTATAAAATGTATTAACAGTGAGAGTTGGTAGAATAGAGCCATCAAAACTGAAATAACATTTTCACTGAAAGATATTGTGGATGATTTCTTTGAAAGGATTTCTACATCGAGAAACAGTGTTCACATTCTATTGAGGACTGACATTTCCGTATCTGTCAGTTACGTCATTTACAATTTATTTTATGTGACCTGTATAAGATTGTAAGGAGGACCCCCATAGAGTGGCGTGGAGAATGTAATAAAAACTGTGACGTAGGCAGACCGTTGCTCCATCGAATTTCGTTAAAAATGTTCAAGGGTCGCATAAAATTCTGAAAGTGTCTGTTCCATCAGCGATAACTGAAAGTTGTGACAGCAAATCTATTGTTAGGTGATTGAAAGCATATTTTTGAAACTATCTTCTCTTTCATTCCCGATACTGAGCACTTTGATATTATTCAAAGCTTTGGCTCAAGGGAGACCAGCTGCTGTAGGAACTTAGTATTGCATACTTTAAAAAGTGCAAAGAGTGCAGTTGGACTTGGTGATATGAGTGGTGGTGGTGACTGCCTGAAGGACCCACTGATAAGACAGCTGACAATAAAGAATGCACTACTCACCATCGGCACCTGTTTTGTCATCGCTCATCGCCTCAAAAGAAGCCTCAGTAGACCCTGGCTGGAGGCAACTTCTGCCCTGGTTAGAGAACACTGCATAGGCATACTGCTTTGCTGATGGCAGGGTCGTTGTGGCCGGCGGTCTCTGCAGGCGACAGATGTGACGTAAGTGGTGCGCTACTTCTCATTTGACGATGGCACCTGGAGCAGCACCGCGGCCGTTGCATTCACTGCCTGCAGTGGATCGAGATTTCTGTGCAGGGGATTCGACTCCCTGACCTCTGAAAGGTGTTAGACGGCAGCTGATGCCGAGACATTGAGTCCTGTTGAGAACTCAGTAATGGCGGCAGCAGGTGTTGACGGCAGGTTGGCTGTGCTGTAGCACTGACCCCGTCAGGAACTCAGTGCAGCCCAGTCTCAAACACATGGCTGTTGCTGGCGATGAACATTTGTATCACTGTCCGATATGTTCCTGGCGTGCTGCTACCCTCTGGCTGAACGACGTAAATCTGCCTCAAAATTCAGACTCGTTTATACTGCTGTGAGGCGCTTGCGTTTCACTGAAGCCATGGTACCTAATCATGTTGGCCATCTACATATACGTACATACTCCGCAATCCACCATACGGAGCGTGGCGGAGGGTACGAGACAAGAGACTTAAGCTGGTGTGGTGACACTGATCCAACTGCAACGGTTAGCACCAATATATAGTGAAGTTTTCAAATAAGTGAGGCTAGCACGACCTCACAACCCATGAAATGTATGTTGACAGATGCCTCGTCACAGCGCGGACACAAGCTTGCACTTGCTAATGAAGCACTTCACCGTAGATTTGACATCACTTCTTATCACTTTCACTAAACAGCTGCATAACGACATTATATTGACCTCGTCCAAGGTGAATACCCACTTTCCTGGGTCTTGCTTTGGCCCAGTTCTCTATCGATGCTAACTTCTCACTTAATCTATTAGGCAAGTACATTTTTTTTTTTGGTCATCAGTCTTCTGAATGGTTCGATGCGGCCCGCCACGAATTCCTCTCCTGTGCTAACCTCTTCATCTCAGAGTAGCACTTGCAACCTACGTCCTCAATTTTTTGCTGGATGGATTCCAATCTCTGTCTTCTTCTACAGTTTATGCCCTCTACAGTTCCCTCTAGTACCATGGAAGTCATTCCATGATATCTTAACAAATGCCCAATCATCCTGTCCCTTCTCCTTATCAGTGTTTTCCACATATTCCTTCCCTCTCCGATTCTGCGTAGAATCTACTCATTCCTTATATAATTGCGTAGGCTTCCGCGGCCAGAGTCAGTCGACATAAAAGTTTTCTGGGTTTGGTACCGCGTCATAATGTAAAAACTACTGCTGCTACAGAAAAGCCAGCGTTTCGGCCACGATTGCAGCGGCCTTCTTCTGGGTCTTATCAAGAAGGCCGCTGCAATCGTGGCCGAAACGTTGGCTTTTCTATAGCAGCAATAGTTTTTACTCATTCCTTATTTTATCAATCCACGTAATTTTCAGTATTCGTATACAGCACCACATATCAAATGCTTCGATTCTCTTCTGTTTCGGTTTTCCCACAGTCCATGTTTCACTAACATACAGTGATGTACTCCAGACGTACATTCTCAGAAATTTCTTCCTCAGATTAAGGCCGATATTTGATAATAGTAGACTTCTCTTGGCCAGGAGTGCCTTTTCGCCATTGCTAGTCTTCTTTTGATGCCCTCCTTGCTCCGTCCGTCACTCGTTATTTTACTGCCTGTGTAGCAGAATACCTTACCTTCATCTACTTCGTGACCATCGATCCTGATATTAAGTCTCTCGCTGTTCTCATTTCTACTACTTCTCATTACCTTCGTCATTCTCGATTTACTCTCAAGCCATACTTTGTATTCATTAGACTGTTCATTCCATTCAGTAGATCATGTAATTCTTCTTCACTTTCACTCAGGATAGCAATGTTATCAGCGAATCGTATCATTGATATCCTTCCACCTTGAAGTTTAGTTCCACTCCTGAATCTTTCTTTTATTTCCATAATTGCTTAATCGATGTACATATTGAACAGTAGGGGCGAAAGACTACATCCTTGTGTTACACTCTTTTATAATACGAGCTCTCTGTTCTTGGTCGTCCACTCCTATTATTCCCTCCTGGTTGTAGTACAGATTGTATATGACCCGTCTCTCCCTATAGCTTACTTACCCTCACTTTTCCCAGAATTTTGAACACCTTGCACCATTTTACATTGTCGAATGCTTTTACCAGGTCGACTAATCCTATGAAGGTGTCTTGATTTTTCTTTAGTCTTGCTTCCCTTATTAATCGAAACGTCAGAATTGCCTCTCTTTTGGCTTCCCTAAAGCCAAACTGATCGTCATCTACTGCATCCTCAATTTCTTTTTCCATTCTTCTGTATATTATTCTTGTCAGCAACTTGGATGCATGAGCTGTTACGCTGATTGTGCGACAATTCTCGCATTTTTTAGCTCTTGCCGTCTTTGGAATTATGTAGATGATGTTTTTCCGAAAGACAGATGGAATGTCGCCAGACTCATACATTATACACACAAATGTGAATAATTGTATTGTTGCCAATTCTCCCAACGATTTTTGAAATTCTGATCGAATGTTATCTATCCTCTGTGCCATATTTGATCTGAGGTCCTTCAAACATTTTAAATTATGATTCTAATACCGGGTCCCTACCTCTTCTAAATCGATTCCTGTTTCTTCTTCTAATGCATCAGACAAATCTACCCCCTCATAGAGGCTTTCATCGCATTCTTTCCTCCTATCCGCCCTCTAGTCTCCATTTAACAGTGGAATTCCCGTTGCACTCTTGATGTTATCACCCTTGCTTTTAATGTCACCTAAGGTTGTTTTGACTTTCCTGTGTACTGAGTCAGTCCTTCCGACAATCATTTCCTTTCGATTTCTTCACATTTTTCATGCAGCCATTTCGTCTTAGCTTCCGTGCACTTCCTATGTATTTCATTCCTCAGCGACTTGTATTTCTGTATTCCCGAGTTTACCGTAACAATTTTGTACTTCCTCCTTTCATCGATCGATTGAAGTATTTCTTCTGTTACCCATGGTTTCTTCGCAATTAACTTCTTTGTATCTATGTTTTCCTTCCCAACTTCTGTTATCGGCCGTTTTAGGGATGTCCATTCCTCTTCAACTGTACTGTCTACTGAGCTATTCCTTATTGCTGTATCTATAGCAGTAGAGAATTTCAAGCGTATCTCGCCATTCCTTAGCGTTTCCTTATGCCACTTCTTTGCGTATTGATTCTTTCTGACTAATGTCTTAAACTTCAGCCAATCTTCATCACTACTATGTTGTAATCTGAGTCTATATTTGCTCCTGGGTTCGCCTTACAATCCAGTATATAGAGAGTCGCTTCCCTTCGCCCTATTTGCGAGTGTGACAGGAAAGCAGATGAGTAGTGGTTGTAGTACAGGGTACCCTCCGCCACGCATCGTATGGTGGCTTGGGGAGTATCTGCGTAGATGTAGAGGCAGATAAAGTGTGAGTATTAGTGCGTGGGTGGCTACATTTACTTTTCTTCTCCACTCTCATGAATTTTGTAGTTAGGTGTACATAAGGCAGCCTACGTATTAATTCTACGTATAAGCTGTCTTCATTCCCAATTTCATCCAAATCCGTCACACCGTTTCAGCGTGAAATGCTATTAACTAACGAGGCTATAATATCGTCGACGTACCGCTGTAATGTAAGCGTGCCGCGGATGACAATGAAAAAGGCCTTTCTATGCCATGTCATGTCACCCCAGCCTCGCATAGTTTTTGAGCCGTATGGCATGCGACAGTAACTGGTATCCCACTGATATCTGGTGCGTCTCCAGACAAGTCTTCGCTGGTCACCAGGTTCATTTCGAGACGGGACTCATCACAGAAGGCTACTCAAATCATTGAGATTTCAGGCCGAAGACGTGTTTTGAGACGCCCCGCTTGCACACGGCGAGAGTTTCTACGGCTTGTCTGTGTACTTGCCAAACCCAACCTTGGCCACCGTGGTCTCCGTATTGTCCCCTACTGAGAAACGTTGGATTATTGTGGACCGGGTCCTGCAACGCTCCAATTGGGCAGAATTCGGCACTATATCCGTCAGGATAACGCCCTATAGCTCGCGATCGACGCTCAGCAGAATAAACGCTTGCATAAGGGCAGAAGCGGACCAACGCGATACTGACTTGCTGAATTTGAAAAGCTCTTTCTCTTGAATAAATCAGCCAATTTTCCTGAAACAGTAATCATCGTTCCGGCAGACAGTTTTAATCTGCAAGGAAGTTTCATATCAGCGCACACTCCTCTGCAGAGTGAAAATTTCATTCTGTAATCATTTGATTGTCTGTACACGTAAATCACACCTACCGAATTCCATCCCACGCGGATAAACGTTGTCTTGTATTTCATACTATACACTTTTGCTTTGGTCTCTGCATATAACTGTTGTGAAATTTCAGAAATGTATAAATTAAAAAGTATGGGAACAAGGAAACCTGATGCAATAGACATTTCACTGAGAGACAGTCAAATGGTTCAAATGGCCCTGAGCACTATGGGACTTAACTTCTAAGGTTATCAGTCCCTTAGAACTTAGAAGTACTTGAACCTAACTAACCTAAGGACATTACACACATCCATGCCAGAGGCAGGATTCGAACCTGCGACCGTAGCGGTCGTGCGGTTCCAAACTGTAGCGCCTAGAACCGCACGGTCACCCAGGCCGGCGAGAGACAGTCGTTAGTGCGATTATGCGACAGTTGTGGCAAGGAGATATCGTGGATGTAGTAGCCTTGTGAGACCTGAGTTTCTCCTGGCGTATACAATTTTCAAACAACTTACGGGAATCCAGCCAGCTAACATTTACAGCGACCGTCGATATTTCGGCTGGAGTACACCCTGCCATTTTCAGCGCACAAACTGCAACGAACAGGCGATTTAGAGACTATCAGGACAGTGGAGGACCGATGTACTGAGCATAAAAGGCACTCATCATTACAGCAACAAAGTAGATCTGCTATTTACGAACTCTGCTTGGGTACTGGTCACCCTATGTTATATAACATTACGAAGATAATGGCATGAACGCCCAGCTATTGGGACAGTGTTATTAAGGAGGCAGTTGATATTATATTAGCGAGCATCCTTGTAAAAATGGATGGAGATTTTTGTTTAAAATTTGCTTGGAATCCTGCTCTCTCCCTTGTCGAGAAACACGGGACAGAGTCAATGTTACCTCACTTGCTAGTTCGTAGTCTTTCGCTATCGATATCTCTGACTGTGGTCATTTTTGGAGGCACTAGTGTTCAATGTGTGTGTGTGTGTGTGTGTGTGTGTGTGTGTGCGTGTTTGTGTGTGTGTATCTGTGTGTGTGTGTGTGTGTGTGTGTGTGTGTGTGTGTGTGTTTCTTTGAGTGAGTGTTTGTGTGTGTGTGTTATCTTTCCTGAATTAATACTCCAAGAACCGAGGTTTTAAATTTGCCTGTACATCACCCGTCCGTTGCAGTTCGTGCCTTGAAAATGGGTGGTGTACTCCTGCCGAAATATCGGCGGTCGCTGTAAATGTTTCCTGGGCGAATTCCTGTAACTTGTATGAAAATAGTAGCTCTGTCTGGGTGCTTTGTGAGTGTATGGCGCATAGTGTTCTGATGATGGTGGAGAAGGACAGCACAGGGAGGAATGTTAGACGACATTACCGGCATTTGCATTGTTACTCTGGGGGAATATATAGCCATAACAACCTTGACGGAAGTGCACAATGCGTTTAGTGAAGGGTAGACAAACAGTAGATTCAGTGCAATCTTCTGGTGACATAGATCACCTAATCCAGCTCCTCTGATTGCTACCTGTGTGTGCAAATTTTAAGTATCGGGTGTACTCAGAAAACCGTCACACACTGGAAGAGCTACAGTGAAGCGCTGAAAACCCCATAACTGCTATCCCTCAGGCAGAGCCATTATGTGTACATGTTCTGTGGTGGTCATTAACAAGAGTCAGTACCGCATTAGTCTTATTGCAAATATTATCCTGGCCAGTTTTATTTTACCCGTCTGGTATAAGAGCATGCAGCAAATTTCTCAGTCAATTGACTAGACAAAAAATGCATATATTTCATCACACCATCATTTAAGACAGTGCAGTTTGTCTAACGTTTTTCCAGCGAGTGTTTTCCATCCAGGAAATACGATAAGGTCTACATCTACGACTAACTTAGTCTCATCATTGAATTCAATACGTTAGGCCAGTCACAGTTTCTTAACAAAGGAGAATGATAGAAATCAAACTCCCAAGTTTTCTCACGGACAAAATACTCTTGTCGGTAGTAACTTCTCCTCTTTTCGCTACTTTCTGTTTACTTGATACATAAGACTTTTGTACAACTCGCAATGATACTTTTAGGCTTCTTAAAAAAAAAATCATAAATTGAAATCTTATTTTATGCTTCAAAATCCTAATCAGTTCTACACGGCATATGAAATCAGGTTATTTTCCTTTGGTATAAAGCTTCTATCAACTGCTGCGACTCTACACTTGTTCCTCGTGCAAAATGGTGTAATCAGCGCTCAATAAAAGTAACAAGTACATGTAGAAAACACCGGACTGACATTCACTTCACCTTGCCTGAAGCTTTCTCAGAGCTAAGTAATATGCACCGGACTCGATCGTCTGATGTGCTAATGGCATACAATGTTTTTTTTATTTTCTGAATGTTTTCACTTGTGTTAGCATTTCTCGACACACTCCACCTGTATCATATTCAACGGATGTCAACATAAGTCGAATAGTGCTTTATATTTCTTATCTAAGCCTGGGAAAACAGAGGCAGACTCTTCACAGACGTATCTCAACTTCCGATAATTTTCCAGACCATTTGAACCATCCAAAACAAATTTCTTATAACGGTATTCCAATTTATTCGTCTTACGAAACAAACATAATACGGTTTCTATATGATGGTACATCAACAAAACTTCTTTTCCCAGATAAAGTTGGTGGTAAGCCTACGTTGTTGCGGAAGAAGTACCAAATTGACAAAAACGATATTTAACCGGCGACATAACCGACTCTGTGTCACACCGACGACTGTTTTTCTTCCGTGAACACTGTATACTTCCTTACGTGTCCTGAAACTTTTACAACTCGAATTCTTGCCGGACCTCTGATTCCCATGAGCTTCTCGTATCATGTGAACTCGGCTTTCACAGATTGTCGATCGAAGAGCTCCAAATAATGAACGAAAGAATGCAGCTGGGATTACGTGTTACCACTGGTAGCTATTGGAAACATAATTCCAGTACAAAAGAATGGTCGAAACAGTCACAACATCTTTGGAAATTCACACGATGGTGTGAATAATGAAGAAAGGTACAACATGTCTCACGTCAGCGCTTACATGCCACGACATGTGCTTCGAAGCTGTCTCGTCACGAGAGAGTTATTTCCCGTAGGCACTTGCCAAGAGAAATGTGAAACACTATGTCTTGCCAGTTTATGATGATTACGAAGTATATGATTCTCGTCGTAGTTATATCGCCTTGCAATAACTTTAAACAATTTGTGCTACTGTCTTTAACACAAAGGTTACTAGATATACAGTTAGCACTGCGTACAGAGTGTATCAGAAAGATATGACCAGATTTCCAGGAAGCATTTCTCACACACACAGTAACAAAATGTACTGTATGGACATGGGTCCGGAAACTCTTTGTTTTCTTATTATAGCTCATTTTATGCTTCTCTTCACAATCACATTCATCATGGGAAATAGACAGAAAAGAAAGTACCAGAATTACATGAAACGTCTCTTATCCGAAACGCTCAAAGTACCGTCTTGGTTACCGTTGGTTAGAACGTTTCCCAATTTTTAATACTGAGGTTCGCCACCAGTTGAATGTTTGGGAAGTGCTAGATGAGAACCTCCGCAATAGTGTACCGGTGCAGAAAAATGAGCTGCCGATAGTGTCTGGACGCGCTGTATATAGTACGCATACAGCAGGTTCTCCTGTGGCATTTTCCAGTCATGTGGCGATAAACCTAAGGATTAAAAACTGATGAATGTCGCAATTGCGTCCCGTATTCTTGGGGTAGCGTCTTTGATTCATCAGCAAAATGTCTATGGTCCCATGTTCGAATCCTGCCGCTACTTAACTTTTTTATTAATAATTAGCATTGGCGTCCGAAGTCATCCGGCGTAAGAAGTTACCCTCAGTCTGACAACGGCCTTGTCAAAGAGGGCGGAAGAGCGGGCAGAGGCTCAGGGCACTACCTTGTCCTAGGGGTGGGAGACTGCCCCTAAAGGCGGAAGAATCAGCAATGATCAACGGCATGAGGATGCAGAAGGCAATGGAAACCAGTGCATTAAAAACATGTAACGTACATCCACAGGACATGTGGCCTGTAATTGAAGAAGTGCTATGATAATATCTCCCTTGGCAAAACATTCCGTAATAGTCCCCCATTCAGATCTCCAGGAGCTGACTACCAAGGGGGATGTTACCACGAGGAAAAGATTGAATAATCAACGAAATAATAACATTCTACGAGTCGGGCTTGGAATTTCAGAAGCTTCAACGTGCAGGGAAACTAGAAAATCTGAAAAGATAAATGCAGAGGCTCAATCCAGATGTAGTAGGGGCCACTGATGTGAAGAGGAAAGAAGATAGGGATTTCTGATTAGATTGGCATAGAGTAATATCAACAGCAGTAGAAAATGGTATAACGGAAATAGGATTAGTTATAAATAGGAAGGTAGGGCAAAGAGAATGTTACTGTGAACCATTCAGTGATAGGGTTAATCTTACCAGAATCGACAAAAAACCCACACCGATGATGATAGTTCAGCTATACATGCCGACGTCCCAAGGTGAAGATGAAGAGAGCGAGAAAGTGTATGAGGATGTTGAAAGAGTAATACAGTACGTAAAGGGAAATGAAAATCTAATAGTCATGGGGGACTGGAATGCAGATGTAGGGGAAGGATTAGAAGAAAAGGTTACAGGAGAATATGGGGTTGGGGATGAGGAATGAGAGGGGAGAAAGATTAATTGAGTTCCGTAATAAACTTCAGCTAGTAATAGCGAATACTGTGTTCAGAACTCACAAGAGGAGGAGGTGAATTTGGAGAAGGCAGGATGATACGAGAAGATTTCAGTTAGATTACGTCATGGTCAGACAGAGATTCCGAAATCAGATACTGGATTGTAAAGCCTACCCAGGAGCATATGTAGGCCCAGATCACAACATAGTAGTGATGAAGAGTAGGCTGAGGTTTATGAAATATGTCAGGAAGAATCAATACGTAAAGAAGTGGCATACGGAAGCACGAAGGAATGACGAGATTCGCTTGAAGTTCTCTAAGGCTATAGATACAGCAATAAGCAATAGCTCAGTTGGCAGTATAGTTGAAGAGAAATGGACGTCCCCATTGAGGGCGATAACTGCATTTGGGTAAGAAAACATTGGGACAAAGTGGTTAACTGCGAGGAAACCATGGGTAACAGAATAAATACTTCAATAGATCGATGAAAGGAGGAAGTACAAAAATGATCCGGTAAACTCATGAATACGGAAATACAAGTCACTGAGGAATGAAATAGATAGGAATTACACTGAAGTTGAGACTACATTGCTGCATAAAAAATGCGAAGAAATCGAAAGGAAATGAATCTCGCAAAGATTGACTCGTTATACAGGAAAGTCAAAACAGCCTTCGGTGACATTACAAGCAAGGGTGATAACGTTAAGAGTGCAAAGGGAACTCCACTGTTAAATATGGAACAGAGGGCGGATAGGTGGAATGAATACGTTGAAAGCCTCTATGAGGGGGGAAGATTTGTCGGATGTAATAGAAAAAGAAACAGGAGTCGATTTAGAGGAGATAGTGGATCCAGTAACAGGAGTCGATCCAAAATGAACAGGAGATTCAGTATTAAAATCAGAATTTAAAAGATCTTTGGAGAATAAGGCAGAAGAGATAGGTAACATTCCATAAGAATTTCTAGAATCATTGGGGTAAGAGGCAACAAAACGACCATGTCGCTGTGTAGAAGGTATCAGTCTAGCGACATACCTTCGGAAAAGCATCATTCACACAATTCCGAAGACGGCAAGAGCTGAGGAGTGCGAGAATTATCGCACATGCAGCTTAACAGCTCATGCATCCCAGATGCTTACAAGAATAATATACAGAAGAATAAGAAAGAAAATTGAGGATGCACTAGAAGACGATCAGTTTGGCTTTATGAAAAGTAAAGGAACGAGAGAGGCAATTCTGACGTTGCAGTTAATAACGGAAACAAGACTAAAGAAATATCAAGACACGTTCATAGGATTAGTCGACCTGGAAAAAGCGTTCGACAATTTAAAATTGTGCAAGATGTTCGAAATTCTGATAAAGTAGGGGTAAGCTATAGGGAGAACGGGTTATATACAATCTGTACTACAACCAGGAGGGAATAATAAAAGTGGACGACCAAGAACGAAGTGCTTCTATTAAAAATGGTGCAAGTCAAGGATGTAGTCTGCCGTCCCTACTGTTCAATCTGTACATCGATGAAACAATGATGGAAATAAAGGAGAGGTGCAGGAGTGGAACCAAAATTCAAGGTCAAAGGATGTCAATGATACGAATCGCTGATGTCATTGCTATCTTGAGTGAAAGTGAAGAAGAATTACATGATCTGCTGAATGGAATGGTCTAATGAGTACAGAGTATGGATTTAGAGTAAATCGAAGAAAGACGAAGGTAATTAGGCTAGTAGAATTGAGAAAAGTGAGAAACTTAATATCAGAATCGATGGTCACGAAGCAGTTAAGGTATTCTACTACCTAGGCAGTAACATAACGAGTGACGGACGGAGCAAGGAGGATATCAAAAGTAGACTAGCAATGGCAAAAAGGGCATTCCTGGCCAAGAGAAGTCTACTAATATCAAATATCGGCCTTAATTTGAGGAAGAAATTTCTGAGTATGTACGTATGGAGTGCAGCATTGTATAGTAGTAAAACATGGACTGTGCGAAAACCAGAACAGAAGAGAATGGAAGCATTTGTATTATGATGCTACAAACGAATGTTGAAAATTAGGTTGGCTGATAAGGTAAGGAATGAGGAGGTTCAGTGCAGAATCGGAGAGGAAAGGAATATGTGGAAAACGCTGATAAGGAGAAGGGACAGAATGACAGGACATCTAGAGGAAGATAGAGAGTGCAATACATCCAGCAAATAATAGAGGACGTAGGTTACAAGTGCTATTCTGAGATGAAGACTGATGCCCCTTCTCCCCCCACCCCCCAAAAAATGTAATTAATCGTAACCAAGACGGCATTTTGGACATTTCATGTAAAAACGTTTCATGTAATGCTGTTACGTTCCTTTTCTACACATTTTCCACGCTTAATGTGACTGTGAAAAGAAGCACAAAATAAGATATAACATGGGAGCTACAGCTCAGTTTTAAAATAACTAACGTTGTATATATGTTGAGGCATCGACTATCACATACATCACATATCTATTTGCTCGTATCCTTTCTGTAACCAAACCACAAGTTTTTTCACTATGAAGCTAATAACGCAGATATATATGTAACTTCTCCAAACGTTTTCATTGACTATCTTCCTCTTCCTAGCTTCATCTGGTAGCTCCACAGGATCGTCGTGCTATTTCGTAATTTTCATTTTCAGCGACAGTGGGTGGTCGTACGCCCTTTCTGTCACCACTTCATCCCTCTGGGGCGGAAGTGGAGTACTCTATCTGTCTGATTCCACATTAACTCTTGTGCAAGTGTAATAATGTATTCTAAACATTTGTGAATAGTGTAGCTGTGGCGGATCGTTCGTATCAGCCCGATTTCCACCTAGGTCTTTGGGAGAAAACACCTTAGAACCAAATCCAGACTGGCCCTTGTCGTTAGTTCACCGGGCGAACTTCGTACTAGGCCCTAGAGCTTCCCCGCATCCCTGAAGCTGGTACGTAAAGTACTCGACTATCCAGGCCATAACAAACATTGACGTGATGATTGGGTGTTGTGTGATGTCCTTAGGTTAGTTAGGTTTAAGTAGTTCTAAGTTCTAGGGTTCTGATGACCATAGATGTTAAGTCCCATAGTGCTCAGAGCCATTTGAACCAACAAACATTGCCGATATTAAACATTTCTCTAGCGTTCTGGAAAAGTCATTCATAACGAAACAGGTTGTTAATCGGTACTCGGGCAGTAGGTGGTGATAAAAATAAAAGTCCCGTATTATTGTTCTGGTGGAGGATGTATTCCGTTTTCTTCTCTGAGGCATTACGAAGCGATAAATGTGTGTCTCCATCATGCTCATATCTGATTACTATGTAGTGATTATATTCTTCTGGATGAAAGAAAAGGAATTATAAAAGGCCATACTGAAACACTGCCTAGTAGCCTCAAATAACATCACGTTCAGTACATTCACCTGATTTTCAGAGAACCAGCAACGATATTCTCACACCGTGTGAACTAATCATCAGATTCTGACTTCAGATGGCGGCGACGCTGTAACATAGCGACCCTTTCTCCGATATGTATAACAGATTTTGCAACTGCAGAACAACGTGACATGGGCACGGTCTGAATAACTGAAAATGCAAATGTGAAATTATTACGGGGAACAACACTCAAGTTCTATGGGCAGTTGTCTTCACAACTTGTATGATACAATAAGATGTAAAGCACATTAACGTCACTCTGAGTGCTCAAAATACGAGGGGCGTTCAATACTTAATGCAACACATTTCTTTAGCTGGAGGCAGGTTACTTTTATTTAGGATTCCAATACACCGTACAATTCACTACTCTTTCGGCTACAAAATTTTTGTTTTCAACATATTCTCCGTTCAATCTGAAGCTCTTACGCCACCTTATTAGTGGGGACAGTGTGCCCTCGTGGTACCACTGTACAGGGCGACGTCGGAGCTAATAAACTACTGGCCATTAAAATTGCTACACCAAGAAGAAATGCAGATGATAAACGGGTATTCATTGGACAAATATACTATACTAGAACTGACATGATTACATTTTCACGCAATTTGGGCGCATAGATCCTGAGAAATCAGTACCCAGAACAACCACTTCTGGCCGTAATAACGGCCTTGATACGTCTGGGAATTGAGTTAAACAGAGCTTGGATGGCCTGTACAGGTACAGTTGCCCAAGCAGCTTCAATACCATACCACAGCTCATCAACAGTAGTGATTGGCGTATTGTGACGAGCCAGTTGATCGGCCACCATTAACCAGACATTTTCAATTGGTGAGAGATCTGGAGAATGTACTGACCAGGGTAGTAGTCAAACATTTTCTGTATCCAGAAAGGACCGTACAGGACCTGCAACATGCGGTCGTGCATTATCCTGCTGAAATGTAAGGTTTCGCAGGGATCGAATGAAAGGTAGAGCCAGGGGTCTTAACACATCTGAAATGTAACGTCCACTGTCCAAAGTGCCGTCAATGCAACAAGAGGTAACCGAGACGTGTAACCAATGGCACCCCATACCATCACGCCGGGTGATACGCCAGTATGGCGATGACGAATACACGCTTCCAATGTGCGTTCACCGCGATGTCGCCAAACACCATCATGATGCTGTACACTGAATCTGGATTCATCCGGAAAAATGCCGTTTTGCCATTCGTGCACCAAGGTTCGTCGTTGAGTACACTATCGCAGGCGCTCCTGTCTGTGATGCAGCGTCAAGGGTAACCGCAGCCATGGTCTCCGAGCTGACAGTCCATGCTGCTGCAAACGTCGTCGAACTGTTCGTGCAGATGGTTGTTGTCTTGCAAACGTCCCCATCTGTTGGCTCAGGGATCGAGACGTGGCTGCACGATCCGTTACAGCCATGCGGATAAGATGCCTGTCATCACGACTGCTAGTGATACGAGGCCGTTGGCATCCAGCACGGCGTACCGTATTATCCTCCTGAACCCACCGATTCCATATTCTTCCAGCAGTCATTGGATCTCGACCAACGCGAGCAGCAATGTCGCGATACGATAAACCACAATCGCGATAGAGTACAATCCGACCTCTATCAAAGTCGGAACCGTGATGGTACGCATTTCTCCTCCTTACACGAGGCATCAAACAACGTTTCACCAGGCATCGCCGGTCAACTGCTGTTTATGTATGAGAGATCGGTTGGGTACCTCATGTCAGCACGTTGTAGGTGTCGCCACCGGCGCCAACCTTGTGTGAATGCTCCGAAAAGCTAATCATTTGCATATCGCAGTGTTTTCTTCCTGTCGGTTAAATTTCCCTTCTGTATCGCGTCATCTTCGTGGTGTAGCAATTTTAATGGCCAGTAGTGTACCTTGCAGTATCAATAATCTCGCCATCATCCACGTGCTGCTTCCCACGGAGTGCGTCCTTCGTTGGGCCAAACCCATATTCAGGCTGTGGGATGGATGAGGAAGAACAATCCAATGGAGATTTTTCAGCTCCTCTCTGGTGTGCAAACTTTTGTGAGTCTTTCCTATTTCACAGAGAACTATGCGGTTGTTTGCGTTTTTTGAGGTGACAAAGAGAGTAAAATCGTTTCATCAATTTGTTGAGGGTATCTATTTACTAGTTACTTTCTTTGTCTGTTATCTATATAAAAGAACAGATCAAATGCTGCTGACTAACTGGAATGAATACAGCACATAATACTTTAACAAAATTTCAAATTTGTTAGTGTTAACTAAGCATTCTGCTGTTTAAAGGGAGAAAGCTACAAAGAGTAACTACGTAATAAGATAATAATGAAAGCTAAAGAAAGTCTGCATACAACCATTTATGCATATAGTGCACAAACGATTTTCAGAAGGCACACGTTATTGGTATGTTACATTATTGTCGCATAAGAAGCCGAGTGGCGCATGCGCCGTAGTATAGTGGTTGTGATACTAGATTGTTGAACGGAGGGACGTGTGTTCACAACTCACCTAAAGTGAAGTATTTTAATTTCTAACCTCGGTTCGAGTACATGGCACGAATCATTGAACTGCAATGTTCTGTAGCTGTACATATATACCGTATGTGTTCTGGCCGAAGGCAGATCGCTCCGCGCTCTTGTATGTGCAAGTGCTGAATAAACCTTCGTTAAGTGAAGTTAGTGTTCGTCATCCATCTAATTACACCTTCCTCTACGTGACATTAGTCTGGTGGAGGTGCTGGGTATTGGAACTTGTGATAGTGCACATTATCGACGACACTGTGGCTCCCATCAGGCCACGACAGACGCGCCGTTTACATGGCGAGAAACCCGAGTTCGAGCCATATTCAATAGATCGCAATCTATCGGAGAGAGAAGAAAAAGAGGACGTCACGATGACAGCAAGCGTGTGCCACTACGTGAGATATCCTTCCGGGTTCTCTGGTAACGATGGCCAAGATCCAAACAAGTGGCTGAAGGTATATGAGCGTGTAGCCAGATTTAACAAATGGGATGAGACCGTGTGTTTGGCTAACTATTTTTCTACTTAGAGGGCACTGCCAAGCATTGGTATGAGAACAACGAAGAGAAGTTTACAAGTTCCAGGTGGAACTGCGCAAGTATTTCGGTGACACACAACGACAGAAGTGCAAGGCTGAAGATAAATTAAGGTGCAGGGCACAGCGAACAGGAGAAACGACAGCATCCTACATCTGCACATCTCATGAAGGGTGTTGCTGAGGACTTGTATAAAGCCCTACTCCTGGAGAAGGTTTCGACAGCAGACGACTTCATAAAATGGTGCCAGTATATCAAGACAATGCATCAAAAAAGAATTACACCCAAGAAGTTTGAACGGCTTCCAAACGTCGTATCGATTGCAATCGAGGAAGAAGTTGATTTTAGAAGTGTTCTTCGTCAGATAGTGAGAGGGGAAGTTCAGAAGACACTTGGATTGCACAGCGAGCAAAAAACCGAGACGCTTCAAGAGGTCATAAGGGAGGAAGTGGAACAGAAATTGAACCCAATCTCTCGTCCTCCATTTCCCTTTAAAGCGGTGAAAAATTCGATACCCAGGCGAAGTTACATTCCTGAAATGTCGCATGAGGAACATGTTTGGGCGCCAACGAAGACTGACATCTGGAGGACCCATGATAACCAACCAGTATGTTTTCTCTGCGGACGACCGGGACATGTGGTGCGCTATTGTTGAGAAAGGCGGCGGATATTTGATGACGGCCGCGCCAGAAGACAGCAGACCGATCTTAGCCGACGCCAACTCCGGGGCGACGAAGATGAACAAGAGGATGTGGGTGCAGGACGACGAAGGTCACCATCGCCGAAAGATAGCCGCTGGAGAGGACGCTCCCCAACACTCCAATCGAGGTCTCCATCGCCGTTTAGAAGCTCCAGTCGATCACCTAGCCATTGCAACCTGGAAAACTAAAGGGTACAACCTTCCTGGAGTTGAGGCAGCCGAAGAGAAAAATCCTCTGCTGTCGATTACTACAAAAACGATAAGAAATTACGTCGATATCCTCATGGATGGCCGACCACCCAAAGCTCTTGTCGACGCTGGAGCATCATATTAAGTCATTTCGGTGAAGTACCGTCTCCATTTGCAAAAAACCGTATTCGCCGACAGCCGACAGTCTTTAGAATTCATCGTCTTACAAGAGTGTAATCACGACGTCATTCTCGGATGGGACTTTTTGAAAGCATCTCAAGTAATTATAGGTTGTGGTCGCTCGAAGATTATGCTAGACGAGATGAGATACTGTGGACAGGAGAATGTGTATCCGAGTGTATGGAGGCTATGTGTGCTGGATGAATTGATCATTCCTACATTCAGCGCTAGAAAGGTAGCTGTCATGTGTCATGCCATGCATCAACCCATGGATCTTGAAGTGGAAGGTAAGAGAAGCATACAGCTGAACTTGGTCATCCTAGCCTCGGTCGTCTCGTTTAAGAACGAATTCGGTGAATTATGGATAGTTAACTGTCGCCGAGAACCGCAGATCCTTCCAAGACACATGTGCATAGCAAACGCTGAGCCGTTAATTGCAGAACAGCTGAGCGTCATAGAAACCTCCCATGCCGAGCCTGTGGGCGAAATTAGCGCTACCACTATGAGACAAGATCTTCTAGCTCGACTTTCACCAGATCTCACTAAGGAACAACAAAAGAAGCTACTTGCCATTCTTCATGAGTTCTCTAAATGTTTCAATAGACAGGTGAAGAGCAAATTAGAAAAATCCACGGTGAAGCACAGGATTAGCACTGGAGACCATCAACCAATAAGCCAGCTAGCATATCGTGTGTCAGCAACGGAACGTCAAATAATTTCCGACGAGGTAGAGAAAATGATGAACAATGACATCATTCAGCCTTCGCAGAGCCCATGGTCGTCATCAGTGTTTCTCGTCAGGAAGAAGGATGGCAGTTGGTGCTTTTGTGTTGATTACAGGAAGCTTAATAAGATAACTAAAAAGAACGTTTACCCTCTTCCACGAATTGACGATACACTAGATAGTCTGAAGGGGGCTAAGTTTTTCTCAACCATGGACATGTACTCGTGATGCAATCGAAGTAAGTGAGGTTGACCAAGAGAAAACTGCATTCATCATCCCTGACGGCCTGTACGAGTTTAAGGTAACGCCGTTTGGTTTGTGTAATGCACCAGCAACTTTTGAGCGACTGATGGATAATCTTCTAAGGTACCTGAAGTGGACGTTTTGTCTTTGTTATTTAGATGACATTATATTGTTCTCAGAGACATTTGATGAACACATAAAAAGACTGAGGGCCGTTCTTAAGTGTCTCCAATAATCCAGACTGAAACTTAATCCAAGAAAGCGTCTCTTTGGAGCAAAAGAAATAAAAATACTTGGACACCTTGTGTCAAACGAAGGTGAGATTTATAACGGAATTTCCTATTCCTAACAGTATTAGAGATGTGAGAAGCTTCCTCGGATTGTGTTCTCATTACCATCGTTTTATCACACTTTTGTATGAAAGCCAGGCCACTCCAAGAGCTGTTAAAAGCTGATCTTAAATTTATCTGGGGTGGTGCTCAACAAGATTCTATCCATGTTCTGCGAAAAGCTCTGACGACTGACCCTGTACTTGGCCTGTACGATGAGAGAGCACCTACAGAATTACACACAGATGCCAGTGGGTATGGGATCAGTGCTGTTCTGGTGCAGATTTCGGATGGAAAAGAGAAGGTTATAGCTTATGCTTCTAGGACACTTACAAAACCCGAGAGAAAATACTCAACTACATACAGAGAATCTCTTGCTGTGATCTGGGCTATGTGCAGTTTTCGACAGTATCTCTATGGAAGGCCATTCACAGTTGTTGCAGACCATCATTCTCTTTGCTGGTTGACAGGTCTTAAGGATCCAACAGGATGACTCGCGAGGTGGGCACTACGTCTTCAAGAGTATGATATTACCATAGTGTACAAAAGTGGAAGAAAACATCAAGACGCCGACTGTCTCTCAAGAAACCCAGTGCAAGACCATCAAGACTTTGATGAGGATAGTGACTGTCTCGCTGTACTCCACGATCTCTCTGCTGAGCAGAAGAAGGACGCCAAGATATCTCAAATTATGCTGGCCTTAAATCGGTCAGAGGATGTGAAAGGACAGTTTAAGATAGTTAAAGGATTACTTTCCAAGAAAAACTTACATTTGGAAAGTGGTGGCTACCAGTGATTCCTAAACACATGGAGTTAGATGTTCTACAGAAATTCCATGACACACCTGTGGCCAGACATTTAGGATTTATTAAGACATACAATAGGTTCCGCAAGAGATTTTTCTGGCCAGGTTTATTTAGGAGTGTCCGTCACTATGTGTCACACTGTCGAGAGTGCCAGAGGAGAAAGGGTGTTCCTTAGAAACCACCTGGCCGACTCATACCAATTCCTCCAGCCGAAATGCCTTTCCAGCGTGTTGGAATTGACCTCCTCGGACGATTTCCAACGTCTGCTAGTGGGAATAGATGGATTATTGTTTGCAATGATAATCTAATGCGCTATGCCATTACAAAAGCCGTGAAAACAGCCGAAGCATTCGAGGTAGCCAAATCCATCGTAGAAGACATTGTATTAAAGTCTCCGTGGACATTCTGCAAGCGCGTATGATTATTTGTGATGCTCTGGTTTTCGACCAGCTGAAAATGACAACTATTTGCCTGGAAAGCATCTCCGCTACGGACGCCATTTTAAAGGCTATGTATAGTTTCGCCACCTACCGGAACTCAAAGAAATTGTTAGTGCTGAAGCAGGAATATTCCAAGAATTCTCATAAAAAATTCTAGATTTTTTAACCTAAACTGGCCGAGAGATTCAGCGATTCGGAGTCCACAGTTTGAAGGTAGGAGTAAACAAATCGGTCGCTGGTAACTTTTCGTAATGAGCTCAGTGAATATAAACTTAGCAGCCCCACTGATACTACAGAACAACATTAAACATTCACATGTTGGGATTCATGACAAACTAAAATTATAATCAACTGCGACCTCAGTGCCATCTGTTCAGGCGACTTCGATTTAAACACCACATTTGAGAAATAGCCGTAACAATAAACCAGGAGCAAGCATATATGGCAGCACATTAACTCTGTTACATTTTATCAGACAACAGTAAAGAAAAAAGAGCATAATTTTTAAACCCACTGCCTGACAAACATAGTGAAACAGCAAGAAGACAAGGCCGGATGTGAGTTTATCTTCGTTAATGTACGTTCCATTGGCGGATGTGTAAACAATACAGATTTAGTTTCTTGTGACAGCTATGACGCACATGGCCACTTCTTGGGTAGTAGCAAACACCTGTGATCTTACCAGTAAAATACATCATAGCAAGGTTCACGCAAGATCCATCGACAGTTAGACGCTCGCTCGCAAGAAAATGTATTCAGTACGATGCCACTGCACAAGTCGCCACTGAGGGTTGTGAAGAGAAAAGTTACTACACCATTACAGCACTACCATTAGTGTGAATTTGCTGACATAATGGGAAAACTGTGCCAATCACACTTTGTTCATCGCTCTCCTTGTGCCAATAGTAGGTCAGGCTTCCACACATACTTCAGTTCCAGACAGGCATCAGGCAGTCACCCCCAAGGAGATATCTGCGTTTCGAGAAGCGTTAGCAACCTGTCAGCGCTTGATTCTGTCTCCACTACCTACGGACAACCAGTCCACTCGAAGTCTTAATACCATCGAATTATGGAACCAACTGACAGGCCACCTGCTGGTTAACTGCCAACTGCGGTCAGCCGCCGATCGTGGAGTTCCACAGTCCGCACCAGGGTCATCTATAGGACCATTTATTCTCATTTTGACCAATACCTCTTGTACGTTTATGTGAGTGCTCCAAGCGCACATCCACTCCCCTTCATGTCATTCAAGGAATGACCCGGCATGCAGAGATTTCCTAGTGCGTTCCTTTAACTCGTCTGTGAGATGAGTACCTTGTGGAACTGCGTTTATAACGGCAATGGATGCAGGTACGGCGTCTTCATGGATTTATAAATAACTATCTTCTGTACCGTAATCTGACAAACTAGACTGGTTACCGTCGTGAACTTGTACTGTGTAAGTGCAATGATCGACACTAAAGTCGACAGGTGGAATCACTGTTGCGGGACCGAACGGTATGACTTCAAGTAACGTGAGCCCAAATCGGAATCAAAAAATAAGTCAAGGTCATCTTAATAAGAAGGTACCTAATTTGAGGAGTAAATCTGTTAGACATTCCGTTGGAAAACGGTACTGTATATTAGTCAAACATAGAATATGGGAAAACCTGATTACAGGCGTTTGCGATATGGTGGATGGAAACAATAAGTTATGAAGAACGTATGGAAAGGGGTAAATGTTTAGGATGACAGGACATGTGTTACGACATCAGGTAATAACCTTCATGGTAGTAGAATGAGCTGTATAGTATGAAAACAGTAGAGGAAGACCGAGACTGAAATACGTCCAAGAAATAAATAAGGACGTAAGATGCAAATGCTACTCTGAGAGTAAGAGGTTGGCACAAGAGAGAGTTGGCGGAGAGCTGCATAAAACCAGTCAGGAAACTTATGACAGAAAAAAAAATTGGCATACGAAGGATTCTATACCAAAAATTTACTGACGTTGGAACTTACAGGCTACGTTTTTATATCGTGTAGTTGACCAGTGGTGATCCCAACGTGAAATGTGGGTGTATGCCGCGACTTCCGGAACAGCAGGCGTCGCTGAGGAACTTAGTCGTGCATACACTCTGTCGCCTCCTCCCTCTGGATCGTAACGTTAGAATGGAGAGCTCGCTGATATGGTAGTGACTGAGATGAAACTGTAACCTGCCACGAAGGGAATAGGATGAGGTGGATGTCCCTGCAATGGCTGTGTGATGATCGGTAGCGAAAGCAGGGAGTCACGGACGGAGGATGGAGCTTGCACGGTTGGGGTCATTGGCTCGGTCTCCATACGTTTCACCGCAGAGTTTAGCGCGTGGTGGTATCTGCATAGTGGGATTACAGCGGGGGCGGTGGTTGTACCTCGCCTGGGGTGTAGGTAAAGAGTGGGGAAGCCTGAACAGCGTCATGTTCTGGGCCAGATGGCAGGCATAGCTGGCGTTGGTAGCGCACTGAGCTGGCTACGTGGACCCTGAAGAGGCAGCACCACTCAGTTGTCGCGTGCGGAGCTGATTGCATTGATACAGTGCTCTTGTCCTGTTGTCACTTCAAACAGTTGCTCCCCCTCCCTCCCCCTTCCCAATTTCTACGGACAATCCCCTGTGATCATCCCTGTGTATGGCTGTCTGTTGAAAGCCCATATCGTAGTGCATGGTACGCTGGGTCCGGCGCACGAGAGCGACAAACGTACAGTGCCGGCGCGTGTGCAGCATCTTATATGCTCTACAGTCATTTTCGGGGACAGATCGACATGTAACAAGAAACTATTTCAGAAGTTCCACTGAAGCCACCGTGGGCGTAATTATCGCGATTTAGGCCATAAATATTTTGACCAATTGTTCTGCATTAAAGGTAGACTCAGCATGAAAATGACTGGGGGGTCAGATGTCTAATTTTGTTCATTTGGTAAAGCGAACAGAACTTGGTCAGACAGACTGTTGCATACATCGGTGTGCGGTACTTCTTTTATGATGAATATTTTCATCAGTATTCGGGCTTTAGGTGCTGATTTCTTTGATGACACATAGAGAGACAGTCCACCACCAGCAACAAGGCAGCGCCCAACAATCCACTACCCTGCCAACGTGACAACATATTTGATGTACGTGTGGCCCAGGAAGTTGGTTATGGGAAGAAACGTTGAACTAGATCCAACTACTTTAAAGTACGTTTTTGCTATGTCTAGATCGACATCAACGAGAGCGTCTCTTACAACAGCTTGAAGATCCTAGGCCGGAGCATAGTCGCGATCAGAAGGGAAGGGAGACAGAAGGGGAGACGTGCAGTCTGTTAATTTAAAACACGTATGGATAAAAACCGTACGTCAGTGTCGTAAATTTTTTAATGATTACCGATTTCAGCTCATTGTCGAGCCATCTTCAGATCAATCTAAAATGTCGTTTAGCGTGTGAGATTCATTACACATAGTTTTTTTCTACAGTTTAGTTGCTCTAGTTAAATAAAAATCCTAAAGCGAGAATTTTAGTGGATCTTGTAACAACATTTGATTAGTGATCAACGTTGTCAAGTTCCATAACCAACTCAGGATTTCACTTTAGGATTTTTATTTAACTAGGGTGACTTAGCTCTAAAAATTACAATAATATTAATATTACACTTTTGGATTGATTTCAAGGTGGCTCGGCAATGAGCCGAGACCAGTAATCAGTAAGGAAAATTTACGATCTTGACGCAGGAGTTTTATCCTCACATGTCGTTCTGTTTTCGTCGAGGCGCAAGGAGAGTACCTCCTGATTATCGCACTGGACCTGTCAGAAGGCACGAGAGGGTGTTGAGCGGTACGCCTCTCGTGGATCTTATAACAGCAATTGTTCAAAAACAGCATCCACAGCGTAATCGTTGTACCGTTTAGTCTACAAGAGTCATTCGTCAAAAACCAAAATAACGGCCTGTGGTCTGTGACTAGGTGGAACTTTTGCTTCGTATAAGAAAATATGAAATTCTGTTGCGCTGTAAATAATAATGCTTAATGGCTGTAGCTCATCTCTCTCATTGGTATTGTTTCACACTACCATGCAGTCTGTTCTTGCGTTTCTTTGGGGAATTGTGTGACAGAACACTGATGTGCCCAAACTGCAAAGCATCCAAACTCAGAAGTAAATGTTTTCGTTGAGAAAACTGTGACCATGCAGGGAATTTATGAAACACTGACTGGCAAGTGACGGACCGTGAAATTTAATTCACTTCTAACTCAGCTGAATCAAAGGAAGTGATATCTGAGCAGCATTTGGTATAAAATAGCCAAAGGAACTCACGATGTCCAAAAAAAAAAAAAAAAAAAAGAAAAAGAAAAATTGGAGCTCCTTCAAATCTTTTGGCCCAGACAAATTACAGTTACTTTGATCTGGTCTGACGTGGACCAGAGAATAAGTTTTATCATGTTGTGGGGCATAGTATATGATTGACTAGAAAAAATGAATGATTTTTCCTAATTAAAATTTCATACCAGTGACTCTATTAATTAGCTATTTTAAATTAGTTGTAGTGCTGCTCGTGGGCGGATCCAGTGGCAATTGCAATATAAAATGTTCACCGCTTGTAGCATCCTTCGCATTTGCCGCTAGGCGTATTGAGGTAGCATTTCGAACACGACAAGACAGTCTAATATACTAGTGTCTAGTGGTAAGTGTAGGTAAGTGAAGCTGGATGAAATAATAAAATTATACCTCTGGGCTAAATGTGTGATGGCCCAATTTGGAGCGCAGTACTGCAGTGGTAGTGCGTGGCATATATTTGACATATGTGTTGTAGGTTTCCGGTGGTATGTTGCACCAGATGTGTAAGCACATCTGTAGCCAAATGCCGGCCGCGGTGGTCTAGCGGTTCAGGCGCTGAGTCTGGAACCGAACGACTGCTACGGTCGCAGGTTCGAATCCTGCCTCGGGCATGGATGTGTGTGATGTCCATAGGTTAGTTAGGTTTAAGTAGTTCTAAGTTCTAGGGGACTGATGACCAAAGATGTTAAGTCCCATAGTGCTCAGAGCCATTTGAACCATTTTTTAAGCCAAACCCGTACGTTAAGTGCCGGTAGTCTGGGGTCTTGGAGCCGGCGACCAGTTGTTTCTTACGTACGTTCCCTACGTTTGACATCAGGCCAATGTAGTGGTAAAGACATCAACGTTAGTTTACTTTTATAAATCTCAAAATACTGCCGCCCTATTGCGCCCTACGACATGGTTATGCCACTGGAAGATGATATCATTGTCAGAGAAGACACCAAGCATGAAGCGTGCAGATTTTCCGCAGTAATGTTCACGTTACCCCCAGCTAGAAGGCTTCCATTACTATCACACGTCCCATGGGAACCCTTCTGATTGTCCCTCCATGACATAATACCGCCCCACGAGCATGTTTCCGTGGTGCAACATACGTTTCGAGCAGCCGTATTTTGACGTCTCCTGGCAAGACATTTACAAAATCGTTACAATATAAAAAATAAAAATAAACATTTATCTGTATCATTATTATTATTTCATTACTATATGAATGGTTGTAGATTATGTACAAAGGAAAATAACAATTTTTCATTTTTATGTTTGTGCAATATTTATATATCTATACTTCACAAATAACGTCTGTTATCGGCGAATGTGTGTATCGAAGCAGACAATGATGATTCAAAATAATTACAAAGATGCATATTAAATGGACTATAAATAGTGTAGGTTAAAACATTACTGTCTCTGTCTTCTTGTAGCCGTTAAAGTTGTAAGAGCCTGCGACGCTCGCTTGAATACTTAGGTAGCTTTCGTTTATCCTTTGATCGGGAAAGACGCCATTGGAGGATGATATTTGTGAAAGGTGTGTACTTTCAATTTATGTTGATTATTTGAATATAGAAATTGTTAAAATTATTAAATGTAATAATTTATTGCTAGCTTGCCCAAGATTTCATTCCACATTCTTAGCCGTTTTCGGCATATTAGTAATTTTTCATGACACAGAGCCGTGCAGCGACCGCGGGAACCGCTGCCGCGGCAAATTCTAATTAAATTGAATGAAAGTTTTCCCCGCAATATAGCGGGCAGGTAACGGTACATTAAAATTAACTGTTTCAGCTTCCTGGAGACTTCAGAGGGAAATTGTGAATTTTATTATGTCATTTTCAGGTGGACATGGGCGGTTGCTATTATGTTATCAGTTACGTAAATAATTCATAAATGATAAAATTTTACTTGTGTGTGATCAAAGACTCCTGTGCAAAACCTGTTCTGGCTAATAACATAAAAATCAAATTTCATTTCTTTAGTTTCATTCTCTCATGTTAGTCGTGGCAGTTAATAGTGTCATATATTTAAAAATATCCACTGCAGCTTTACGTTTAGCGAACATAACACTGTAACTTCCGTACAGGTAATAAGAGTAATTTTCAGTGCATTCCAGAGATGAAAGTAGCGAAGGGCATTTTTTTATTCCACAATTAGTTACAGTAATGATACCATGTTCCACATCTAACAAGCGAGATCAGTGTTATATAAAGGCCGGCCGGAATGGCCGTGCGGTTCTAAGCGCTGCAGTCTGGAGCCGAGCGACCGCTACGGTCGCAGGTTCGAATCCTGCCTCGGGCATGGATGTGTGTGATGTCCTTAGGTTAGTTAGGTTTAGTTAGTTCTAAGTTCTAGGTGACTGATGACCTCAGAAGTTAAGTCGCATAGTGCTCAGAGCCATTTGAACCCATTTGTTATATAAAAATAGTTTGCAAATCAAAGATCGTACGTCCACAGCAGGAAATCTTTCAGTGCTGTGCGTATCCCCACATTATAGGTCAAAGCGCATATACTTAAAATATTTTCAACTGCAGAAACTAATAGTGAGAATCGTATTTTATCTGTCGTGCTAGCAACAATAAACAATATAAAATTAATTAAAATATTATTTCTTACAAACTGCATATAAAGTAAAAAGGGTGTGCGGTGGGGATTACGCGACAGTTTGCATAAATGACAGCCTGTCTGAACAGGTCCATTGATGTGGTGCAACAAGGAACGTGAACCGACAGACAAGATGACACGTTTACATTGGTCCAGGGTCGAAATAAATGATTCCGCGCCCAAAGCAATCGTTACTAACGATATCGTGAGTTTAATACCTTTATGTCATCTGCTGCGCGCGGTCCTATGTTCAAAAATACGTGCTGAGCGGTGTGTTCAGAAACGCTTTTGCCGGCAGCAACATGTATCAGATGAGACACAGACCTCCGAATTCCACTTACTGTGTCAAACCATGGATGACCAAACGGTCGTCACATACTCGTATTTTCAACGTGCTCCATACGTCTCTGTTCCACGTACGTGGTTATCTTACTGCGTGTCGAGCATCCTACACCACCAGGAGACATTCACTTTCATGGTGGGCAGTGGTCACGTTTTGGTTCATCATTTTGCGAATAGAGCTAGGATACTGATACTGTAGCCAGTAGCTCATCAGTATGCAGAATAATAGGAGCATCTATTTCCAAGCACTGGTAAGTCCCTCGAAAGAAACACAAATGTGCCAACAGACTTTTTAATGATATCCTCGGGAGACACGCATTGGCTAGATTCGATGGGTGTCACGCACATAGCGAACCCCACCCCCAAAGAGAAAAAAATAAACAATCGTAGATGCATATTAACTTTTAATCAGACGTTTTCCTGAAAATTATGTGCAGCACCATGGTGAGGTTCAAACAGTAGCCTCTAAACCCCCAGTTTCAAATGTTTCAATTTTATTGAATGGCGCTAAGCGCTCAAACTAGCAATTATGGTTTAAGAACATCCTGGCCCACCGAGCGGGGTGGCGCAGTGGTTAGCACACTGGACTTGCATTCTGGAGGACGACGGTTAAGTCCCGCGTCCGGCCATCCTGATTTTGGTTTTCCATGATTTCCCTAAATCGCTCCAGGCCGGGATGGTTTTTTTGAAAGGGCACGTTCCCTAATCCGACGAGGCTGATAACCTCTCTGTTTCGTCTTCTCCCCCAAACAACCTAACCTAACAACCTGACTCACTAGCAATCATTTTCAAGGAAATGTAGCTTTTTCATCCATCTCAGTGTTTATCATGTCATGCCCTATGTGCCAAATGCGATATACACTACTGGCCATTAAAATTGCTACACCACGAAGATGACGTGCTACAGACGCAAAATTTAACCAACAGGAAGAAGATGCTGTGATCTGCGAATGATTATCTTTTCACAGCATTCACACAAGTTTGATGCCGGTGGCGACGCCTACAACGTGCTGACATGAGGAAAATTTCCATCCGATTTCTCATACACAAACAGCAGTTGACCGGCGTTACCTGGTGAAACGCTGTTGTGATGCCTCATGTAAGGAGGAGAAATGCATACCATCACGTTTCCGACTTTATCAAAGGACGGATTGTAGCCTATCGTGATTGCGGTTTATCGTATCGCAACATTACTGCTCGCGTTGGTCGAGATCCAATGACTGTTAGCAGAATATGGAATCGGTGGGTTCAGGAGGGTAATACGGAACGCCGTGCTGGATTCCAACGGCCTCGTATCACAAGCAGTCGAGATGACAGGCATCTTATCGGCATGGCTGTAACGGATCGTGCAGCCACGTCTTGATCCCTGAGTCAACATATGGGGACGTTTGCAAGACAACAACCATCTGCACGAACAGTTCGATGACATTTGCAGCAGCATGGACTATCAGCTCAGAGACGATGGCTGCGGTTACCCTTGACGCTGCATCACAGTCAGGAGCGCCTCCGATCGTGTACTCAACGACGAAAATGGGTGCACGAATGGCAAAACGCCATTTTTTCGGATGACTCCAGGTTCTGTTTACAGCATCATGATGGTCGCATCCGTGTTTGGCAACATCGCGGTGAACGCACATTGGAACCGTGTATTCGTCATCACCATACTGGCGTATCATCCGGCGTGATGGTATGGGGTGCCATTGGTTACACGTCTCGGTCACCTCTTCTTCGCATTGATGGCACTATGAACAGTGGACGTTACATTTCAGATGTGTTAATACCCCTGGCTCTACTCTCCATTCGATCCCTGCGAAACCTTACATTTCAGCAGGATAATGCACGACCGCATGTTGCAGGTCCTGTACGGGCCTCTCTGGATACAGAAAATGTTCAACTGCTGCCCTGGCCAGCACATTTTTCAGATCTCTCACCAACTGAAAACGTCTGGTCAATTACGGCCAAGCAACTGGCTCGTCACAATACGACAATCACTAATCTTGATGAACTGTGGTGTTATGTTGAAGCTACACGGACAGCTGTACCTGTACACACCATCCAAGCTCTGTTTCACTCATGCCCAGGCGTATCAAGGCCGTTATTACGGCCAGAGGTGGTTGTTCTGGGTACTGATTTCTCAGGTTCTATGCACCCAAATTGCGTGAAAATGTAGTCAGATGTCAGTTCTACTATAATATATTTTTCCAATGAATACCCATTTATCATCTTCATTTCTTCTTGGTGCAGCAATTTTAATGGCCAGTAGTGTAGATATGCAGGTATATTCAATGACATATGTGATATCATAATTTGTTGCGAATGGAGATAATATTAAAGAAACAAAGAATTGAAATGTCATGCAAGGTGTCGGGAAAGTAGGTGACAGTCTCAGCACTTTAGTAATGTATATGTACCATATTACTTAGATACCGGTTCTGTATCTCGAAACGGAATACAACTAAATACGATTTTAGATGAACCATGCGGAACTACATCTTTTATGCATAACATCTTTTCTAAATCCGCTAAGAGTGGTCTAGATAAGATATGTGTGTATACTTTGGAGAAGACTTTACAAACATTCATCGACATATGTATCTATATATAATGATGACTGTTATTTGGCCTGTTAAAGCAGTAAATAACATTTAGTTGCCTGCAAAGAACTGACGTGAAACGCCAATGTATCTCCGCGTTAATAACGAATGCAGGTGCCCCGGTGTCCACTTCTAAATTGACATCCACGTTTTTCATGGCCAGTGATGTCTTTTGTTTGATTGAAGTTTTAATACAGGTTGACGGCAACAGCGGTATTTTCTGCGCGCCTGTATCGCTCCGTGTCGAATGATTGGCAACTTTGACAGACAGCGGTCGCATGCTAACGATCACTGCAAGAAAAACGCTTGGCGTAACGTTATGGGCAAAAACGCCAGCTGTGACTGCAGGAACACTCGGTTCGAGATTCTTTCTTCTCGCTACATTTTACCATTACTTCGAAATATTCTTATTCTTCTTTTACTACTCCGTCTACTACTACCTCCACTAATTCTACTAATCAAATTTCTATGTGCGAAAGAACAGATATCATCTTCGTATAGTTAAGGCTTACTGGCCAATGATCTTCTTCAGTGCGTATGCACTCACATAGCTCAAACTCTTACGGGAATCGGTAGACTGACTGCCGCGAGTAATGATTACAGTGGGCAGGGGCACTAAAAGTGTAGGGTGTGGACAGTAAGTTGGAAATGTATGTTCTCTTGGGAAGCGTGCCAGAGATAACATCCTGCAGTCACACTATTATCTGTGTCCTCGATGGCTCAGTCGCATAGAGCGTCTGCCATGTAAGCAGGAGAGTTCCGGTCGAAGACATATTTTCAACTGTCCCCGTTGATATTTATCAACGCCTGTAAGCAGAAAAATGGACTGGATTTCATTGTAATTTCGTATCTCCAGAGAGGTCAGTGGAGTGATGAACATCATCTGACGCCTATGGAGCATGTTGGAACAAGGGGCACTGTCTGCTTTACAACATTCAAAGATTACAGTATATAAGGACATTTTCACTGTGCCAGTTACCACTCGCGTTCCAAAAAGATAGAGGAAAACAGCGGTTGTACTAACAGACACAAACGATTTGGATCCATTTACTTAAAAAAAAAAAAAAAAAAAAACTGGAGTTACATGAAAATGAAAAGCATTCACAGTAAATGCTTGCACTGTTTATAAGTTACTACGCTCTTACTGTACCTCAAGTAGACGGGACAAGGTGTGTATCAGACGAAAGGTGCCTCCTAGAGACTTGCAAAAAAGAAGAAAATGTTTGTGCTAGCTGTGGTATTTATGAAAGTAAAAACAGTCAACGCAAAATATGCTAAGGCAACTTCACACGTAACAGGATGAATGAAAGATAAAAGTAAACTACTGTCGATGAAAAATGATATCCAACAAAATCATAAAGTAATCCAATATCTGAATATTCAATTACATCTAACACAGCTTGAAATAAGCAAACAAACAAAGACTCCAAAATTTGGCATTATGGTGAACATTAATGCTGAATATGACAGAAATGAACAGTAAAGTATTCTAAACTGACATAGCAAGAAAATGAAAACTTGACTAGCAAATAAATACCCCATGAAATGATAAATCAAATAAAATTCTAAATTTCAATTGTCTGAAAGAACATCTAATGTTACCAATATTAACTTTACGTGCAATGAAATGAACCCATTACAGAAATATTTTACTTGTAGTACTGAATGAGAACCATCAGGTAATAGTACAGCTGAAGTGATTGGACATGTAAAAATTGCAGTCGATACACAAAAATTTCAAGTAGTAGAACTAAATGACGTAGGCGGTAAAATATCCAAAATAGAAACGTGACAACAAACAAAGGAATAACAGTAAACTAACCATAGAAAGCCAAATGGTAGATAGAATACAGAAAAAAATAAAATTAACGATGCTATAATTCTAAAAGCAGACAAGAGATGATATTCTTAATTGATATTGTGTTTATTATAAACAATATACAATCAAAAATTCCACAGATCCTTTACATCAAATAACTGGCATAAATACTACAGAAAATTTTATATTGTTTTCTTTAGACCTGATTAGACTTTACACAAATGTCCCAGTCAAGGAAACTGTGCCCATTACCGAAGATAATCTTTGAATATATGTCCAGGTCGAAAAATTAGAAATAGCTGACACTGTCTCAGTCACTAAGCTTACTTTAACGCACAACTAAATTACTTTCAGCAAGCAAACAATACTACAGCCAATAGAGCGGTCTTGCAAAGTGAAAATGTCTGGCTGGCAGCCTAGCAAACGGTGTATACAATGAATTATTAGAAAATAACTTCTTCAAGAAGCAAACAGATTCAAAAAACAAAAAACAAAACTTAAGTAGTTAGCTTCAAGCCCGCATCTCGTGGTCGTGCGGTAGCGTCCTCGCTTCCCACGCCCGGGTTCCCGGGTTCGATTCCCGGCGGGGTCAGGGATTTTCTCTGCCTCGTGATGGCTGGGTGTTGTGTGCTGTCCTTAGGTTGGTTAGGTTTACGTAGTTCTAAGTTCTAGGGGACTGATGACCATCGATGTTAAGTCCCATAGTGCTCAGAGCCATTTGAACCATTTTTAGTTAGTTTCAAGCTGCACTGATCCGTTGTACAATTAATTGTAAAGATATTTTACATCCAAATTACACATTCATGCACTGAGGTGACAAATGTCCTTTCATAGCGATATGCACACATACAGATGGCGGTAGTACCGCGTGCGCAAGGTGTAACAGGGCAGCGCTTTGGCGAACCTGTCATATGTACTCAATTGAGTGACGTAAAATGTTTCCGATATGGTTGTGCCCGCACGACGGGAATTAACAGCCTTTGAACGCGGAATGGTGATCGGAATTAGACGCATGTGGACTTTAATTTCAGGAATGGTTACGAAATTCAATGTTCCGCGATCCACAGTGTCAACAGGGTGCCCAGAATAGAAAATTTCAGGCATTGTCTCCCACCACGGACGACGCAGTGGACGACGGCCTTCACTTGATGACCGACTGTAGTGACGTTTGCTTAGAGATATCAGTGATAACAGACAAGCAACACTGCTTTAAAATGTGGAACGTACGACGAGCGTATCCGTTAGGACAGCGCGGCGAAATCTGTCGTTACTGGACTATGACAAGAGTCCAACGACGCTATTGCCTCTGCCAGCTGCATGAAATAGGCTACACTGACTCTACAGGTATTGTGACCGTATCAGTTGGAACCTAGACCGTTGGAAAACCGTGGCCAGGTTAGATAAGTCACGTTGTTGTTGGTAAAACTGATGGTAGGGTTCGAGTGTCGTGCAGGCCCCACGTAGCTATGGAGCCAAGTTGTCAAGGCTCTCTCAAAGCTGGCGGTGGGTCCATAACAGTGTGGGCTCGGTTTATACATGATATGGATTGCGTCCTATCGTCCAACTGAACCATTCATTGAAATGGGTATGATCGGTTACCGTTCATGGAATTCATGTTCCCAAATTGAAATCGGGAATAACCAGGATCAGGGAAATGATATGGAATGAGTAACAATCCTGGGACCGTTGGATAACAACATTTATTTTTATACATTTTCTTAGGTAACAACAGGTCTTCTTTGATAAACAGGTAGAAAAATTGAAGGTAATTTGCCATTATAATCGTCCAAAATGGTAAATGAGATATCTGTTAAATTACAATAATAATAACCTCAAACAAATACAAGAAATAAGACCTTAACAATATGGGCCATTTTAGCATTTTTAAATCAACCGGTTCTAAATAAACTAGCCCATTAAAGTAATTGAGACGGTTCTAGATAAATTTCTTCAACCAAATTCTAGTCCAAGACATTACACAGATCCCCAAAAGGTAACTATTAACAAGATAACATAGGAACTACACAAAAGCTTTCACCCAAAACATTAACAATAAACTTAAAATAAGAATATAATATTCATTATACATTAAAGAGAAAATTTCGTATGTGGAATCAGTTAATCAAATGTCTCTTGGTCGGCAACAAAATTTAATTTACAGCTCAAGTCAGATAACATAAGATATTCAACTTGAGCGCAGACAGCAAGGATGTGCGAATGCAAACCAATAGCAAGCCACGCTGGGAATGCTCGAGGGCCGTGCATACCGCCGCAAGTAAACAAGGCCCACGCGGTAATAAGCTGCTGACAAAGAACACTCTCGCAGCAACCTAGTGAATGCAGTTAAGAAACAAGGAAATAATCGTCTCATCGGATTATACTACAAGTAGCCCGCCCGGCTAGCCGCGCGGTCTAACGCGCTGCTTCCCGAGCGAGAAGTCATGCGGTCCCTGGCACGAATCCGTCTAGGGGATCAGTCTGCTTTCGGCCGGTGAGCGGCGAGGACGTCTTGTTTACGTCCCGTCCGCAGAGTCGCGAGCGCGCGTAGTTTGTTAACTTCCTCGCCGCAGCTAATACTCGCGTCCGGTAACACTGATTGGCCATGGCTCATTCGTACAGAAAAGCTACCATCAAGATCAGCGTCCAGCCCGACTACGCACGACCACGAGCCTTTGAAGTCGAACGATTCATCCGTGACGAAGTTCAAATACCAACACAGCACATCATCGGTATCCACCTATTCATCACAAGTAGTGTCGTTTACGTCAAGATGGTCGATGACGAGTTATGTCACGCAGCTGTGAACAGATGCGCGAACACTCTCAAGTTCAAACACTCCGACGGTCACATCGGAGAGGTTACTGTTGACCATGCTGGACTAGGGTTACGCATACTAAGAGTCTTCGAATTCCCTTTCGAAGCACCACCGGACGTCGTTACTTCAGCTTTCCGCTCTTATGGGACGGTAATTAGCCACGTGGCCGAAAAATGGAACACCTTCGAGACGTACAAGGTCCTCAACGGCGCCCGCCAAGTGAAAATTGAATTAAAGAAACATGTGCCATCCTACTTAGTCATAGGTGGCTATCGATCAATAGTAATGTACGACGGACAACCTCTTACTTGTTCTGGTTGCGGCCAGGAGGGTCATGTGCGCTCGGCGTGTATTCAACGTCGGGTTACACAACTTCCATTACATGACACGGCACCACCTCCTACGCTCACGGCCCTCCCCCTCAATTGCGCAGAGGTGACACGATTGACCGTCATGACAGACGACAACCCCCCCGGAAGACAGGAAGCGTTAGAATGCGCACCTGTCGCCGGTCCTGGATTGACCAACACTATTACGGTGTCTGCAGAGATTGAAGAACGCCGCCCATCGACTCCACATGAAGATTCGGACGAGAGAATGGAATTCGACGCTAGGGTTGTACCGACCTCTGCCTTTCTACCTGAGGGGGATGCTATACGGGAACCACAAACTCTTTCGGACACAGAAACCCATGTCCGCAAACAAAGGTCACCGAGAAAACATAAAAAGCGACGTCGCACACCCTCAGACGACTGCCTCCAGCGGACGTCTTCTCCAGTTGACGACCGGACGGCTGACGAAACTACGACGAAAATGGATGACACGAGATCGTCCTCACCTGTCACTTTGTCTGATTTTGACAAACCTGATTCCGCTCTCTCGGGCAAACGGATGGCCAGCACAGCGCCCGCCGTTGGTACACAACCGGAAACAACTACGGATTCACCCTTAGTCACTCAGCCCACAAGTGTTCTACCGCAGCCACCGTTAACTTACGGACGTTGGGCGAATGACATTGAAGACGATTCTACGGCCGCTGTGGTGGATGAGGAGAGGGGTCTCTCCTCCCACACCTCGGCACCTCTCGAGTAGCAACAGATGACGGCGCGGACGCGGCCAGCAGATCACAGACCCCACCTTTTACGGCGACACTGACGGCGGCCCCCACCGCAGGAGACGATCTACAGACCTATCGCTTAACGACCATCAACATTAACACCATTCGGTCACATACGAAGTTGTCACTGCTCCAAGACATGCATAATGCAGCAGACGTTGACATTGTCTTTCTCCAAGAAGTCTTCGTCGCCGATTTCCCGTGTATGTATGGTTATACGGCTCATGTGTCCCACGCCTCCCCAACTAACAGTGGAGTCGCAATTCTCCTCAGAGAGGGCCTCGAGGCGGACGAAGTCCGATATCTCCCCGACGCTAGAGGAATGGACGGTGCAAGGCGTGCGGTTTATCAATGTGTACGCCCCTTCCGGAACGAATCGGCGTCGTAACCGATCGCTCTTCTTCGCAGAAGGAATAGCACCGCTTTTTCGGGGCAGGCACGATGACTTAATATTAGGGGGCGATTTCAATTGCACCCAAGCATCTAAAGATCAGCTGCCACGCCATTCACCGTGCCCCGAACTTGGGACGATCATCGGCGATCTCCAGCTGGTAGATACATGGGAACATGTCCGAGGAAATAGACCGGGATACACCCATTTCACGAGTCACTCGTCTAGTCCCATCGATAGGATTTACGTCTCCCGTTCTCTCGCGGCAACGGTGAGTGACGCGGAGGTGTGGCCAGTAGCCTTTTCTGATCACGAGGCCTATATATGTGCCGTCACCCTTCGTCGCCAACGGGTGTGGCGCAGCCGACACCCCTGGAAATTAAACCTTGCTCATCTCGCTTCTCCGGATTGTCGACGCGCCATCGAAGACACGTGGAGTTTGTGCGTCCGCCGCCTCCGAACGTATCCTACGTCGATTAGTTGGTGGTTAACCTGCGCCAATCCGGCCCTACGGCGATCCTTTATTACGTATGGTCGGCAGACTGCTGCTTGGAGGCGGCAGACCCTTGATTTTTATTTCACCGTCCTTCGCGAATGCGCCTCCTTGCCGCCCACACCGGAAAGACAGTTGACAGTTCAGCGTCCGAGCGCGAACACAAGACAGACTCGCAACGGAACGACCCACCATGTACCACGTCATCCGAAAATGTACACTGCGAAGACGGGCGCTGATACATGCCATCACCACTGAGGACGGCCGTCATCACACCACACAACGCGATATTGCTGCAGCCTTCTTCGACCATTACGCACGACTTTATTCTGCTCAATGTTCCGACCCGACGACGGTGACAGCAGTCTCACAATTGATTTACGGCATTGTCCCACATGATTTACAAACTGAGTTAGTGAACGACATTACGGAAGACGAAGTTATCGACGCCATCGGTAAAGGAGCGGCGAATAAGTCTCCTGGCCCCGACGGGCTCCCTGTGGACTTTTATAGAATTTTCCAGCATTTACTGGCTCCCAAGTTAACAGACATCTGTCGGGAGCTTATGTCCCCCGCGGTGCCGCTCTCTGCGACCTTCGTAGAAGGAAGAATTATACCGGTTCACAAACCTAAAGGTGGGGCTCGAATACAAGATTACCGCCGGCTAACACTCGTCAACTGCGACATGAAGATATTCACCAAGTATTAGCAAACCGTCTACGACCGACCCTACCTTACATCATCTCGCCAGATCAGACTTATTACTGTGTCGATACCGTGACTTAATAGCCCTAGCCAGGGCACGCCGCATCCCGGGAGCGCTGGCATCACTAGATTTTAGCCAAGCATTTGACCGAGTGGATCACGCGTACCTAACGTACGTTCTCGCCTCCTCCGAGGGGCGACTTCCAAAGTGCTCGTTAACGGGCGTCTCTCGCGGTCCCTCCCGATTTTCCGCTCCGTGCGTCAAGGCTGCCTCCTGTCGACGTTACTATATGCTCTGGCACTGGAACCGCTCCTCTGTGGCCTCCGTCAACGCCTCACCGGTCTTACCCTACGTGACGTCACATTTCGCTGTACAGCATATGCAGACGACCTGGTTCTCGTGTTCCGCAATCGCGACGATGTCAACAGAGCACTAGAATGGATTACCACGTACGGTGTGGCTTCCGGCAGCTGTCTCAACGTCGCCAAATCGGTCGCCATGGCCATAGGAGAAAGGTTGACCCCAGCGTGTGTCGAACCCCTACAGCTTCGTGGCACTATCAAATGTCTCGGAATAGAGTTTCACGACGACATACGGCGCAATGCGGCTCTTAACTACCGACGCTTATTACAACAAATTCGGGTCCACATCTTCAACCTTCGTCTGCGGACCCTCGACATTCTCGAAAGGACACACTTCGTTAATGTTTACCTCGCATCGCGCCTTCCACACATAGCGCGTATTCTTCCAATACAGTTACTGATGGCTCGACGTCTATTAGCGGCATTCGGAGCCTACGTCAGTACAGGCATGGTCTTCAAAGTCAGTTATGAGTCACTGACCCTTCCCCCAGAAAGGGGAGGTCTTGGTCTAGTCCATGTCCACGACAGAGCTGTGGCCCTGTATGTCAGCTCACACATCAAGCTGTGGCGCCACCACCTGGAAAGTTTGACAGGTTTGCTGTTGGAGTCCTTAGCTCCGCCCTCCCTTATGCCTCCACTGACGACGCAAGACATACCCGCACCCTTCTACTACTTCGGGAACTTTTACATTTAACACAGCTATGTCCGTATCGCAGTACCACCGACGAAACAGGCGTCGGCGCGGGATATATATCACGTCCTACAGCAGAGGCTCCCGCCAAACATCGTGGAGACCAAAAGCCCTCGGGTTAATTGGAAGGTGGTGTGGAAGACGATTCACGCGGTTACACTGGACACAGCCGTCCGATCCACATGGTACAACACAGTCAATGGTAAACAGATCACCCGATCACGCCTCCACAAGATAAACATGGCGGAATCGCCTCTCTGCGTAGACTGCGGGATACCAGACACGGACGAACACCGTCTCACATGTGGCGCGGCAGAAGACGTATGGAGCTTGGTGCGACAAATTTTGTGGTATTTTCTACGAGTGACTCCGGAACACATTACACCTCGGTTTCTACTGACAGTATTTCCCGCGCACCAAAACCAACGCAGTCACGTGGATCCGTGGGCATGCGGTACACTACTTATTTCACGATGGACCTAAAGATTTATTCGACTTTTGGAACTACCTACAAGAATGTCATTGCAAGATCGTACGGAACCCAAAATACTGACAGTATTTTTCTAATTACTTAGGGAGTGCCCTACGCGACCCTCCACGCAGCTGGATCATCAACAGGTAGGAGAAGACACCCATTGAGTGAGCTGACAAGACTAAGTTCGATTCTCGGTGGAATAACATGATACACGTGAAGACGTACCTGGATGATGAAGCGTAAGGAGAGTAGCGACGCACCCTTCTGTATCCTGTATGAAGCACTTTTTTTTCGTTTTCCCCATATACATTACCTCGGTGTAGGAACGTGTCGAGATATTGTTTTCTTTCCTCAGAGCACTATGTGGTGCTAGATATATTTATTTTTGTTGTGGTATAAAGTAAAACCACATTAAGAATGTATTAAAAAAAAGTCTACCATGGAATGATGATTTTAATTTTTTATTTTCAGACAAGTATCAAAGTTCAGGCACTCACACATAAAAAAAAGAAAAAAAATGGGGATTAATGTCGAGGTCCAGTGTGCCGGCCAGCCTGTGGACGATTTTTAAGGCTGTTTTCCGTCTACCTCGTCGAATGGGGGCTGCTTTCCCTTATTCCGTCTCGGTTGCACTATGTCGGCGATTGCTGCGCAAACACTGTCTCCACGTATGCTTACACCATAATCACTCTACCACGCAAACATATGAGGTTATACTCGTCTGGTATGAGATGTTCCCAGGAGGGCATCCACTGGGGGGCGAACCACACAATAACCTTGAATTCGGTGTGGGGCAGCGGTGGGGTGGGTGGACTGCTGTGGCCTGTTGTGGGGTTGTGAACCACTGAGGCTATGGTGGGGCGAAGCCTCTCTGCCGTTTCTACATCCCCGGTTTAATAAACAATAGGCACAATACTACAAGTAAAGTTTCGGATTAAACATGACTCCACTTATAGAGTGTTTCCAATCAGCTGATGCGCCCTACGAAATGAGATTCACCAACAGAACTATAGAAAGAGACCTGTAATTTGTTCCAGGAAGGAACATAACAAACAGCTTGCTAGGGTCTTACCATTAGCCGAAGCTCACAATAAGCTTCAAGGGGCTAGATAACAGTAATAGCAGAGAGCCCACCAGCTTCTAAAACATCGTCAAAAAAATTAATAATTAGAACAGTTGGTTCACTTGTATAAGAATTTTAAAAAGATCAATTTTTTTAAAGTAAAATAGATAAGTCGCAGGCCATTGATACGGCTATGCGTATCATTACATAACCATAACATCACTAACCATAACAAATCGTATTATTTGCGAGTGTCAACAAAAAGATGCCTGCAAAATACTGCCGACTTTTACCATTATACCAACACCAGCACTTTTTATTTTACTTGTATCCACTCAGCTGTATACGGAAACATAACCTCTCCAAACGTTGTGGACTGCTCTAAGTCTATCTCCTGCGCTAGAGACCTGTCTGGTCTGAGTGGCCCTAGCAACACCTTCAGCAGCGTGAGCAAAGGACTCCGGGTGAAAACAGAGTTCACAAACCTCTCATGACGTTGAGGCGACATCCCTCAAGGAGGACTCCCTTCTCAAGCAGTGTACTTCAAGTTTACTTTTAATCACCAAACGCTACAAATCTAGGAGCTGGCAAGGCTCTGAGCGGAACACTGTACCTTGGTACGTTCTCCAGCAAATAGCCTAGCTGTTTGTGAAGTACCTCTAACTGTCGTTGAATTTGTTTTTCATGTCGTTATTTCAGTACTTGCTATTATAGTATTAGCAGCTGGTATCACAACTTTGCGCCAACGAAACATTAATAACATATAGTTTCCTCCAGTACTGTGACGAACCGTGGAAAACAAGACAGTTGACGTAACACGCGTTTGGATACAAAGGTCGACGTTAAATCGATGACTGTAAGAAACATGAGCTAAAATCAGAATTGAGAAAAGAGTCAAGATCACCTAGATCACAACCTACTCAGAGTTCGAAGCTCAAAGATAACGTCCTGGATGCGAGGTAACAACGGTACTTTGTAAATAATTGTTCCTCTCCTTTAAAACACCAGTTGGTTTATTTCATCTCCCCACACTTTTCGTCAATTTCTTCAACATCAATTACTAGAATGGATGGTTGTGGTGCCGTGTCAATTTTCGCTGTGACAATCCATTCACTACAATACTCACGGTAGTTCCCTCGCATTATTATCCTTTCAATTCTATGATTTTCACCTGCAGTGCCCCTATTTCGTTTTATACTGATAATGCTTCACGCTTCTTGCGTCGCACTTCAGTTGTCCACATTATATCATGCTTCAATATATGGCTTTCTGCTTAGAAATTTTCTGTTATAATGAAAGGATTAACAAATCTAAACTACTGTGCTCCGAACCGGGTCATGCCAAAATTATTTCTTCCGATGACACAGATCGGAGTAGCCTCTAGCAAGAGATCTTTATGATGAATTATTTCCTATCGAGTATTTTATCCAAAAAGAAGCCGTCATTATCAAGCCATACTATAGAGATGCATGACCTTGGATAATGAACCAGCTGTATCTTCCCAGCCTTGTCACGCAAAGTCACACTTTGCGTGACAATCCACACTTTTCCCTTTGAAACAACTCTCTTCAGAGATCATGTTAGTTTCCAAACATACGGCTGTGTCGTGGTTGCCCATGCGGTTCGGTCATCTTTACCGCTGACACTCGCCGGATTATAATGACTCCTGGTTCGTAAAATGAGGTCTTTTTTATTGGGAGGTGGGGAGTCATGACACAGCTAGTTCCAAGTAATTGTGTGATATGGCGAAAAACAAGAGCACTGGAAAACCGTCTGCTCAGCATTTGTCCAGACTCAAACAGGCTCGGTTCATAACTGGAAATTGCTCATCGACGATCTCACATTTTATTCTGCATCTGTGGACTTTATACTGTTGCTTACTGTAGTAAACCATAAGCGTGTGCTCACTCGCAAGCTCAGTCGTTCGCGAGTCATGAACACGCTACAGCGGACGAGAATTTCACAACCTGCCAGACTATTCGCCTGTTCCATGAAGAGACGGTGATGGCTTGCAGTGTAGAGGCGTTGTAGTGTACCCGCATGTCTGCATCTGATACAAGCATCATGTGTCACAGAATGACGCAATACTGTACGAATGACGAGTTTCAACAGTTAGATAAAGCTTCTCAGTATCTGAGCAATAGTCGATAAGTTCTTCTGATATCTAAACCTTGTTATGAATCTACGTCCAACATTAGTTATGTTTCCAAGCGATGTTGCCATCAGACAAAATCAGCTTTTGTTGCTGTTCATTTGAAACAATACTGCCAGCGTCGTTTCGATATAACGCATAATCTCCAAACACAGCGTCATTTCCGTGTGTATAGAAATCACTGCGCTCTCAAGTTACATTACGGTCTGAGGGAAAGTTTGGAATACAGAATTATTGGATAGTTATCACTGTGTCAAAGTTTCTGTTTTTCTCATATGTATCACTAAACGAAATTTCATTGTACGGGATGATACGTGACGTGGTAACGAATCAGTAGGATGTTGCACCTTCTCTGGAGACGTGCATCTAACTCTATATCTTCATGGATACTCTGCAAATCACACTTAAGTGCCTGGCAGAGCAGTCATCGAACCACCTTCACATTAATTCTCTGTTATTCCGTCTTGAAGAGCGCACGGAAGAACTGAGCACCTATGTCTTCCGTGCGAGCTCTGATTTCCCTTACTTGATTGTGATTGTTTCTCCATATGTATGTCGGCTTCAACAAAATATTTTCGCATTCGGAGAAGAATTTCGTGAGAGGATTCCGCTGCGACGTAAAACGCCTTTGTTTTAATTATGTTACCGCCAGTGGCTCTCTCCGCTATTTCGCGAAGTAAATATTACTTAATTCTAATCAAGAACAACTGCCAAGATGAGAAACATAGAAGTAGATATCCTCGATGTAACAAAGCAGCTTAAATCACTTAATATAGCCCAGACCTCCGGTCCAGATTGTATACTCGTCAGGTTACTCTAAGAGCGTGCTGATAAAATAGCAGCACATTTAGCAGTTATACACAGTTGCTCCCTCACAGAAAGATCCGTACATAAAGACTAGAAAATTGCTCAAGTCACACCAATACCCAAAAAGGGAAGTAGGAGTAATCCGCTTAATTACAGGCCCATATTATTAACGTCGATTTGCAGTAGGGTTTTAGGGCATATACTGTATTCGATCATTATGAAGTACCTCGAAGAAAACGATTTACTGACACATAGCATGGATTCAGAAAATATCGCTCTTGCGAGACACAACTAGCTCTTGATACTCATGAAGCAATGAGTGCTATCGATAAGCGATGTCAAATTAATTCCATATTTTTATATTTCCAGAAGGCTATAGACCCCGTTCCTCACAAGCGTCTTCTAACCACAATGCGTGCCTATGGAATGTCGCTTCAGTTGTGCGACTGGGTTCGTGATTTCCTGACAGAAAGGTCTCGGTTCGTAGTAATAGAAAGAAAACCATAGAGTAAAACTGAAGTAATATCCGGCGTTCCCCAAGGAAGTCTTGTAGGCCGTCTATTGTTTCTGATCTATATTAACGGCTTAGGAGACAATCTGAGTAGCCGTCTTAGATTTTTTGCAGATGATGCTATTATTTACTGTCTTGTAATGTCGTCAGATGACCAAAATGAATTGCAAAATTTAGATAACATATCTGTATGGTGCGAAAAGTGGCAATTGACTCTTAATAAAGGAAATTGTGAAGTTATTCACATAAGTACTAAAAGAAATCCGCTATATTAAGGTTACGCGAGAAGTCACACAAATATGAAAGCTGTAGATTCAACTAAATACTTAAGGATTACAATTACAAATAACCTAAATGGAAACGATCACATAGATAACGCTGTGGGTAGAGAAAACCAAAGACTGCGATTCATTGGCAGAACACTTAGAAGATCCAACAGATCTACTAAAGAGACTGCTTACACAACGCTTATCCGCCCTATTCTGGAGTATTGCTGCGCTGTGTGGCATCCGCATCAGGTTGGACTGACGGATGACATCGAGAAGTTCAAAAATGAGCAGCTCGTTCTGCATTATATAAACATGATACGTGAATTGCAATGACGATCATTAAAACAAAGGCGTTTTTCGTTGCGACGGGATCTTCTCATGAAATTTCAATCACCAGTTTTCTCCTCCGATTGCGAGAATATTCTGTTGGCACCTACCTACCTAGGGAGAAATGATCATCACGATAAAATAAGAAAAATCAGGCTCGCACAGAAAAATTTAAGTGCTCGTTTTCCCCGCCCGCCGCTCGAGAGTGGAACGGTAGAGAGAGAGCTTGAAGGTGGTTCATTGAACCCTCTGCCAGGCACTTTATTGTGACTAGCAGAGAAATCATGTAGATGTAAATGTAGATAGTATATAACGTGGAGCTCTTTTTCGGACTTTCTAATTGTGCTGAGTTAATTCTATTTGCTAAGGATGCCAGACCGCGCCGCAGTACCCCAAAAGAGGACGGACAGGCGTGATGTAGCAGTTTCTTTTGTAGATTTTTTACATTTTCTGAGTGTTTTGCCAATAAAACGCAGTATTTTTTGTCTTCCATATAACGTTTTCTATGCGTTCTTTCCGAGTTAAGTTGTTCGTAATCGTAATTTACGGGCTTTAGATTTGACTGATTTATCGTGTAACAGAAGATTAACGCATTTCTCATAGGACACACATATTTCATTATTTAGGGGCATTTGCCAATTTTCGCACCGTAGAGATATCTTTTGCGATTTTTTGATCTTCTGCTGAATTTACTAGACGATAAACGACAGCATCATCTGCAAACAACCTACGACGGCAGCTCAGATTGTGTCCTAAATCGGTTATGTAGATAAGGAACAGCAGGGGGCCTGTAACACTACCTTGGGGAACGCCAGAAATAACTTCGATATTACTCAACGACCTCCCGTTAGTTGCTAAGAACTGTGACCTCTCTGACAGGAAATCAAAAATCCAGTGGCGCTACTGAGACGATATTTCACAAGCAGGCAGTTTCACTACAAGCAGCTTGTGTCGTACAGTGTCGAAAGCCTTCTGGAAATCTAGAAATAAGGAATCAGTTTGAAATCCCTTGTCAGTAGGACTCAACACCTTGTGTGAGTAAAGAGCTAGTTGTGTTTCACAAGAACGATGTTTTCTATAACCGTGTTGATTATACAGGGTGAGTCACTAACTATTGCCACCAAGAATAACTCCGAAAGTATGACAGGAGCTAGAAAGCGTCTGGGACAAAAATTGTATGGGACGAGGGGCCCATAATATGACGTTGGTTTCTTGTTGCTAGGTGGGGTCGCGTCAGATATATGGTCAACTTTGTTTTTTTTAAATGGGTGCTATATTTTGGCACTTATTTTCTGATAGCGGCTATCGAGACGAATCCTATGATGTTTAACAGTAAGATCTCTGAAGCTCAACGAAGGTCACAAAGCCGGCCTCTGTGGCCGAGAGGTTTTAGGCGCTTCAGTCCGGAACCGCGTTGCTGCTACGGTCGCAGGTTCGAATCCTGCCTCCGGTATGGGTGTGTGTGATGTCCTTAGGTTAGTTAGGTCTAAGTAGTTCTAAGTCTAGAGGACTGATAACCTTAGATGTCAAGTGCCATAGTGCTCACAGCCATTTGAACCATTTTTGCAGGTCACAAAGGTGGCATAAACGTCCATTTACAGAAAGTGCTCGAAGTGGTGACCATTGGTATCAATGCAGTGCTGCAATCTTCTTATCATAGATTGATTGGTATTCCTATCACATCGCCACTTATAGACACACATGCTGTGACAATTCTCTCTCGCATATCTTCAGGTGTAATTGGAACGTCTTTATAGACATTGTCTTTTACAAATCCCCACATGAAAGAATCCAGACGCATTAAGTCTGGTGAACGAGCAGGCCACGACCCATCTGCTCCGCGTCCACTCCATTTCACTCATTTCTAGCCATCAGCGAAAAATGTGCCGGACACCCATCGTGTTGACACCACATTCTGTTCCATGTTCCTAAAGGTATTTCTTCCAATAACAGAACTCTTGTTTCTTTCAGGAATGTGTTCTTCCTGCCATTAAGATTTCCTTCTATGAAACAGGCGCCTATAATTCTGTCCTCTAGTATCCCATACACCACATTCAACGACCACGGTTTTTGGTGTGCAACTTGCAGCAGCCATCATGGATTTTCAGTTGCCCAGTAATGCATGTTATGCAAATTAACATTTCCACGGTTCATAAATGTAGCCTCGTCAGTAAATAAAATCAAATTAATAAATGTATTATCCCATCGGCAGAATTCAATACGACGCATATAATCCGCACCAGTTAATTCTTGGTGGAGACTGATATGGTAAGGGTGACATTCATGGCGATGCAGAACATGAACAACACTATTGTGGCTCATGCCAGATTCCCTTGCGATCTGATGCAAACTAACACAAGGATCTCGAACCACAGTGGCAAGGGTACCAATTGCCGTTTCCTCTTTAGTAAATTTCCTTTTGCCGGATATATTTCCAATGCGTCAAAGATCCAAAAAATGGTTTAAATGGCTCTGAGCACTATGGGACTTAACATCTGTGGTCAGCAGTCCCCTAGAACCTAAGTAACCTAAGGACATCACACACATCCATGCCCGAGGCAGGATTCGAACCTGCGACCGTCAAAGATCCAGTTCTCGTCAATTTATCGTACACATATTTAAATGTAAGAGGTGTAGGGTGAGTACGTTGAGGATATCTTTCAGCGTATAAGTCTGTAACTCTCACAGAATTTCGTTGGCATTCTCCGTAAATGAGAAGCATATCGACTTAATCTTCGAAGGAATATATCGTTTACATTCACTAGATTCGACGATACTGGTCTTATCGCTCCTATTAGTGTTGTATTGCTAAACCGTCGAATTGTGTTTACATGTCAATGACATGTTAGATGGATGTGCCGTATTCGGCGAATATTTACTATTTGCACGTTATACAAGAGAGAATTGTCAGAGCAAGTGCTTCAGTAAGTGCCGAAGTGATAAGGAATACCACTCAATTAATGATAAGAAGATTGCAACACTGTAGTGTTACCAATGGTCATCATTTCGAACACCTTCTGTAAATGGACGTTCATGCCACCTTTTTGATCTTCGTTGGCCTGAAGGCCAATTGGATTCGTCTCGATAGCCGCTATCAGAAAATAAGTACCTAACTATAGCATCCCATTTAAAAAGAAAAAGTTGACCTTCATATCTCTGATCTGACACCACCTACCAACAAAAAACCAACGGCATATTATGGCCGCTGTTGTCCCACAACCTTTTCAGGTACCATCATACTTTAGGAGTTATTCTAGGTGGCAATAGTTAGTGACTAATAGTATATATCAATAGATATACTCTGTATATCAATAGAACAATACATAATGTTAGGATTCATGCACTGATTCGGTTGGAAATGGTGCCGTAAAGCCGTTCCATCGTCTCCTGAGGCTAGCTGGCCCACAACTGAAGTAAGGGGTCCATGAAATCTTGGATGGTGGTATTGGGATGAAGCCGACGTCTTAAATGTTCTATCTGGGACATATCTGATAGTTTTATGTTGTTATTGGCCACAAGCGTACCACAACATCGGGCAGACACTTCACGCATGTCCGTGCCAAGTGTGGATGCGCGTAGTTCTGTTGAAAAGGGGCACCACGATACTTTGGCATGTGAGGTAAGACATCAGGACACAGGATGTTCACAACAGACAGTTCTGCTAGCAGAATTCCATAAATCACCACCAACCGTGACCTGATCTCACACCCGATGGCTCCCCACGCTATGACCGCCGGAGTTACACCACTACTCCCTTACAACAATTATGAAAAATGGGAACCCTCCATCAGAAGCCGCCATACGACTACAGTCAGCTGGCCTAATGCAAAGTTTCGATTTATCAGTGATCACAATTCACGCCTTTTATCAGCTGTCCGTGCATTCCGGCTTCAGCACCACTCGAAATGCAGCCATTTGTGATGTGGTGTTCACTGCAGCATACGTGTGGCATATAAATCCCGTCGTCTAGTGTTTACAATCTCAGACCAATGGTGTGGGACGACAGAATGATTCAAGGAGTCCATTACTTGTTCTCGGATGACAGGCATAGAAAATGTACTGGGTGCACAATGTCCTTCTGGCGGTCGGACGTAGCTAACCGAAACGGGTATGCCTCCCTGCACTTCCCCTTGCTGTCCGACATCGCGCCGCGAACACAACCGAATGCCCCCACGCATATTGTATTACTCGAACAGCCGGCCAAATGCTGGCGGCGATGTCATTTGTACTCATGTAATTTATGTGACAAAGTTTCCGGCGGGATTATCGCCGCACGATGCGAATTAAAAGCCATTGAGCGCGGAATGCTAGATGGAGCTAGACGCATCGGACATTCCATTCCGGAAATCGTTAGGCAGTTCAATATTCCGAGATCCACAGTGTCAGTAATATGCCCAGAATATAAAATTTCAGTCATTATTTCTCACCATGGATAACGGAGTGGACGATGGCCTTCACGTAACGACCGAAAGCAGCGAGTTTGCGTAATTGTGTCAGTGCTAACAGACAAGCAAAACTACGCGAAATAAACGCAGACATCAATGTGGGACGTATGAAGAATGTACCCGTTGGGTCCGTGCGGCTAAATTTGGTGTTATTGGCTATGGCTCGAGGTGGCCGACGCGACTGAATTTGCTAAAAGCACGACGTCGCCTGCAGAAAGTCTCCTCGACTCGTGACCATATCGGTTGGACCCTAGACGACTGGTAAACTGTGTCCTGGTCAGATGAGTCCGGATTTCAGTTGGTATGAGCTGATGGTAAGGCTCAAGTGTGGCGCAAACCTAATGACGTCAAGGATCCAAGTTGTCAACAAGGCACTGTGAAAGCTGGTGGTGGGTCTATAATGGTGTGAGCTGTCTTCCCATCATGGGGACTAGGTCCTCTGGTCTAACTGAAATGGTTATCTTTGGCTCCTTGGAGACCATTGGTAGCCAAACAATAATGGTATTTTTATGAAAAGCATTCTGGACAATACGAGCAATTGATTTGGCCACCCAGATCACCTGACATGAATCTCCACTAACACTATGAGACACAATCGAGAGATCAGTTTCTGATCTGCACTGTCAACCCTTTCGAAATTTGGGCAGCTATAACGACAGCATGTTTCAGTATTTCTGCAGGGGACTTCGAAGGACTTTTAAGTCTATGCCACATCGACTTTTGAGTCTATGCCACATGGACTTTTGAGTCTACGCCACATCTGCTTGCAACATTACGCCGGACAAAAGAAGGACCGGCTCGATTCTGGGAGAGATCCTATGACTTTCGCCACCTCTGGTCGCTGGTTTACCTTCGGAGAAAATTGCAAATCATTTACTTACCCGCCTATGGGTCGTGTGAATAAAGCGGTGAATATACTTTTTTTCCGTATATCCGATAACGTTCTTCAGGTTCGCATGAGTCAAGCTAGTCAGAGAGAATGTACTTCACTTCAGAATGTTCTCACCTTGAGTAGAATGGTTGAGGTGGTTGCTGAACGTGAAAAACATTCTCCATTGTCGTATGAATAAAGCTAGAGAATTTCCTCGCAAGCACAGATTATTCTTCGGTCTTTGAAGTGAGCTCTGCAACGTACTTCGAGCTGACAAGTTACATTAAGATTAAATTTTACCGAGTTTGTTTGGCAAGAATTGCAGAATATATGTTGTTCGGAAAGTTAAATAAGACTGACGTTCTCCAAAGAAACACGAAAGAGAGAAACACTGGACGTTTTACAAGTCTGACGACAAAACGTATTTTTGGCGAACTTTCTTCCCGGAAATCATTAAAGAAGAGAGGGTGACATTTCAAACGAAGCGAAAACGAAAACATGTTTTTGCTGTGTAGCAGATACAATTTTTCAGAGCGTTGTATAAGAAAAAATAGGTTTCCAGCGCAGAACTGGTCAATGATTTTTGCAGGTGTTCTTCGTCATGTTTTCTCACAACATAGATATTATATTTTGTTCTATTATAAGTAAGTAGCCGGATCAGAAAAGTTAATATTTCGTTTATTACAAACCCAACTATCTGTGTCTCGTAACAAAAGCGCCCGTGCGACCACTTAACTACTTGATGCACGAGCGGACCATTATGCGTCACACGTAACCGAAATTATGTTAGTCTGGTCTGACAGAGTTCCACTTTGGGGTAGACGGAAATATGTTGCATTTTTAAGATTTTGTTCGCATAATGTGTTCATCTACCGTCAATAACAAAACTTACAAGTACGTCGAAAGTCCGTAACATCATCAGAAAATGCATTTCAATAAACTATCCGAAATTGTCTTACTACTTTTTACCACGCTAAAGACTAACCTCAAACCTATTGCGACTCTTCCAGGACACAATGATGCTAGTTTCGTTTTTGTACATACAATGGTCTGCCTGTTTGAGGGAGGTGAATGAACTGTAAGATTACGCGTGTGTTCTGTGCCGGATCTGGCACTCAACAAACATCGAAACTTGACAAGGAGAGGGGACTGTAAGAAGGAACTCCCTCGTCAGAAAATACACTTCGAATTTTTTATTCATACGAAATTGAGAACTTTCTCGGAGAATGTTCTTTAGCTTCTCCGGATAGCCGGCCGCGGTGGCCGAGCGGTTCTAGGCGCTTCAGTCTGGAACCGCGCGACTGCTACGGTCGCAGGTTCGAATCCTGCCTCGGGCATGGATGTGTGTGATGTCCTTAGGTTAGTTAGGTTTAAGTAGTTCTAAGTTCTAGGGGACTGATGACCTCGGATGTTAAGTCCCATAGTGCTCAGAGCGATTTTTTTTTTCTTCTCCGGATAATGTTCGTATACAACTCTACGGTGTGTACGCATGTAAAGTTGTATTGACATCCGACCAGGTGTTTTTTCTCAGGCAGTTTATTTTCAGATAGCATCACTCTCTTCATTGTTGTAATTTCTGATACATTTGTTCTACTGCATTTCTCGTACTTTTTAATTTTGGGATTCTTAAGTTTTTACTGGAGGTGCGTTTTATTATTATACATTACTTTACAGGACATGTGCTTGGCTATCGCTGGTAGGCCGTAATATCGGATAGATACTATGCTGCAGTTGAAGTAACAAGCAAAACATAACAAGCAAAACATATGCTGACTGTACGAAAAGGGTCGTAGAGAAGCAGCAGTTGAGGTGTCAACGTTCATCGTACCTTTGCACTGCAGTGCTACGTAGCCGTGGGGAAGAGATATTAAGCCGACCTAATAACACGAATAATATCTGAACAAATAATATAGATGGTTTGGAGAAACATTCCTTCTCTGTCGCTCCAGAGTTTCCGGAAGCGTCGGTCGAAGGCTCACCAGCGGCCGTGGCCAACACCTACGCACGCTTTGCGCTGTGCGCTCCCCGAGTAAAATTAACGGGACGCATTCCCCCGCAGATGTCCTTGAAAACAGTTATTGTAGGACCCGGATACACTGCTATGTAGCGTTTCTCGTAACGCGTAGCGATTAAGAATGTTCTGAAAACATTTGCTCCGCACTCCCGATCTTGGACGCTCAAACAATATCAAACGCCGTCCCCGAAGTAGAGGCTTAATATCATAAATCCTGTACACGGGAAACATTAAGATCTAGTCCTGTTTTTCGGTCTGACTGAGCTGTTGTTAGAATTCTTCCCTGCGTGATGTGTATATTTCGAGCTCTCTCCGAGATTCTGTAAATTCGGGAGTATAAACTTCCTTCACTGCTCGTAATTGTGTCTCACGCATTAAAATGAAACTGTGCAGCGTGTTGTACTTCAGTATAAGCACAGTGTAATAGATTCACTAAAATACCATCTATCTTCCAATGAGAATACTGAACGGCGTAGTCACAAAACCTGTTTCTAGAGCATTTTTTCTACAGAAGTTCTGTAACGGATTAGCGTCCCTACACTTATGGTTCAATCCAGCTGTTCAACAATTTAGTACACGCATCCTCTTCTCACATTGATTTACATATGGAATAAAATTGACGTATTACTGGTCGTAACAGGAGAAGCAATACACAGTCGGTATAAGAATGGGTCGCAAGTCTCGCTTTGACTCGCGAGACGGGATTAAAATTAATGAAAGGCTCCTTGAGTGGCAGATATATAAGTAAACGAGTCATACCAGCCTTCACATCCAAGTGGATGTTGTGTTGTGGGGTAAGTCCACCAGATGACGAACCGCACAATAATACCGAAAGTGTGGTTCGATGTGGTGCGGCGGAACGGTGAAGTGGACAGCGATAGTCGTCGTGGGGCTGTGCACCACTGCGGCTACGGCTGGGACGGAGTCTCTCCGTCGTTTCTAGGCCCCTGGTTAACATACAATATAATACAATTGGAAAGTCTATTTCGTCCGTTAAACAGCATCTCGCAGCTCTATGCTCTGTTATGCATCTTCTTTCCACAGAGCGCTGTAGATGTAGGCCTATGCCGCGCAGACAGCAGCTTCCTCCTCGAAAACAAGCAAAGCATGTAGCTACGCCAGCGCGCGATAACTCTATTGCGAACTCTTTCGAAATTTTCCGCACGGAGAAAAGCACTTAATTTGTCACTGACTACGAACTTCCGAAATACGCCCCGCTATACAACCTAAGCCACAGAGGGCACACATGTAGCAATCACAAGGGCTGCCTGCCAATCCCCGATTTCTTGAGCAGCCAAAATAGCACGACGAAATTTTTTTAACATGCAGACCGTTCGGCCAGTCAGTCTCCAGAGTAAAATGTAGCCAGCTGAATAGGCCATTTGCTGCTACATCTCATAGAGGTTATTGCAAGGTTAGGCAGATTGCCTAAACTTAGAGAGTTTGCTATTTTCAAATGCTGTTTGCGAACACTGGCCACCCTGTGTAAACGACTCGCCTTCCAAATCAGTACGGCCGGTTCAGGCCAGCACCTTCCTTCCGAATGAACCTGCCGATTACCTATCGGCTGGGGGACAGCCAAAGCCCCAGGAAACCGAAGAAGATGCGGTGGCGTTCACAGTGCCGGACAAGAGTAGCTGACGAGCGCGGCCGAAGAACGAAATGTAGAACACGGTCACTAGACAACCACATTGCAAAATAAAGTCGCACATCACGGTGGAAAAAGACACGTGTGCTTGAATTTTAAGGTGCATCCAGTGGTAAAGTCCGTTGGGCAGGATAACTCCTACATGTGTTCTTGTATTTCCAAGATGTAACAAATGTATATGAAAGCACCGCATACAGAATCACGGATTGGGGGAGTCGTGCTGATCGGTTCCTGTATGAGCTAGGGTTATGGGGTAAAAAGTGTTTGGTTTATCCCGGACAAGCGGTCATTTGTGTAGCCATTCGAACATCTGTCTTACTATTGCTCTGTTAAGCACATTAAGCGAGGTTTGAACGACAAACCGGGGCTGATGCCTATGCAGATTGGGCGAATCGATTATTTCCTTTTACAAAAAAATTTAATTGGAGTGAAATTAATGGTCGACCTTTTGCGCCATTTGAATGTGCACTGTTTGGACTTCATGCGCATCAGCTGTCTCACTCGTTCGGATTTTAAGTGCAAAAACGGTCACCCTACAACAACTCCGGACTGGAGCGAGACTGAGGGTTCAAATTTAGCCCACTGTTATGTCGTAACTTGGTCTAAGACAAATTTGAAGTGTTAGAAAACTGGTTGCGTTTCAATTTTACGTGCCAAAACTTACGTTTTCCTGGGTGGTTTTACAAGCGCGCCACTTCTACACTTTAGACTTCTACAGATTAGTTTAAACTTTGCGCGAAGGTAGACGAATACATGAAGTTAATGTCACTTTTTTATAATATAATAAACTTTATACGTTGTCAAGGTACGATATTTTTAAGTCGAGGAAAATGTAATGTGTAAAATTCGTTATTACGTAAAACTCGGAAACTGTTTAAGTGAATCAGGTAAATAAAAATGCTTTCTCAAGATGAAATTGAATATTCACTTTTAAAAAATCTAGTTCCAACCAAATTTTATGTGTAAAAGACACTTTTGTGTGAGTTTGGTCAAGCGCGCCACTTCTATGCTTTAAACGTGTATAGATCTGATCAATTTTCGCAAGAAGGTATACAAGTGCATGTCATTAACTGTCGTCCAGTTGTTTTGTGGAACTTTATCCGTTGCCACTATATAGCGTCCTAAAGTTGGACATAAAATGCGCGTTGTTAGGCGAATCACACATGCTGAGACAGTTTAAAGTGGCACAGATGATAATAAAATATTTATTCTTACGGTAATTATAAGAAGTGTCAGCAAATATTTTTCATCGTTCGAGTTTTACGTATGAGAAATCGCACGTTTGCATATAAAACTGTGTTTTTCAGAAATGCGTTGCATTAATTACAGTTTATTATTAATTACAGTTGATTATCACTATGTTATTTATACGTTATTGACTTTATTCAGCACTGGTTTAAAACCATCTCTACATTCTTAGACTTGAGAAACGAAGCATGTAACAAATCTTAATTACTCAACCCTGTACAAAATGATATACAGTTTGATCAACACAGTCTGATAAAGCATTTAAAGATTAATCGATGACCACGCAGAAACTTAAACTATTATAAAAATATTTCTCCGAAGCGAATGGAAATGTTTTTCTGCGATTTCTTCAAAATATGCTAAGCTATCTCGTAGAAAATTTGTTTTCGGGAAAACCAGCATAAGACCGTCGGTTTCCGTACAGGATTGAAAAGCTACAGTATTTTGTCATGCAAACGTTGTTTCGCAGTTCTTCTGCTTATTTCAGCCAATGCTGCTCATACTGAATTCGGACTGGTTGTTGCAACACTTCGCGTCAAATTATTCACATGAGTTTTTCTAGTCGCGGTTTCTTAATTTTCAGTAATTATTATTACACGCTTTTGCTCAGATTGTTGTATAGTAAGATTTTAAGTATGTTTATCTATGTAATATGGTCGGTATGTAAGTTTATCTATGTAACATAAACTATCTACAGGCATTATTATCATAAATTTTGCACATTATTTAATATTTTATTTGGTGTCGTAGCCTCTAATTACTGTTGTCTTGTTCACTGCATTTACTACTTATTTTTAAGTATTTAAGACAATGTCATGTCCACATGAATAAAATGTGTGCAACTGTAGAACAAAACACTAAAAAATTAAAATATTGAAGAAAATTTAAAAATAAAAGTATAAAACAAAAAAGTAATAAAAACTGTCAAAAAATGAAAAAATAAACAAGAATAATTTGACCTTGACATAATTGGTGAGGCTTGTGTACTGCGGGAGCACAGTGGGCTATGGCGGTCATAGACCATATCAGGCAGGTAACCGTAGAGAAGTCAGACTGACAATGGCAGACTTAAGCGACATGACTAGAAAGACAATAAAAAAATCGTATACGGATCAGCCATTGCTCGAGTCAAAAGGAATCTACGAGTACTTCGGTTCCCAAGCTATGGCGGCCTAATGTCAAACTTACGGTAGGGTAAAAGTGGGAAACCAGAATGAAGAATCCGACTATCATAACACAAGACAGACGAATATGTCCTGGGCAGAGTTAGTGATTTAAAAGAAGGGTACTAGCTTTCGACTAACGTGGCAGCTTCAAAGACATCTTGACGTATTCGCAATTTTTTACTAGTTAACACAATTTTCGCAGCTCAGTCAATTCTTTTAGTTACAACGTGTTGGTACATCTGCATCTTACAATTTGTAGGCTTAAGTCGCTGAAACCATGATCGAAATCCGGACTATCCGCCAGAGATAGTAAACAATATATAATATTTTATAGCTGAAGAGCATACATATAAGAGCCAGAAGAGTTTTTCTGGGTGGTATAAGATTTCTGAGGGTGGATTTGTTTCTGAGGAGATGTTAAAAGAATTTTTTTTATTTCTAGAGGGAGGAGGTTCAGTTTTACCCGATGACACCATTCCTCTCCCAAACCCACGCAGTGTTACATCCAGTTGAGGAGAGTAAGAACAAATAGACACAAATTTATATCATTCTAGAGCGGAATGCATTTGCAATAGCAAGTATGCAGAAGAATGGGGTTGGGGCAGGGGGGGGGGGGGGGGGGGGAAGGAAGGTGTGCATCTATAATAGCAAGTATTCTGCATCCCGACGTCATGTACCATGTAACTTTGCTTGACTCGATATATTATGTTGCATGCCATGAGTACAAATACTAACAAGAAAAAAAATGCGTAAATGTGTCAGGATGTTTTGATTTAAACGTCTTTGAAGCCGCTCTCTACCTTTACATCCCTAACTCTGCCCAGGTTGTATTTGCCCCGATAGGAGCACTTTTCATTCTGTTAGAACACCAGTTCTTTCGTCTGAGCAATAGTGAAAAGTACACGACTAACCGAATGGATGTCATAGTATTATGAATGAATGTAGATCATGTGATGCATGAGAAATAAAATGCCGTTAACGATTACCGTCTTTGCCACACACAGCAGTGAACCGGGCCACTGTCGCCTCGCGTGTTTGCCCTTTCTGCTGCAAGTGGCCGACCGGAGTGCTGGCAAGTAGGTTCCAGACGCTGCGCGGCCCTTGCCCTGCCGCGCCGCCGTGCACCGCGCTGTCTGCTTTAAGCCCTCCACCCTGAGCAGCCTACAGCCCCACACAGGCGCCCTGTGGCGTGTCGCCCGCAGCCCTTGAGGGCCCGGCGCCTTTTGAAAGGCCGACACGCAACCCACCTCGAGTCCCAGGATCTGTTTGCCCATCTCCGCCACCAATCTCAAGCTATCGCCTCCTCAAAGCAGATACTCATAGGCCGTAGACACTCCTTGCCACCTCAGTTTGAGCATAAACATATAATTTTTCCATTCTTTCGGCACAGTGTACGAGTATAAGGTGATGAGGGGTTATCCATTGCCTAACATATGATTTACTTCTAGCTCTGCACCTACATCTACGAAATGCTATTCAGAATTTCCTAAGCTACGAATGTTTCGCCTAAACATTCAGTAGCATAAAGTTCCGCCACTAGGCTCCTCAAGTTGTGTTTGTCAACTGTCAGTCCATCGCGTGCCGTCATTGTGAGTGCACCGTTCTCAAGATCGTTGCTAATTATTTTACACTATGTTCTAAACTGTCGGCTAATTTCGAAAAGCTTGACGTGAGGGTATAGAGGCTCTGCATTAGGTTTCGTTTTAAGCTCCGCAAAACTGCAACTGATACCCAACGCATGCTATGAGAGGCTTTTCTTGAGCAGCCAAACATTAGAGTGGCTTAAGCGATTTAAATATGGGAGAGAGTCCGTGGAGGATGACAAACACTCTGCCATAGTCATGATGCGCATCTCCGGAAACGATTACGAAAGTTCGTGAGGTGATCGACAAAGACGAAAGTCAGAAAGTCTATGATTCTACTGAAGTCATTGGAATATTGTATGGTACGTATGAAAGGTTTAAAAATGGCTCTGAGCACTATGGGACTGAACATCTGAGGTCATCAGTCCCATAGAACTTAGAACTACATAAACCTAACTAACCTAAGGACATCACACACATCTATGCCCAGGGCAAGATTCGAACCCGCGACCGTAGCGGTCACGCGGTTCCAGACTGAAGCGCCTAGAACCGCTCGGCCACACCGAACGGCCATGTGAAAGGTGTTCTAGCTGACAAGTACACCTAATTTCGTTTCGTTTGATCACCGATCAACTGTGATGCGAATACGTTTGTAACATCTGTTTTTTATCTTATTGTGTAACGTATCATTCATGTTTAAATTTATCACATTAACGCAGTTACGGTTATTCCGTAATTGGACTTCCTCCATTCTCCTACCCTCCTCCCATTCTTTCACTGTCCAGTACGGGTCCTTCGTGTATTTCTATTTTTATTCATTAAAATGAAAGCAATCCCTTGAATTCTCAAGTATGTTACGTAATTTCGCACTGTTTTTTTAATATGTAAAGAAGATCGAAAATATACGACGGAAGTTGTGTCAGTATAATTCTAACATGTGTTTTCACTATTGTTGTGTAACGCATGATTCTTGCTTAAATGTACTACATTATCGTGTCTTTTAAGTCTGAATTTTCATTAATTTTTTATTTGATAAGGAGGAATTGTTTTACACTCCTTTAATGTACTCATCTATGAACTACGCTCATGACACGTGACTACACGAAAATTTTCCTCCCCTATATATACTTCTTTTTTATGTTAGTTTCACACAACGTTGTTCATAAAATTTAATTCTTAGTCTTACAATTCATGACACAAGTGTTCCTAATATCACACTTCTCTACATTCATCATTGTTATTGGCTTTTTGTACCAGCCCAAACGTAATGAATTTCTGCAGCGCAGACTGAAACCGTTTGACGGTAAATAAGAAGTAGTGATCCAGATGTTGTTTTTTTTTTAATTTATTATAACAAAGGGATCTTAAGACATGACGTCAATTACGAACTTAATGTAAGATATATAACACATTTATACAACAACTACCTCCTTATTCTCGTGAAGTAGTGAGCGTTATCGGCAGAGAATCTCAAATTGATTCCATATCTCTAGATTTCCAGAAAGCTTTAGATACCGTCCCTGACAAGCAGTTTCCAATCAAATTGCGTGCCTATGGAGTATCGTCTCAGTAGTGCGACATGATTCGTCATTTCTTGTCAGGAAGGTCGCAGTTCGTCGTAAGTGTCTTGAAGTCATCGAACAGAACACAAGTGAATCTAGCTTTCCCGAGGATTTCTATATACACGGTTAAGGAGACAACGTCAGCACCTCTCTCAGATTGTTTGTAGATAATACCATCATTTGCTGTGTCATAAAGCCATCAGAGGATCAAAACCATTCACTAAATGGTTTAGTCAGGAAATCTGTATGGTGTAAAAAGCGGCAATTGACTTTAAATAATGAAAAGTCTGAAATGATCCACATGAAAATGTAAAGGAATCCGCTTCGTCTCGGTTGTTTTATAAATCACACAAATCTAAACGCTGTCGATTCAGCAAATAACTAGGGAGTACAATCACGAACAACTTGAACTGAAGCGTTCACACAGGTAACGTTGTGGGAAGGCGAACTAAATGCTGGCGACTTTTAGCAGAATACTGCGTTGGAGTATAGCCGTACGGTAGGGGATTCTTACCAAATAGGACTGAAGGGAGACATCGAAAAAATTCAAAGAGGGGCAGCTCATTTCGTACTGTCACGAAATCCGAGAGAGCCGGTCCGAGTGGCCGAGCGGTTCTAGGCGCTTCAGTCTGGAACCGCGCGACCACTACTGTCGCAGGTTCGAATCCTGCCTCGGGCATGGATGTGTGTGATATCCTTAGGTTAGTAGTTTTAGGTTCTAGGGGACTGATGACCTCAGTGGTTAAGTCCCATAGTGCTCAGAGCCATCTTTGAAATGCGGGAGAGCATAGAGGATATAAGAGGTTTGGAGGGACTATCATTGCAAGAAAGGTATTATTTTCTGTGATAAGGTCTATCCACGGTGCTTCAGTCACTTACATTTTTCTCTGAGTTCGAAAATTTCAAGTTGTTTCGCACACAGAAAGATTTAACCTTTTTTTGTCGCCGTTCAATAGTGTAAATGAGGAGAAATAGTATGCAAGTGGTTCGATGAACGCTCAGCCTGTCATGTGAGCGTGAACTGCCTGTCTTGGCAATTAATATTATTTTACTATATCGCTTCACATTACACATTTTCGCCAGCTTTAAAGTACGGTATGACAACAACAACTACAACGATACAGGTATACAGATGCACTGGTGACCGAAAGCACTGTTACTGCCTTTCAAATAGCACGTTGCCACATAAAAATTCATTGTAGCAGCCATGCTGCGTGGCATGCATGTGACACGTGCTTGGTGGGTTCTGGACGTATGTGGCGCCAAATATATACGCACTGCTCATTTATTTCTGGTAAATTATGCACCAGTGATATTTAGGAGAGAAAAGGATGTCCAATAACATTATAACTGTGTTCCATCGAGTTCGGATAAGGTTAATTTGGTGGCCAAGACATCAGCCTCAGTTCATCATCGTATTCTCAAGGCCAATGTAGCAAGACTCTGATTTTCCGACGCAGATTTTTGTTCTGCTGCAAGATGTCATCGCCAACGGGGAAGACATCAACATGAACAAAGTTCTCGTAGTCCACAGCTGTCACGATGACTTCACAAACTGTCCCATAGAGCACCCGTTTGTGTTGATGACGGCGCATCCGTACACGACCATTGACATGGTGACATAAGAAACCTGATTCATCAGACTGGACGACGTTTTTCCATTGATCCATGATCCGTGTTTGATGATGTCGAGCCCACTGCAGTAGTAACCGACGGCGATGTGTGGTCAACATGAGAAGAAATAAAGGCCGTCTCCCACGGAGGCCCATGTTCAACAATTTCAACAATGTGCGGTGACCGGCGTGCCCTGAAGCTCTTGCGCTTACAGCACCATTGTAATCAGTCGTTTAATATGCCACACACAGCTGGCATTTCTATTTTATACAGTGGGCAATGCAATGACTTCCACATTATGCGATGAAGCGTGGACGTCCAACATACAGTCGCCTATTCGTGGGTTCACTGCCCCTCACCATCTTAAATGTGTCGTAGTATACTGAAAAGTGTGTATATGTCTTACCACTGTAGAAGTATCGCCCTCAACAAACTATGAATTGATTAAATAATCTATGGAAGCGAAGAACTTAATTAAAACCTGCCATTCCATATTTACGGACACCGACTCCAAATAATACACAAACATGAATGCACAACCATCCTGATCGAGTAGATTATCTACGCTTCACAAAGCATATTTTTCGATAAGATCTGTAGTGTCTTCAGTTCCAATGCCTTCACTTATTTTAGCCAAAGAGTTTGATTCACTAATTACAACAAGAACTCAAATTGCAACGAAGTTTTAAATACCTAATTCGCTTGCATTAGTGAAAATACTGAAAGACGTACCTATTCCACCTAGTACCGCGGCAGTCACAATTGATATCAGCAGATTATTTTAAAATACCAGGTATAGAGGTATGAAACCGGAATTTCCCTATAGATGGTGCCACCCGTCAGTGTAGAGTTCGTGAGACCACGTCTGCAGCGCCATCTGCTTCCTGCAACGGCTGACGACGAATGTAAACACGCAGTAGCCCAAGTTCCATACATCGATATCTGATTAAAACCCATAAATATGTGGAGTTTTGTGCCTACGAACTACGGTTTGCGGACAGCATTGGTTTTCTGTTATCATTTGAGGAAAACTGCTGCAGAATCGCATCGAATGCGTCTCGGAGCTTTCGGCGAACATGGTATTGGGAAAACACAGTGCTTCGAGCGGTTCAAAAATTTCAAAAGTGGTGATTTTGACATGAGAAACGACGGGCGCTGGGAACCACCGAAAAAGTTCGAAGACAACGAATAGCACGCCTTATTGGATGAAGACGACACTCAGACTTAACAGGAACTCGCGGAACAATTGATGTAACGCAGAAAGTCTTTTCTCTTCGGTTGAAGCCGGCCGGGGTGGCAGAGCGGTTCTAGGCGCTTCAGTCTGGAATCGCGCGACCGCTACGGTCGTAGGTTCGAATCCTGCCTCGGGCATGGATGTGTGTGATGTCCTTAGGTTAGTTAGGTTTAAGTAGTTCAAAGTTCTAGGGGACTGATGACCTCAGTAGCTAAGTCCCATAGTGCTCAGAGCCATTTGAACCATTTACTTCCGTTGAAAGTTATGGGAAAGGTGCAGAAAGTGGGAGAACGTGTTCCGAATGAACTGAGTAAAAAAATGGAAGCAAATCGAAAGACCACGTGTGAAATGCTGCTCGCCAGATACAAAAGAAACACGCTTCTCTGTCGAATAGTGACAGCTGACGAAAAACGAAAATATTTTAAGAACCCTAAGAGTCGTAAATCACGGATGAATCCAGGCAAACCATCGACATCCAGTGCAAGACCAAATCGGTTTGGAAAGAGGGCTATGCTCTGTGTTTGGTATAATCAGAAGAGTGTCATCAATTACGAGTTGCTAAAATCTAGTGAAAGCGTTAACACTGATCGCTATCAACAGTAAATGATCGTTTTAAATCGAGCATTAAGTATAAAGAAACGGAATATGGAAGAAGGCAAAACAAAGTAATATTGCTGCATGATGACGCCCCATCACACATAGCAAAACGGATCAGGGAAACGATCGAGGTGTTCAGTTGGGAAATACTAGGGCATGCGGCTTATTCTCCGTCCGATTATCACCTACTTGGATCACTGGGACAGGATCTCGATGAACAATGTTTCAACTTCTATGAAAATGTTCGAAAATTGCTCGCTGACTGGTTCGTTTTAAAAGAAGATCAGTTTTTTTGGCATGGCATTCATACTCTGCCAGAGAGGTGGGAGAAATGTATAAATATTAGTGGAGATTATTTTGAATAAAATATTGTTTATCAGTTTCAAACAACAGGCGTGTAATTATTGCAACCAAATTCTGGTTTCATAATTCTAGACTTGGTATTCCTGTTGCAGACGGTGAAACCAGGAGAAGTCCAGTGGAGACAGAGGATATATTAGCGACTGAGACACATCTAGCAAATTCCACTCTCAACAAACTCTTTTCAGTTAGTGAGATGGGTAGCACTGGGGACACCTCTGAGCGCCTTACTGACTGAAACGTTCATGGAGCAAAATTGTCCTAACGTTTTTAGATACAGAGCGACTAATTCAAAAATACGTTACTGGACCAGACATGTTGACGCTGTACTGCGTTTGTGGTTAGGTACCACTAAATGGTTACACTATCTTTTTTTTCAGCAATTGTGTTCACGTCACACTAAGATTGAGTTAACAGTGGAATTAGGAAGAGACTCATCCAGCTTCTTACATCTTTTCATCGGTATCAGCAAGCAAAACATTTGCTTTAGTTACAAACACACTAATACTAGCGAATTCCCAGCGTCATGTAATCCACAAACATGCAGGCTTCCACGGTTCACGACCTGAAACCTACATGACAAACCAAACCAGATCTTTAAAGTGAATTGAAAACATTGAAACATATTGCATAGAGTAATGGCTACAATCTTACCATAAGGCGTAAAAGATTTAGTAGAAAGAATAGGGAGAGGCCTTCAGCACTAATATATCCTCAAAAGTTGATTTAGCACATTGACAACAAATATGCACACATGATATACGCTGGTAGGACTTCAAAATGGTTAGGAAATATAGACCAGCTTTCTGTTAACCAGTAAGTACAAGATTCCACCATTATGACAGACTGGTAAATTTATGATTTCCTGCATTTTGTGCTGTATATTACATGTTAGTCAATCAGGCAGGGCTATAACAACTGACTGAACGTGAGAGGAATTGGAGACTGAAAAAGAAAGGTTCAACCTTCGCTGAACGTCCTCTGAATGAATATTATTATGATATGAAATGTAAAGTTCTCCACAGAGCAGATGAAGATAAAAAACTGACAGGAGTCGACATAGTGGCTATGTACGTTCACTAACTCCAACGTACTGACTTCAACATTAATGATCAAATACAGTCGATTACTCACCTCGATAAAATACTGCATCCAGTTGTCACTTTTCCCTCAGTAAGACCACATGCTTGTTGTAAATAGTATAGCTGTTCCGTACCCACGTTCCACTGACTCCTTTCCTTCCTATGCCTCCTTTCTGCTCAATTTTTTGCCTGTTCACATTCACAGTCACCATTTATTTTGTCGGTATAACGTACTGCTCCTTTTAAGTACTCACTTGTGTAGTGTTTCGACCGTTACATTCTTACAGTTTTAATCTTCAGGTACAATGGAATTTAATTTTGGTTATGTATTGCACTATGCTTGTATTTTTAAGCTTTTTTCGTAATCTTTGCACAGTTATGAAATCTCACTGAAGTCGTGTAAACTGTCTTTTTAATGTTGAGTTGTCTGGCTATGTTTTAGAAAGAAGTAAATCGGTTCACAACGAAATATAGAATGAATATCATTGCGAAATATCAACACAGTGTATTCCAGTTTTTAATGTGACTATGTTCCTCCAAGTACCGACGGAAGATTCCATAAATGACACTTCATTTTTTTTAATTTTGTGTCGAAGACAAATATTTAAGAACTTCAACTCTCTAATAATTCAGTTTTACAAAAAGAACCAGCCATCCGAAGTAAAAATTGAATACAATGTATGTCTCGGGCGCTTCCAGGTTTAGTGGCGATAGAAAATCGAAATACAATAACAGCGAGTTAAAATTTTTACATCTGCGATTCTTCCACCCCACTGCAACCACACTAATGGGTCATATTTTCGCTACTATAATGCAAGCCCCGTTTTTCTTGCAAATTCGATGACGATAGCTTTTGAAGTTATATGTAAGGTTACATGTTACGCGAATAATAAAATGATATATTTTCGTCCGACTTGTTTACATCATAACATAGCGATTATCAGACCATCTCCACTGCTAAATAATCGGACACATTACATGTTGCCACCCGCAGCGCTCGAGAACAATCAGTCGCGCGGAATTAAATGAAATAACCATGTGTAATCAACAACAGTGATGGAATCATTACAAAACTCACCATTTACTAGACTGATCTTAGATGGCAAATGCGTTTTTAGGCGCAATGGTTAAAGGTGGAAGGGAACCATGATTAGTGATATTATCTACAGTTTTAATGCAACTCACTGACAGTGGTAGCTATCAGTGAATCAGGGAGCTATAGTGAATGCCACTGAAAAATTCTTCTACAGTAAACAATATACAAATAAAGTAAACCATTCCTCTCAGTAAATGGCTCATTATTGCACACGTAACAAATATTTAATTTTTTAACTCAACTCGTCGGGAATTTGGGCTCGGTGCTGCGACCACTCGCTCCACGAAATTGAAAAGAACACTGACGTTAAAATAAACACTGTTGTGTAAGATACTTAATATTTACCAGGTTGCGGTCGTCGCAGGTTGAGCGTAGCTTTACACGCACAAAGGCTGTGTTAGTACACAATAACCCAGTGCCGAGACGTGGTGCTCAAGCGGTGCTCGCGGGTAGGGCCTGCAGGTTTTCACGAGCCCTAGCGCAGAGTTTAATTAAAGACGTTCCCGGGCTAAATACCGACATGTGCATCAGGGGAAATTACTTTAATAAAGATGGCAATTTTACACTGCAGGCACTTCTCAAGTTTTTATATAACTGTGGTGAAACTACGGCTGCAAATGTTTGTCGACATAGCACATAAAACAACACTTCTACCACAAAGGAGACACCGGTGAAAGATAAAAATTCTGCTTCTCAGCATTAATGAATGTCTGAAGTGGGAACGAGATATCAGAGTAATATAAACTCATTACTCACAACAACACAATGTATTATTTGGCCGCAACTGCATTGTTACTTCTTTAATCTTGTAACACGGATATTAAACCTGCTGGAAGATACCGTCGTGCTAGCGCTGTCGGAGAAGACATCAAATAGACAGGCTGCCGATCTTACACCAAAAAGTCTCAGTTAGTCCGTAGCTACCACGGTGTCTTCGATTGCTACTTTACATCCCATGGAAGGAGCGGTGAATGTCCCCCTCCCCCCTCCCCCCCCATCCCCCCCCTCCCCCCCCCTCCCCCCATATTGCCCCCATCAGCCTGCGTTCTTGGCGCGGTGCATGTTTGAAACAGACGTTCGCGTGGGCGACACACATGATGCCTTTGCATCAACATTTGATGACGTTGGCGTCATCTGCGGTGGAAACCCATGTTCAACAATGTGCACTGAACAATGTGCTCGAAACGCTTGTGGCTCTATAGGGTACCCATATGTACTTGTCACGAAAATTTTTTGTTTGTTACGAATTAATGAACTGAGTGACTTTAATAAAAGAAACTCTATATAATCTAAAGAACTAGTGAAAAAGAAAATCACAGGGCATGGGATAAAGGATTCTTAATTCAACGAAATGTTACTTCGGAGAAAACCATTGACAAAAGAGACATTATGTAATGTGCTACGAAACAATATGTTAATATCTGTGACTCTTACAGTTCAGACGTGGAAGACGAAGAGCGATCTTATAACGACGACAAAGTCCGAGAAACAACGTACGAGTGGGTATGTCAAGGAGAGAGACGTTATCACAATGGCGTGATAAGGTCTCCCTCCTTGCTCTCCTTGATCTCCTTGACATTTTGACTCGTGCGTTCGTTCTCTGACTCTATCGTAGTTATAAGATCGCTCCGCATTTTGCACTTTTGTATGACTGTATAATGTGGTTTTAATTGCAAAATACATTTTGAACCTAAATTGTTATGTAATGCTTTCATTTCGTGGTTTTAATCGTCCTGTGTCAAATAGCGAAGCATTTACAGCAGTTGTAGTACCATAGACAGTCGGGTCAACAAAGCATGGCAGGAGTTGCAAGACAGTCGCTATTACGCGGCAAATTTGAATTTTAATACTTCTCTTTACGGTCGCCCAACTGCTTTCGCAGCTAGTATAACATTTCTATTTTACAGAGGCCTGCACACCGGGAGGAGATTTTATTTACCGCTAAACAAGCAGGTGTACAATAAATGATTGATTTTTCAGCTGCCCTGACTATGAACCAACAAAGACGTAGTAATTTCAGTTCGCGTTATAAAGGAAAGACGTGCAACTATGCACTGGAAAACCATTATAGTGAGAAATATTTACAATGGTAGTTATTTACAGTGGTATAGTAGAAAACAGGTACCTCACGTAGACGTAGTTACTGAGGCTTATCTTCACGAGATTGTTTTTTATCTTGCTCATTGCTTATGACACCATTTACGCCAAGCAATCACAATAATCATGACTATTAAAGTAAATGTGATTATGAATTGTCCCGTAATTTACGTCGCAAACAGAAGTGCAAGGCTTAGAACCCAAGCAGTATTGTATGAGATAATATCCAAACGATAATTGAATATATTCAAAGAAAAACATAAAAGCCTCTAATTACAAAATAAGAAAGACAAGTATATTAGAAACTCTGCAAGCATTGTCCTCTCTTGTAAATCAGTTGCAGACGGCCATGAATACTGTCTTATAGAGTGGGCAATTCTCCGGCTCCCTAGTTCTATGATGAGATGCTGACGTCCATCACCTTGTCGTCTCCTCGTGCGCTCACACTCCTCATTCTCCACAAATGCTTACGACAATAGCATGTGAGTAGCAGATCAACTTCACCCAGATGCTCGATCCCTGAGAGCGGGCCCAAATCCGTCTCCTGTGCTGAGTCGTCTGCGCGTCTGATTGCCGTCCATCGTTCCCGGGGCTCGATTCCTGGCCGGGTCGAAGATCTTCTCCGCTCGGGGGCTGGGTGTTGAGTAGTCCTTATCACGACTTCACCATTACGCAAGTCGCTCACTGTGCCGTCAACTAGAAAGACTTGCAACTCGGCGGTCGAACTCCTCTAGGTGAGGATTGTCGGATATGAATGCCATTCGATCATTCACCAGCCCATAGAAATACGTCTCATGTCATCGGGACTCCCCAAACCTGCCCGTATCACCTCTATAATGATTATCCATTCGTCTCTGCAGCACATTCCTTACTGCACGACGTGTGTGCAGTGCCAGCAGGGGTCAACTACGTTCGCAGCGGACAGTGCGCTTAATGTTTAGACCTCATATTTGTAGCTGCTCGTTACTCTTATGGATTTCATCGAAGTGAATGACCGAACCTTTGACTTGGTTCGGGCTAAATCCTTTCGAATGCCTTATTGTGTCAGAAAATTCCTAGTTTTCGCAAGTTCTTTACCCGTAAGGCTATTCTCGATACGCTGTTTCACTTCCAGGCTAAGTAGGACAAAACTTTTACCAACTGTTTCAATAAAGGCGGTCTTCAAATTCTAGTGTAAGTGGTAGGATATTATCATGTTGGCTTTTAGACGACCTAATGATCAGTTCGAAACAAATTTTGAAGTAACAGCCAAACGCAAATGTCAAGTTATAGCCGATCTTCACAGCAGATGAACAGCACACAGTTCCATGTATAAAGGAGCTTACGTATTTTTCATTGTTTTCAACACATGATGAGAGTACTCTTCTACACAAATTAAGGTGCCGTTTAGTTAGTGTCACATAACGTACATTTTCGCAGACCTGCCGTATCTGAAGACGCAAGCAAACCAAAATTTAGAAAGAGAGGCAACACCACTATCGAGCAAAACATATCACCGATATCGAACTTGATATTCATTTCCAATTACAGCTGTAATAGTTTTCAGGAGTTACTGTGCCATTTGATTTAAAAAAGTAATGACGCTAACACAGATCGTATATCACGTTTTATTAGTTCCCTCAGGTAACAGATCGTTTATATCAGGAGCGATCAGAAGTTTTCGTTAGAAGGCCGTAAGTTCAAAATCGTATGCAATACAGCATCCCACTGACGCACCAGGTTGAAGAAACCTGTTTCGTAATACACCGTGTGCGGCTGCGTGAAGGAGTTCGTAACTACCTGCAGTACATCTTCGTACTTCGGGAATCGTCGACCTTTCAAGGCCTTTGTTGAGAGATCGAAGACGTCGTAGTCGCATGTGGAGGGGTCAGGGCTATAGGTTGGGCGCTCGATCGTGGTGGCGTAACTTCTGCCTTACTGACGTTTACGATACGGCGACGTGCGTTATCACGAAGCAGCAGCAGCCCTTTCACAACGGCGGTTTTCGACGGACATTCATCATTCTCCGATGGGTCTGCACCTGTGTTTCTCCTTCGAGGGCCAGTCCCATCGTAGTCACTCTAAGTTGCATACAAACTACAGCCACGTCCTCGAAAGGAAACTTCTTGATCGCCTCTTATAACATGCCCGATAATGAGCATCCTAACTACTTGTCACATTCGCTCACTTCAGCTATTGACAGCCACATATTCATTCACAGTCCTAGCTGTTATTCTTTTCTGCCTATTTGCTTCGCCTTTCCTTCAGTATTTTAGAAATGGCATATTCCGTCCGAAATGCTATTAAATATATTGTTTAGGGCGATATCGTATCCTCTGCCATACTCAGTTAGGAGCTGAATATGAATCGTATTCGCCTAAAAATGAACAAACATCTCCTGTGAATTTACATATTTTATGACCTATACACAATAGAGAAGGATTCCTCATGATCTATTGAAATGAACGCATCGCTTCCGGTAATAAGTGCTATTGGCTCTATGTCAATACTCAGCTCTATTCATCACTGTGCATCACAGGCTCTCAACATTCCATAATAGGTCCTAACTGTCAAATGATCGTATTATGAACGCGACAGTAAAGTCATGATATGATCAGAGAAAACCCTGTCTGACACCAAGTAATCAGCCACAGCAGTAGTCCTCCAGGGATAATAGCCACAGTATACATAGAAAATGATATAAAAAGTTACTGTATACCACTGGTGTCTACTACACAGTTTCGAAATTGTATTAAAACAAAATAAAGATAAAACCTGGTATCTTGATATACGTATACACTCTTGCCGGTTTTTGTTTTTAAATGCTGTCGTGTACTGAATTTTGTTCCAAGCCACAATATAATGTTTTTGGTTTCATATTTTCGGTAGTTTTGTGTATTGGCTTGTAGTTGTGGAAGCCTTTGTTTTGAAACTTCATGGACTTAATCTCAGTTTTATGTTTAATAGGAGTTAGATAATAGCAGTAAGATTTATTAGGCGCGTAATGAATCCTGCTATAACGACGTCACAGTTTTGTTATTCTCTTGAGTAAAGATTACGAAGGAGAAACTCAGTTGTCAGACAGCGCAAATCTGAATTTTGTCATTAGTGTGTTTTGCTATATCCTATGAAATTTGTGGTAGATCTAGATAGGAAAATGAATGTTAAAATTTTTGTCGAGATCTCGGTACTACCCCTTAGTTACCCTCCGTTGATTTACAAGAACTAAGAAATGCTGAATCAAAGTAGCCGGATGCGTATTTCGAAACTTCTGCCATACAAGTTCATACATGAAACACGACACTTTATCTTTCAGTGAGTGCTGAGCACTGAAATAACAATAAAAAGCAATACAACATCTTCAAAGCTAAAGTGAAATTTAGAACATTTTCTGCTTTGTTCACTATAACACAAATAATTGCGAAATAACTAGAATAGGTCGTTTACGTTGATCACCAGCATGAAATAGTTTTTTTGTCATAACAAATGCTTTTAATTTTCTCTCTGAAAGATAAAAATTCGATTTAAGTGCTTTTTTAACAAACGCTAATTCCACTAATAGTACATTAGTGTATCACATTTTTGTGAATATTACGATAATTCCAGACGTACATATTAGGTGTCCCTTCTAAGAGTCGTCAGGCAAATTTCCTCTGGTGCTTCCGCGGAAATTTGCAAGTACTGAGGATCATACCTTTCATACGACAGCCATCGTTGACGGAAAGTCTCGGTTTGATTCCTGTTGCAAATAAAATAGTTTTTAAAGCGAAATTTTGTGGTCCATTCAATAGAGCTGTCCGAAATTTGTATGTTGCGATATTTGTTTTATCGATATGTATTAACAGGCACAGTAAAACACCAAGGACAACCAGTACTCCAGTAGCGAATGACCAGCGCTGCCGCATGCTAATAGCAGTCAGCGAGGGTTGGGGCAGCGGTATCGCTGATGGAATACAGGTTACTCTTCTTGTTGTACTGGAACCTTTACTACATCACCTTTACGAATATCACATCAGATTACTTTGTAGTCGTTGAAGATACGTATGGTTTCGGCGATTGTGTATGAAATTTGTCAATGAGGAATGGGTTACTAGCTGTACACAAGGAATAGTATAATGCTACAAATTTCTTGTATATCGTCGAATACTGGTGGTGAAATATGAAAGGTACGCGCGCTTACCTGGCTTCGGTGGCGCTGCCATTCTCGTCGGCGAGCGACCAGACGCAAGTAGTATCCCCGAAGAGGGACATGAGGTACGCACTGGCTCACGTGTTCTGGGCACGCGCGACCGCGTACCGAGCGCAGCGCAGTCCGGAGACGCGGGCCTACCGACTGCCGACTACTGGCGTCGCCCGCGAGCTGAATGGTGGCGGCAGGCAGAGCCTTTCTTCCGCGTCCCGCAAGCGCGCAGGCGCCGGCGCGCCGCCGCTGAATGGGCGCCGGGAGGGCCGGGACTGTGGCAGGCTGTCCTGCCGTGGCGTGCGGCGGGTCGGCGGCCTGTCCTACTCAGGGGACCGGGCATTGCGTAAGGGCCGCCCCCCGAGCTGGCCGAGAGTAGCCTGCCGTATCCGTAACAGGCGCTTTCGTGACATAACGCCGAATTGCTCTACCGGGAGCTATTTCGTTATTGATGGGTAAGGTACAGTCATTTGAGGGACAAAGTAAGATGTCAGAACCGGTTATTAATCTATATAAATAAAAACGTTTATTCCTGCAAAACCTTAAATCCCCGGAATTGCTTGGCACAATATTACATCAGAGTAAGAGCGTTTTCTTATATAATTACTGCTGCACCATATGGCGTGCAAATACATGTAATGAACACTGAAGAGACAAAGAAACTGGTATAACTACCTAACATCGTGTAGGAAACCCGTGAGCCGCAGAGGTGCCTCAACACGACGTGGCACGGACTCGATTAATGTCTGAAGCAGTGCTGGAGGGAACAGACACCATGAATCCAGCAGAGTAAGACTGCGGGGGGCTGAAGATCTTTTCTGAACAGCACGTTGCAAGGCATCCAAGATATGCTCGATAATGTTCATATCTGGGGAGTTTGGCGGTCAGAGGACGTGTTTAAACTCAAGAGAGTGTTTCTGCAGCCGCTCTGAAGCAATTCTGGACGCATTGTCCTACTGGAATTGCCCAAGTCAATCGGAATGCACAATGGGCATAAATGGATGAAGGTAATCAGACAGGATGCTTACGTACGTATCGCCAGTCAGAGTCGCATCTACACGTATCAGGGGCCCCAAATCACTCCATCTGCAACCGCCCCACACCATTACAGAGCCTCCACCAGCTTGAAAAGTTCTCTACTGACATGCAGGGCCCACGGATTCTTGAGGTTGTCTCCATACCCGTGCACGTTCACCAGCTCTATACAATTTGAAACGAGACTCGTCCGACCAGGCAACATGTTTCCTGTCATCAACAGTGCAATATCGGTGTTAACAGGCCCAGTCGAGGCGTAAAGCTTTGTGTCGTGCCGCCATCAAGGGTACAGGAGTGGGTCTTCGGCTCCGAAAGCTCGTATCGATGATGTGTCGTTGAACATTTCGCACGCCGACACTTGTTGACGGCCCGGCATTGAAATCTGCAGCAGTTTGCGGAAGGGTTACATTTCTGTCAAGTTGAACGATACTCTTCAATCGTCGTGAGTCCCGTTCTTGCATGGTTTCGGAGATTTTTGTTTTGTCGGATTCTTGATCTTCACGGTACATTCATGAAATGGTCGTACGGGAATATCCCCACTCCATCGCTACCTCGGAGATGCTGTGCCCCATCGCTCGTGCGCCGACTATAACACCACGCTCAAACTCACTTACATTTTGATAACCTTGCCGTCCGCGGTGGCTGAGCGGTTCTAGGCGCTCCAATCCGGAATGGCGCTGGTGCTACGGTCGCAGGTTCGAATCCTGCCTCTGGCATCGGTGTGGTGATGTCCTTAGGTTAGTTAGGTTTAAATAGTTCTAAGTCTAGGGGACTGATGACCTCAGATGTTGAGTCGCATAGTACTCAGAGCCATTTCAACCATTTTGATAACCTATCGTTGTATCAACAGTAACCGATCTAACAACTGCCCCATACACTTGTCTTTAACAGGCGCGCGACGGCAGCACTGTGTTCTGCCCGTTTACATATCTCTGTATTTGAATACGCACGCTTATATCAATATCTTTGGCACTTCAGTGTAAAAGTAAACATGTAATTGGTAAGGGTGTCACTTTGTCACTGGAAACTTCGGTAAGACCTTGATTAAATTACCAAAAATTTATACGATACTCTAAAGAACATTCCGTCATACAGTAGGCTATGTATTTTTTAATACCGAGTATATAATATCTGATCATGTGATGTTTTGTTTCCTTTTTCTTTGCCAGTCTGCAATAAGATTTCGGGCCAATTCTTGTTTACATATATATTCTTCCTCATTATGCGCCTTCTTGAAGACAGATTGTATACGGAGAATTGTGTATTCTGATTTCTTCTCGCACACAGCTTTTATAGCTTACCGGCTTACGATTACAACTTCTTCATCTCAGCCTTTCTCCTGAATTATTTGTTGGATGTATTCGAATCTCTTGTCTCTCTCTTCAGCAGGGTTAGTCAACCGTTTTTACCTACCGCCCACTTCAGCACCTCCGTTAATAGTAAAATTTTCTAACCACACACCGATTTCATAATAATGATGATTGGTAAAGTAGGTAAGTAACTTTAGTTCGTTAAATTTATGTGGCACAGTTATAGCAAGTTAGAGCATAGAATAATACTTTCTTACCAGACACTTCGTGTCAAAATTTTACGGAAAGTAATTAACATATTCTCAAAGCCCCTTCCGCCCATCGCCCAGCATGAAAACTGGAACGCCCACTAGTGAGCGATAGGGACCAGGTTGACTAACATTGCTCTCCAGATTTTAACCTCTACAGTGTTATTTATTGTCTTAACAGATATTCTAACGTCTTGTACCTCCTCCTCAACAATTTTTTCCATATATTTCTTTCCTTGCCTAATCTACGGAGAACTTCCTCATTCCTTACCTTAGCTGTTCACTAACTTTCAACATTCCGCTGTATCATCACATCCCAAACGCTGCGTCTCTCTTCTATACCAGTTTTCCCACTGTCCATCTTTCAGTACCATACAACGCTGTGCTTCAGACGCACATTCTCAGAATTTTTTTCCTTAAATTAAGGCTTGCATTTGAGAGTATCAGTCTTCTGTCGGCCAGAAAAGTCGTTTTTGCTAGTGCTAATCTGCTTTTCACGTCCTCCTTGCCTCGAACATTTGGCTACCTTGTTCCCCAATTTTCACGTTAAGTTTCTCACTATTCTCATTTTCCTTACTTCTCATTACTTTCGTCTTTCTTCCATTGACAATACATATTCTGTTCTCATCGGACTGTTCATTACATTCAACACATCCCACACTTTTTTTCTTTTTCACTCATGATTGCAGTGTCGTTAGAGATATCCTTTCACTCTGAGTTTATATTCCACTTGTTGTGGCTTGGCAAGACAGCCAAGCCACTATGAGGAAGCCGAAAGGCACGCGTTTAAGCTCACGCAGGCTGGCGTGAGGTCTGGAACAGGACAAGGTAATTAATATAGCCAATAACGTACGTAGCTGCTGGAATACTTAACTTTAATCCACAATTGGTGAACATAGCTCTTGACGGTACATGTTTTACAGCATCAATAGTAACTGGTAATGGCGCCTTGCTAGGACGTAGCAAATGACGTAGCTGAAGGCTATGCTAACTATCGACTCGGCAAATGAGAGCGTAATTTGTCAGTGAACCATCGCTAGCAAAGTCGGCTGTACAACAACTGGGGCGAGTGCTAGGAAGTCTCTCTAGACCTGCCGTGTGGCGGCGCTCGGTCTGCAATCACTGATAGTGGCGACACGCGGGTCCGACGTATACTAACGGACCGCGGCCGATTTAAAAGATACCACCTAGCAAGTGTGGTGTCTGGCGGTGACACCACACCACTCTTGAAGCTTTCTTTTATTTCCGTCACGGCTTCTTCGATATACACAGTGATCAGTAGCGGCGAAAGACTACACCTTGTCTTATACCCTCATCAATCTGAGCATCTCGTTCTTGGTCTTCCAATCTTATTGTTCCCTCTTCGTTCCTGCACATATTGTACATTACACATCTTTTCCTATACTCACCCCCCAATTTTTCTCAGCGTTTCGAACATTTTGCATCATTTTACAATGTCGAACGCTTCTTCCTTGTCGTCAACTCCTATGAAGTTGTTTTAATTTCTTATCAGCCTTGCTTTCGTTTTCGAGTGCAATGTCAAGAATTTCAAAGTTAAACTCATCGTCATCTAACTGCTCCTGAGTTTTCTTTTCCATTATTATATATCTTATTCTTGTCAGCAAATTGGTTGTATGATATGTTAAACTGATTGTGTGGTAATTTTTGTATTTTACGGCTCTTTGTATTTTCGGAATTACGTTAATGATGTTTCTCCGAAAGCATGATGGTATATCTAAAACCTGCCCTTAGAAAAATTTATGAATTACTGTGCTGATAAACCCCTTACGTTATTTGATTTTCAAACAGCTGAGCAAAACTGACCGTACTCAGACATTTCGCTCTTTACTTATTCTGATCAACACTAAACTGACACACAATATTTTTAGCGCAACGCAATCTGACTTTCAATAAGCCCTACAAAAGAATGGCCCTGACTAACAATAACCTATACCTCTCATGAATCACTTACCTCAAAAAAATCTTTGTTACTCGAACTACTGCAACACAGCGAGCGCCAATACTGCGAGCTAAATAAAAGATTCTAACTACTGAAGGCACTAACTACGGATAGGCATAGTTAGCAAATGAAAGATTTTGATAGAGAGCAAACAATGGATTTACCTTAATAATGTTCAAAAGTCATCATATATATATATATATATATATGATATCCAGTATTACAAAATTTACTCTTTCTGATGGACACACGACACGTCCAGATCGTCCGCTCTCAAAATTCTACCATCTCTCTCCCCACATCCACCACTGCTGGCGGCTCACCTCCTACTGCCCAACAGTACAATAGCAAATATTCCAACAAATCAAACCAGCCACAGACTTCACACAGCATAGTCAGTGATTTTCATATGGAGCGCTACGTGGCGTTAGCAACATAAAAACCTAAACAGCCTACTTACACATCACCAGTCTCCTACTTTCTGCAAGCCAATGCGAATCGTCATTTTGGTGACACTTCATCAAATGCTTCTATAAATTCTACCTTATTTGTTCTTGAGTCGTTCAAAGGCGGTTAACATTCTGATTCTAATAGTTTTCTTCCTCTTCTTTCCCTTTCGATTTCTCTTTCTTCTTCTATCATGTTATCAGGCAAGTCTGCACCTTCCCTCTAGTCTTTCCAGCTGTCCGCTCTCCCCTCTGCAATTAACACTGGAATTTCCAGTGCACACTTAACGTTAGCGCCCTTGCATTTAATGTCACCGAACGTTGTTTTCGCTTTTGTGTACACTGAGACAGTCCTTCAGACAATACTTCCTTGTTGATTTTTCTTGTCTTTTTAATGCAGCCATTTTGCCTTAGCTCCTGCACTTTTGATTTACTTCAATCCTCAACTACTTGTATTTATGTATTGCTGAATTTCCCTGAACGTTTTTGTATTTCCTTGGTTGTCGATCGATTGGATTATTTCATCTGTTACCATTGGTTTCATCGCAGTTACGTTAGTGGTACTTATGTTTTTCTTTCTAACTTCAGTGACTGCTCTTTTTAGGGATGTTCATTTCTCTTCAACTTTCTACTGAGTTGTTTACTATCGCAGAATCTATAGAGTCGGAGAACTTCAAGGGTATCTCTTCATTCCTTAGTATTTCTGATCCAACTTCTTTGCGCATTGATTATTCCTTACAAGTCTCTTAAACTTCATCCTACTCTTTATCGTTACAACATTGTGATCTGGATTCGTATCTGCCGTTGGATTTGCCTCACAGTCCAGTATCTGATTTAGGAATGTCTACATGACCATGATGTAATCTAACTGGATTCTCCCCGTATCTCACGGACTTTTGAAAGTATACTTCCTCTTTTTGTGATTATTGAACAGAGTATTCGCTCTTACTACACTACTGGCCATTAAAATTGCTACACCAAGAAGAAATGCGGATGATAAACTGGTATTCATTGAACAAATATATTATAGTAGAACTGACATGATTACATTTTCACGCAATTTGGGTGCATAGATCTTGAGAAATCTGTACCCAGAACAACCACTTCTGGCCGTAATAACGGCCTTGATACGTCTGGGCATTCAGTTAAACAGAGCTTGGATGGCGTGTACAGGTACAGTTGCCCAAGCAGCTTCAATACGATACCACAGTTCATCAACAGTAGTGATTGTCGTATTGTGACGAGCCAGTTGATCGGCCACCATTAACCAGACATTTTCAATTGGTGAGAGATCTGGAGAATGTACTGACCAGGGTAGTAGTCAAACATTTTCTGTATCCAGAAAGGCCCGTACAGGACCTGCAACATGCGGTCGTGCATTGTCCTGCTGAAATGTAGGGTTTCGCAGGGATCGAATGAAGGGTAGAGCCAAGGATCGTAACACAACTGAAATGTAACGTCCACTGTTCGTCAATGCGAACAAGAGGTGACCGAGATGTGTAACCCTTGGCACCCCATACCATCAGCCGAGTGATACGCCAGTATGCCGATGACGAATACACGCTTCCAATGTGCGTTCACCGCGATGTCGCCAAACACGGATGCGACCATAATGATGCTGTAAACAGAACCTGGATTCATCCGAAAAAATGACGTTTTGCCATTCGTGTACCCAGGTTCGTCGTTGAGTACACCATCGCAGGTGCTCCTGTCTGTGATGCAGCGTCAAGGGTAACCGCAGCCATGGTCTCCGAGCTGATAGTCCATGCTGCTGCAAACGTCGTCGAACTGTTGCTGCAGATGGTTGTTGTCCTGGAAACGTCCCCATCTGTTGACTCAGGGATCGAGACGTGGCTGCACGATCCGTTACAGCCAAGCGGATAAGATGCCTGTCATCTCGACTGCTAGTGATACGAGGCCGTTGGGAACCAGCATGCCGTTCCGTATTACCCTCCTCAACCCACTGATTTCATATTCTGCTAACAGTCATTGGATCTCGACCAACACGAGCAGCAATGTCGCAATACGATAAACCGCAATCGCGGTAGGCTACAATCCGACCTTTATCAAAGTTAAATTTCGCGTCTGTAACACGTCATCTTCGTGGTGTAGCAATTTTAATGTCCAGTAGTGTATTTGACTTTTGTTGCAGAACTAAATCAGTCTATAGTTCTCTCATTCCTGCTGCCAAGCCCATATTCTCCCTTAACCCTTCCTTTTACTCCTTCCCCCACAATCGCATTCCCTTCCCTCATGACAATTACATTTTCACCTGCCCTTACGTATTGTACTACCCGGTCAATGTACTCATATACTATCCCTGTCCCATCGTCTTCTGCTTGCAACGTCATGTTTACCTGAGCTATTTTGGTTGGTTTGCGTCGTTTCTGATGAGAACAACGCTTTCACTGAAATGTTCACAGCTGCTCACTCTCTGCCGTACCTTCCTACTCATGACGAATCCCAACAAGGTTACACCACTTTTTTGCTAGTGTTGATATTATCCTGTATTCAGTCTGACGAGAAATCCTTATCTTCGTTTCAATGGCTTCACTGACTTTCACTACATTCAGATTGAGCATATGCATGTTTATGGTAGTACTCCATAATCTGTATTTACTGTTTCAGGGTCAGAGAAGGGGGCGAGGAGCTGGAGAGAGCAGTGGGACGAAATGGACACAGAAGGAACAAGGGGTTTGACAAAGGAGGGGAAGTGGAAGTGATGGACAGACAGCAAGGGAAAAGAGGTGGAGATGTACTAAGAGAGACGGAGGAGGATATAAGCAGAGACTGAGGTCAGGTGAAAACTTGGACGTATATTCAGTTGCCATACGTAATAGAAAGTGTGCTATCTCTTTTCTTTCTTTACCATTTACTCTGACTGAGCCGCAGCAACGCGTGGTGGGCTGCAGCTAGAAAAGTAATAAACTTACTCCATGAGTCTTGTGATCTTTGGGGGTGTTTGTCAATGTCCCCGTCTAGATTTATTGATAATTATCCTTATTTATGACTTCATTTCGGTATATGCCGACCTGCTCACGTATTACTTCCATTCTACTAAGTTTTGAACTCTTGACGGCAGTAGACGAAGCAGCTTTAATCACAAAAAAAGTTTTAACTACACTGGCGTGTGAAACTTAGTGACTGAAGGAACTTTCTCATGATCTGTCACCACTTTGTTAGAGAACTTAAAGAAACTTGGACTATGCATAGAAATAATTCCTACAGTATAGTACAGAAGGTAACCGATAGTAGTAGGTAATGAGACGAACATACTGTAAATGACAATTTTATTTAAAGTCAATAATCGCCCGAAGTCACTGCGATTTATGATGTTCCCCTGGGCGCTAGAAGAAGCGGCCCTGCTTCTCAATAGGGTATACGATTACCATGGACGGAAATGAATGCGCACATGCTTGCCACTAGGTCGGTCTTACGTAACAGGAAATGATAGGACGGGGTCGACCTGTAAGTGACCAATAATCCTTAAAATATTCATTCAGTAAAATGTCAAAAATATCTTAATAATAATCAACTTTAAGAACTTAAAGCGACACTGTGTTAAATTCCAGCAGACAATGATAACATGCAAGAAATATTCTGTAGCAGACTGACAGCCCTTAAGAATACTAAACCTCATGATAAAACAATGGAGTAAAAAAATTTACTGTAGTTTTCCTCTAAAATAGCTGCACTTAGAAAAAATTTTGGAACGCATAGCGGACTCGAAATAAATTTAGCGTGCCTAGGTCAGAGCACCACATACAAGCTTGCTATAACCGTGAGAGCTTATTCTAATAATGACACAACTGTCTGGCGTATGACACAGTTACGAATGACTGGCAATACCACCATCCGTAAGAAATATCGAAACAATGGAAGAACCAGAAAATGACTAAATAAGTTCAAATACTTTCAAAGTAGAATGATAACTTTCACGACCGTATGACATAGCTGCTGACAAACCTTTCGGAATGTGAGGTCGTGGTCCAAGAAACTCTTCTGTTCCTGGCGTTTCGTCCAGGACTGCGCTGGACGTCCTCAGAGGCGCTCCTCCACTGACAAGGGGACCCTCCATACTGTAAATCACGGATTTTGATGCGCTTCAAATATGTTGTAGAGGCACTTATCCTGAGTACCTGGCTATTCGGTTTTTTAGCGACGGGCATTGGTTTTTGAGAAAATCGATTTTGAAGTTCACTGTGTGCTTTGTGTACCAGTATCACTACATATAATCCGAGCACGTCAGCGTAGCGCAACGGTAAAGGTTTGTGGCTACGTGGCTGGAGGTACCGTGTTCGAATCTTGCTTGTGTACCCTTTTTTTCAAAATCGATCGAATTTTTCAATTTTATTTCAAAGAATATCAACAAACAGTGTAAGGTGTGCGAAATTATAAAGGTATATTCAGTTATTAATTTTTTCAAATATTTATTCTGTTTGTGATTCGCAGTGGGAGTTCCAAATGTTCATACAACAGGTCGCTCCTTGTATTACCTGAAATCGATCTCAGTCCATTATCGTCCCCTCTACCAGGAATACCGTTAGCCGTAACGGGAACCCCAGCTCTTAGGCCAATGAGGAAGCGAGTTGCATTCCTTTAAGTTTGCATCTAACTACAGTTGCTCTAGTGCCGTGTGTTAGAAAAATTCTGTGAATTGGTAGAACCAAGTGTCTCTGCAGTAGTGCGGCCAGAAGAAGATCAACAAGTAGAGGAGTTGAACGAAGAATGAAAAGGCGAAATCACAAACGTCATCTCTGCTAATTCCGTTGCAAGGGACGATGAGACATGTATCGCAATACAGGATCTCTTGGCCGAAAGACGTATCATTATTGATGATGAATTGATAGATTTCAACGAAGAAGATGAATTGGGAGAATATGATGCGAACCACAAACGGGATGACTATTTGAAATCCGGCCGAAGTGGCCGTGCGGTTAAAGGCGCTGCAGTCTGGAACCGCGAGACCGCTACGGTCGCAGGTTCGAATCCTGCCTCGGGCATGGATGTTTGTGATGTCCTTAGGTTAGTTAGGTTCAAAAAAATGGTTCAAATGGCTCTGAGCACTATGGGACTCAACTGCTGTGGTCATAAGTCCCCTAGAACTTAGAACTACTTAAACCTAACTAACCTAAGGACAGCACACAACACCCAGCCATCACGAGGTAGAGAAAATCCCTGACCCCGCCGGGAATCGAACCCGGGAACCCGGGCGTGGGAAGCGAGAACGCTACCGCACGACCACGAGATGCGGGCGGTTAGTTAGGTTTAACTAGTTCTAAGTTCTAGGGGACTAATGACCTCAGCAGTTGAGTCCCATAGTGCTCAGAGCCATTTGAACCAAGAGCCATTTGACTATTTGAAAAAATTAATAACTCAATATATCTTAATAATTTTGCACACCTTACACTATTTGCTGACATTCTTTGAAACGAAATTGAAAATTCGGTCAATTTTGAAAAAAAAAAAAGTACACGAGTAGGATTCGAACACGGTACCTCCTGCGCGGTAGCCGTGAATGTCTACCGCTGCGCTTAGGTAACTTGGTGGAAACATATGTAATGTTACGAGTATAAAAAGCGCGCAATGAGCTTCACAATCGATTTTCTAAAAAACCAAGGCCCGTCGCTAAGAAACCGGATAGCCAGGTATTCAGGGTAAGTGCCTCTACAACATTTTTGAAGCGCATCAAAATCCGTGATTTACAGTATGGAGGGTCCCCTTGTGAGTCTTGCCGACTGAGTCAGCGGAGGAGCGCCTCTGAGGATGCCCAGCGCAGTCCTGGACGATACGTCAGGAACTGAAAAGTTTCTTGGACCACGACCTCACACCCCGAAAGGTTTACCAGCAGCTACTTCTCAAAATGTTTTAAACATTGTATTCAAAGCGGATGTATGGCAACAATGTTAACAGTAACAAGCTATGTTTCGATACGGTCACCCAAAATGGAACCAGAGCAGTAGTACACCAACCGTAGAAGAAAATATGCCAATGATTCGTTGCAGTTATACGTGCTGTCATCAGCTGGCAGCAGATTCAGTAACATAACTTTGTGCACTGTGTACACATGCGTCTAGCGATCGCAAAACGGCCCACGGTATTACTAAGCCACTCTGAACACACCACAGACGACTGCTGCGGCCCCTCTCACCACGTTCGGCGTTACTCGCTGCACCTCGCGGGGAGCCGCCCCGCAACACAGTCGCTGCAGCCCAACGGCAGCGCGGACGCACCCAAATTGCCTCCCGCTCTCCTCACAAGACCGGAAGTTTCGAGAGAACAACAGAAACAAACAAGGAAATAGACGACTCAGCAGAACCATAGGCTGCAAGCTAGTCGCGCTCGACTTGAAACGTTTAGGGAAACAGTGGCTGGCAACACACTTACACAGACCAAGACGCTGCTGTTAATTGTGCCTCCCTGCAACGAACAGGACGAACATTTCTACAGCAAACGTCACCGGGAGCGCCGGATTGCCACAGTTGGGCCATAACAGTCTTCTTCAACGGCTGACGACTCGACCACGCCTGTACAGACATGCGGTACATACCTCCTGCTCGCTTGTTCATTGGTCCTTTGGGTTTCTTTCTCATACTGTTCACGCGGTGGTCTACCCCGTTCTTCTCTTTCCTGTCCATCTGAACTCACACGCGGTTGAAAACAGCTTGGTGGTTGTTGGTGCATGCGCACGCGCAGTAATACGTTTCCCCACCGCATCCTACAAGTGTTCGGTGGGATTAAGGTCAGGGGAATGGCCAGGCTAATCCATACACCGACTACCCTCTCGCATCAAGAGCTCCTTCACCTGCTCTGTCTGATGAGATCGTATTGCCAACCATATGAATGACATTAGGACAGGATGCACATGTGGAAGGAGTACAATGTTACAATAACGTTTAAACGGTGAGTGTGCCATTTTCAAAGATTTGGAGGTCTGTAAGTCCATAAAACGTTATATCTCTTCACATCATGACAGCTGCACCACCAAAACCATCATGTTCGACACATGTTCCCTTCTCTCGCCATATAATGGTACGTTCAGAATGATAACTCAGACTGAATGTGCTCTCATCGATAAGAGCAAGCGACCCCACGGCTGGTTGTCCAGTCCCTGTTAGTCTTGGCGCCATCGGAAACGGTGCCACTGATGTGCGAGTGTCAACGGAACGCAACGCACCTGTCATCGGTAAGAGAGACTAATCCACGCGGTCACCATGGCACTGTGGAGCTTAATGTTGCTTGCATTACAGAACTATTGCACCTGTTGTATGACGTTGATCACTTTTTGCCTGTTGCACAATGCAGCGGTCATATGCCGTGGTAATTGAGCATGGACGATCTTTTACCCCTTGTCAGGCAGGTGTGTCTGTTGTTTGAAACGCTCTCCATACACGTCAAACAGTTCCGTGAGCAATACCAAATTCCTGGGCTGCACTCGTCACACTTCGACCTACACCCAGTTCCTGATGTTTCTTCGCCGAGTCAGTTCTCTCCAATGATGTCTCTCTGGGCGATGATGTAGTGAAGAAGCCGCTAGGCGAATGACACGCACACACACACACACACACACACACACAAACAAACTGTCTTCTCCAGGTCCTTCTACTGCCTCGTACTGCAGGCTCAGCCCCAGTCTGCCGCTAGAGTCACACTCACCTCACGCCATGTGATGTTCAGCTTTCTGTGCACTACTGGGTCGCATCTGGCAGCATGCTCCCACACATTCAATCGCTTTTCATTTGCTTTTAAAATTGCACAATCGGCTGGGCTTTTACTCTGTCGTAGCCGGTTTCGACTAAACAGTGCTCCTCGCCTAAACCTCATTATAAAACAAGGGACTGAAAAAATTTACTGCAGTCGTCCATTACAATAAGAGAAAAATTGTTGCCTAGTTTATTTTTCCTACGTTTGCAGGTATATTACGTGATCAAAAGTACCCCGTCACCCCAAAAAATAATCGTTTTTCATATTAAGTTCATTGTGTTGCAGTTGCAACTTACTGCCAGGTACTCCCTATCAGCGACATCAGTAGCAACTGTATATCGTGAGAGAGCAGAATAGGGCGCTCCGCAGAACTCTCGGACTTCGAACGTGGTCAGCTGATTGGGTGTCACTTGTGTCATACGTCTGTGTGCAATATTTCGACACTCCTAAACATCGTTAGATCCACTGTTTCCAGCGTGATAGTGAAGTGGAAACGTGAAGGGACACGCACAGCAAAAACGCGTACAGGTCGACCCCATCTGTTGACTGACAGAGACCGCCGACGGTTGAAGAGGGTCGTAATGTGTATTAGGCAGACATCTATCCGTACCATCACACAGGAATCCCAAACTACATCAGGTGCAAGTGCTATGAGAGGTAAACGGGAGGTGAAAAAACTTGGATTTTGTGGTCGAGCGGCTGCTCATAAGCCACACATCACGACGTTAAATGCCAAACGACGCCTCACTTGGTGTAAGGAGCGTAAACATTGGACGATTGAACAGTGGATGAACGTTGTGTGGAGTGTCGAATCACGGTCCACAATGTGGCGATCCGATGGCAGGGTGTGGATATGGCGAATGCCCGGTGAACCTCATCTGCCAGTGAGTGTAGTGCCAACAGTAAAAATCGGAGGCTGTGGTGTTTCGGTGTGGTGGAGCTTTTCAAGGAGGTGGCTTGAACCCCCTGTTGTTTTGCATGGCACTACCACAACACAGCCCTACATTGATGTTTTGAGCACCTTCTTGCTTCCCACTGTTGAAGAACAATTCGGGCGTGGCGATTGCATCTTTCAACACGATCGGCACCCATTCATAATGCATGGCTAGTGGCGGAGTGGTTACACGACAATAACATCCCTGTAATCGACTGCCCTGCACAGAGTCATGACCTGAATCCTGTAGAGCACGTCTGGGTTGGTTGCAACGCCGACTTCGTGCCAGGCCTCACCGACCGACATCGATACCCCTCCTGAGAGGAGCACTCGGTGAAGAATGCGCCGCTATTCCCCAAGAAACCTTCCAGCACCTGATTTAACGTATACCTGCGAGAGTGAAAGCTTTTGTCAAAGCTAGGGGTGGGCCAACACAATGTTGAATTCCAGCATTACCCATGAAGGGAGCCACGATCTAGTAAATCATTTTCAGCCTGGCTTTGGAATACTTTCCATCACGTAGTTTACATGCCTTCTGCCAGTCTTCTGACTGGTTTGACACGGCCCGCCAGGAATTCCTCTCCTGTGCCAACCTCTTCACCACAGAGAAGTACTTTAACCTTATGTCCTCAATTATTTTCTGGGTGTATTCCAATCTCTGTCTTTCTCTACAATTTATAGCCTCTACAGCTCTCTTTACTACCATGGGTTATTCCCTGATGTCTTAACATATGTCAGTGTTTACCACACTCTCCGATTCTGCGCAGAACTCCCACATTACTCACCTTATTAGTCCACCTAATTTTCAACATTATTCTGTAACACCACATCTCTTCTGTTCGGATTTTACTGCAGCCCGTGTCTCATTACCATACAACGTTTTGCTCCAAACGTCCATTCTGAGAAATTTCTTCCCCAAACGAAGGCCTATGTTGGATACTAGGAGATTTCTCTTGGACAGAAATGCCTTTTTTGCCAGTGATACTTTGATTTTTATGTCCTCCTTGCTCCTTCCGTCATTGGTTATTTTCTACTTTAGTTGCAGAATCTTTTGACTTAATCTTGTTCGTGATCACCACTCCTGATGTTAAGTTTCTGATAATTATCATTACTTTCATCTCTGTTCGATTTACTGTTAATCTGTAATCTGTATTCAGTAGAGTGTTCATTTCATTCAATAGATCTTGCAATTTTCCTTCACTTTTACTCATGATAGCAATGGCATCAGCGAATCGTTTCATTGATATCCTTTCACCTTGGGTTTTAATTTCACTCCTGAACCTTTCTTTTATATCCATCTATGCTTATTTCCCGATGTGCAGACTGAACAGTAGGGGCAAAAGACTACATTTCTTTCTTATACCATTTTGAATCCGAGCACTTCGTTCTTGGTCGTCCACTCTTATTGCTCCCGCTTGACTCTAGTACACATCGTATACTACCCGACTCTCCCTATACGTTACCTCTATTTTTCTCAAAATTTCGAACATATTGCTTCATTTCACATTGTGTAAGACTCTGTCCTGGTGGATAAATCCTGTGAACGTGTCTCCATTTTTGTTAAGTTTTTACTTCCATTATCAACCCCAATGTCAGAATTGTCTCCGTGGTACGTTAAGCTTTCCTAAAGCCAAACTGATAGTCGCACAAACACATCCTAAATTCTCTTTTCCATCCTTCTGTACATTATTCTGTCCTGGTACAGAGTTGAATCACCTCGCCACAGTACAGTAGTAGACCGCTAGAGGAGACCCAACGAAACGGCACAGCCCATTGAACCTGTGGAATATCGTTCGATAATTCGTAATTTGCATTTCGAGTGGAAGGACACAGAAAAAGTCAATAACAAATTGTGGAAGTGTATTCCGACGATGGGCCATCATATGACATAGTGGATGTGTGCCGCAGACGTGAAACAAATGTGGATGACGCAAAACATAGTGCCAAACCATCTCTCTGTGGGGAACCAGTGTTCGAAGACAATGAAGGCGGTGCTGCCCAGACATCCATGTGTCATAGTCGAAGTGATCGCAGTCATACTCAAAATCAGTAATGGATCAGTTTTTAACATGTTGTGCGACTTTTTCCGTATGACAAGTGTTGCTGCCCTATTTGCTCCGCGGGTTCTTATAACCGTTCAAACAGCCCACCGAACCAAGGTAACAGCGGAAATGTTGCTGCTGTTCACACATTCCAGATGGACTCTCCCCACCACCTACCCAACATAGACCATACTCCGATATAAGGGAGAAAGCAGGCAGTGGAAGCTGGTGGATTCATCAACGCCGATACAGGCGAAGACTCAAACATCATTGGACAACGTGACGTTCAGTGTATTGTTTGGGTATACCACAGCAGCCGAACGGATTATGCTCGAAATAACCGCCACTGGAGCATGATATTGGTATCGTCTGATGATGTTACAATAGGTTATCAAGGCGGAGCATAACGGGAAGGTGTTCAAGGTGGCGTTTTCGCTCCACGACAAAGTAATAGTTAATTCTCCACATCACGTAGTCAAACAGTCAACTTCTTTGATCTATGAAATTGTTCCTCTTCTCCGGCATCAACTTTGATGGCATTTTGATGCTGGTATTTTCCTTGAGTAGCCAAAATGCATAGTTTTACAGTCAAGACCTTTTCTAATTCCTTTGGAAAAACGTATCACGTTGAGCGTCGAATGTGACGAGGAGGCTTAGCATAATCACAAAATTTCATGATCACAGCTTTTTTCGTGGTGGTATTAGAATTTTATGACTACTCGATATGGTACGCGCTTGAGTACTGGCTAGTCCATCATTCTTTTGAGAACTTAATTTGAATCGTTAGACAAGTTTCTCAGGAAATATCAGACTGGGTACTGAGGCTTTAAGTCTGAAATCAACCTGTGATAATAGAGCACCCCATGATGTGTATGGTACCCAGTTTATCTAATGAAGTTTTAACCAATGAGTAGTACTTCTGCATACATTTCTGCTTGGTTGTTAACTTCACTAGCTGAATGATAATCTTCGGTAAATGTCATATCCAACGTGTTGGATACTGCAGTTCCCCGGGATAACAAAGTGGACTTATTTCGCAGTCACCAACGGAATGTAAGTAATTTTAAGCCTTTTTAAATATTATGTTTGTTAAATATATAAGTAATTACGCCATACGAAATTAAAAACAAGTTTTTAATTCGGATATGGTAGCCAAGATGAATTATTGTCATTCTGAATGTGATTGTTACATTTTCGAAAAGTGAATATCGCCAGAAGCAATAACTGAAAACAACAAACCATTAGGAAGTAGTGATAACAAGGGTAGTAAGGAAAATAGTCCTTCAGGGAATGTAGAGAAGTGTACATCAGCAACAACTGAAGGTAATATGCCTAAAGAAAAGTAGCGATGACATATGTGCTAACAAAAGTGGTCCTCTGGTAAATGACATGAAGTGTGTAACTTCTCCTCCACCTGATGAACACGACTCAGGTCGTGAATCTAAAGATCTCCTTTCAGTGACTAATGCATCTTAGAGAGTTTTTGGCAATGAAATGGTAAAAAGCTTAAGGACGTAGGTTCTCCTGCAAGAAACTTTGTGCTTCATCTCCCTGGGAAAAGTATGTGGCCAGAAGCAATAACTCTGAATTCAAGGAATGGGACGTGTTAAATGGCATTGTCAGTCATATAAATGCAGATATTTTCAGCTGGCGTTCAAAATATTGCGGTTATCTGTGTCAAACAAATGGAGATGAAGAAGATGTTTCTGGAAGGGCAGCAAGACAATTATTTGCCGCGTCAGAAAAATGTTACGGAGCTGAAGACACTTTTGGATTGTACTATCTACCTGAAGTTTTTAAAACAAATTCTCTAACCACTCGTGAACTATTCGATAAACACACAGGTGCACTCTGTTCCCATGGTTCAATTTCTCAGGCTACGTTTGAATTCTGGGCTAACTCGTTACGCGAGTGTAGGGATGAGCGTCGAAAGAATCGCCGACTGGCTACAATAAGACAAAAGTCTTGATCACGTAATCAAAACCAGCCAGGAGTTCTACGTACCATCAAAGTGCTGGGTGGACGAGCAGTTATCTGGTTTCCAGGAAACCTGGATCTATAAGATGTTCATCCATCGAAAACTGATAAATATGGGATTAAGACTATAGTGATACGTGTTGCTAAGGCATTTTATGTGTTAAATGCAGAAGTTTCTAAAGGTGAGGATTCAATTGTCAACAAAGTTCATGTTGCTCAGATTTATTCAACAGAACTGACAAAACCAGTTCTTTGCACTAATAGAAAATACATATTTAATAACTGGATCACTAAGTTTTCCAATGACCACTGTATGACAGGAATGGGAACGTCGATACGAAGAACGCCAGAAATTCCTCCATTATTTCCGCATTCTGTGGAGAAATGACTCTTCTCTCCTACTGACCTCCCAAGGAGGTCTACAATGCGTGAACGAAAGGATGAGAGTGGAATGGCCAGAATTACCGAACACATAGAGATAAACAGCACCAGAAACTGTGGCGTGATGGCTTTGATACGTGGTGCCGTATATACTCGTTACCCAGGAAGAATCGTAGATGAGCTCCATGCCAATTCTGTGCTGAATGCCTTTGGAATCAACTCTTTGTTACTTGAGTTGGGTTCTGATTCAGAATTTAAAGAATCCCTCCCAAATCGACGAAAATCTCTAAAGAAATCAGCCAGTGGTGTTATAAAGCCTCATACTGAGGCAAGAATGAGGACCCCAAATTTGTCTCGTAATCTCCAAGAAACAATCTCAGGGTTCCATGGATTCTGGGCACACCAGTACAGCAGCAGCTGTTTATCCTAAGGAACATTACTTCAGCAAAATGTGCCTTCTGTAACTGAGACAGGAACAGTAAAGACAAAATCGGCAGCAACTCATGCAACAACTTAATATCAAGTAAAAATGCACTGAAGGGCAAAAGGAAGTGGTATAGGTATGCGTATTCAAATACTGAGATATGTAAAGAGGCAGAATGCGGCGCTGCGGTCAGCAACGCATATATTAGACAACAAGTGTCTGGCGCAGACGTTAGATCAGTTACAGCTGCTAGAATGGCAAGTTATTAAGATTTAAGTGAGCTTTAACACGGTGTTATACTCGGCGATCGAGAGATGGCACACAGCACATTCCGAGGTAGCGATGAAGTGGGGATATTCCCGTTCGACCACTTCACGAGTGTACCGTGAAATCAGGTATCCGGTAAAACATCAAGCCTCCGACATTGCTGCGGCCAGAAAATGATCCTGCAAGAACGGGATCTACGACGACTGAAGAGAATCGTTCATCGTGACAGAAGTGCAACCCATCCGGAAATTGCTTCAGATTTCAATGCTTGACCATCAAAAAGTTTCAACTTGCCAACCATTCAACGAAACATCTTCGGTACGAGCTTTCGGAGCCGAAGGCCCACTCGTGTACCCTTGATGACTGCACGACACAAAGCTTTACGCCTCGCCTGGACCTGTCAACACCGATACTGGACTGTTGATGACTGGAAACATGCTCCCCTGTCGGTCGAGTCTCGTTTCGAATTGTATCGAGTGGATGGACGAGTATGGGTATGGAGACAACAACATGAATCCATGGACCCTGCATGTCAGCAGGGGACTGTTCAAGCTAGTGGAGGGTCTGTAATGGTGTGGGGCGTGTTAAGCTAGAGTGATACGGGTCCCTGATACGTCCAGGTAGAGTCTGATGGGTGACACGTACATAAGCATCCTGTCTGATCACCTGCATCCATTCAAGTCCATTGTGCGTTCCGCCGGACTTGTGCCATTCCAGCAGGACAACGCGTCAGTCCACACGTCCACGCTGCAGAGTGGCTCAGGAACACTCTTCTGTGTTTAAACACTTCCGCTAGCCACCAAACTCCCCAGATATGAACATTATTCAGTATATCTGGGATGTCTTGTGAAGTGCTATTCTGAAGGGAGCTCCACCCAGTCATAATCTTAAGGATTTATGGAGAGCGCTGTAGGATTTACGGCGTCAATTCCCTCCAGCACTATGTCACACGTTATTGGAGTCCATGTCACGTCCTGTTGCGGCACTTCAACGAGATCGTGAGTTCCTACATGATATTAAGTGCGTGTATCAATATCTTTGGCTCTGCAGCGTAGGTTCAAAACGTGCGAAATAAGGACAATAAAGAAAGAAAAAGCATCTTTAAAGTTTTGAAGCGACCGTTTACAAAGTAAAACTAACGGCAATAGCAGCCCTCATTCGCAAGAAGAGGAGTAATTTGACTAGGTTGCGGAACTGCTATAGTGACTTCATCAGAAATAAAACTCTGAAATTAGTCTATAACATAATTACAAAATTACGGAAACAAATTTTTTTTAAATTTGCGTCGTGGCTAGTAGTACATACAGAAGAAACAGCACTTACATGTCACGTCTTAAAAACTAAAAATCAAGCGATTTGGCTTTAGTCACAAAATGTATAAAATAGAATACTTAAAAGACAAGCCACTATTGGCTGCTCAGATGCGTCGAGCGACCGATACTACGTAAAATTAAAGCAGTAACAGCCCTCGGTCGCAAAAACGAAGTCTTTTTGACTTAAGTTTCGGCCATTTCTAAGAGTGTCTTTATCAGAAATAAAACATATAAACTAGCCTATAATGTAATTGCAAAGTTTATGAAAATTTTGTTTTATAAGCAGATGAAGTGACTAGCAGAATGAAAACAAGAGGAATAGTACTAACAGGTCACGTATAAAATAAATATCAAGCGATAAAGCTTTAGTCACAATCTTTTTTTAAATAGAAAACGTAGAAGGCAAGCCACTATGGGCTGTTCACAAATGTTGAGCTACGGAAGCATCAATCAGACTGAGGCGCCCGGTTTAGCAATTGCGGGCAGGTGAACACTACACCAAGAGTGCCATCTAGTAGCCGCAAATACAAACAGGTTACTTAACATTCAAAATGTAGACAGATAAATGTTATGATCAACATTATTTTTTACGTGAAGTAAAAGGCAATAATTTTCTCTGGCTGCAGCAACACAGTAACAGTCTGCATAAGTAAAATATTATAAATACAGTTTAAAGGCTGAAACCCCATTTTAGAAAGGCAAAGAGAGCTGAATAACTCAGCGAACAGAAAAGAATGATGCAATACGAAATGTAGTTAATATAAACTTTTAAAAAACAAAAAGGATGAGTCGACTTAAATAGAAAAAAATATTTCGGTGCCTACACGAGGGAACACGAAATTTTATATCAAGTAACGGCTTTATATCGTTGAAGAAGCTTTTTGTTCCGGCTAACCACAAGTGCCATCATGAAGACGAAGACCGCAAGAGCAGAGAAGGCTGTGAGACGACGTCAGCCGCTGACTAGAACGTCACCACGACAGGAGCGGCTTCTACAAGAACAGTTATTAGTGATCCGTATCAACTGCATACATGGACATTGTACACAGCAAGGGACTGACTGTGTGCATGTCACCCGTCGCTTGCGATACGTCCTTATAAATACGAAGTTTAATGTTGCCCATCTGCTTGATTGAAATAAAAACTATTAATGTGATTTGCTTGCACTGTTGTATAGACGTCCAAGGAAGCAGTAATTTTTAGTCACCCTATAAGCGACGGGTGGGCAGGTCCCTACACTGGCGACGTGAACTTACAAACGAACCGCACGCCTGACGGTTACGCAATTTTTCTTTGCTGGTGCCTTCATTCTCTTTTGTCTTTACTTTCCAGGGGCATTAATGTGCTTTAACAATTTCTTATCGTTTAGCTACTCAGTGGTTTCAGATAGGCATTGTAAAAATTTTATTTGCTTTTGTCCTTATTTTGCTTGCTTGCGTTGTCTGTTTGTCGCATTTGTCTCTTTCAAAATGTCCACCCCGCCGATCCCGCCCCCTGTTCAGGCGCCACAGCTGCAAGCGTTAGATGCCACACAGCTAATGCAGATGTTTTGCTCCAGATGCAGCAGATTTCTGCGCTACTCATCACGGTGCAGCAGCTCTGGCCAATACTGCATGCCCGACAGAAAAGAATCACCTACTGCAATACCTACTGCTATACCGCCTTTTCGACACTTCCGTGAACAAGAAGAGAAGTGGCTCGAGTGGTTGCACCAGTTCAAAGCACACATACTAGCTCACAATGTACCAGGAACTGTGAAACTTCCCTATATATTATCAACGGCGGGAAGGACAATGTTCCGCCTAATCAACAAACTTGTTCCTGACGCCAGCTAGGTATAAATTCCTTAACTGGAAAAAATAAAAAAATAAAAAAAAAATAGAAACGGCCAGAACAAACTTATCGCCAGTGGGTAATAGATTTGCAGGGCATGACAAGGAAATGTAAATTTAAACGTGCTTGCTGCGCTTTATATTCAGATGTTACGTTGCTTGAGGCGATCGTGTACAATGTACCTGTTGTCAAACTCACAGAACAGGTTTTGCAACAGTCCGATCCATCATTTCAGCAGGTTCTGCAAATACTAGATCAGTACGATTCCGGTGCTTTGTCGGCTCATGCATTTGAGTAGCTAGCCATTTATTGGGTTGCGTCCCTTGTTTTCGATCGGCGGCAACGGCGGCAGTAGCTCGCTACGCCGAGTACACACTTGTCCACGCCGCGTAAGCATTTCACTAAACAGGCGGCTATACAGGTGAACAGAATTAAGTCATGACCTCGGTGTTTTTCATAGCACAAATGTCAAGACTGGCCCTCCAGACAAGCTCAGTGCTACGCTTGTGGTAGGAAAGGACACGTGCAATCCGTATGTTTGCAACGGAACAAACATAAGAATTCGGCCCACTCACAGAAACCTAGTCACAAGGCCCATGTCATTAATATAGTACATTTCAAGTTTGCAACGGGCATAACTCAGCAAGCGTGCAGTTTCTTCAGTGATACACCAATCAAATAAACTTGTGTTCATTTAGTTGTTTTTGCCGTGCAGGGTAGCCGCGTGGGCTAAGGGTCTTGTCACGGTCCGCGCGGCTCCCCCCGTCGAAGGTTCGAGTCCTGCATCGGGCATGGGTGTGTGTGTCATCCTTAGCGTAAGTTAGTATAAGTTAGATTAAGTAGTGTGTAAGCCTCGTGATCGAAGGCCTCAGCAATTTGGTCCCGTAAGACCTTATCACAAATTTCCAAATTTCCTACTTAATTGTGGGAAACATGTGAAATTTCAGTTGGATACAGGTGTCTCTGTAGCACTGCAAAGTCGTCACATATATATACTATTAGGCTCCCCACACCTGTCTAAAACTAGCACACAGCTGATGGGTTATAATGGACAAGACATTCCCTTTCTCAGAACATGTACTCAGCCTGCAATGCTGCCATGTATTGTCCACATTTGCGAACAGTGACTTTTACAGTGCTACAGTCACACGAGTGTCAGAATATATTTGGTCTTGATTCTTTGGATTTGTTTGGCTTTAACATTCAGGACAATGTGTTGTCAGTGTCTGCATTGCATGCAAAAGACAGTGTAGCTAGCTTGCTAAAAGAATTTCCGGAACTCTTCTCTGACAGTTTAGGAAAGGCAAACTAATTTGTTACACATATTACGCTGAAAGACAAGATTCAGTCGTAATTTTGCCGGCCACAATTGTTCCCATTGTATTACAGGACGACTTCGCTGCTGAACTTCAAGAATTGCAAGGTACTGGAGTTATTGTGCCCATTTCAGCTATTCAATGAGCAAGTCCCCTGGTTTTGCCCCCCAAACCTTCAGGTCGCACTCGCCTCTGTGTCGACTTTAAGTCTACAGTCAACCCACAAACTGTCATTTAGACCTAACTGCCACTCTCACGGGATCTCATGGACAGATTAGGCGCTGGACGATACTTTTCAAAATCAGTCTTCAAATACAACTCGATGAAGAATCTAAAAAAGTGTGTGTAGTAACTGCTCATTTGAGTTTGTTTAAATATTTGCGTTTGCCTTTTGGCAGCGCTTCCGTACCCGCCATTGTCCAACGGTAGTTGGACTAGCTAACTGCAAAAGTGCCAAACTGTTCGGATTATTTTTACAATGTTGTAGTATCAGGTCGTACATCTGAAGAACATACTGCAAATTTATGTGCTTTGTTTCGTGTGTTGTCTGATACAGGACTAAAGTGTAGACTGGAGAAGTATGATTTTTTAAAAACCTGAGTTCCAGTATCTTGTTCATGTCATAAACAGTCGAGATACATACTCTTCAGTCGCATTTGTTAGCCATACGAGATTTGTCATTTCCTCACTATGTCACAGAATCGCAGTCACCCTTACGGAAAATGAACTACTATATTCGGTTCATATCGAATGCAGAACAAATAGCGGCGACATTACAGCGCTTGGGTCGCAATAATGTCTCTTTGTTTGGGCAGATGAGTGCCAAGTAGTTTCTCAGAAATTTAAAAATTCATTGCTCAGTGATTGACGCTTAGTTCATTTTGATCCTGACAAACCAGTTGTATTGCATGTTGACGCTCCCTCTTCGGTGCAGTGCTTTCGCACATAATTGGTGATAAAGACAGGCCTATTGCTTTCACATAAAAAGTGTTGTCCAAAGCTCGGTATAACTATTAATCAATTTAACAATTGTACATGGTGTCACCAAATTCCGCAACTAATTATATGGCAGAAAGTTATACTTAGTAACGATCACAAGCATTTACAGTCCTTGTTTCATCCGATGAAACCGGTTCCTGTACGAACTGCCCAAAAATTACAAAGATGGATTTTGTTCTTGTCTCAATACTAGTACGAGATTGTGTATCGTCCGACGGCTCAACATAGAAATGCGGACGCACTTTCACGTCTTCCAATTGGCCCTGACACCTAATTTGACACTTCTACTGCATCTTGACATTCTAAATTGCTTCACTCTTTTCCGCTGAACTATAAGGATCTTCCACAGGTCACGGAAGCTGATGCAGATTTGAACGTTTTGCAAACATACATTCGCACATCTTGGCCTCGTTCCTTTCGTAGCATACATAACTCTGTAGTGCGCCGATACTTTGCCCGTAGTTACATCCTCGCTGTGCAAAAGGGTGTGATTGTTGTTCAGAATGACAGTGGACAGTCACGTGTGTTGATCCCTAAAGCTTTTGCAAAACTTAGTGTTGCAGTTACTTCACCAAGGACACTGGGGGATTGTTCGTAAGAAACAGTTAGCACGTCGATACTATACTTGGCAGAGTATGGTCATCCAAATAGAACATATGACGTCATACTGCCACGCATGTGTGGAAAATCAGTCCGCCTCGCCACAAAAATTCTCTGCTTGCTTGGCCTAAGCCGTAATCGCCATGGCAACGTGTGCACGGGACCTTTGTGGAATTCTCGTTAGTTGATTGTGGTAGATTCGTATAGCAAGTTTCCTTTTGCTGTGCCAATGAACTCGAAAACGTCACGTAGCACAATTGAGGTGTAGAGCTGTATTTTTGGCTTGAAGATTTAACTGAAGTAATAACGTCAAACAACGGTCTTCTAGAATGAGATTTTCACTCTGCAGCGGAGTGTGCGCTGATATGAAACTTCCTGGCAGATTAAAACTGTGTGCCGGACCGAGACTCGAACTCGGGACCTTTGCATTCCGTCCGCGAAAGGCAAAGGTACCGAGTTCGAGTCTTGGTAACGGTCTTCTGTCCACGTCAAATGAATTTGAAACATTTTCCGAACGCAACGGCATACTGCATCTAACTAGTGCACCGTTCCATCCATGGACAAACGGCGAAGCGGAACGTTTTCTCAGCACGTTGAAGCAGCAGATGGCCAAACTTCGCTCGACACACACCAGGGATCAAGCATTGGAATTGTTTCTCGCCGCGTATCGATCGCACCCACTAGAAGTTTCATCGCCGAAATTGCCGCCGCCGTCGGACGCTGCTCCACCTGCTCCACCCTCCTCAGCCTCCGGCGCCGAAGGAAGGCCGCAAGTATCGCTCCTCGCCGCATGATACTGTCTTTTACGGGGTTCTTAGCGGGTAGAGACGGTAGGCACGGGGCGAGATCATCCGTCGATTTGGCGCGTGCATGCATCATATTACAGGTCCAGATGGCTCGCAGCACAGCCATCAAAATCAACTTCACCTGTGTCATGTGCACTACGATCTTTCAGTGAATCTTCCCCCAGATTCACGGATCCCGACAACAGTTCGTGCACAGCAGCCGCCAGAGAGTGTCATCAGGACAATGCGGGCCGACCCCATGGAGACGGAGCCTCTGCCTCTTCCGCCTTCTCTCATCCTGCCGATGGAGCTGGACCCGCCCACGCCGCAGTAGTCGCCGCCTTCTTCATCGGCTCATGGCATCAAGATGTAGACGCATACCATTCTGGTCGTTTTCCGCCAGAGCGAGTTCCGGATGGCGGCGTACGTGCGGTAGCTCGACGTCCCCTGCACCCACTACTTCCGGATCCACAATGCGCCCAGCACGTGCCTCCACCGCCGTGGTCGCACTCCCTACACTCTCGATACGCACAGCCACAGAGCAGGAAACGGCCAGCCGGGCGGCTGTGGTGCCGATGACTTAACGTAAGGATGGAAACAATGGTTGGAAAAGTTTGTATTTTATTTAATGGACTCTACAAACTGAGTGTGAACTGGAATGAGATTTTCACTCTGCGCCGGAGTGCGCGCTGATATGAAACTTCCTGGCAGATTAAAACTGTGTGCCGGATCGAGGCTCGAACTCGGGACCTTTGCCTTTCGCGGGCAAGCGCTCTACCAGCTGAGCTACCCAAGCACGACTCACGCCCCGTCCTCACAGCTTCACTTTGCCCAGTATCTCGTCTCCTACCTTCCAAACTTTACAGAAGCGCTCCTGCGAACCCTGCAGTTGGTAGAGCACTTGCCCGCAAAAGGCAAAGGTCCCGAGTTCGAGTCTCGGTCCGGCACACAGTTTTAATGTGCCAGGAACTTTCATATCAGCGCACACTCTGCTGCAGAGTGAAAAAATCTCATTGTGGAAACATCCCCCAGGCTGTGGCTAAGCCATGTCTCCGCAATATCCTTTCTTTCAGGAGTGCTACTTCTGCAGGGTTCGCATGAGAGCTTCTGTATAGTTTAGAAGGTAGGAGACGACATACTGGCAGAAGTGAAGCTGTGGGGACGGGACGTGAGTCGTACGTGGGTAGCTCAGTGGGTAGAGCACTTGCCCGCGAAAGGCAAAGGTCCCGAGTTCGAGTCTCGGTCCGGAATACAGTTTTAATCTGCCAGGAAGTTTCATGAGTGTGAACTATCTGAAGATTAGTGTTCCGGCCTAACGACAACCGCCGCTACGAGGACGAATAACATGACGGCAGAGAAGACTGTGAGACGACGTCAGCCAATAGCCCGCTGATTATGACGTCACCATGACACGAGCAGCCTCTATAAGAAGAGAATATAAGCGCTGCTCCAGCCAGCCTCGTCCGCACGGTTACTAGACCCGGCATAGTGCTAGACGGCACAGTAGTAGACCGGCACTCTCAGATCTGTTATTAGTGATCCATATCAATTCCATAAATGGGCACTGTATGGAGCGAAGGACTGACTGTTTGCATGTCACGCATCGCTTGCAACAGGTTCTTATGAATACAAAGTTCGGTATTATCAATTTGCTTTATTGAAATAAAAACTATTACTGTGATTTGCTTGAATTGTTCTATAACTATCCGAGAAAGCAGTATCTCTAGGTATCCTATAAGCGATGAGTGGGGAGTGCCCCACACTTTTATTACGTAATTGTAGCTGCTCATTAAGAATGAGACCATCATTACGAGAAAAATGTTAAAAAATTTCTAATTCTTCGAGAACATCTAATTTAACGCCTTTCTTCTCAGTGTGCAAATTTTGATATCGTGAACAAGTTTGAGTGCGTTACCTGTAATCAGAAAGTGGTCAGCAAAAGACGAATTCAGCGTGCCAGAATCTTTTTAGAAGATATTCTTTATATCTGACTGTAAAGGTACGTCTTGTTTGTCCTACGTAGTAAGAAGAGCAAGTGTTGCTACAAATCTTATATACACCAGAGTTTTTTAATGTGGAACAGGACGATTTTAAATTGTGGATACCATTTTTTTCGAACTATTATTTTTTGAAAAGGCGACATTACCGCTGCATTTATTAAAAAAAAATCTTTGAATGTGATAGGAGATGGGCTCCGAGAAAGGAATAGAAAAGAACTTCTTTTGGTTGAATTCGGTAATAGAGATGCCGAGTGTAGTAACTCTTTTAAAATTTCCTCTTTAAGGATATCGTCAAATATGGCATAGTCTTATTCATTATTAATTGCTATAATTTTGGTCAAATGAGTTTCTTTCTTAAATTTTTCAATCGAGAGTGGAATAGAAGTAGCTCTGTGAATAGCAAAGTGTGAGAAAGCGTTCTTATGATATTGTGGATGCACGGAAGAAGCAGGTACGGTCTGATCGGTATATGTTTCTTTGCGAAAAACAATAAAAGAGATTTTATTTTCTTCTGCTGTTAGCGTCAAGTTAAGAAGGTTGAGATGGCGGGTCTCATTTCGTGTTTACTGATGAAGGATATTTTCTCGTAAGGTTCATTAAAGAGATTGAAAATACGGTCAATACCCTAAACAGGTCCTTTGTAGATGACTAAAATATCATCGACGTATCTGAAATAGGAGAGGATGCCCAACGCTGTAGCTGAGAAACAGCAGAGGAACCTCTCTTGCAGAGAGTTAATGAAAATGTCAGCAAGGCTTTGCCATAGCGAGACCATCGGGTTGTTGTCGCAATTATCCATTAAATTCAAAGTAGTGGTATTTGACTACGCCTACGATTAGATTCTTAAAGTCAGTGACTTGTTCATCTCAAAGTTCTTCTCTGAAATGGTGTAAGTTTTTTTCCACCTTTCTAAGTGTTTCTTGAACGGGAACGTTTGCATAAAGATTTTTGATACCTAGTGAAAACAACTTGGGATCTGGGCTGCATTCTGCATTTTTCGTTTTACAAACTAAGGCGTGATTATTGGGGATGCAATAATTGTTCTGCTAAACCAAAGATTTCTTGTGAGTTTTATGCAGAAATTTGGCTAAATCATGGTACGAGCTGTGCATACTGTATAAATCGTGTGTATCAGATGGTTGAGCTCGTGAACTGTGTATTGAGGACCAACTTTGGTAGGCTGAGGGTTCATGTTGTTAAACATTTCCTTATGAAAAGGTTCGAGTAAAAAAAAAAAAAAATGCGGCACTGATAGCTGATCTGACTTCTTTTTGTTATTCAAGTGTCAGACCTTCGTCCAGTTTTAAAATATTATTTTTCATAAGAAAATCTAAGATTTTTAGAGATGTATTCACAATTTTAGGCCATAACCAAAAGGCAACATTCTGTCGGACTTAGCTATTAAAGCATAAGCTTGTTTAACTTTATTATTAATAGGTTTAACTAACTACCTATCGTTATGCGCAATATTTTTAAAATAGGCTATGTTCTTACTAAGAATGTTGGCTACGTCAAATGCAATTCTAGTCGAACATGAATTATCCATTTTATACAATGAAGACCAATTTTTAGGTCGACAAGCGACTTTTCTATTGCACTTTTGTCTGTCATTGCATGACATTGTATTTTAGGCCTTTGTCAAGCAAGGCAATTTCATTTTGCGTAGAATCAATGTTAGTCTCATCTAAAGTTCGTTTATAAAATACATGATAGCTTTTCTTAAGAGTAATTTGATAAAAATTTTCAGCAGGAAACAGAAATAAAGTTTACTGAGATTCTTTTCGTGCCTACGCGATATGACTTGGTTACAAATTTCTAAACGTTCGCTAATCTGCATCCAGGAATCGATAATGTTAAAATTATAGATATTACGGACGATTTGTTTAAGATCTAAATATACATAATATACCTCTTCACTGAGAACTTCTTTGTTAGCATGTAGCCTTTTAACATGATTAGAAATGAGATCTTAAACTACAGGTCTAAAAAACTTGGGATTTTTTTTACAATTTGCGAAATAAATATAGGCTTTCACATAATTAGGGGCTAGCCTTCTATTTGCAGATGGGTTATTAAACTGGATGGCCACACCTGTATTTAGCAGTTTTTTCTTTAAATCCTTATATTCAGAGGCAGCCTTGGATGCCTTGGCACGCAGGAATCTTAGGTTTTCAACATGGCTGAGTGGTCAGAAAACGTTTACAAAGTAAAACTATCAGCAATAGCAGCCTTCGGTCGCAAAAAGGAGTCATTTCATTTATGTTTCTGCACTGCTATGAGAACCTTCATCAGAAATAATACTCTAAAAGTGGCCTGTAACATAATTACAAAATTAAAGAAATAATTTTTTTTAAAATGTAAACACTGGCTAGTATTACGTAAAAAATAGTACTAACTCACTCAAATACGTCCACCTACTGCAGCATAAGACTCAGGTTCCCGTGTTAGCAGTTGCGAGCAGTTGGAACAATACACCAAGAGTGACATCTATTAGGAACAAATACAAACAGACTACTCAACACTCAAAATGTAGTCAGATATATGTTACGATCGACATTATTTCCAACATGAAGTAAAAGGCAATAATTTTATCAGGCAGCAGCAAAACGGTAACAGATTATCTACATAAGAGCTTATAAATACAATTTAAAGGCCGAAAACTCCATTTTAGAAATACAAATGGAGCTGAATAACTCAGGGAGCAGAAAAGAATGGTACAACATGAAACGCAGTTAATATCAACTTCAAAAAACAGAAAATTATGTGTCCACTAAAATAAAAAAAAAATACTGCGATAACTGCCAGAAGGAACTCGAAATCAAATATCAGGTAACGGCCTTATACCATTCAAGAAACTTTTATTACGTAGCTGTTGCTGCTTATTAAGAATATGACCGTCATTAAGAGAAAGCCGTTTAAAAATTTCTAATTCTTTCAGGACATCTACTCTACCGCCTTTCTTCTCAGTGTGCAAAATGTTAATACCTTGAACAGCTTTGGATGTCAGACGGTGGTCGGCAAAAGACGAGTAGCTCAGGGAATAAACCAAACTCGCTGTACCTAATAGTAACACATACCTGAAACCACGTGTTTTCACCGTATCATTTCTTTTTCTCTCTTCATGTTCCCGTTAGCTTGCAGCATATGCTTAAAAAATCTGTTTATCGTAGTGGCAGCAAATCTTCGAAAAATAATGATAATTTTGTGCTTGTTTTTAGTAACTTCGGACTAGAATCTGTTTAGTTTTTGATTTAATATGCTAATATACCCTAGAATATCGAGTAAGTGTTTATTTCGTCATAACAGTATAACCATATATTGTTTTTGATGTAACACTGTGACTACATCTGCCGAACTTTTATATTTTTACATTCAAGTGATGTTGCTTTCATAATTTTTAGGTGTTTTATATTCTGTTTTGAGAGTTTTATATTTATTTCATTTATTTTCTAACATAAATAATATTCACTTTGTACACCTGAAACTCTTGCTAATCAGACCAATCATTTTAAAATTCAGAAGTCAACCTTATTTTGCCCAAAAACACTGCGTTGAACACCAATATACAGATATCATTCACAAAATATAAGCTCACTACTGAGGAGGTTGTAATCAGTTCAAATGTATTGCGAAAAATAAAATGCTTTGATTTTGAATCCTTAGGGAAGGATTAATGTAAAATCATATTTAGGTAGTACTTGAGTGTTAAATAAAATTAAACCTCAGCAAGAGGACCCAAAGTGATCAGTAACAAAAATCAGAAAGACATACAGGTTGCTTCACGTACAACGCAAGTAATCTACAGTACCGGGTAGGTACGTTCCGATAGACGCATATGCTCCGGTCCCTTCCACAGAACTTGGCAAAACGCATCGTTTTAGTGGAATTAGACGAGTTGGAGGGACACTGGAAATAAGTGTCTGAAAATCGAAGCGCCATGGACCACTGCTGATATGTCTGTCACTATTATCTGTTTATTTGTGCAATGCCTCCAGCGATTCCTATCATCAAAAACGTGGCTTAGTGCTATTGTGGGCAGTTAGGCGATGCATTACCTTGTTTGTCAGGCATGATAGGTAGGCAGTTCTTTTCGTCAGTTGTAAGTTCTCAAACAAGAGCTTGAAGTATGTTATTCTCCTGTGAATAAAAAGTTATGGTTCGGTGAAAAATGATCGGGGACACTATGTCCTGTAGCGCTAATTACATAGCATAATAATGTTTTCATATTTTGTGAGGGGTCCTGATTTAGCTGATGAAGGTTTTGACAATTCTAAAACGGACCAGTAGTTATGCTAGATCATAAATAAAGAGCATTTCACGACCTACATCATGCATAGACTACAATAACTAATTTAGTAGTGATGTCGAGCGGATCTACATTTTCACCGTGGACAGCTTGCATTAGCCAGTGCAGCACTGATATGGAGATATAGTGCCTGAATTGGTCAGTTAATGCACTACTACTCTTTGAGAAGTTTCAGTTCGCCTGATTGTTTTCGAGACGGTAGCGTCTAACGTAAACAGACGTTGCTATCAGACATATTGAAGTGAGGGTCATCCGGAAAACTACACTTTGCTACGTAACACGCCAGTGGTGGGGTTTACGTGGCATTGCTGTGTGAGGCGTTGGTCGTTTCTGGTCAAACGAAGCCGGTACAACGATATGCGTGTCCCCATTCCGGCACTCAGAACACAGTGTAGAGTCTTGGGCTCAGAGATCACCGATCCCGTTACAGTGATTCAACTCTTTTCGCAGCGCACTGGATAATTAACAAAATGACGAGTATGGACCGTATCACGGTTCTGTGCAATACTTAAATGCCCGAACGAAAGCTGTGGGAGAAAAGGCCAAAATCTGACGTCATGTTAATCATGGGTGAATGACATGCAATGCTTAAAAACAAAGACAACCAACACTTTCATTTATTTACTAAAAAATGTCATCAAAGAAACTGATGTTAGAAAAAAAGGTAGGTACACAAGATCCAGCGTGGACATAGCCGAATCTCACAAACCAAGCAGCAAAAAAGGTTGGTGATGTTTGCGAACTGACGTTTGGCTTTCTAGATATCGCTTGGTTTGGTACTGCTGCATCCAATCGAGGTAACTGGTTTCCAATGTACGTTAGTCAGTCTCGTTCGATATGCTGATTTCTAATACCTCATTTCTAGAAATGGTTTTTCATAGACATACGTTGTTCAAAACACTGATGTAATTCGTGCCGCAGATTCCTTCAGTTTCGGAAGCGTAACATCAGATAATCGGTAGAATTCAACAAGTTTTCCTTGTCTATGCATATTTTTCTACAAGACCTTTTTTGTGCCAATCTATCAGCTCCGACTGTAGATAAACTGTCAATCAAACAGATTCTACAAAAGAAGAACATCACTCTCAGTGTTGTTAAGATATGAAAATCTTTCGAAAAACATGCTCCTTGAAATCACGAATAGCTGTTTACGCAAAATCAAGGATGTAATCTCTGGTGATTGTAGCAGGAAACCCTTTGAAATGAAAATGGGGAACTTTTTCTCCTTCCCCTTCTGCTTCAAACAATTACAGCTTTCTCCGAAATCATTTGGTGGTACTATGAACAACACGAGGTTATCATTTTCCCTGAAGTTTCATTCATACGGGACGTGGTGCCGATCAAAAATTATGACTTTGAGTGGAAGACGGAATCTGACAGCTATCGATCAGCTCTCATTTTCAGAGCGTTTTCGGAGCTTGTAAAATCGAAACGGGACTGTAACACAACTGAGTCATCTCATTGCTGTGTGATAAGATAGGTCACAGACTTCAGAATCAATTGTGGCAAGAAAAGCCGGGAACTTTCGAGGATTGAAATCAGGTTGACGAATGAATTTAATAGGGGAAAAATCAGGGTTTGATAGAGTCTGACATGACCAGACAACACGTCCGTAGGTATTTAAGTACAACAATTTCCCGGTCCATATGTCGAATGTTAGTGACGGGAAAAATTTAGAGACAGAGGCCTTGACTTGCTGAAGTATGGGGGAAAATTCTCCTGACAGATTGGCTCGTTGTTGTTCGAAAAATTTCGAAGAGAGTCTGAGTGCTTCGCCGCACAGGGACACTGCTACCTTAGCTCCAATATCAGGCGGCTTAACGGCTGCCCGTGTCCTGCTAACACCAGCAGTGAGGCAGAAACGCCTCGTGTTAAATACGTTTTATCGAGCAAACTGAAGTACAGCCCGCGGGCTGGATGAACAGACTTCGCGGGCCAAATCCGGCCCTAGAGAAGTAGTTTGGAGATCCTTGCTGTGGACGAAGCTGCTCTGTCGGTTCGGCCTACCAGGACAAGGCAGTTGTCATCCTGAGCTTTGGTAATATTGTATGGTCTAGTACCCACTCGTCGCTGTGTAGGACCCTCTTTTGTCTCTTCTGCTCTTCGTAGCAGCCTGCACGTGATGCAGTGTTACGGTACGCCAAATCCACTTCCCAAATACCAAATATTTTGCTCCCTTCTAATTCACTCGCATGTTGATATTGCACTCTTTAGGCGTCAACGAGGAATAACGGCATTCGCTTGCTAGTTTATGCTTCGTTTCACATCTCCACACCTGCTGACCATAGCGTAATTAATATAGTCCTTACGGAACAGAATTGTACTCTTAATGACAAGTATGTGTGGTAACTGTGACTGCAAGCTGACGTCATCGAAAATCCATGTCGCTGTAGATGAAACGGGGCGCATAGCTATACAAATGAAACTAAAACAATTGTAAGTAGTCTGTTTGCATGTTGGCCCCGTTATAGACTGTGTTAATATCGCTGACAGTGCTCTGCGCCCTCGGGGAGAGATTCTGTGGTTGTACGGACTAGAAGTTAGCGAGTGGATAGGGGAGCGTATGGACAAGATATTCTTAGTGGAGACTCTGCGTTGGTAGGACATGCACTATAAAGCGAGACGAAATGATATGTTTATGAGAAAACACGCAAGAAAATGTTGGTTGGTAACGTTAGGACAATGTAATTAATGCAAACCATATAATTTTTTGAACTGGATGTCACATGAATAAGAGAAAATTTTCTAAATACATTGTTTCTTCTTCAACAAAATCCTTCTTTCGCTAACGATATGGCTCCTAGTACTTAGAGTCTACAGTAGTTAGAATCTTTTTATTTAGCTGGCTGTAGTTGCTATTTGCTGTAATTTCTGTATTTCGTGTTATGAAGATTTTCTGTGAGGTAAGTGATTTATAAAAAAGAAGGTGGTTTGAACTGCTGTGAATCGTGATTCATATGAGTTTAGGCAATTAACAGGGTCGAAGGTCGTTTCAGATTTCTTCAATTTAAATTTTATTGGATTTGTATTATTGTTAGGATTTCTTGCAATATATGGCCATTCTTTTGTGTTAATTATTGCGAGTCATGTTGTCAATGTATAGCTGTCACATTGCATTGGGCTTGTGTATTGTAGGTAACGAATGAATAGGTTAAGTTTGAGTTGTCTTTGTCAGGGAAAATTCTGTGAATCAGTGTTTAATAAAAATAATGAAAGATATATTTTCACAATAACATATGAAATGAAATTGGCTTCTTGTAACTTATACAAACCTTATCAAATAAACTGTGCTTTTAGCATACGATATCGGGTAATTTTGAGTCCAACTATACATCAAAACGAATTGACTATTTTTGTTCATAGTGGTCTGGTATTTCTCACAAACGTCGCAATCAAATATGAAATTCTACATTCCCTCTTCTGATGGGTAATGGAATTTTTATGTTAACGAGCGTTGCGTACTCTATTAAAGGAACCCAGAGAAATTTCTGTGAATGGCACGAGTATTCACTTCTTACTCCCACTACCTGATGATATTAAACCTCTAAATTTCCGAAAAATGTTGGAAAATGACACTGCATAATAAATCTATGCTTAAAAAAGAAATGTGGAGATATTAGTGAAATTTATATTTCATATGACGGTTAAATTGATTTGAAAAGCAACTGATTTATACTTGCAGATTTATCATTTGCCTGACATACAGTAGTGTCTTTTCAGTAAAATATTTCATCTGTCGGAAAAAATTCGACTCAGAAATTATTCATCTTCACATTTATCAATTCTTTTACTTCGATCCTTCCGTGACTTTTAAGTATAGTAGACGCGAGCTCTAAAATGCATACCTTAAAAGCTATGAACACTTCTTCAACTTCGATACTATGAAACATATCTCTTTGCTTTCCATATTTTGGGAGAGTGTAGTAGGGGCCGAAACAAGATAATATGGTCCAATAAACTTGGGCTCTGTAATACGTACCCTAAGAGCTGTAAGCACGAGCTCTAATCGATGGGTTTTACAACAGCGAAAATGAGCAAGCGCTCTGATGTCTTAACGTTTTCACTTTGGGGTCAATTTTTACAAGGTATTTTGATTCAAATAGTCGTTCCTCTTATATCAATGAATGCTTACCATTCCACGTGTGACACCATGTGCGTTTCTTGCGCACTTTGAGTTTGGTTATGGTCCATTTGTTCTTATGAGTGTGTCTGCTGGATTCACTGTAACTCATAGTAACTGAGCTGGAAGGGACGTCCTACATCTTTTCGAACATGTATTTACCTCCAATTAATTTTCATTCATTAATCAGTATTTTGAACAAACTGATGGTGTTGCTACGGATAGCCTTCTGTCACCCATGGCAGCTAACCTTTTCATGAATGACTTCGAAGACAAAGCAAAGTAGTAGAGAAACTGAGACCTCCCGTGTGGAGGAAGCAAGATCCAAAGTTAGAGACATTAAATAATGAAAATGGTGCATTTCAACTGAAATTTTCTTTTGTAAAGGATAATGTAGTGCTAGAGGTAATGTTTTATAAAAAATTATGAGGTCGCGTAGTCTGTCTTCCTGATATCCGAGATTAATTCCACCATCATGAATATTTGATCACATTTATAGTTTATATTTTTCATTAAATATTGTGTTGGCAAAATTTGTTTGCTCGAGTAACTTAATTAACACGGCCGCCCGGCTAACCGTGCGGTCTAACTCACTGCTTCCCGAGCGGGAAGGCGTGCGTGCCGGTCCCCGGCACGAATCCGCCCGGCGGATTAGTGTCGAGGTCCGGTGTGCTGGCCAGCCTGTGGATAGTTTCTAAGGCGGTATTCCATCTGCCTCGGCGAATGCGGGCTGGTTCTCCTTATTCCGCCTCAGATACACTATTTCGGCGATTGCTGCGCAAACACTGTCTCTACGTATGCGTACACCATAATTACTCTACCATGCAAACATCAGGGTTACACTCGTCTGAAATGAGACGTTGATGGTGGGGGAGGGGAGGGGGGGGGGGAAGGAGGTCCACTGGGGCCGAACAGCACAATAACCCTGGGTTCGGTGTGGGGCGACGATGGGCTGAGTGGACTGCTGTAGCCTGTTGAAGGCTACGGCGTGGACGAAGCCTCTCCGTCGTTTCTAAGTCCCCAGTTTAATACATACATACGTAATTAACATTCTCTCGCAGATAGTGGGCTGTAAAACACGAGTCGAAATCTCATTAGGAGGTTGATTAAAAGTTTCCTTTTAAGTTCTCCTTTTGCTTCACGGGTATATCTTACAATGCAGTATATAAATACAGTTCTGTGTTAGCACAGATTACTCCTCTTTCATTAATTTCTTCAAAAGCTGGGTCCGCTAGCTGACTGTCTCTCCTACTGGTATGAAATGACGAGATCGGATTCCGAATGCTCAATGGTAACGACATGGCGATGGCTGCTGAAGTTGTCTAGAAAAAGCAATGAACACACTAACACTCGAGTCCTGTGAGACATTTTGCTAGCTGCAGTCAGAATCCAGGCGCTGACACTGCGATGGTGCAAGATCTTTGCGGCAACTACTGTTGGTTATCGCACGACCACGCAGCGTCATGAGCCTGCCTGCGCTCCCGTTATCAGTAACCGCGTTCAGTGTTTGTGCCACGGCCGCCGTCGTAAACGATGTCCGTGTCCAATAATCCGTATTTTCTTGCTGGCAGTTTTCTTAGAACGCCGTCAACATTTAATTCCAAACTGCTTTAGTTTGAGCTAGTAAATTCTGCATGGTAAAATTGGTTGACATACTAATCTCCAACGCCGGCCGCGGTGGCCGAGCGGTTCTAAGCGCTACAGTCTGGAACCGCGCGACTGCTACGGTCGCAGGTTCGAATCCTGCCTCGGGCATGGATGTGTGTGATGTCTTTAGGTTAGTTAGGCTTAAGTAGTTCTAAGTTCTAGGGGACTGATCACCTCAGACGTTAAGTCCCATAGTGCTCAGAGCCATTTGAACCATTTGAACTAATCTCAAACATCTACTACCCTATTTCTTCCAGTTAGTCATTCAAATATTGGAAATTTTAAAGTTTACTGAGAGTATTCCCATAACACAACGTTCCAAGAATAACGCATGTTATAGCGGAATTGTTGTCATTACCCGATAGAGTTAACTGACAGTATAACACAATGTTCTAAGGCTGTAGTAAATTTGTTGCCAAGACAGTTTATTTAAAATAGTTTGAATTTAAGACAGTGGTGAGGACAATATGACTCTCCTCATGTCAAACTAAAACTAATATCGTAGTCAGAGAATGAGCGTAAGCGAATACATGTTGCACTCCTGCATGCTGTTCTAGGCAGTGTCCTAGTGGAAGTGGTTTTGTCATTGTCTTCCTACGATCTCTCATGGAGTGCGAGGTGGATATCTGCTATGATGAGCGCTTGTAAAGCGAGGTGTCAGGTTTGTGTTGTTATGGATGAGAGGAAAGGGGAGGTGGCCTGCGGTGGCCCATAGACTACGCCTCTCGAATAGCACTGGACGAGTCGCTGTGATTAACGTCAGCAACTGACGGACGCACCACCAACGACAATGTCACATGACCTCACATTATGAGACACTGAAGTGTTTTGGAGTTTAATGCAGGACATTGACGCGAAGGCGGTTGATCTAGAACATTACGACTGCACCACTCTTTCCCTTCCAGTCAAATACTGGAAGTGAAAATTTTCCACCACCAAGGTTCGAACCGGTTTACCTCCGAGTCGGTCACTGTAAGAGCGCAATAGCGAACTATGGCGGTGGGTCCCGTACATAACAGTTTTGTTACCACCAAAATTTCGGGATCGGATCGATTTTATTTTTATTCGGCCACTTTTATAGTTCTTCATACAATTGATATACGCTTTGCCTAAGGCAACAGTCTAATCTTAACGTTGTTGACAAACAGTTTGTGGTATTCATTAAATAACATAATAACTTTACGGACCATTGTTCCTGATCTTGCGTAAAATCGTCCACTTCACACCGCAGCCGCTTGGCTGGCCGTACCCTGCTCTTCGGCTGTGGATACCGAGAGTGTAGGCTTGACGATTCTTATAACATATCCGGACGTAGCACTGGGCAGCTATCACCGAGATATTATCCGCAAATTAGTCATAACATTTTACTGTAATCGAATTCGGAAATATTGGTCTATCGTTGTGCAAGCTTCCTGATGCCCTCATAAAAGAAAGTCCTCGGTTGAGCTGCGAGTCAAGAATGCACCGCTTCTTTCACCGCTTCGTCCGAGGCAAATCTACGGCCCTTAATGACAGTTTGAGTGGACCCAACAAGTGATAGTCAGAAGGGGCTAGATCGGAACTATACGGAGAATGATCCAGTACGTCATATTTGACTTTCTGGGACGTTATAGCATGCGGACGGGCATTGTCGTGCAACAACACAACACCATTCAACAGCAACCCTCGGCGTTTGCTTCCAATTGCAGGCTTTAGCCTGGCAGTAAGCATCTCACTGTAACGTACACTGTTCATTATTGTGCCTCTTTCCCCATGATGTTCCAGTACTGGACCTTGTGTGTCCAAAGAAACCGTAAGCATCAGTTTTCCTGCGGACGATTGTGTCTTGAACTTTTTCTTGCACAGCGAATTTCGATGTTTCCATTCCATACTCTGTCGTTTACTCCCCGGCTCGTAATAATGGATCCATGTTTCGTCACCAGTAGTCATACAGTGTAATAAGTAGTCCCCTTTGGTACCATAGCGA